>NC_080674.1:59649765-60368932 GCF_030445035.2 Dasypus novemcinctus
ACACCATGTTTATCAGTGACATAGGCCCCTATTATCTTTCTGCTCCACCATCTTTAACATTTGCCACCCATATTCAAGGCCAATCAGGTTGCAAGATGGCAACTGCCGCTTCGGCCATCACATGAACATTCTCAAGTCAGTACAACGGGAGGAAAAGCAAGGGAAACACAACAAAGGTAGATACTTTTTCCACTTGCATTTCATTGGCTACATTTACCTCTAAAGGAGACAGAGAAGCAGTCTTTTTGCTGGGCAGATGCCACCCAATATAAGTAAGGTTCATTTAATTATATTGGTTACTAAATGGACAATTCTGTTAAGCCTATTTGGTTGGCACTAGCTGTCTTTGCCACATCTCACCACATTGATTTCTAGATATTATATAGCTTTGGTCTAAAACCAAATGCAAAGGATGTGAGCAGAAAAATTAAGAAGTTCCTCCTAAACTACAGAATCAGTTAGCCAAAGAACGAGGAGAAGAATTCAGGCTCCTGATCTATCCTTAAAGATACTAATAAAGCAAACTCCAACAAGGTCAGCCCAGGAAATCTGGCTAACCAACATGAATAATAACACATCTTACTACCTGGAGAGACCCCATGACTCACTCTTCAGACTTTACAGTTATAACTGCTCACAAGCTGTAACATCTAACCTCTTTGGTTATAAAGTGAGAATTGCTGTATTTACCACAAGTCATGTACATGTTTACATATGCTCACCAAACTGTGTCAACAAAATGAGAGATGTGCCTTAATAATGTCACAGCATGAGTTATTGTTTATTGGATAGCAAAATGGTCCAAACTCTGGGGCAAAAAGAGAAACTTGAACTTCACGAGTGGACTCTTGGTCTTTTATAGTTGTGGCTTTTCAAAACACACACGACACAAAGGTATTATTATGGTGTCACTTGAAATTGACATTCTCAAAATAGCTTCTACCATTATACAAAGGAAGTTTGAATGTTTTGAGGCTTTTTTGTTGTAAGCCATTGCTCCTTTTTCTTGTTTGTCTCTGATCATCACTTCCCCACACAGTCCTCCAAGCAGCATTCTCAACCACAGTCCACAATTGCTAACTTGTATGCTTTCTTCAATACTTTGAACTTATTAGGCCCCTGCTCTCATGTTTTACCTGTTTCAACTTTCAAGATTTTTGAGGGCAGGGCCTATACCTTCTTTCTATAACTTAGCATTTGGTAAAGATTCCAGCGTTTTTATCCGTCATGCTTGGAACAATTCAATACTCTCCAAACCAGTCTGTTGCTCTGCCTCCAATGGTTCTCTGCTCTTCTATCCCTATTCACAACCTGTCCCATCTTGATCACCCAAGTGATTTCTCAAAAATACAGAATACAGCAAGCCATGTTTATACATATTTGGTGGTCCACTGTCCACAGATACAAATAAATTTTTTAGAAGCTGTTCCAGCCTGCATTTACACCTAGTCTTATCCTTTGACATTTTCTCCATATCCTACATACTCTTAGCCAGGCAGAAATATTCCCTTTTTCCACATGTCTGTGACTTTACACATGCTGTTCCTTCTGTCTGAAATGCCCTTCTTTCTTGTTAATGGAAAGATTCCAAATGGCCTTCTAAGATCTAAATCAGCTATCATCTGGGTAGTTCTATGCTATTTGTATCCAGTATTATCTAGGGAATAGGGAAGTCTGATCAACAAACTTGAGCATTGCTGTGCATGTACTTCTTTTATTGTACCCATTCTATTGAATTTGGAATACTCCATGAGTGTAGAAAATGAGTTTATTTTATTTCACTCTGAACTCTAGGTTCTGACACAACAGATATCTAGTAGTTTACAGAATAAATAATTGTCCCCCTAACTAGACTTGCATGTTTTTCTAAAGAGTATAGAGCTTGTCTAGTTAATTCTATATCCATAGAGGCTAGCATAACACTGATACAGAAGCTCAAAAATGCTTTTTAAAAGAAGTTGCTGAATATATAAAATAATGAGTGCATGACCAAAATCACTTACATCACTAACTTGAGATTGTCAGATCTCTTTTATTTTTCCAGTTTATCTCTGGAGCCAAGAGAGGCCCATTCAGTAGGAATTCCAGTGTGACTCCTTAAAAATTTTCCCTCCTTCAAATCGTCCAAGAACCTCAAGCACTATTCAATCTAAAGTAGAGTATGCTTCTAAATTTCAGTTGGGGAGAGGCTGGTCAAATAACACCAATGCCAAGTGGTGTCACAGTAGAACACTAGTCCTTCACAGTCCCATGTCCGTGCTGGTTTAGGACTTCATAGGTTTCTAGGATGCCCCAATCTTGAACTCCAAGTTTGCAGCTCTTTGACTCCACACTCACTTGTTTAGACAAAATCAGTCCTCACTCAACCATCTTAGACCCTTGCCTCGAACAAGAAGCTCAGACTTCCTGCCCCTCTGAATGTATTACTTGTTGTGTCAGGTACCTCTCCTGAAAATAGACCTTGGTGTGGGCCACCTTGATCACTGCAGTGGGTTTCCTTTATTTCCAATGACAGGAAGAAAGTTGAAGGTTGCTCTCTTTTCTCCTGGTAGACCTCTGAAATTCTTATGTAATTCAGTTCACCCTCTTCTCAAAGTCTACAAAATGGAAGGAGCAGATTTTAATAAAAATGGAGAGACCTTTCTCCAGAGTAAAAATGCCTACAAGCCTTACATTTATATAACTAAGGGAGACCTTTTAGTGATTTTTCCAAAAATAATAAAAATTTGAACCCCTCGGAGGTTTTCCAATAATGGACTTAGAACTGGGGAGTAGAAATTTAGAATTTCTGCCTCTTACATATGCATGAAGGTGCTTATTGAAATTAACAGAGTCAATTTTTCCAAGTCCTTTTTCTTATGAACAGTAATTTATAACCACAACGGACAGGGTAGGATTAGGACAAATGAGAAACACTTGTCCTAATTGTCCTTTTCTGACTGGCTAAGGAAACTGGTCAGTCTAGTAATCAACTGAAAAAAATTGGCCCTACCAGCCAAAGATGACAAAAAGAGATTAATGCCATGTTAAAAATCTGCCATGAGTAGGATCACATTTGAACAGGAGAAGACAAATACAATAACTATAAATTTCAATTAGATGACAAAGTCAGCAGTAGATCATTTCAGCAATGACTTTCACACCAAAAAAAAAAACTGAGAAAATGAGGCTTAAAAATTCATGTTGGGTTTGTTTAAAGAAGATAATTGGCAATCCTTCCTTCAAATGCATTCATCCAATAGAATTTTATATAATATAATCTGGGGGAGAGTATCCCAAATTGTGGCTTCATTTATTGAACTGCAAGGATTCTGAAAAGGGGGCATTCTTCTTTACATTTTTAACACCTCTAAAATCCAGAGGTGTTTTACAAATCAATGGCATCTTGGACTTGATGAATTAATGTAATTAATCAAATGCTTTTAGTGAAATAAAATACCTTTAAAATGCAAAAATGGCCAACCCAGAAATTGACCAAACATCCAAATTCCAACCCAAGAATCCGGATATGACTACACTGACATAATAAAATGGTGATCCTTTAAAGGAATAAAGGCTTTAAGGTGAAGAAGATAGTAGAGCCCAGTGGTTCTCAAAGTGGGGTCACTATCCAGCAGTCCATCAGTATCTCTTGTGGATACAAAACTCTCAGGCCCCACCCCAAACACACTTAATCAAACACTTAGGGTATGGCGCCTTGCCTTTAATCTGCATTTTAACAGGAGCTTGAAAATAGACTTGTGGTTGGTATGTATTTAGCATATCTGGGGGAGGGGCAGAGTCCAAACATTTCTGCCCCATGACAAGACTACCAGAAAGGGAAGAAGATTCTCAAGACCCCAATACTGGGAAGCACTTCTTTAAAATCTCCTCATTTCCTGATTTCTGATTACACATGTAACAAAGCATCTTCTGATTAGAAGTCTGCTTTCCAAATTGCTGGATTACAATGACAATGACGATTAGGCCAGTATGGTATTTTGTATACTTGGCAATTACATTTCTTATGGTAATTTACTTAATTAGCATTCTTTCTGTTGCATTAAGTTGATAAGCTCTTAGTGTCAGTAACAGCACCCAATCAAACTGAAATTGGAGAAAATCAACATTCTGAACCTGGAAAACTAAAGGTCAATTCCTGAAATTTGTGTATATTATGAAGACAGTGCCCAGAAGGGTTCACTGCATACCCTAACCAGGTCAAGAGATGTGGATAATTAGGGTGATTAGGTGAAGACTATAAACCGGCCATCCTCTGGCTGGGTCTGGCCCACAGATGCGGTTTGTTTGGCCTATACACATTGTTTAAAAAATGGGGAATTTCACATAATATGTTGGATTTCTTCCTGTCAAAAATTGAAAGACTTGATAATACAGAGTCCACTATCTGGCACTTCAACAATGACCTGGAGCTAGCAGAGGCTTCCTTCTTTAAATAGGATGTTCTTCCAATTTACCCCAATCCTTACCACTATTTATTATCGTATTGCCTTTGCTTTTTTTTTTCTTAAAGGTAGTGGGGCCCAGGATTGAACTCGGACCTCATATGTGGGAAGGCTGCACTCAACCACTGAGCCACATTGGCTCCCCTGAATTGATTTTTTCCTTTGTTTGCTTGGAGCTTGTTTTTTTGTTTCGTTTTGTTTTTAGGAGGCACTGGGGACTGAACCTGGGTCCTCCTGTGTGGGATGCAGGTACTCAACTGCTTGAGGCACATCTGCTCCCCTTGCCCTTGTTTTTTAAAAATTTGTCCATGCTTGATCCCTAAACACAATTGAGTTTGAGAACTACTGAGCCAGATATATTTAGGGGGAGAATATGTTCATGAAATCGATAATTGAGATAATTTGAGTAAAAGTAAATTACTCCAAAATTAACTCAATTTTATTTTTGTATCTTTATAGCTACTTGTATTTATATGTGGGCAGGAGTGCAGAGATTAGTTATTAAAAAACAAAAAAACAAAACACACACACATGTACAGATGTAGTGGTGAGGACAAAGGCTGTTGTGGTAGAGTAGAAAGTACCTGTGTGGTAGTTTGAGGCATTTATGGGGCCCAGAAAATCATGTCCTTAGGGCTAATCCATTCCTGCAGTATAAACCTATTGTAGGTGGGACCACCTTTTGATTAGGTTACTTCAGTAGGGCATGTCTCAGGGTGGGTCTTAATCCTTTTACTAGAGTCCTTTATAAATAGGATTACTTCAGATAAAAGTCCACAGAAGCAGGAAGAGGCAACCACAGAAGCAAAGTGAAAGACAGACAGTCAGAAGCTGAAAGCCAGGAAACCTGGAGAAGGAAGAGACCAGCAGATGCCGCCATGTGCCTTGCCACATGAGAGAGGCATCCAGGAGCCAGGAGCTAGTCTTTGGGATGAAAAGCATCACCTGATGAAGCCTTGATTTGGACATTTTCACAGTAAGCTTATAAGTTATTAAATCCCCATTGTAAAAGCCAACCCATTTCTGGTATATTGCATTCCAACAGCTTTTGCAAAAACATAACAAAACAAAACAAAAAACCAGTCCCAGAATGGGTATGTAAGGTCTAGGTTTGGACTACCACTTACTTAATGTAAAATTATCTGCGAGCCTCACTTTACATATCTGTTTTATGGGAATGATAACATCTACCACACTTTGGGTTTATTATGATGTCTGAATTAGATAATATAATGTTCAAGCTCTGGCATAATGTCTGCCCTCAAAAATGCTTGTTGACTTAAAATCTGGATGTGTTTTGTAAACTGCACTTTATTTTAGAAGAAATTTTACCTAATAGAGATAAACTTTGGAAAAAAATTCAAAACCCATACACTGAGGTATAAGGAATTAACATTTATTGACTAAAACTATGAACCAAATACTATGCTGGGTGCTTTACATGTATTGTGCATGGAACCCTTACAGTAACACTATGAATTAGTGTTATCCCTGGCTTACATATTAGAAAACAGGGGCTCAAACTGTTTCAGTGATTTACAGGAAGTCACACAGCATGTGTTGATAACTAAGGTCTAGTTTATTCCAAAGCCCTTATGTGTGATCACGTTAGTGTTTCTCAAACTAGGCTGATTATAAGAGTCACCTGGGGCTGCGATTTAAAACTATAAGTCCTCCTATTCTTCCCCAAGCTTAGTGAATCAAAATCTAAGAGAAGCAGCCTAGGAATCTGCATGTTTTATAAGTCAAAGGTAATTCTTAATACCAGCAAGCCCATTGCTTGAGAAAGCTAACAGAAAGTTAGAAGGAACAGAAAATGAAGTGCTTTTCATTATGCTCAATGAAAAAGAAGTATGGAGGGAAGGAGGGAAAGAAGGCAGGAAAGAAGGAAAGAAGGAGAGCAGGAAGGCAGGATGGCAGGAGGGCAGGAAGGAAGGAAGGGAAAAGAAAAAGAATACTGGAGTTAAAGTCTGTGCTATTTGAAGGATTATGGTAATACACGTCATAGATGGATACTTTCTTTTCAACTGCACCCAGCTTGTTTAATGCAAACACAAGGAGCCAGCCAACAGGAAACTCAGCTTGCCACTGCAGAGAAATAAAGCACTTTGAACTACAGACATCTTGTACACCCAAATTACATACTGTGATACACATAGTATTTGAGGCTGTTCCACAATTCAGAAGCCGATTATTCTTGGCATGTACTTCTATCCTGCTATCCAAATCACCATCCCTCACATGTGGAACTGTGCCACATCAAATGAACCAAGTCATAAATTCCTTAAACTCTTAGAGATGAAAGTCAAATGGAGAAAAAGAGGGTTTAATTCATAGGCCATATAGCAGCAATGACATATTCTTCAGTTAGTACTGCTGGGGCTATTATGAGAAACTGGGAAAGCAAAATTGTGCTTAAGGGTTTTTCAGAGTATAAACTGAATTTTTCTAATGTAATTCAGCATAATCATTGCATTTTCAAATTTTGACAATTAAGATTGCACTTATAGTACCATGTCAAAATAAGGTATTTTCCTGCTTCTCCCCCTAATTCTGTTAAACAGTGGGAAAACATAGATACTGAAATTCTATTGAGAATCACTGGAACTATGCATACGTCTTGAATGATAGTGTTACCAGACCAGTCCTTTGGGAATCACTGAAACTATGCCTATGTCTTGAATGATAGAGTTACCAGAACAGTTAATTGACCCATTCCCTACCTTTTGTCTCTTGCAACTCCAGGTATTAAGAGAAGATTTAATTAAAACTGTTAAGTGATATTAGAGTAGAAATCCAACAGTAATTGTTAGTGGAATTATAGAGAATTAAAAACACAAATCCTGAAAAATTCCAATTGAAAAACAGGAAGTGGGGTATTAGATGCCTTAGTCCTGTGCTTCTCAAGCCTTAACGTGCTCAGAAATCTCCTGGAGTTCTTATAAAACTGCAAATTATGATTTAGAAGATCTGGGGAGGGTCCTGACAAGAACCACTTCTAACAAGTGCCCAGGTGGTGCTCATTTTGCTGGTCCAACAATCACATTTGGTCAACAAAATGAAGAAAGCTCACATGGATGACCTTGCCAGAAAGATGAACAAAGAATTTCCTGCAGGAGGGTTGGTGGCATGTTTATGAAAGAAAGAACTGAAGGATTTAAGTAAGCATCCATTCTTCCAATAGAAATTGGTTACACATGAATTGGAAAAATAATCTTATTTTTGGATTTATAAGAGAAGAATTCTAAGGGGATAAGCAGATTTACCAATGATACACAATTAGAATTCTTAAACTTTTAAGAATCTGATGAGAGTCCTGGTCTACCTTCCAAGAAAAATGTAGATATAAGAATGTAGGCAAATTTTTGCTCACAATTTCAGGTTCCTTCTGAAAGGCATGAACACTTAGAGGGTCAGAGATCACAATTTAAGACTACCAATATGTAGTTAGTGCAAGGGGAAAAAGTCAGTATGACAATCATCTCTAAGGTTTAAGAGTGAATGACAGAGGACAATTTAGAATCCTTTTATGTGTAAACAGATATTTGGCTGATCGGTACTACTGTGTAAAGACTGATTATTCCTCATTCACTTACACAAAATATAAGCTGGTTGAAATATCTATTTTTCCAAGCTTCTTCATGTTAAGTAGGAGGAAACCACCACATAAAATGTTAATTATATACTACTGTGGAACAACACAAGACAAAGATCCAGTTGTGATAATTACTGTATAGTAAAAGGGTTTCTTAAGCTGTTGTTTTAGACTGGTACATCATGTCATTTTTTTCCCCCTGTATTTTTGAACACCCCACCACCTATCTCCTTTTATTAGTGGGAAATCACAAGTATTTAGAGTTGTCATTTAAAAAGACTAGATAACCACTTTAAGTCAACAAACATTTATTGATTACCTAAACTTAGATAAGCAGCCTAGATCTATGTGTAACACTATATGTGAAGGTGGAAGTAGATGTGGCTCGAGTGGTTGGACTCCTGTCAACCATATGGGAGGTCCAGGGTTTGATACCTGGGGCCTCCTGGTGAAGGCGAGCTGGCTTGCATGGTGAGCTGGCCCAAGTGGAGAGCTGGCCCATGTGGAGGGCTGGCCCATGCAGAGAGCTGGCATAGCAAGATGATGCAATAAAAAGAGACAGAGGAGAGACAGTATGAGACACAGCAGACCAGGGAGCTGAGGTGGTGCAAGAGAATGTGCACCTCTCCCCGACTCTGGAAGGTCCTGGGATCAGTTCCCAGAGCTGCCTAATGAGAATATAAGCAGACACAGAAGAACACACAGAGAATAGACACAGAGAGCCACCAATGAGGGGATGGTGGGGAGAGAAAGAAATCTTTTTAAAAAAAACTATATGTGAAGGCATGATATGAAATATAAATTCAGTGCTATGAGAGTGATGAGGAAGGAGTGATTATTTCCAAGGTGAGTGGTGTCAAGTAAAAGAGCAGCAGAAGTAGCTTTTTTTTTTTTTTTTTTTGAGGTACCAGGGACAGGGACTGAACACAGGATTTCATATGCAGGAAGCCAGCATTCAACCACTGAGCCACATCAGTGGCTTCCCACTGAAGAAGCTTCCCAACAGAAGTAGCTTTGAGCTGGACAAAGCAGGGTGAGTAGGCTTTTAACAGATGGAGAAGTAGGGAGATGACATTTGAAGCAAAGGGACGAACATTAGCAATTCATTGCCGAAGTAGGGCACAGAGAATATGCGGCTCTGGTCCAAGAAGTATGTCATAGTCTGTTACACTGTTACCCGCATTAACTGCCTTTCCCAAATTTCATACCCTTGTGTGGGCACCTCTCCTTTAACCTGGGCTGGGACTGATGGTTGCTTTAACCAACAGATGTGACGGTATTGACCCTGTGCTCCATTTAGGCTTAAGAAGGCCTGGCTCTTGTGCTCTTGGGAGCTCTGAGCTGCCATGCAAGGAGGTCTGACTACCCTGCTGGAGAGATCACATGGAGAGTCCATATGAAGATAAAGACCGTGAGACTACATGAAAGGAGAAGTCAAGCCATCCCGGCTGAGCTCAGCCTCCAGCAGACGCACCAACTGCGCACAAGACACTACCGGTCAGACAAGCAAAGCTGCCCAGCTGATCTCAGCACAGACTGCAGAGGAAAATGGTTGTTTTAAGACACTACTTTTCTGGGGAATGGTTTATGTAGCAACAGAAAGCCAAAACAGCACACCAATCCACAGTTTAAATCGGCATCTCCTTTTGATAAATAAAAACTCATATGCCCACCTGGAATTTCAGATGTAGCTCTATCCTACACTCACCAGTCAAAATTTTGTTTTGAATCTTTTTTTTGGTGTTTAAGAGTTCAAAATTCTAGTTTTTTGTTTCTTCACTTTTCTAAATAAACATTACTATAAAAATGAATAGGCTTTTTCAAATCAACATTCCCTGTACCCCTCCTTCTTTTGTGCCCCTTGAAAGTAGCATCTTAGACAGATGAGACTATGTCTGTGTGTGGAGGGGAAGGAGTACGGGGAGGAGTAAAAGAAGGATTAGAACCAGAAGGCTGACTATAAGGGGGGTAACTGGACTCTATCCCCTAATTTAGAGGCCCTGATAGAGTATTTCTTAAAATTTTTACTTCATAAATATTAGCAGATTCATAGGGAATAATAGATACATAGATACATACACAAACACACACACATACAGATACAACATGTGTTGTCTATATATATTCATATCAAATCAGTTTACATGAAATAATTCCCTATGTGTGATACATTCTCATTTTTTCCCTTCTGTTCCATTTCTTCTTTTCTTACTGCTGGTTGTGACCCAGTACAGTGATTGAATAACGCCTTAATGGATTGTGACACTCAGTTTGTAAAACACTGTCCTCAGAGGCATCTATTCATTCAATAAACATTCATTAAGCCCCGTGTGTGCTGTACATTGTTCTACTCCCTTGGATACAGCAGTGAAAAAACAAACACAGTTTTTCTTTCATGGGCAAAACAGTCATTAAAGAGTAGCAACAAAATATTTACAAAATATTATTTACTTCCATTTGTAATAAATGCTGAGGAGAGCTTGGGTACTATGAGGAACTATGACCAGGAGACCTCACTGAGTGGAGCACTGAAGCAGGTCTGTTCATGGAGGCCAAGTTAGGGAACGCCTAAATCAATAGAGGTCAATCTTAAAGCCCCCCCAGACCTTCTGGATGGCCAAGGGTTAGAAGAGGAGGATGTCAGGAGGCTGTTGAATAAGCCAAGTGGAGCATAGGCCAGGCTGATATCCCATCCAGTCCTAAATCTGGCCTTCAGGGGATGATCCATGCCTTTAGCTTATTGGGCCAGAGTGTATTTAATGTTTTCTAATAATTCTTGGCTTGTTGGATCTGGAGAGGAGAGTGCAGGGGTGCAACAGTGACGTACGATACCCCTTAAGAGTCCAGAAATGAGCAAAATAAAATCATCTGCCATCTTCTGATGTTAAATTATGAAATCAATCCAGAGTCATGCAAAATCACCTCCAAGAGATCCCCAGGCAGGACCCTGGCAATAATTGCTTGATGGTGCTAATCTCTGGAGAAAGAATAGTCCCATTAGAGGGAGGCTGGTCAGAAACTAAATCAGAAGAAAAGAAGGCTTGAGTTGTGCTGCCCATGGGGAGAGAGACTGCCCGCATGGGCCCAGGGAGTATGTCTGTCCATCTGAAAAGGATTATATCTTGACTCCTCACATGGGCATCCCAAGGCAGCAAACATTCTGAACATTAGTAACTCTGCCTATTTCAAATCCATCCTAAGTGGCCGTTTGGCTTTCTGACTTAACACAGAGTGAGAATGTGTGTGCTGGTGAAGTCCACTTTGTAGCTTTTAAATAAGCAACTGATATTCTGGCTTTTAGGCTTTTGTGAGCTTTGAGAGTGGGAGTCAGCATTCCCACGGACTGCAACACGATCACCTGTTTGAGATTACATGGCTGAATGTCGGGAACTCACCAAGGAAAATCCTCCTCGGTAAGCACCCATATGGGTGACCAACCATCCTTCTCCAAGCAATACACCTAGGCAAACCCATCACACATTTTTTTAAAATTTAAGATTTCTACGAGGGTAGTAGCCACAGCAGCAACACAGCATGGCAGCAGCTAGCTTTTCATTGAATGCTGCCCGTGTGCTAGGGACTGTGCCACACCCTCCATGTGGGTTATTTCATCTGATTCTCATGCCAAGGGAGGTGCCATTAGGACCCCTCTTCTACTGCTGCAGAGACTGAGGATAGGAGGGGCAAGGTCTCCCAGCCAGGAAAGGGCAGAGCCAAGGATTCACACTTACACAGTCAGCCTCCAGAGCCAGCACCTTTAACCAATGTATTGTATGCCTCTCATCAATGGTGATGTACCAAGGAGGACCTGGGCTATGTCTGAAAGCCTATTCCCTTCTAAAACATGGCTTTGCGAAGTTAGTTATAATTGAAGGGAGAAGGAAGAACAAAAGGGAAGGGGCTGGACCTGGAAATTTTGATAAATTACATACCTTTCCTGTAGTATTTACTTCCTGGGTTCTCTGACGCTTTGTTCAAGCCCACACGGAGGGGCTCAGTTCCCTACCCACAATCCCATCTTTTCCCCTTCTGGCCTTCCAGGGACTCATGGGGATAGTTCCTGTATATTTTCAAATTGTTTCAATTTGCTTCCTTTCTAGGCTATTACTGTGCAAAAGTGATTGTGCAGCTACAAAATGGTTAGCAAAATGCAGGCTTATTCTCAGGAGAATTTTCTGCAGCTTCCTAAGGGATAATAGAAAGCTACTTGGACCCTCCTTTGGAATAGGCTTTTGGGGTCTGAATGCCTCCCACATCTCCTCTTGTGCAATTGCCCAACACAGGATTGCCATTTATACCAGCTCAATTAGTAACAAAAACACTGCTCTTCAAAAATTGCCACCTTTTCTTTCTTTTAAAATATTATTTCAAGAGTAGGGTGTTTTGCAGCGTAGATGCGGCTTAAGAAGTTGAGTGCCTACTTCCCACAGTGCCTGCTTCCCCCAGGTTCAGTTCCTGGTGCCTCCTAGAAAGAAAAAAAAAGAAGCCAACAAGAAAAAAACAAATGAAAAAACTAACTCAAGGGAGCCGATGTGGCTCAGTGGTTGAGCACCAGCTTTCCACATTCGAGGGACCTCGAATGTGGAAAACTGGTGCTCAACCATATCTCAAAAAAAAAGAGTGGAGGGGCGGTGGACTTGGCCCAGTGGTGAAGGCGTCCGTCTACCACATGGGAGGTCCACAGTTCAAACCCCGGGCCTCCTTGACCCATGTGGAGCTGGCCCACATGCAGTGCTGATGCTCGCAAGGAGTGCCCTGCCTGGGTGTCCCCTGTGTAGGGGAGCCCCACGTGCAAGGAGTGCGCCCTGTAAGGAGAGCCGCCCAGCGTGAAAGAAAGCGCAGCCTGCCCAGAAATGGTACCGCACACACAGAGAACTGACACAACAAGATGACGCAACGAAAAGAAACACAGATTCCCATGCCACTAACAACAACAGAAGCAGACAAAGAGGACACAGCAAATGGACACAAAGAACAGACAACCAGGGGGGAGGGGAGGGGAGAGAAATAAATAAATAAATCTTAAAAAAAAAAAAAAAAAGAGTGGCGTGTTTGAACCTGTGCTCCACCTTCATTTTTCTGTTCTAAATTCAGAGGAATTTAGGTAGCCAGAAATCAAGACCACAAATTCTTGGGACCAAACACCTGATATCCTCGATGTCTCTGATCTCCTAGCTGAAACTCTAGCCTGGGGATGGGTTTTGGCTGTCTTCTCAAAAGGAAAGAAACTCATGAAGCTGAAAGTGACCTGAAAGAATGATCATGCATTTATTTAAGAACTTACTGAGTGCCTAGCACGGGCCACGCGTTGCTCCCATCAGTGAACACTATAGACAAAGAGCCTTGTCCACAAGTAGCCTACAGTGTCACAGAGGAGAGAGACAACAAATACTACTATAGGAAATTATATGTTAGAAGAAAGAAGTGTTAAGAAAGAAAAAAATAAAAAAGGAACAGTGCAGGGATTTGGAGTGGGGGTGGTACAGGACAGTTTAAAAATAGGATGGTCAGGGCTGGCCTCATGGAGCAAATGAGCCATGAGCAAAGACTGGAGGAAGTAAAGGAATTAGTCTGAAGATACTGTGGGGAAGAGCTTTCCATGCCACGCCAAGATCTAAGTGTGCCCAATGTACTTCAAAACTAGCAAGGAGGCTAGTGAGTGAATGAAGGAGAGAAAAGTGGGAAATTAGGCCAGAGAGGAGGCAGATGCCATATTAGATTGGCCCTTAGAGGCCATGATAAGCACTTTTCACTCTGGGTTGAGTAGAGGAATGACATGATCTGCATCAGCTGCTGTCTTTAGAACAGACTGTAGTGCCGCATGGGTAGCAGCAGGGTGACCTATTAGGAGGCTGTTGCAATCACCCATGCCAGGAATACAGGTAGGGTGCTAGCCATGGAGGGCGTGAGAAGGAATTGGGTTCTGGATATATTTTGACTATATAATGACATCAAGGGTTCCACATGGATTGAATATGAGATATGACAAAGAGGACTCAAGAATATGTCCAAACTTTGCCCTGAGCAACTGAGATGGGGAAGCAATGTTAGAGCAGGATGTGTGGGAGGGGGCTGGGAAATCTAGAGTTCAGCCCATCCTTCCTCCCTCTTTTCTCCCTCCTGCTCTTCCTTTTCTCCCCTCTTCCTTCTTTCCTTCCTTCCATGCACATCTACTAAATGCCAAACATTATGCCTAGGGATACAACAGACACAAGACAGCTTCAACAGCAAATAAAATACAAATGACAAAATGGCGTAGAGGTGTGGAAGAGATAGGAGGGGAGCTCCTATAGACTATTACTACTCTTGAAAAAATTAAGCTTCTGATATTAGCAGATTTGAGCGAGTCACAATTTTTTAACCGTAGTGTTGAAAATGTCCAACATTTCCACATCTATTCTATTTAGAAAAATCATGTCAAAACTGAAATTAAGGTTGCATTGATAAATTGCTGGTCTATTCTTTTGCCAATGTGTTACCAAAAAACAAAAACAAAAACAAAATCCATAGAAAACAGAAAACCACTAACATGAATGAAATATTTATTACTGTCTCATAGCAATGATGTCTTGTTTCTCTATCTGCTATCCATTAAATGTTCTGACAACTCAGCTAAGTAACTATATTATCTATTGGTTTTATCCAAGGAATTAATGGTAAGTGGTACACTTTAGTAGAAAGAATGCAACAAAAGGCAGGCAAGCATTATTCTTAGGAGTCCAATCTTTTGTACAGACTGTCAAAGTTTAACTCTTGGCTCTATTTTTTATTACCTGTGTGACCCAGGACTAGTTAACCCTTCTGTGCCTCAGTTTCCACAACTATAAAATAAGAACAATAATGCATGCTATCTCATAGGTTAGTTGAGAGGATTACGCAAAGTCCTTAGAACAGTGTGGCACATGGTAAGCATCTTTGATCTATTGAGAGTAATTAAGCTACTATTACTGCTATGATCATAGACAGATAATTATCTCCTCCCTTCCTAGAAGCTATTTTTTTATTCTGATGCTATATACCTGTCTTTTAAATTTCAATTGTCATCCTTCTATAAAGGAAAATGCAAGGAGAGAAAAAGTTGACAAGGATGTTATAAATGTTCAACACTTGGTTATATAAACAGATAATCAAACATGAACAGATATGAAAATGATTTTGAAGAAATGTATTTTGACTCAGAAAAAGGTGATTTTTAAGTGGAAAAATTGTGTTACAGTGGTAGTCAAATGTTACGATTTCATTAAAATAAACATAAGTATACATACATTTGGAAGGATATAAAACAAATACATGAGCAGTGGTTATCTTTGTATGGCTAGATTTGGCTTTGTGACTCATTTTTCTTTTCTTTCCTGAACATGGATGAATGTTCGGTGTCAAGAACTGAGCTAGATAAGGAAGAACAATTTGAAGGGGAAACCTAAATTGAAGTTTGGATATGAAGAATTTGATAAACTTATGGGACACTCAGGTGGGAAAAATTAGTGGGGTTTTCAAGTTCTGAAAGAGGTTAAGCTGGGCTTTGATACGAATTTAGGGGCCTTGGGCATAAGGATGCATAGGAGCATAGAGCATGTTGCATAACAAATATGCCTGAGTCTATCCTGGAGAATATGCAGAGTGAGTGGAGCAGGGGACTGACTGTGGGATCTTGGGAAAACCAATGTCAGAGGAAGGGTGGAAGATAGGAATCTGGGAGGTAGACAGAGAAAAAGTGATGTCCCCAGGGAAGAAAAAAGAAAATTTCAAGAAGGACAGAGAATGGCTAAGAAATGAGCAGAAAAGTATCTATTTGATTCAAAATTAGGAGATCAGGGGAAATTTAGCAGGAGTAGTTGCAACAGAGGGATGCGACTACGAGTTTACTGCAAGGGGGCTGAGAACAAATGGGAGGGAAAATGTGAAGGTACGTAGTGTAAATAAACTCTCTAGAAGTTTGGGTGAAAAAATCAGTAGAGATGGGGTGATAACTGGAGGGAGACACAGGAATAAAGGAGGAGGGAGTTTTTTCCCTTAGGAAGGAAGGAACTTGAACCAAAATGATGGAGAAGATGCCACCAGCAAGTAGGTCAAAAAGAGAAGAGGTAGAAGGGATGATGAATGGAGCAATGTGCAGGAGGAGACAAGGAGGGAATGGGGGTTAGGTTTGGGGGTATTTTGCTCCCTTACTGTTAAGCACAGTAAACAGATATCTCTTCTGAATATATTACATAGAAATGTAATACAGATTGCACTAAATATAATTTAGTCTGTTTTCAGATGAGTCAGTCATCGATCTGAGTAACAATTATTATACTCAACTGTCCAGACAGAGATGCCTCTTAGGATTTCCTAAGACGGTTTGGGTTAAGTGCCTCTTTCCAGAAGGTCCCAAGCAGCTATGCTTCTTATTATGACTTGTATAGATTTTTCTGTTCCTTCTTTTGTTTTCAGGCCATCAGCTGTCACTTGGCTAATACCAGCTATGCCTTTCCCTGGAACCTCCTACCCACCCTTTTCTAATTTGCTTCATCTGATTGCGGAACACTTGGAACTACATGACTGAGCTTGTAGGAATCGTCCTTAAATATGTGTATATGTTTCTTTTGCTTGTAAATTGTGTTATCTTTAGCATGTGAACTTTGTGACATCTATTTTGGGTTCTCAGAAACCTCCTTTGCTTCCTTCCTGGTGCTGATCTATGTTCCAGAAAAAGGAGAATGCTACAGAAGGCTGCATTTTTAGTCTTAGAATGTTCCTGTAAAATGTTGTTAATAATTGAGGTATACATCATACTTATAAAAAATATATATAGAAAAGGCTGATAGAGCATTCTGAGCTTAGTTATAAAGGGTTACTGCTCTTCCTCAAAAATCCACATAGTTTGCTGAATAATTTTATCAGACTCCTCTGCAAGCCATCATTCTATTATTATATAAATAATTAGCAATACTTTAAAAATAATTTTGCAATGATTCTGGTTCTGCTTAAATCCCCTTCAATGTGCCTCCCATAATATTCTAGCAGATTTATAATCATTATTGGGAAACACAATTTTTACCTCAGAGAGTTGTTGAATTAATGCTTACTGGTGTCCTAACAAATATATAGCTATAAAATGTGTGAAAATGGAGGAGGCTAAATGGAAATCTTTATCTAAACTCATTAACCACTTGTTTTCAGCAAATATGGCAGTGAGATGTATTGTAATATATTTTTTTGAGGAAACATATTCATGAAATTAAAATGGCTTAATGCATATAATTCTCCATTATATTAACAGAATAAAAAAGGAAGAATGATTTTGAGGAAGCTCAAAAAATGTATATGCTACATTTAATTTACATTCTATAACTAAGATACAAACCAATTTTGCCTTCTGACTGACGATTTACTGAACTTCTACAGCTCAGGACTGCACAGGCAGGATGAGAAGTTCACATTTGTCAAGGACATGTGCGGACGTGCTCAATGAGCATCTATGTACATATATTTTACTACCTTTTCTTTGTTTTTCATTCTGAATACTTTTAAGAACAAGCAAAACTGCAATTAAAAGAAACCACAACTGTCCTATTATTGAATTACAAGCAATGTGGGTCGGAAATACCCCTCAGACTTTTAAGAGAGTTGGAAGGAAGGTGGAATGCACGTACTCCACGGCTGCAGGAATTCTGGTGAAAGGAGATACCAACTTAGAGCAGTTTGAATGACGACTTTGCATCCAGGCCAGAGGTGGGGAGAAGAATGACTGGAAAGCTGCACTGGCAGGCAAGAAGGGGAAGAGGAAGGAAAGGAAAAGCCAAAGCAAAATTGAGAAGGAAGAAAAGTCAAGAGGGATGAGAAGGGTTTCAGATGCTATGCTAGGGTAGACCTCCTACCCAGTTTCTAAGTTTCAAACAAGTTTTTTAAAAGTTGAAAAAAAGAAGACAAGTTTCTGCAAGATGAGAGGTTGCTTTTGACATCTGGTTTTAAATAATTAACAACAGTGGTAATTATTTAATATAACCATTAGCAACAACAATGGCATGATTAAATACCAGTAAAATACTTTCTAACACACAGTGAGTCCATGTGCCAAGCCCTTCATCTAAATGCTATTTTTTGACATTTTGCCACTTTTACTTCTCTGCCTTTACAGTGACTTTATCCAATTCTGTGGGATGCAATTTCTCAAAATAGGTTTTGTTAGAAAATTTGAAGATTGCTACTCAGTTGAATTACTCTCACTTAAATGAGGTATGTCTCATTTACATAATTTAAATTCTAGACTTTTTGTCGGATAAATCTTCCTAAAATACTGCTTTTGTCAAAATATTGCTATGTCGTATCCATGTTCAAAAACTTTTAATGACTATCTACCAACTTTAAAGTCTAAAACATCTTAGTTTGACTGGTCAAGGCTTTCACAGTCTAAATCTCTTCTGTATATCACTAACCTGAACCCTGTAATCTTATTATGTAATTGTCACACTTGTCACATAGATCCCTGCTTCAACATCTGTGTATCTGATTTGGGGGTCCCTTCTCCTCACTATTTAAATTTTATTCATAAGACCCAGCCAAGGTCCACTTCCTCCATGAAGCATTTCCTGACTTATCTAGCTCTCAAAGATCCTTCTTTATAATAACCATATGACTTATTGGTTCTATTATTTATTTGACATTGAGAATTACAGAATCACTGTTGTAGTGCTATGGTGGAGCTGACTCTTACCAATTGTCAAATATTCAGGAATTTTGCAAGAGGATTGTTAAACAAGCAGTAGCATGAAACTGGCCACACAGGCAGTATTTATACTATGGCAATAGGCAAATGCTACAAATCAGGTTTTGTTTTTTTTTTTTTTCCCTTGGTGGGGGAAAGGGGAAAGGAGGAGAACTGGTTTACCAGCATACCACTGTACCAAACCCTGCAACATGGGAACTATTTCATCATTTCTCTACTATAAGTCTTCAGTATAAATTTAAATACTTCCAGGACTAGGTAAACTATGACTTCAGGAAGTACATTCCAAGATGGACATGTATTCCTATATATAAATTAAATGATGGACTCCATGGTAGCTACCCTCTAATATTTTATATTCTTCCCAGGTACCCAGCACAACAGATCCTTCTATCTCCCCAGCTTTAGTTTCCACGGCTCCCCTTACCCTTTAAATTCTAGCCTCATTGAACTTGGAATAGCTTCTCAAGTATATCAGGTATTTTTAGTTACCTTTGTCCCTTTTCAGAGGCCACTTACCTGTCATGGCTGGAACAAGCAGATTGAAGTCTTCAGGAGTTAATGAGCCTCTACTTTGTGTTTTAATTTTAATTATTGATTTTACCTATCTCTTACTACACACTAAAATGCTTAAGTGTTAAAGCCTATCTTTTCCACGCCTGGCACATAGAAGGTGCTCCAATAAATACTTGTTGATAAGTGAATAAAGCAATTCAGAGAGAATTTTATATGAGGTAGGTCTGCTTTGAACCTTGTCCACAGCATTGATTGCTGTAAATGGCCTCAGTGACTTTGCCACACTGTTTCATCTACAAAGCAGCCCTCAAGACTTGAATTTCAAAGAGAAGACAGTTCATACCTCATGAGCACTTTGAATATTGCTTTCTTCCTAGGCCCCTTCCAGTGTGCCTGAGCTCATTCTCCTTCTTCTTTGGGATTAAGGTTCAGGCTTCCAGATTAGACATTTTTTCTTGTCTGTGCACATCTGTCCTCCCTCTTCTTTTCTTAGCCACAATTCAAGTGAAAATTTGCTTATCTCTGGGAAGTCCTTATAGTTGTTCTGTTGTTCTCTGCTTGATACCATACACATGAAAAATAGGGCATAGTACTTGGAGGAGTGGAGGGAGCCAGGAAGAACGGATACAAAATACGAGAGTGAATTACGGCATGAGAGAATTGAATAAACTGGGGTTGGGAAGATGACATCAAAAAAATTTTTTGTGAACCAGTGAGCCCATAAAACCCCCAAACTCTTAACTCAAACTTACTGCCTGCCTCTTTTTAAAAGGGTAAAAAGATAGCTGATGTTACCATATTTATAAAAGTGAGTTTCTCACTAAATTATTAAAATTTTAATTTTTGTTCATTAGATTCAGAAATCAACAATAGGCTTGAGAAATAAGAGTAAAGTGCTTTTAGAAAAACCCTAATTGAATATTAAATACTAAGAGGATAAAGTTATGTCCCCTAAATGGCTGAGAGGGGGTACCAATGTATAGACTCTATCTACAGAAGTATGTTTATTTGGGGAATTAAAATAATTACTTAGAGAGTTCAGGCAAAAAGAGTTTCTAATAGTGGGGTTCCTGAGGGTTATGGAGACATCCAGGTCCTATAGTCATGGCAGATAGCTCCGGAGTTTGGTGACCTGCCAGTAAGCCCTACTTTGGAGTTTGTGTTCCCAAGTGTGACAGAGTTGGACTCAGATGTGACTTCTCTGCATATGCCTGTTCTGTTCCTTTTATTGAATTTACAGTTGGTGCTGGAGTTGGTAGGTGTATGTCCAAGAGACTTGAACCTTTGGGCTGTCCATGTGCCAGCGGGGCCCTGAGCCTCAGCAGAGTTGCAACACCCCCTCTCCAATTCACGGGACTCACCCAGGACAACTAACAAGGAGGTGAGGATAGATAACCACCACAACAAGGAACTGAGAGAGTCCCATCCATCAGTCATGTGGGATTGAAGCCCCCTCTCAATTAGAGGTGGAGTGGGCATCACCATACCAGAATCCTCAGGATTGGGGAATATAAAATATGGACTAGAGTAGACTTGCTGGTATTCTCCTATAGACTTATTGTGATTCTACAATAGAAGAAATTATATCATTGATGTGGAGACAGTGGCCACTGGAGTTGCTGAAGGCAGGGAGAGGGAAAAAAAGGTATAACATGGGGGCATTTTCAGGATTTGGAATTGTTCTGAATGACATTGCAAAGACAGATACAGGACATTATATATTCCTGCCATAACTGCAGAATGTAGTTCTGTAGTGAGAGAGTATAAACTACATTGTAAACTATAACCCATGCTGTGTGACAATGTTCCAAAATTGTTCATCAATTGCAACGAATGTACCACACTAATGAAAGAAGTTGTTAATTTGGGAAAAGTGGGAGGAGTGGGGAATGGGGCATGTGGGAATCCCCTATATATTTTTTTATATAATATTTTATGTAATCTATGTATCATTTAAAATATATAAAAAAGAGTTTCTAATAGCAGTACATACAGACTAATTTTATGGAGTCTGATTTTTTATTGTTTATAAAACACCAAATTGTCATTTTTTTCCACTCCACCTCCAACTTGTGTTTCTTTAGTATGTTAATACGACAGAGGAAATAACAGAATAGGATAAAGAAAGTATAACAGTGACTTTTTCATTTCCCTATTTTCACTGAGTTCTGCTGTATATCTAAACATTAGCCATTCAGTCATGCTCCAAATGGGATAATAATTCTCTAGCAGTGAAAACATCCTGAGATTCACTGCAATTCCACTACCTTTCCAGCAGTTCATATTCAGAGAAATGGATATGAAGGGCCTACAAAGGGCAAATAAAAATCCTATTTCTTACCTGAACCCCCATAGGCTGATGCCCCTGGGGATAAAGACAAAGTGAAATCAAGCAACAGCATTCTAAACTTGAAAATGTTAATTTTTGAAAATGTTAATTATTCTTCTACCAACACATATACATGCACACAAAGCTCAGGGTGTTTCATTTGGTTAAAGGGTATGTCCTAATTTTTAAAAATATATCCCATAATGTAGAGCTAAGTGGTGGCCCCATGAGTTAGACTTCACTGGGTGTGACCTGATAGCGAGATTCATCCATTTATTCCTTGATCAAACATGCATGGACACTCACAATGTGCCAGGCACTTTGAGTATTGAGAATTCCACTATAATTAAGATACAATCTAAGCCCTTAAGAACATCACAGGCTTACGGTCATCAAACCAATTTTAAGTTCAGTGTATTGGAAACCCCTTTTAAAAACATATTTTGAGAAACTTCTTCTACACCAATAATCATTCTAACTTAAATGATGGGATTGAGAAAAAATATTGAAGTCAAAGATTATTTTTTCAATTAAAAGCGTCCTATCTTAGGATCTTAACAATGGCATTCTCCCTTTTATTTTTTTCCACAGTTTTATCAATTTTCCAGATTGTCATTTCTCAAAGTCTATAGATGTTTGTATTTGTCCGGTGGCCAAGTCATTACAGTACTGATAATTTCATAGCGCACCCAAGTTCTAAATATCAACATGAAGAATTCTCAGATCTGCGTGTGTTTTTCCCCTATGCCTCAGGTCTTCATCTCTAAATCAAACATGTTCTTTTTATCTTCAGCCATAAGCAATACTGTAGCTGATTACAAAAATATCTCCACAGCATCTTCTTCGTTTAACCAGTGAAACTTCTTTGACATTTACTCTCTCTGCTAACTCTGTTAATTCAGTTAATTAAACAATAACAACAGCAACAACAACCTCTTTCCAGGTAATCTTTGTTTCCCTTCCATAATCTGCTTTTTACAAATCCCCTTAATTCTTAATTTTGCCAAATACCTCCAATCCTCTGCTCCTACACTGTTGTCTTGCCATCAAAACACTTGGTTCCAATACCTGTCACTATACCAATCCATTTAAAAGGTTGATTGCCAAATTTCTTCCTCTGGGCATTAGTGTTCTCAATACCAGCATCAAACCAAATGTTTTATCCTCATTTCTGGGTCACTGCTTAATTCCAGACACCCGAAGCCCTTAATATTTTGAGACAGAATGTGTATTCACTTGTAAATCTGAAAACTTCTTGGTGTAGAGGCCTAGAGGGCAGAAAGATGGAAATAATTGTGTTCTACAAGGAGCCTGTATTAAGAGGCAGCACAGTATAACCCAGTGGCTAAGAACATGTTTCTGAAAGTCAAACAGACTTGGGTGCTGTCTTGGCTCTACCACTTGCAAACTCTGTGACCTGGGTAAATTGCTTAAATTCTCTGATCATCAGCTTCCTTATCTGTGCAACATAAAAAAAGCAGTGTTGTTTGATAAATATGGGCTTGTCTTTACACCACTTTCTAGTATTTGTGTAACTGGCAAGTTGACCAATATATTACCTCAGGAACTGTGGAAAAGGCACAACTTTTAGAAAATGTACTCAGGAGGAATAACTTTTCCTACCCCACACTGAGCTTCTGGTTCTGCTCTGAGAGATACCTGCAAGTCTTAAGCGCATAAACTAAGGAAGGTTGTGTAAATGGTTCTGTTACTTGCCTTTTGGCTCTGAAGAGTTTCTTAACAAGGGGTCTGGGAGCTTGAACTGAAATTCAAAAAATATTATTCTTATGGGGACATGTTGGTGTGGGTGTGATATATTTATTAAATAATACACCTTACAGTGTGGACCTGGTAAGGGATCTGTGGTTTTCACCTGACTAGCAAAGGGTCCGTGGAACAAAAGAAGGTTAAGAACCCCTGCCCTAAATAGATCTGCAGTGGGTTTGCATTCCACTAGAGTAGATTATAGTCCTTTCTTCATTGATCTCAGTTTAGCTCAACTCTAACCTTCTTTCACTTTTACCTCCCTATGGTTTGCCCTGATAACCTTGTAGCTTCATGAGCCTCTCTTTCTGAGATCCCTTCTTAAAGTAGTTATTCAATTAATCTTCCCATATCATTTACTTTACTTTTGTTGCAACTAGTTTGGCCATTGCAACTAGTCTATTAATGGAAATTACGTGGTGGGATAGGAAAGAAGAAAAAATAAGTTAAAAGATGCTGGTGATTTTTTAAAATCACACTATTTTTTATTAATAAAAACATATTTAAGAAAAGGGTAAAAATGTGCACCAGAAGACTATTTACCAAAAACATGGCAGAGGTTCTGGTGAGGAAGGAAGGGAAATGGGACTAAGGAGAGGGAAATGCAACCTTCAAATTTATCTCTAAAGTTTTCATTCTTTTATTGAAAAAATCTTGAAGCAAATGTTAACATTAGCCAAGATTGATATTTATTAACTCTAGTTGTGGATGTTTCTTTGATATTCTCTTACTTTTCTGGTATTTTTAAAATTAATTTCAAAAGGTTTATACCTGCTACACAAATAACTAAGCAATTGTAGATCTATTGCTCAAAAGTCCAAATGCTAAGTAAGGCAAGGCCTGTACTACAAATATGTGTAACCAAAACCACAGTGTTCTCGAAGCTTCTAGTTTTGGATTACAGCAGTTAGAGGAGATTGAGCTGTTTTGTTTCCATGGCACATTAAACTAGGGTTAGACTGGTGTCCATAATCAAATTCACTGCATTTATCCTTGCCTCTGCCCTGTGAAATGAGGCCAGACCCTATCGAAAAAAAGGACTAAAGAAGTCTCAAATACCCCAAGTCCTTGGTAATTCCGCCCATAAAGAAAACTAACACACCTGAAAAGCATTAAATTCTTTTTCCTTCTCTAAATTATCCTCTCCCTTCAACTTCCTCTGACAGCTGACTGTCAATCCCATTTGCTAATTCCCATTCCTTATCAGGCTCACTAGTACTTCCTGTTGCAAATTAGTGTGCCCTGAACCTGAGCCCAACATCTCCACCACAAATCCAGACTTCAGGGGTTATTCTGGGCTTGCTGCTAAGGTGCCTGGTGCATAGGGTACTTAAACGTCTCCAGGGGATGATCAGTCAACTGTGGTCTGGGAATTTTCCAAGTGAGAGGAATATTGGGAGACAAAAGAATTCCTCAGGGTAGGAAGAAGGGAGAAAGCCTTTCATTAATTTTTCACCCGAGGAAATGATCTGGACAGAGAATAATTGAGAACTACAGAATGGGGGTGGCGGGGGGTGGGGAGAATGAGAAGGATAAGGCAGATGCAAGTGACCGGAAAAGAAGCATCTTGGCTGTTTTGGAGACACTGGGAGAGACAGGTCAGGAAACTCGTAATCAAGGCAAAACAGCAGAAATGGTGAAGGAACTGGAAACCATTGGTCTGTGTTGACAGGATTAATGTAATGGTGCTTTTTACCGTTTTGGGGGACAAGGAGCCTTGTAAGAAGGCTCTGCCTCCTGCTTACTCACCCTCACCCCCCTACTCGCCTCACGTAGATAAATGTAGGTGATATTCATATAATTATGAATTAGAAACATTCATACAATTTGGAGGGCGAGATTTGATCCTCTCATGGGCAATTCAAGTCCCTTGAAGGACCTGGGACTGCAGGTTCACAATCCTGCCCTTGGTAAAGGAAGGAAGGGAGGGAGGGAGGAAGGAGAAAGAAAAGATTCCATCTATAAGTCACATACAACGCAAAATCAAAACAAGACAAAAATAACCAATTGGAGTGAAGTTACAGATTTACCCATGTCATTTCTAAAGGTACAATCGAAATTCCCACATAGATAATTAGCCATCTTTCCTTAATCACACTAAGCAAGACAGGTTAAGTGCAGATAGTAAATGTGTTTTGCTAAACTCCTTCTCCCTTTATTTACTTTTTCATAATAAATGGAGGAAGCCTATCTTTATATGACGCTTACTATTTTTTGAGCATCAGTGAGGAGTGAGGTCCTACCCCAAATACTGTTTGTGCGTCTAAAAGGAGTGTTGCTTCATGTTTCTTTTTCAAAAGAAAAATCTTTGAAAACATTACTGTGCTTCTCTCATATGGATGCTCCTCTAGCGCCAGTCCATTTGAAATAGGAGTTTCACATAATGCAATTTATTAAACCCACGTTTCCTGCCAGATTTTGCTTCATGTGCCTATGTTCTTTGTTTCCCTTCTAACATTTCCACAGCTCAGAAACCATTCTTTCTGGTCCAGCTAAAGGATATGGATATTAAAATCAAATCAACAAATGATTTTATGGGCTTGGGAAGCTGCCAATCGATGCTGTAAAGCACAGCACGTTACGCAGCTGGTATCCTCAACCCCAGTCTAGGTAACCTTAATACTGCTAGCCGGAGGGAGGAGGGGGGCTGGCAGAACAATTGAGAGTGGGAAGAATGAAAGGTTTCGATTATTGCGGAATTTGAGAATGGGGACAATCTCCACTGAAGACTTGTTTTTAAAGACTTTCTAACCTCCAAGACATTTTCCAGTCTAGGTACCCTTTGAATTACAGCTGGAGGTGATGTTCTTGGAGCCTCCTCTGAAAGCTGAGAGCACAACAGGCCCTCAGTGTTCCTCTCCCAAACCCACAACTTTGTCATTTTCTCAGGCAGACACGCAAAAATGCAAGAATCCACAGCACTGTGTGTGTGGGGTGGGGAATAAAGCTCTTTTGAAGTGTTGAATTTCCCCTTTGTAATCTATTCATCAGCACACATTTAAAGCCTATCAGTTTTAGCTCAGCGATTTCATCCCCAGCGGCTTATGTTTTCTCCTGCGGCTCGCGGCCTCCGTCCAGACCTGAGTGGCACCGTCTGCTTTATCTGAACTCAGGAATACCGATGAAGTGAAATTCTCTCTCTCGGTCTTTCTTTCTCTTCCCATCGAGGCTGAAGGGGCTGCGCCTGCCTCTCTAAGACCCAGGAGACGCCCAGGAGAAGAGGGTTCAGCGGGAGCCGCCGCGGCCCTTTCTGCTGTTCCCTCCGCCTCCCCCCGCCCCAGCACCGGCTTTTAATTTTCAAAAGCACTGCAATTGCTTGGTGCGGTTTCAAGAGCTGGGGTGCCATTCTCCCTGATGATGACTCTGCTGACGTCAATGGCATTCTTATCATGCCTGGTGCGACATCAGAAACCAGCCCTCGGAGGCTCCTCTAATTCAGCGTCTGCGCTTTCGGTAAAACGTGGCCCGGATTCCTGAAATGAAACGGACTCACGCTTTCCTAGCAAGCGCCGCACCCGGGGAGGTAACCTCCCTTCGTGGGCAGCTGCCCAGTTACGACTCGAACTGTTCCTTAGTGTTCCCGGCAGCAAGGACCCCTGAAGGAGAAGGGAGAACTAGGAGAATCGCAGAACTTTCTCTGTGTGTGTGTGAGAGAGACAGAGACAGAGATAAAGAGAGAGACAGAGAGATGGAGAGAGATGGAGCCCTCAACCCAAACTCTAGAGATTACTTAACCAGGCTAATTGTTATTTAGATTTTGCTAAAGCCTTTGATTATAAGATTACATATATTGGCCAAAACCCGTATTAAGTACTCCTAATTTAAGTACTCCTACCTTAATCTCTGGGTCAGAATCAACGCCCAGCTCCACAAATCAGGTCCATATTCCCTTCTCTAGGCTATACCAAGAACTCTTCTCCTCTTTTTTGTAATAAAGGAAAAAAAAAAAAAAATAGAGGTTCGGTAGGAGTTATAATCATAGTTGAATATGGACATTAACAATACCATTGGGAATTTAATATTTTCCTCTAAACACTCATGAAGTTTTTATGATACCCGGTCTCGAAAGGATAGATTTATAAGGTAATTGATAGCTGCGAAATCCATCATTTACTTCCTTTCCGGTAGTTTGGTAAGGGCTATTAAGGTGTTGTTGAAAACATTCTTCATTTGTAGTGTGGAGTTTATTCTACTCTAAACCCACAAGCAAACATTTGGAAAATGCCTGTTCTTCAAAGCAAGATGCTGGAAGAGTCAAGGTCATTTAACATGATGAAAATGTTACAAATCCCAGTAGGTTTCATCTACACTATCTTGAACACAGAAAATGAAAATACCTTGGTATCTACCAAGGAAATCTTCCTCTTGATGATTACTGAGTCACCCACTTACTGGGAGCAATGGTTTTTCTCAGGAGAAGCCATTTAACCACCTATGACATGTACAAGCATGAATCCCAGTAGGACTACTCAGAATAATAACAAAGAAGGGACATCAACTTACATCTAGTTTAACCTTTCTACCACCATGTGAGGAAACTGAGGAGGTAGTTTGTTGCATGATTTACACAAAGTTACACAAATATTAAATGGCAAGACTGACAAACTCAAAACTGTCTCACTGAGAACAGTGTGCCCTTTCTGCTGTATCACATTGCTCCTGAGAATTTAAAGGCTCCTGAAGGATCTCGACCCTATTTGTCTCGGAAGTTTCCCATTTTAAGACAAACCTGAATATTTCTCAATTTTTAGACTGAAGTGAATTTTCAGGAATTTTTAGATTATCAGAGTTTAAGTAAATTCCTCTTGTTTTTAGTGAGTTTCCTAATTAGTGAAAAGATTATTAAATAGAAGGGAACAAAATAATACACGTTGGAATGCCTGACATGCAGATGTTTTCTTTTAAAAAACCATGAGGTCTGGGAAGAAAGAGCAAGGATTTCCCTACATTCATTCCAAATATGTGAACTCCCTGCAGGCAGCTATCATTTTGCCTCATTTACTAGATAGCTTCCAGCCACCAGTTGTAATGTTGTAATAGTAATGCAATTTATTTGTTCCCTAATGCAAGCCATTAGCTTAATGAGTGCTCACTTACACAGTTGCCCTCCCCCCACCCCCTTAAAGATCTGTGACTCCTTCTGTAAGTCATCTTTTGGCACATTCTTTTTGACAGGGATGTATTACAGTTTGGTCCAGAATGAAGGATAGATGGTGGGGCATAGTTGAAAAAATGCTGGCTTTAGTGTCAGACAGACATGAGTTTAAAACCTGGCTCAATCACTTACTTGCCAGCTGATTTTAGGGCATTTCTTAACCTCTCTTGAGGGGCTGTTTCCTTATATGTAAAACAGGAATAATGATACCTAACTGGTAAGGCTTAGAGATGATTCTTACTCCTACCACAAGTCTTGGCACAAAGGAGAAACTAAATAAAGAATAACGGTACTGATAATGACTTGAAAAAAATAAGTGAGGAGAATCTTAAAATTGACAAGTATTAATAAAGTAAAACAAAGGGCAGATAGAATTTTTCCTTTTGTAATCAGAATTAGACCATCGGTGCCACTAAAATTGGAAGGGCAATATTGCTTCATAGACTTTTTCTACTGAGAAAATAATTATCTGAACCAAATATATGAACATTGAGCAGCATTATGAATTTCTGTAAAATGTTGGTAGAATGCATTTTGCACTGAGAGTCTGATTGCAATTGGGTGCCAAGTAACTACAAAACCTAATTGTGCTCTTTAAAATTCTTCAAGGATTTTTTAAAAACTGGTCTGTGAGAGATACTTGAAAGGTAACTGATTATGGGCTGAGCCAGTTTCTGGTTCTCTTCTACAGGAGACAAACTGCCAATATTCAATTAGGTGAAAAGTAGATTTGTGTACAGTGAGATAAGAAGCTAAAGCAATTCTTCGAACCTAAAGGCAAACCTACTTTAAGAGCACAAGGGTTTTGGAAAGCCTAGCTGCCCATTTGGGAAATAAGTTTGAGTCCCCTAAAACGCCTTTTCACTGCATACCATGTTATTACAAAATTGAGTTCATTTCATCAGTAACAAAAATACTTGATCAAAATAGAGTGCTTTGTCCTTTGCATGCGTCAATAACTTAATAAGAAATAATAATTTAAACGAGCATTTAAATTGCACACAGATTATAGCCACACCTACTTAAGGTGGCTCATCCAAATTTCATAAGGAAAAGCAGAGTAGTCTAAATTCTAGGTTGGGGATGAACCAGAGAAATCTCAGATGTCAAAAGAAGGGTGTGGGATTCAGATGAGGGTATGCATCATGGTGATTTAGCCCTGAACCAATCAATTCTGCTTGGGGCACTGGAGAAAATGAGCCTTGTTTCTAACAGAATTATCAGACCTTATCTATCACATAAATGTTTTGCATCCAACTAATATTTTTAGTCAACTTATGTGTTTGATCCATTCCACTTCACTCAAGCAAATGGAAAGAAAAGACTTAGGCATATCTAATTACTCCAAACTATTAGGTAAGGTTAAAACACAAATTTGATTATGTCCTTCTCTTCGTTAAAACCCTTCATTGGCTTTCCACTGCTCTCAGGTTAAAAATTCAATTATTTAACAAGGAATTCCTCTAACGCTTTGGAGGATTTGGGCCCTGCTCCTACTTCATTTTACAAGCCCTCTTCTTCCTCCCTCAGTGTGCTTCAGCCATAGTGTCCTTCCATGAGTGCCCTCAGACATAGACCCTCTGCCTAGAATGCCCTTCTCATCTTGTTTTGTCCTCTCCTCATTCTTCAGGTCCAGACCACAGTCTTCAGGATCTGTAGGCTCCAGGAAACAAAGGCACCTGGCTAAGGGGGTCATAAGGACTGAGATCTAGGGGCAGTGGTCCATTCACTTAGCATGCCTCCAACTGCTAGCAGAGAGCCTGGTACACAAGTCCATAAAATTTGTTACATAAAGTTCAGTTGTTGTGTCATGTTCAACAGTTGCCACGTTTCAGTCTAGAAGTTATTTCAGAGAGGCTGTGAAAAAAGCCTATGTTCTCATGAATGATTTTATCATAGACATTCCCAGACACCATTGGCATGGCACATGTGATGTTCCAAAACAAAGTTTTATCGGCCCTCAGTGAAATAATTAAAAAAAAATAAGACCAATGTAACACACACAAACACACATCAGTGAAAGGTTTCAACTACCCTCTTTGGGGGATCACTGCTCTTTACATCCTTCCTACTTTGTGGTATTAAAATATATTTTTTCCTAATATGAAATCATGGTACTAGTATATTATAGTTGATCTGTTGAAAAGAACTTTATCTGGCAAAATGCAGGGTTGGTTATCCTATGTTAGGCCCCCCAATTCTTTATTTTGAACTCCAAACCATTTATTTAGCAGAATTTTCACATCAGAACACAGACTTGAAGATTTTTGCCATGCATGTCCTAGTTTCCAATTGCATGTGGTTCCAACTAATAATCCTTCCTTCTTTTATTCCCTATCCTTATTTTTCCCTTTTCTGACACCAAGATTGTACCACTTCCTAACTTTATTATTTTCTCTGTGTAATTCTATATAGTAGTTGCGGGGGCAAAAGAGGGCATCCAAAGCTAATACACAGTTTATCTCACTTTAAAACAAGAAATGTGAGTAATAAGATTTTAAAATTCTAATGATATACTAGTACTGAATCTGATACACTGACCAGATTCACTGGCACAGTTAAAGGTAAGCCTTAAAGGTAACAGTAAACTAAGTTTTATTTATATATATTCAAGTTTCCCAATTGTGTCCCAAGGAGCAAATGGGTGGGAAACTGAACACAAGTACATTCTTTATTTATCCTAGTTTTCACAAAAATACAGTTTTCTATGTGTGCCATGAGGGAAAAATTTTGGGAAGCTCTGACCTAATTGACCTTTCCATGGTTCAATACATGTGTAAGTGGAAATAGAGGTATTCAGAATATCTTGTTCAATTGACAATAGCATTTCAAATATATTTTACTACAGTACATTTTAAAAAATAGTTTAACCAAGGGAAGTATGCAATTAATAAACACATGAAAATAACATTAGCTTCATTCTCCTTCTAAGAAAAGTTCTATTGCTATACCTGTTATAAAAATGTTATGAAACATCATGACATGTTGGCAATATTAACATTTCCACTTGATTGTGGGAACTGGTGTTTATTTTCATCTCTGCCTCAGAGTATTATTAACCTGAAGTCATGATGATATATTAGAGATGCCCTTGTCAGTCAAAATCCACAAGCTGTGGAAATGATCATGTTGTTAAACATGTTTAGCCTGATTTGAAAATGGTATCAAATCAAGTCCCTTCTAGTGAAGGGAGAGCTTCCTATTGCAGCAGGAATTTCTTGATTCATTTTGCTAAAATCACGATCATGATCAGTGTATGTTAAAGAATATATTGGGATCAACCATTCTGCTCATCTCTGCTTTTCCATTTTCTTATTACTTGGAAGAATTAGAAAATCCACCTAAGAAATTTACCATTTCATACATACACAAACACACCATCTCGGAATAGCTTGCCATGTGTATGAAACAAAGGAAAAAGTTAGATGTTTTGTTGTAAGCACAATGCAGAAGAGGAGAACTTTCCTCTTCACTACTCCTCATAGCTAGAATTCCTACTTTTCTAAGAGAGAGAGTAAAATAGGCGCTAATTATACAGTATAGGAGACCATAGTCTAAGAAAACAGGCAGACCTAGTTTCAAAGGTTAGCTCAGCCCCTATGTTAACAGGGGTAAGTTACCTAACCTCTTTAAGTCTCAATTTTTCTTGTTTGAAAATGGTACCCATTGAGTCACGAGGATTTAACAAGATTATTTGTTTGAGTATGTAGTACAACACCTGGTGCCAATTAGGCACTCAAGCAACAGAAGATGTACCACCAAACTATAGTGTGCTGTATCAGGATGTTAGAAAGGCTCAATACAATACGTCTTTAGTCTGCTCCATTCTAATTGTCAGTAAACTGTAGGTGAGTGTACCGAGACACATTTATGCACCCCCTCCCGTCAGCTGTGCCAAACTTGTGCCTTGGGCATAGGCTACTGGCCCCACTTCCTGGTCAGAGCAGCTGCAGTAAAACCTTGATCAATGCTACAGTCACCTCTTTGTCCCACCTCTAGGGGTAAAGGCCTCCTTTGAGCAAGGGTGTCTGACTTGACAGAAACCATCCGGTAACACGTGAGCTACATGGAGGCTCTGGCTTCCCCAGGAGCTTCGGAGAGTATCAGCGCAGTCAAAACCCTGTGGAGCAAACTTTGACCAATAAGAAGCAAAAAAAGGGGTAGGCAGAAAATTTGCTTACCCTTTTTCCCCTTCAACATAATGTTTCAAGTCACAGTGGTTCTACGTGACCTCGCAGGTAATGTCTCTTGTTACTTAGCAATGAGCTGTGTTTCTTATAAAGATGTGACAAGCTTGGTAATGCACCATCTTGCATGTACTTTCCCCTCTTTCCGAATGTTATTCTTTCACCATAGCTCTTGTTTCCCTGAGAGTACAGCACCACCACCACCCCTAAAATTTTAGTTTGTTAGCTATCTCTAGAGAATCTGAACTAAGTCTGTGAGATACAGGAGAGAAAAAAAATGAAGCAACTACAGAACAAACTCTGAGAAGAAAAAATTCTTCATACTTGACACCAATTCTAACTTACTGATAATTACTTGGATTCATTCCTTCATCAGCGGAAGCTTTTAAGGTCACATTACCACACTGTTAACAAAAAACAGCTGATCAAATCAGTGGAGCAGGGGCCTTTGAAGACAAACCATCATTCGTTCCACAGAGTCTAATTTCAACTTTAACCTAAGACAAAATGTTTGAAATCACTTAATGCTGCCTTAAAGGAGGGTGTGGGGGAAGAGGAGTTGATTTTTTCTCACTGAAAAGTCCTGTTCTTTGGAATTTAACTGAAACATGACAGAACGTTAAAATGCAACCCTGGCCTTTTTCTTTCCTTCAGAAATAGGCCCACATTTTTGAGAGAAAGCTATACGTTGAGGTTCTGCAAAAAACTAAATGCACTTTTCAAATTAAACATAGATTTTCTTTTTCTGTCTAGCGCCTGGCTGTTCTCCGAGCATTTGCACATAATTATCCATCATTGCAGTTTTTCCAACAGGGGACCCACAACAGTCGCTCTGATTCATTCCACGTTATATGACCCTCTCACGTGGTGATGGCAGTCTTTAATGCCAATGCCCCTGGCAATCATCCTCCAACTTACATGGAACTCTTTTTCTCTTGTGCCTTATGGCATCAAATATATGAGCTCTAGGTTGTTATTCGGGCTTCTTTCATCTTCATTTTCCATGTTTTTTATGACTGCCTTTGCATAGGCACATTTGCTGAGTTGGCGCCTCGCAGGTGGTTTGGTTTGTGGTGTATTTTAATAGCCATGAAACCATGGGCTCAGTTATTGGGTTTTGTTGAGTTACATAATGCATGTACAATTCAATTCAGTGCCCAACAAGAGGATCTTCAGTGTCCAAATGACCCAGGAAACTGACACCCCAAAAGGACTGCACCTCACTGAATGTCCCCTGCCTAGGACATGCATATCCTGAAGGATGTGCCCTTGGAGTGAACAGTGGTGGTCTGTGGAAAGCAGAGCTGATAATCATCCAACTACATTAGGAACATTCACTTCTGTTACTGTATGGTTCATTTTACTTTGGTTCAGTTTCTGTTCTTAGCAATCAGACCATTTTAGGAGTATTTTAGCAAACAGTGGTAATAGTTGTTTTCTTTAGGAAATTTTTAACTTTTTAAGCACAGCTGAGATGCTATAGACATTATAAATCCAATTAAATGTGGTCCCTGGTGCCAGGTTGATGGTAATAATCCTTTCTCTTTTACTGCTACTCTTGTTTAATGTGCTTTCGGACCAAGGAAATCAGTGGGATGCTCCCTTGGTATTAAGGGAAGTTGAAATTCTGGGTGGAAGCTTAACCATCCCTTGTTTGCGCTCAGGGTATAACCCACCACTTCCAGGTATGTCTGTCTTCAGCCCAGGTAATAAATCCCAAGTGATCCAAATTCTATTTTTTTCTTTATTCTCAGTTCATTCACTCTTTCAACAAATGCAATACCTTCTAGATGCCAGGCACTGGGTTAGGTGAGAGGGATATATTCAACAAAACGCAAGATCCCTGTCCAGAGATAATGTGCCCTAAGATTCTGCTGAAATATATTTTGGAATTCATTTCCCAAATGTCTAAGTAAAGTGAGGAGGAATGAAAGGAAGCAGACAATATCATTCATTTATTCAAGCATTCGTTATCCATTCACTCCAAAAACAATTATTGAGGACCTCCTAAGAGATATTTACTATACCAAATGCCAGGAAAGCAAAGATAAAAGATACAAAGTGCCCAGAAGCCATAATAACTAAGAAGAATTTGAGTACTAAAATATTTTAAAAATCTAAATGGTAAAAAAAAAAATACCCTAACAAAGTTAAAACTAATACAAAGTAAAGAAAAAGTTAGCAAAAAAGCTCTCATTTTCTTAATTTACCTGGAACATTCACATTATCAATAAAAACATAAACTGCCAAAAAGGACAATTGTTCTAATGAGTTTTTCACAGAAGTAAAAGAAAGGCCAATAAATAGATGAAAAGCTGTTCAATTTTATTTGCAATTAAATTAGGTTGGCAAAACATTTTAAGTTTGTGAAATCCAGGGTCAGTGGGTACAGGAATATTAGCATTTTTTAATGCTGATGGTGGTTTATAATTTGATGTAGTCTTTTCAGAAGATGGCTTGGGAATTTTAAAAGCAATTTCAGAGCTAAGAGTTCATCCAGTGAATATATTCACAAAGAGACACAAAGGTATTCAAGTACAAGGATACTCGCAATGTTAATTGTAGCAGCAAAAACCTGGAAATGATCTACAAGTCGAGCAATAGAGTTAAGTGCATTCTGACACATTACACAATACAATAAGAATGAGGTAGATTTTTATCTAGATAAGCTTATACAAAATAGTGGCAGGAAATATTGTTAAAAAAAAAGAAGGTGAAGCATAGTATTTGTTATACAATCTAGAAGGATATGTAAGAAACTATTAATACTTTACTCCAGACAGGCATAACCGAGCAATTAGAGTTGGCTCAGATGAAATTTGGTATCCTACTCTCACATGATAATGCTTACTATAAGTAGGGCATCTCCCTTGGATGCCAGTACAAGATTTTCAAATATTTGCAAACTGCTAAAATCCTGAGGAAATGAAGATCAATGCATGTTTTCCAAAGAAAAGGGGATTTAAAAAGGGTAGTGTAAGAAAGAAGACATAAGCTACAAGGAATAGGTAGGGTGATCAACCTGTTCTAATTTGCCCAGGACTTTATGATTTCACTGCTCAATATCTCATGTCCTAGTACACTTCTCACTCCCAGGCAAATTGGGACAGCTGGTCACCCTAACCTGCCTTAGCATAACTATGAGGCTTATGCATTAACTGTATGCATAGAAGAAAATGATGTACTTTCTTTCCTGCCCACATTATAGCCATCTTGTTACCTCTGCCCAGATGCCAAATGGATCCTGCAATTTTCCATAGCTCAAAGTCCTGACTTTCCTTCCATTTCTACTCTTTGGTATAAGGATTCCTACCTTTGTTTGAGGATGTGACCTTTTGCATCAGGATTTCTAAAACTGAGGATTTTATGGGCTTTGTGTATTGTTTTACAGGAGAAAAGACGTTTTTGTGATAGGAATGGGAGGAAAGATATTTGGATATAAGAAAAAAGTTATTTGTGGAGCAAAGAATAACAAACCCAGGAAGCAGACTTGGCCCAATGGATAGGGCATCCGCCTACCACATGGGAGGTCCGCAGTTCAAACCCCAGGCCTCCTTGAGCCGTGTGGAGCTGGCCCATGCGCAGTGCTGATGCACACAGGAGTGCCCTGCCACACAGGGGTATCCCCTGCGTAGGGGAGCCCCATGTGCAAGGAGTGCGCCTGTAAGGAGAGCGGCCCAGTGCAAAAGAAAGTGCACAGAGCAAATGAAAGAAGGAATGGCACCGCACACACGGAGAGCTGACACAGCAAGATGACTAACAAAAAAATACAGATTCCTGGTGCCACTGATAAGGATGGAAGCGGTCACAGAGGAACGCACAGTGAATGGACACAGAGAGCAGACAACTGGGGGGGGGAGGGGGGGAGAGAAATAAATTTAAAAAAGAAAAAAAGGAATAACAAACCCAAGGATATTCAAGGCAAAGAAAAACTTCATAGTATAGATGGGAAGACATAAGGCAGTATTTGTTACATAAACTGAAATGATATCTATGAAATTGTTAGATGTTTAAAGGGGGCATTTTTGAGGAAAACTTTCAAAACAAAACATACCAACCCTTAGAAGCTATTAGAGTAGAAGATATAATCGATAATTTTTTTATGTCTCTGACATTTTCCATGTGACCCCAAATAGTCTGGTGGGAATAGCTAACTAACCATGGAAGATTTAAATTATTTCTGGTTTCAGGTGCAGTGCTATGGTACACAAAATCATCCTGACCCTAACAGGGTTAGAAGAGAAGTCTCTGGGGAATCCCTTTATTTAGAGGAAAGCCAAACACTGGGGCTACATGCTACTTCAGTTTTGTCCCTGAAAATGGGTGATGTTTTGGATATAAGAACTGCACCAGAAGCATAGCTATTCTGTACATGAGTTTCTCATAATGACTTTGGTATTCATTTTACATATATCCTCACAGTAACCATTTACTAGAGGAAAGCTGAAGTCATTTCAGCTTGGTTAGTTTTTCTAAGACCTCCAGCAAAAAAATCCTCAGTATTGTTTACACGTTATCTAGTCTCTTTCCTCCAACATTTTTGCCCATTTAGGGAATAGGTGTGTGCTTTTTGCAATGGTAGCTCAGCAGCTATGCCACTTTTTCTTTCAAAACCATACTTACTCTGAATCTGGACCATTCTTTCAATAATTTAACCAATATTTGCTAGGAATTAAGTGGGGTGCTAGGGTTTCATAGATGAGTAAGACACAGCCTCCACCCTCAGGAGGTAACAGTTCATTCAGAAAGATAGAGAAGTCCAACTAATATTAAGTCATAGTAAGACTAAAGAGATGCGTAAAAGATTTTGTTGGACAAAGGATACTATCAAAAGAGTGAAAAGACATCCCACAGAATGGAAGAAAATATTCACATATCATATATCTGATGAAGATATAATATCCAGAACATATATGCTAAACAACTAAACAACAGAAAGACAAATAACCCAATTTAAAAATGGGCAAAGGACTTGAATAGATATTTTTCCAATGACATACAAATGACCCATAAGCACATGAAAAGATTCTTAACATCAACTGTCATTATGAAATACAAATTAAAACCACAATGAGATACAAATTCACACCTACTGGGATGGCCATTAAAAAATTAAGATAGGGAGCGGATGTGGCTCAAGCAGTTGAGCTCCTTCTTCCACATGGGAGGTCCCAGGTTCAGTTCCCAGTGCCTCCTAAAATCAACAACAAAAAAACAAACAACAAGCAAACAAATGAAGAAACCCACTCAGGGGAGCCAATGTGGCTCACTGGGTTTAACACCAGCTTCCCATATGCGAGGTCCTGGGTTCAATCCCTGTCCCCAGTACCTTTAAAAAAAGGAAAAAGAGAGGATGTGGAAATAATGGAACTCTCTTACATAGCTGACAGGAATGTAAAATGGTGCAGCCACTGTGAAAAGTTTGGTGGGTCATCAAAGATTTAAACATAGAATGACCATATGACCCACCAATTCTACTCCTAGGTAGATAGGCAAAAGAATTGAAAATAAGGACTCAGACAGATATTTGTATGCTAGTGTTCATAACAGTATTATTCGTAATAGGTAAAAGATGGAAACAACCCAAGTGTCTATCAATAGATGAATAGATAAATAAAGTGTGGCACATACATGTAATGGAATATTATCCAGCCATAAAAATTAAGGATATCCTGATACATGCTACAATCTGGATGAACCATGAACACATCATGTGGAATGAAATAAGCCAGACACAAAGGACAAATAATGTATGAATCCACTTGCATGAAATATCTAGCGTAGGTAAATATAGAGAGACAGGAAGTAGATTAGAGCTTACCAGGGACTAAGGGGAGAGGAGGGAATGGAGATTATTGCTTAATAGGGTGATGAAATTTTTGGAAATAGATAGTGGTGATGCTTGTGCACATTGTATATATAGTTAGTGTCACAAAATTATACACTTAAAATAGTTAAAAGTGGCCCATTTTACATTATATATGTATCTTACCACAATTTTAAAAATATATGGAATTATAAGGAGGAAAACCTAAACTCAGGAGGAATTCAGGAGTTATCTTAAGGGGCATGTAGGTTCCCTCCAGTTTGGGTAAAAGGTGAGGGTGCAGAAGGACTTCCAGAGTAACAGAACAAAGTGTGCAAAAGCCTCAGATGTGGGGAAGCGTGGGGGAGGGCATCTAGGTGCGGGAGAGCCAGGCCTGATTAAAAAACTCCAAACTATGGGAAGAAGGACAAGCAGGTGGCAGGGAGGACCTTGAAGAGGTAAGTGGTGGGTCAGATCAGGAGGGGAAGTGAAGGAAAGGATGCCGAGACTTCTGAGGATTTATTTTGTGCTAGGCTATTTACATTTAGTACCTCATAATTATTCCAATAACATCACCCCGCAAATAATGCTCAGTGCCCATTTCTCCATCATGCAGATAGGAAACAGAAGATGAGAAAGGTTTCATCTGGTCTCATCCACAAGTTGAGGCCAGGTATATCTGATACCCAAGCCTCTGGTCATTTTCTTACAAGACTCTGTTTCTAGATGAAGGATAGAGAAGTTTAAACTTTACCCCAAAGGCCCTGTGTACTCTCTGATGGGTATCAGCAGGAAAGAGACATGATCAACACTGTATTTTAGAAAAAAATTACTCCGGCAGTCATGTGCAGGAGGAGGAACCGGAGGCAGCGATAACAGGGAGGTGGCTTTTCCTAGGAGGAGAGAGAAACCTCTTCTGCGACAACATCTAGTGGCATATATAGAAAAGGTTTCCTTAGGCCTTGATGTTAACACATTTCTAGAAATATTCAAGCCTGAAATGTAAGTTACAGAACTGAAGATGATGGATGCCAGAAATTCTCACCCACCTTAAAGAAGAGTGGGGTAGAGGAGGGTGTAAGGGCAAAATAATATAAACATTCCAAAACTGAGAAACAATTAAAATATGTGTAGATACAGTCCCATGTGAATGGCCAGGCTAGCTGGATGAAGTCTATCCTTCACAACAGGTAGAGATGCTGAGAGCCCAGAAGGCAGTTGGAACTTGTACTCGTGTAATTATCGCAGAGGGTTACCCTTCTGCCAGTTGATCCTGTGGCTTTAAAAGTTTGAGATGATGGACTTTTTTTAGCTGCAAGTCTCAATGAGGCTATGAATTTTTCACTCAGGTCATGCTCTACAAATTGGGTCGAGTTACAGAAGTCAGGAAAGAGAAGTGAAGGTGAATTGAGTTATATACACAGGCTGGTAGAGTTAATTTACTTCTGGGATAGAAAATTTGATGGTCATTATAATGTCTCTGTTAGTTGGAAATACAGGTTCTATCATATACATTCATTTTACATAAATGGAAGAGGTAAACCAAAAACTAGGGAGTGTTGAAGTTCTTAGACTAAAGGACTACCTTACCATAAGCTCTAGTAAAGAAGAATTGAGATGGTATTTGAGAGAATTAGGAGAAATTTTTTTTAGAGAAAATCTAGCTGCTTGATCTTTTTCAGAAATAGGAGCAATACATCTACATTTTAGTAGGTACAAGGGTTTGTACCAGAGAGGTGAGATTTTGAAATGGCAGGCAAATATTATCATCAAGATATGATTCCAGTAACTAAAGATGAGTGATTTTGTCATAAAGGTTAAAACCTTTTCCAGATTTACATTGTAGGGTAGAGATAGTCATTCTTGGAAGGCTACTTTGGTCTAGCTAAATTCAGGAATCAGCAGAGTAGACCACATTCCTCCTTTGAAGGAAAAAGTGTATCTATACATACAGGTTCCAGTTTTAAAATTACTAACAATCCTTCATCTGTCTATTTCTAGGGGCAAAGAGAAAAACGAAAAACTATAGATGGAAATTTTATCAATGTGACAGAAAGAAAGTTCCAGAGGTTTCAGTATCCATAGGCAGGAAGAAAATACAATGAAGGTGGTAGGCTAAATGGGAACCCACTTGGGGATTTTTAAACTCCTACTAAAATACATTTCCTACAAATATTGTTACGTGAAAATTCACAATTAGATATTCATTAATTCGAGCTTATAAAATTTTTCTCCAGAGAGTTATTTATACCACAGTCTAAATAATCTTTCAGCTTCTTTTCTATAGCTAACTTGCTTGCCCAAATAAGTTGTGTTACTAGTTTTCAGGATTTTCATAACTACGACCATCTTAAAAAGTGATTTAGGCCACACCTGTGTTTCACTGATGAGGCACTGAAGGCCCAGAGATGTGAAATAATTTGTCCAAAGTCACATAACAGGTTATTAACAAAGTCAAGATGATCGACAACCTCAGGTTCTTGTTCCTTAGAGTTTGGGAGGTTCTGAGGTAGCTCCTGAGAGTAAATGTGGTGACAAGGTGGGCCCCAGGCCCACCACCCCAATTCAACTAAAGCAGGCCTGCTCTTACACAGACCCATACACTGGGTTCCTTTCTTTCCTTTATTTGAAGAAAGACCTCTTCTGCTAAATGGAATTTTTTAAACAATTGCTCACTGGACCATGCTGAGATATTGGCATCTAGAAGAAATGTTCCCACATCAGGTAGGCCAGAAGGCCAGAACTATGTCCTTCTTCATCTTGGAATTTTCTTGGAATCTAACTTTTGAGAGGGGGATTAACTGCTCAAGGTCTCTTCTGACCCCAGACAGTTGCTTTTCTCTCTTCTGTATTAGAGAAGTTGTGGGCTTACAAAACAATAAATACAGGATTCCCCTATCCTGCCCTACTATTAACACCCTGCATCAGTGTGGAGCATTTTTTATGCCTGATGAGAATGCACTTTTATCATTGTACTATTAAGCATAGTCCATGGCTTAACTTAGGGTTCCCAGTTTGTGTAGTGCACATTAAAAAAAAAAATTATTATTTTTCTGTTACCATATAGACAAGCTAACATTTCCCCCCAATCACATTCAGACACACATTTCAGTGCTGTTAATTGTGGTCACAGTGCTGTGCCACCATCACCACCATCCATCCATCACCAATCAGCCAGTTTTCTAATTATCCCCTTGTTTTCTTCCACTCACCCCCAGGATTGGGTTAGCCTGTGCAGAAAAGGCCAGTGCTTGACCTTTTCCTGACCCCCTTTCTTCCAAGTTGAGGACACAATCTCCCAGTCTCGACCCACCCTCCTGTCTCTGCACGGTTTAATGAATATTAAACTGATAATAACTGCAGGCAAAGAGAAGGAGGTAGCAAAAATAATAATGGCAAAACTACAAGGTAAGAAAGCCTCTGATACACAAGGAAGGTAAATTAGTTGAATCCAGCTTTCCACTAGCCCTCAAGATTTTTATGATTATCTTCTCTACTCTCTTTGGTTTGCTATTTTATTCCTGAGTGTATGTATCTCATTTTTCCCCACCTCTAAGGAGATTTCACAATTAGTTTCATTTTTTTCCCAGCTCCGGCCCCAATCCCCACTTCCCCCTTTCAATTCTTATTGGTAATTAGGTCTCTTAGGTTTACAACAGTCTACACTATGCATTATTCCCTTCTCAAAACAAATTTTGGATTGCTATCTTTAAATTCAAAGTCCTTTTCATAATTTTACTTTGGAAAACCACTTTATCCAAATAGTGACCAAGTGATTTACTTCGCTTCTTGCTAAAGTTTCCCTAAGGTGGGACCCATTTGGAAAAACACAAAGGTTATAAAACAGTGGTTCTCAAGCTGAGTGGGGTCTGGTAAAATACTTTCTATCAACACTTTAACAATTTTTATTTTCACTTCAATGATTATCTTAAAAAGTATGTGTCACCAGGTATAAAGAGGAAAAATTTCATTTGCAGAGATCTTCAATTACAAGATTCTCCATAGAATTAGACTTGTTAAAGTCAGCATTCCTCAACCAGAGGTCTTCAGAAATCTTTCTTGAAGATACTTTCTTAGGGATTCCAAAAGTAAAATTTCCTCCACTAAAATGGAAGTTCATAATGGTTATAAAGAGTGACCTGTAAACAATGGATTCTATGGAGGCACTAAGTTCCTTTCCTTTCCTCTTTCTTTCCATGCCTCCTCCTTTCCTCCTTCCTAAATGCCCAGGTATTTAAACTTTTCTTTAAATGCAAACATCAGTCAGTTTGACTGGCTTTTATAGTAAGAGTTTCATTTTAAAGGAAACTAAAAGTAGATGTCAAAATCAATAAATCAACTAAAGGTTCAAGCAGATTTATAGTATGGGCCAAGAAATTGATTTTGCATAGGGATTAAGAGGTTGTAGAGTTAGCTGGACGCAGCCTGGACTCCAGCTCCACCACTTACTATGTGTGTCCTTGAATGAGTTAGTTGAGGTAAACCATAGGTTCCCTTACAAAAAAAACGTGGATAAAACTATCTCCAAGTATAATTGTGAAGCTTAAATGATAATATACATATAAAAAGGCTTGACAGTGCCTGGAGCATAGCAAGTATTCAATAAATATTAATGGTAAGTATTGCAAAACATTATTCTCATACTCCTCTTACTACAAAGTGGTAAAGCAAAGGACATTCCAATATCCCACCTAATTTAGCAAATGAGTGTTCAAGCAATAATTTAATTTGTGAGCTTTTAGTGCTGCTTACAATTAACTCATTCCAATGACATTTTGTAAAAACTATTTGATATCCCATCAGATGTGGTTCTAAACCTAGATCTTACAACAAATAATGAATTGCCAGAAAGCTCATGACACAGTCTAAAGTTTGAATTCCACAGTGTTGAAGTTGGCGACAATGTGCAACTCCATCCCTGGAGCTGGCCATGAAAGCAGAATAAGAGTAAGGTACTTGTCTTCCTTCAAGATCACATGTTTTCACTTTAATCCAATTATAGATGTTAGCCACATGCTTTAAAGATCACTTTAGCTACAGATCCAATTAAAGGAACCATCAGGGATTTCTCCATGGCTTGTAAAAGAGAAACGACTTTCATGATTTTATTAGTCTAGTTTTCTATTGGTAAAGAAAAAAGAATTTTTCTCTTTGTCCTCCTCAACTAAAGCAGCCAGTCGTGTAAAAAACGCAGTGTGCTGTGGGTCCGTCTGTTCATGTGAGCTCTGGCCGCTGACCAGCTTGGTACTGAGACCAGTTACTGGCTGGCTCTGGTTTCACTTTCCTTGAGCATGGATGACTGGGAGATTCTTTCCAATCCTAACAACTTATTTCATACCAAGTGATGCTTCTTGATGAACTAGAAGGCTACAAATGGTTATATTTAGAGAAGATAAAATGAAACAGCAAATAAAGGGTGTATGTATGTCCCTAGAAAGCAAAGAAAACACAATCTAAAGAACGCTATTCAATGTCCAATGTGAGAAAAAGGATGCGTGATGTTTTGAATATTAATCTTCAAGATAGTTCAGCTGTTATAATTAGCACCAGAGCTAATTGGTTGAATGTAAAAGGGTTTGTGTGTCTTAAGCAACCATTACTGAATATCAACAAATTGCAGAGAGTTTACATCTATGTGCTATGTATGGATTTTCACAAAGTTTGGGTTCAACAAAATCTATCCTGTTGTAGCTTGTGATTAAATAGTCAGTAAGAAAAATGCAGACTTAATATAAAGTGCTTAGAAGATTACATATAAATCATATCAAGACAAAACATTGGTCTAGTTAAACTGAGTGCCCTGGGATTATAACTTAAATGGTTTATATGTTTAACACAGATTTTTGGATTTCCCTTTAAGGGACCCTCCCCAGGTTCTTCTGAGGGCTACAGAGACCCACAGGTTCTATGGTCATGGCAGATGGAGTTCAGTGCCATCTCAGTTGGCCCTACTTTGGAGTTTGTGTTTCTGTGTGATGGAGCTGGACTCAGATGTGATCTTTGTTCACAAGCCTCTCCTGTTACTTTTACTGGAACTATAGTTGGTGCTGGGGTTTAGTGCATACCCAGGGGACCTGAATCTCTGGACTGACCATGTGACAGCCAGGCCCTGAGCCTCAACAGACGTCAGCTCCTGCACTCTGGTTTATTGGACTTACCCCACTCATCTAACATGGAATTGAAGAAGGTCAACCACCACACCATGGAGCCAAGAGTACCTACAACTGAAAGCAGGAGGATCGCATCCAGCATCCACGTGAAATCTAAGCCCCCTCTTGTTACAGATGTGGAGTGGACACAACCATTCCAAGGTCCACAGAATGGAGGAATAGAGTATGAATTAGAGTGGACTTACTGATAATCTATTCATGAACTATTGTGATTAGTAATCGAAGAAAATGTGGCATTGGTATGGAGAAAGTGGCCATGGTGGCTGCTGGGGGTAGGGAATGGGAGGAAGCGATGAGATGTGGAGGCATTTTCGGGACTCGGAGTTGTACTGGGTGATGCTGTAGGGACAGTTACTAGACACTGTATGTCCTCACATGAGCCCACTGGGTGGAACGTGGGAGAGTGTGGGCTATGATATGGACCATTGACCATGAGGTGCAGCGGTGCTCTGAGATGTATTCACCAAATGCAATGAATGTCTCATGATGATGGAGGAGATTGCTGTTATGGGGGGAGGAGGGGGTGAGGTGGGTGGGGGGTATATGGGGACCTCATATTTTTTGCATGTAATGTTAAAAAAATAAATAAAGACAAAAAAAGAAATTAAAAAAAAGGTAAATTAGTTTAAGATTACCATGACAATAGCTGAAATCTAGGCTACATCTACTCAGTTATAATAATTTCAGTTATTCTTCTGCTGTTTTATATATAAAGGCATTTATATAATGATCTTAACTCTTAGTTTCTAGAAAGTTTTCACTTAAAATCAATTTGGGTACTTCCATTTGTTAACTAAGCAATTAAAACAATTTTATTAGTAAAAAAAAAATCCTTATCCAGAAACTACATTTTTTGCTACTGTTTTATTGTTGCCCTTGCTCTTTTAAAGAGATGTTAAAATAATGTGTTGCTTTTACTACAGGAAATATATACAATGAAGATGGGTTGAAAAACTCAAAAAATATATTTTTTTAATCTTAAAGAAAATAAAAGGTAGATTTAATTGAATGACCATTTTAAAGTTCAAAGGCATATTTACTGAATGCTTTCTGTGTGCGAAACACTCTCCATGAAGTCTCACTCCATCTTTCGTCCAAGGACCCGGGGACAAAGATATTATCACCATTATGTTGTAGAGTATGGAAGTGGACTCCTGGAGGTTCAGTGATTTTACCGAAGTCACCAAGTGAATCAGTTGGGGCGGTGGAATTAAATCCAGGTTTGTCAGCCTCCAAAGCCTGTGCTCTTGCTACTCTTTCATCCTTCTTGTCATTCTCAGGACTTCTCTGGAATTGTGATTTCAGAGAGGAAGTGGGAGCAGCTGCTTTTCACCTCTGATATGCAGATATTATGAGAAAATAATTTTATAGGCTTTACTAACCAGCTCAGTTGCTAAAAATGTATATCAGCCTTCCCTACATACAGATGGCCAATGAATGAATTTTTTAAGCGCAACTTTACAGTCTTCTACAAAGCACATGCAGACCTTTCCTAGAGATTCAAGAAATATACTGAACTAATCAAAGAAAACCCTAAACTAGAAATACAAAGAGTATCACTGAAAAGTATGCTTGATTGCTATAAACCCTAATCTATACCTGATATAGGCTACGTCCTAATAGAAAAATTGCCCATTTCATTTACATAATTCCACACCTAGGCAAATAATATGGTGTTTATAACGAACATAATTATATTTGCAGGGAAGGAAAATGTAAAATATGTTTGAAGAGAAATTTAATAGGTTAAAAATATATAAAAACAATCCTGATTAGAAAATAAACACTAAAAAAAACCACACATAATTAACTGTAGGAAGTTTTTTTCATTCCCTATAGATACCCTTTTGAATATTAGCTTGATAAGATTAAGCACTTTCCTTTCATGCTTTTACAAATGAGTGTCAGAATAAATGTATTTTACTTGTAGATGCATAAAATGTATTTATGTAATAAACAAGAAACTTAATATTTGACCCTTTTTTCTGGGAATACATTTTGCATTTAAAACATGGGACTCTGTTATCTAGTAAAAATATTTTGAATTTAAAATATTCAAAATAGGAATCAAAGGTAATTACAACAGACAGCGTAGGGGAGAAATGTAACACTTTCAAAGCCACTGCAGAGAGCCATTTCTTTAAAGTTAGTAAATGAATTAGTTGTTTCATCAAGAAATGGAAATGCTCTGATTCACTTTCTTGCAAATCAAATAATACCATCCAGTGCAAATTGTTGAAAGGATTTTAATACTTGCATTTCCAAATTGGATTTGAAGACTTTCTTCTTATTCAGATTCTGTTGAGAGCACAGCAGTAGGATTTTGATTGATAATATAATTGGATAAGACTCTCCACAGAAAAATTGTAGAAAACACAACTGCCTACTGCTTTATTTCCTTAATAAAAAAATTACCTTAATAAAATAAATAGAAATGCTGAAACGAATGTATTCAAGTTAGAATTATAGGACCCCCGAATACCTCTTTCATATTCTGGCCTATATAACTCCAACAGTTAAGGATATATGCAGTTCCATATTAATTTTCAAAAATTGAATGTCTTTGCAATTTCTGTTTTATAATACAACCAAAAATAGCAAATTTGTATACTATGGTTGAAGGCAGAAGAGAAAACATATTTAAAAATGGAAAAGAAAAACACTGGAGAGACTGTTTTAAACCATAACTCCTCAAACATTGTCTGAACCTTCAAAGTTATTCCCAAGAAGGATTTGGTTTTGAATAAATTGAAAAATTTCATTGCTTGTCAAGATTTGACAACATTTCTCATTGAGCTGAGAAGTGTGTAAGTGATTTACAAGCTCACCTTGATATCGACCCCTGAAGACCACAACTTTTGACACTTTAGATTTCCCTCTTCTCCTATAGCACTTCTCTAAATAACTGGTATTCACAATTTTATAAGGTTCTGTTTTTGTCTCCCTGATCTTAAACTGGATGACATTTATTTGGTTCTTCTGCCAAAACGGTTTCTTTTCAACAATACCCACTGAAATAAGGTATTTGCTTAGGTTAACCGCCCCCCCCCATAAAATTCTATCATTTGATTAACTTTTTCTCTGCCATCTCATTCTCTAGTTGCCTTAGTCTTTGGAGGCATAGATCAATTATGAATATCGTCCAAACTGAATTGTATTGGGTCACCAGCAGTAATTTATTGCTATGAGGAGAGTTTAAAGTATCTTCTTAATTCAGCAGTAACTTGCATAAGATATACCTGAGTTATTTAGTTTTTCTTAGTAGAGGAATGAATTGGTAGGCAAGACAATAGTCTTTACATGGTGCTTTCTTCACATCATTAATGGTGATAACCCAATCTGAACTAGAAAAATATGAATTTTCCTAAATTGCTTACTTTCACTTTGTTGGGGTTTTGGTGGCAGTGATTTTAGAGGCCTGGTTCTATCCTGTACAGGCTGAGTCTCCTTATTTTCAGTTGAGGGTAGAGGAGAAAAATTACATTTGAAAAGTAGAAAAGAAGGACTCTTAAAAGACTTTTAAGGGAAACGGACTTTGGCCCAGTGGTTAGGGCGTCCGTCTACCATATGGGAGGTCCGCGGTTCAAACCCCGGGCCTCCTTGACCCGTGTGGAGCTGGCCATGCGCAGTGCTGATGCGCGCAAGGAGTGCCGTGCCACGCAAGGGTGTCCCCCGCGTGGGGGAGCCCCACGCGCAAGGAGTGCGCCCGTGAGGAAAGCTGCCCAGCGTGAAAAGAAAGAGCAGCCTGCCCAGGAATGGCGCCGCCCACACTTCCTGTGCGGCTGACGACAATAGAAGCGGACAAAGAAACAAGACGCAGCAAATAGACACCAAGAACAGACAACCAGGGGAGGGGGGGGAATTAAATAAATAAATAAATCTTTAAAAAAAAAAAAAAAAAGACTTTTAAGTTGAGAAGACTTTTTTTTTTTTTTTAACTACTCAAACACTGTTCAAACCCTCAAGTTACTCTTCTTCCTTATTCTTCTTCCTTTCTAAGCTTCTCATCTGTTCTCATCGGTTTCAGGGGAGCTAATAACAAGGGACCTGGGTAAAGTTAAATGCTAAATAAGGTCCTAGGCCAGTCTCACAACTCAGGAATGTTTCCTCGAGGACCTGAGAGCCAACTCTGAAATGCAATCACCGTGGAAGATAATGTTCTATCTCCCTGTTTCCTGAAGGTGTTGAGCCTAAGTGCAGAGTCAACTGACTCTAAATTGCAAGCCTACCTCTAGATATTCAGTTAGGAGAAATATCTTAAGAATATGCTTGTATCTGCCTGGCTATATAAAAAGGATGAGCTTTTTTCCTGTCTTTTCAATCTCTTTAGCAGATTGCCTGTGATGTGTTACATTCTGGCTTAATATTTATTCAGTAATAAAATTGTTTCTTTCTCTTCTACCTTGAGGAGAAGTTTTCTGGATTGGGAGAAGATTTTGTTATTCCCCCAACATCTGCAACTATTATAGTCACTGTTAGGGTGAAATGTCAATATAGCTATAAGGCTTAGCCCAGCTTTACCCAGGCATGGTAAATAATAAATAAAGTTATTTGGTATTATTTGAATTGTTTATTCCCTGTATTTTACATGTATTTTACGCATAATGCCTTCTTCCTGGAGTAACTCATCCACCAATAAAGACTTTAAAAATGACTCCATAGGGAAGCAGATGTGGCTCGAGTGACTGGGCTGCCACCTACCACATGGGAGGTCTGTGGGTCAGTTCCTGGTACCTCCTAAAGAAGATAGCAAGCTGGCATGACAGGCAGGTGCAGCATGCTGACACAATAAGATGATGAAGCAAGAGATACAAGAAGAAAAACATAATGAGGGACACAGCAAAGCAGGGAGCAGAGGTTCCTGGTGTCTCCTAAAAGAGGATGAGCCAGGATGGTGAGCTGGCATGATCAGATGACGCAACAAGAGACACAAGAAGAAAAACATAACGAGAGATAAAACAGAGCAGGGACCAGAGGTGGCTTAAGTAATTAGGCATCTCTCTCTCACATCAGATGCCCCAGATTTGGTTTCCGTGCCTCCTAAAGAAACAAAGAAGACAAATAGATATAGCAAGTGCAAACAATGAGTGGGCATGGAGAGATCAAAAAAAAAAAAAGACTCCATAGATAATAGGTTATTCAATGGCCTTTAATAAAGCTCTACATATGTATATTTAAGAATTGGTTTTGTTCTAAATAACAGGGGGGAAAATCCTTTCTATTACTCTAAGACCACAGGTGATTCAAATATACCAATGATGTCAAGCCATTATTCAAAGGAAATGCTGACCAATAATAGTCTGTGGAATCTTGTAATGTTTGTACTCGGCTTGTGCCTGGGCATCAGGATGTATGAGTAGACAATGCCAGACCGATTTTGTAGTCATAGCAGTAATCACTGCCTAAACTTCACAATCATCAGCTCATAGGATCTGGTGCTTTGAGCAAAGGTGTAACTTACTCCCCTACTCCCTTTTAATAGCATCTTCTCTTAAATTAGCACATATCCTGATGCTTGCTACCAATTAACTAGGCTAAACAGCAAACATGGAAGAGAATTAAGTGGGCAAATGACCAGTGAAATAATGTGAATATTTTGTGTTTGAGTCTAAAATCAATTTCAAACTCCGAATTTGATCAAAATTAAGAAAAAATAAGATATTTCTTCTTAATCACCTAGGGGTTCAGAGACATTGCCAGCTCTCCTTTTCAAAGTATTAGGCACTTTCACTAAGAGCCCAGGTTCTGTCAGCTGCTATCTTATTTGGAGTTTATTTGTCCTAACATTCCTCCAAGAGCTATTACTGCACACCACTCACTCTAGCCCATTTAACTCCCAAACCACAGGGAAGCTGGCTGCAGCATCAAACACAACCATTAAAAATACCGTAAGGGACCCTTGGAGTAGGAATTCCAACCACAAGTTATATCCTAGGGACAAATAGGGGTTGTAAAGACCTTGAGTGATACTGGGATGGGGATTTAGGAGAATTTCAGAACCTGAACAGGGTCCTTGAGATTTTCCTATAAAGGCTGATAAGGCATTTCTGAATGCCCCTATTGCTGCTTGTTATCACTAGTTCTGAGAGCTGGTTCTCTGCAGTTTTGCAGGTTTGGTAAAAGACAAGCATAAAATTCACCTTCCCCTCACACCTTCTTGAAGTTTTCTTGTCAACAAATTTGGGACCAAGCATGACACTAACTCAGAATAACTTGTCCAAAAACTATCACTGGGCCTTGCCAAGGGACCATTGACTCATTAGCATAGATTTTTTTTTAGCCTAAATATCTGTATTATGCTATGTAAACAATTAGGTAGAAGTTTTCTGGTGAAATTTTGACTCTAGGGGCTTAAAATGTAAGTGCAGTGGCTACAGGAGAGGCCCCAGGCATTTCAAATTTGAATGAATGTTTTGGAAATCCAGCAGACTTAATGGATTAATCGTTATTTAGCATCCTACTACGTGGGAGGTCTGAATTCAGAGCTGGTAGAAAGATGTTACAGTTGTGGTGGGAGGAGGCAGAGGGGCCTTTTCCAGGTGAGAAAAAAGAGAAAGAGAAGCCAGTGTTTGCCTTTCAAGCTCTGTAACAGAATCATGGCAAGCTGAGCACAACAACGAATGAAACAGCTTTTGTCATAAACTTGCTCATTCTCCTTGACTGGCTGACATGCCTCTGGAATCTTCTCAGAAGATCCAGATTGCCAGACATAGTAATTATTTCCTATGAGATTTCAGGAGTATGGGTAGACTGCGCTTTTTCTGGTTTTCCACTCTCACAGAATTTCTCCTTCATATCGCAAAGCTTAGTTTGGAATTTGGTATTTTATATTTTACGCTGTGATTATTTGATTAATACATATTTCTTCTCTCACCACCCCAGATGATAGTCTGAGGACAGGGACAATGCTTCTTTTTGGCTATCATTTTCTCCCAAAAGCCTTGCTTAGTCTTTGGCACCAGAGTACTCTCAAATTATTATTATTATTTTAAAAAGATGTCTGAATGGTCAAAAGGACCTGGTTTAGGCATCCTAACTAAAGGCAGATGGAGATATCTTAGCCGATGATCTATAATAGATGAGTAGAATGAAAAGATGTCTAATCATCTAATAGGATTTATAGCTTTGTAAGTACCTGTCTAATTGTAATTATAAATGGGAAATTGTAAGTTTGGGAAATGGTGTCAGGAGAAGTAGTTTAGGAAAAAAAAGCATCTAAAGATAGCATGAAGTTAAATTAGGTCTAGAGAAACTATGGCCAGCCAAGTGCTGGCTAGGACAATAAGAAAGCAAAAATGATGAAAAGCAGAGGAAGTGGGTGCTGAGAAAGAAAACAAACCAGATATACAAACAAGTGGCAGAGGACTGAGAAAGACACTGTATGTCATACAAGCAAAGATGAAGCTGCAGGTCTCTAGAGTTGTGAAGATTGCTCAAAACTTTCTATATCCATATAACAATGGCATTTAGTTTGATCTGGAAATTTCCAGTGACCATGCCGACCTATTTAGAATTTTAGCACATGCTGAAGAGGGACGTTTGTGAATTACTATGTGAAAACAAAGGCTTATATTTTGCCAGTAGCCTGAGAATCTGAAGTCCTTTCCTAGAAATCTCAGGGTATTTCCAGGAAAAGTCACCAGATAGCTGTGACTCAAGGAAATGAGACTCTTCTGCCTTTGCCTGGCTGGTCGAAAATATGGTCTCTGAGTAAAATGTGGTTTTGTTCAAGGTACCACATCACCATGTAACCTTCAATGTTTACTGCAATTGAATTATGCTTTGGAATTGTATTTATCTTAGATCTCACAGTTCTCGAGTTGGTTTCAATCTGTTGCGTAAAACACACTTCTTTCCTGGTAGCGATCACTGAAAGAGGTTATTTTTTCTAGTCACTATAAATCATCTAGAGTTCAATTGTAACCTAATTTTTGAGATCTGTGTTGGGAATAAAAATCCTCTTTATAATCACTGATGGTACTCCTTGTGTGTGGGAGCACTTTGACATAGATTCTCCTTGTTGAAAATATCCTTGCCCTGGCTTGTACTTATAATAAAACTGGGCACCACTTTCAACTTGGGAAGAGAGATGTTAGGAAAGCAGAGGCACAAATGGCAGATGGGACAGAATCCAGACCTGGATATGCTACAGGGAGAAATGAGGAGATAAAATGTGGGGAGAACAAAATTAGCGAGCTATGAATGAATAAAGGTAAGGAAAGGAAAAGGATATTAGACAGGGAATGAGGGATAAAGAGAAATAAAGGAAGAGGTGAGGGAAAAGAATAGAAAGAGAAGAAAAGATAGGATATAATGAAAGGAAAAGAGGAAGAGAATATACTGAAGGACATGAAAGAAAAAATGTTTAGGAAGAAATTTAACTGATTGGAGAAGAAACGAGGGGGCTGGGTGTGGGCTGTGTTCAGAATGTGGAATCTGAAATAATAAACTGCCAAGGTCTGAATCCCAGCTCCGCAAATTTCTTGAATAATAACTAAGAGAAATTTCTTTAAATTTTCTGATCCTCAGTTTCTTCTTCAGTAAAATGGGGATAAATACCTGTGGTAGATTAAATTACGAATCCCAATTTAAGCATGGTCTTAATTTTAATTCACATCCTTAATTCACAGTAATTGGGAACTTACTGTAACTAGGACCCTTTTAAGATGTTAATTTTAGTTAACTGTGTGGCCCAACTGAATGAGGGTGGTTCTTGATCTGGATTACAGAAGAAATTCAGACATGGTAAGAGAAAGCCATGCAGAGGAGACTGAAGATAGATGGCAACAGAACCCAGAAGAGAAAAAAAAGGACATCACAATGTGACTTGAGGCAGAGGTGCAAGCCAACCAACCCCAAAGACTGCCAGCAAGCCAGCACCAGAATGTTACAGAGTTTGGAGAGAAAGCATCATCTTGCTGATGCCTTGTTCCCAACGTTTAAGCCAACCCATTGTGTAGTATTTGTCAAAGCAACCTGGTAAATCAAGTCTCTGTATAAAAAGAAGAGACGAGACACACACAGAGTTGAAAATACTATGTGATGATGGAGATATGCAGGGAAAAGTAGGCCATGTGAAGACAGAGGCAGAGTCTAGAGTTATGCTGACATAAGCTGTGAAACAGTTTGAAGTTCTTTTATGACTCCCCAAAAGAAAAAAAGATTGTGTTTTTTAACTAATCCACTCCTGTGGATGTGGGGCCTTTTGACTGGACTATGTCAGTGAGGTGTGAGCCAGCTTGGGTCTCTGCCCTCTTGCTGGGTGTGATATAAACAGAGACACAGAGAGAAAGGAAGCTGCCATATTATACTGATCCTGCCATGTGAAAGAGAGGAGGAACCCAGAGAAGCCCCAAGTAGCTGGAAGAGGTCCTGGAGTCTGGAACCAGCAAAGCAAAGAGGCATGGAAAGAGGCCCCTGAAGGGCTGGGCCTATGGAGCAGCTCAAGAGGAGACAAGCCACAGCTAAACAGTTCACAGCTAAATTCGGGAAGAATGGAGAGCAGCTGAGGCTGAGAGAGGAGGCCTGGTAAGAGACAAGCCCTATGCCTGGTTGCCCACAGCTGAGCTCCAAGAGTCTATAGATTCTGGAGGGGAAGGGAGAAACCTTGGCAGAGATCAGTGGCCATCTTGTTTCACCATGTGGCAGGACCCTGAGAAGGCATCTCCACTGATGGCTTGATTTGGACATTCCATGGCCTCGGAACCATGAGCTTTTACTGTAAATAAAATCCCCATTATAAAAGCCAACCCATTTCTGGCACTTTGCTTTTAGCAGCCCTTAGGCAAACTAAGACATAAGCCAAGAAACACCTGGGCCTACCAGAAGCTAAGAACAGGCAAGGAAGGCTTCTTCCCTAGAACTTTCAGTGTGGCCACGCCAGTAGCCTGGGAATCTGAAATCCGTTCCTAGACTTTTAACCTCCAAAACTGTGAGAGAATAAAGTTTTTTATTTAAGGCACCCAGGTTATGGTAATTTGTTAGAGCAGCCCCAGGAAACTAAGACATCCAATAACAGCCTTGGTTCCCAATTTTTTTTTTTTTTGTCCTTCTGATTCAGACATAACAATATGGAGAAGATCATATATATTTACTTCTTTCAAAATTATTCCCTTCTATCAAATTTTCATATCATTTTCCTTCTTGTGTAGGAAAAAAAAGTTTTTCCATGTTGACTTCTACTGCCCTATTTATTGCTTCTACATCTACCTAATAATCATTTCAAGAAGTTCTGAGAAGAGATATTTAAGAGTCAGTTGACCTTCTCCACTCCAGGTCAATTGGACACATGTAAGTTGAGCATGACAGTGTCCCAGCACCACACACTAGTACAGAAAAGACACAACAAAGAACGGTCATATTACTGTGCAGGGTTTTTGTTTTTTTAGACGAAAGAGTCGTAAACTACAATTTCTAGAACAATTCCATCAGTGTTATGCTGGGGGTAGGCATAGCAGCTGTGGAAAAAGAGAAGAACCTGACACAGCCCTGAAGAAGGGGGTAGGCTTGGACTTCAGGTGTCATCTTACCCAAAGAGGGAGATGAAGTGAGTCAGTGCAATTAAAAGAGGAAAAGCGAGTTGTGGATAGGGAAGAGTACAAACAAATGCACGGAACTGTGAGAAGTGGCATGTGTGGGTGGAAGAAGTTTGCTACTAAAAGTATCAGGTAGGGGATGCTGGGAGAGGAGGGGGGGCATATAGACAGGTAGGGACCTTTTGTACCATGTCAAGGAGATGAGATTCTATCTCATGGCTGAGAGAGACGCAAGAGAAAGATTTTAAGTAGGAGAATGACGTTTTCAGATTAATTTTTCAACTAGATCAGTCTAGTTGCACTGTGGAAGGTAGCACTAAGGAGAGCTAGACCAGGAATAGACCATTTAAGGAAGTGGTTTTCAATTTTTAAAAAAAAATTATACTAAGAAGCACATTTGTATGGCACGGTGGCTATACAGATGTATATATATAATAACAATTTTTATAAACTGATATTCTTCCTTACAATTATTAAGTGTGGTAGCACATTCTATTAGTTTCTATTTAAGCCTAGATCATATTTTGATAAAATGCTGAATACGACTGACTTTTGTAAGAACATTATTTCAAGGACTATTAATGTAATTCAGGGGAGAGCTGGCAAGCACCTGTATTAGTCTGCAAAAGGGCTGCCCAGAAATCTGTTGGCTTTTATAAAGGACATTTATTCGGGGTAAAAGCTTACAGTTAATAAGAGGATGTGTGAGTTGAGGAGGTTCATGCCCCAGGCACTGATTTTCTCCATTAAGCAACAAGTGAAGTCATTTGCTGAAAGGTAAAGGGCAGCTGCTGGGTCCCGAGGCTTGAGAAGAGATAGGAGTAGGCACCAAAGGAATGAGTGGGGAAACAGAGCAAAGTGTCAGTGGCACTGAAGGCCCAACTGAGGTGAGAGGTCTTGTTAGAATTCCAGCTTGAATTGATGTGGGATTTCTTTTTCCAGTTGTCTAAGTAAGGAAGTAGATAAAGCAGACTGCGAGAATTTTCCAAAGGTTGGGGCTTTTCCAAGATCAGTAATGAGAATGGGATTGCATGGAATTTTTAGACCAAGGAGGCAAGAAGGAGAGACAAAGAGGGGGTTTATTTTCTTAAAGGTGATTGAAATCCCTGAATATGAGGATTGCCAGATAAAATAATTTATTTCTCAGTCTTCTTTATTGTTGGATAAATTCCAGTCAAAGAAATTTAAGTATAAGGATTATGTGGAACTTTTAGAAAGTCTCTTCCCAAAGGAGGGGGTATACTATTCTCTCTCCCTTGCTCTATGCTGCTGCTTACAACTCAGATGTGATGGCAAGGGCTCTTGTAGTCATGTTGGACCATGGAGACAAAGGTCATGACTTTGGAATGGTGGCAGAGTTATGGGAAAGAAGCTTGGGTCCCTGATGATCTTAGAGCAGCCATACCTGTCCTGGACTTGTTTTAAGGCACAACTTTTCAAGTCTCTTTCTCTCTACCTAAACCAAATCCTACCTGAGATATTACATATCCATAGAAACTGGACTGTTTACAGAGATTTTTTGGAAGAGAACATTAACCTTCCTCCATGTAATGGCTGAGTAAGGAACATATATTATAGTAAGCAAAGAAACTTTGCTCCTTAGAAGAGATTACAGGCCACTTGTGTTTTGGATGGAGAGGAACAAGAAACTAACATTTGGATTTCTTCTTCAAATTAAAAAAATATCACATATTTTTAAAAAATCACATATATGCTGTTTTCTATAATATCAAAGACTTCTTCGCACTTTTCATAAGGAAATATGTTAAAGTTAACGATAGCATTAACACATGGATGACACACTTCCATTGTCCTAAATTCTTTCTCTTTTTTTCTCCTTGAAGGGTCAGAATTCCCATCAGTCAGCATAAAATGATTTAAGCTCACATCTAGTAAATCACTTGTATTGCATTGTTTTCAAAGTGACTAAACAGCTGTAGTTTTCAAGGTCAGCAGAATCATCTGCCAGGGTCACATGTGTTTCACATGTCAAGTAACGTATATGGGTTCCATTCCATCCAGGATTGTATGGAAAAAGACATTTGCAAGCAAGTGATCTGAAGCCATGTTTCCAAACAGCTGCTATGGTTACGTGGATAAGAGTAACTCTTGTAAACCACTTGAGTTCAGTACAGTATTTCCAATCACTCATAAAGAGTATTCATTTCAAGTCACAATGTCCCAAATAAGAATGCCAGTTCCTAATCATAAGGACAGTAAATAGTCAGTCTGGATAAAAGGTAATAGTGTATAGTTGTTATTATCATAATGACATATGCAGTGAGAAAAATGTCTAATGGGTATAAAAACTTCACCAACCAAACACATAAATAAGATGGAACCTATTTAAATACCTAGAGAGAGGTATTCAGTAATGAGACTTGGCTAATACTTCTCCCTCCAAGTTCTTGCTCCAGGCAACAATGGATAAAAGCAAAAGACACATGGCTCCTGGATGTTAATGACTTTCTTAACAAGCTGTAGTAATTTGTATCATGGAGTCAGACTGATGGAACTGAAAGCAGATGACTTCAGTATTTAAGGAGTTTATGACCAGAAAAACGTGAAAAAAATCATTTGAAGCTTAGTTGGAAACGTCTAGCTCGAGAGTGAAGGAAAAGGATACTAATTTGCACAAGCAACTCCTCGATCTGGGTTCTCCTAACTAAAAAGAGATAACTGTCTTTGAGTAGTAGCTCTTATTAATACATTGAATTTTTATTGCATTCTCATAATATTGTTGGTATATGCTTTTCAAAGCTCAAGATCAGCCTCCTCAGCTTTAGATTTACTAGTTTTAATGATCTTTCGTATGTGAAATATACTGACCCTCTAACTCCTCTCTGCAGGTTTCAAGGCTAGCTTCTGTATTTTAGGGAGCAAAATAATAGGCACCTCCAAGTCTGAGGAGTAGTGCAGGCAGGCAAAGACAAATACCCACTCTCTCTAAGTATGGGCTCCAGTCAAGCTGGAAAAAGGTTTCTCAGCTCTGAGTCACTTAGACAACTGAGTCCCTGAACATGTTTTTGTTGCTAATATTTGGTTGCTCTGGGCAACCATCAAGTCCACATGAAGACTTCTGCCAACTGGAGAGGATGACTAGGAAGGGGAGCCGGAATTTTCTTTTAACTCTTTGTCAAAAACTTAAAATAGCAAATAGTGCCAAAGATAACCCTTAAAGATCTGCATTGGGAAAAGTGGAATTCATACATTAACTGGCATATCTTTTATTCCATTCTTAGGGAAATATAACTCAGAGAAATACAATCAGGAGCATACATTAAAAAAATATATTACTGAAGAGCTATTTGGGGCTTTAGATATTATCTAACTCAATATCCTTATTTTATGGGTGAAAATCCAGGTTAATTTTCTTACCAAAGGTTAAACAACTAGCTAATGGAAGAGCTGGTATTATAGTTTTGGTCTCTAACCCCTGAGGTAATTGCTCTTTCCTTGGGTTTCAGAAGCCCAGGGCCAGATGTAAAATGAAGAAACGTTAATAAATCCGTGTTCGCCTCTCTTTTGTAATAGCAAGTGGTCCTGGAAGAAAGGGCCGCTTTACCGGGATATAGGAAGCAATCTTATAAATTTTGAAAAGGTAATGGTCATCCTTTAACATTCCCAGTGCAGAGTGTCTGGTCGCACAGCACATTTAACAAATTAAAGTATTTGAAAAGTATTCAAAGTCCAACAGAAATACTATGTTTGCTAGAAGTCTAATAGCTTACACTATCTGATTTTGATCTCTGCTCCTCTAAATACTTAGGACTCTTTTCTGTGGCACCATCCTGGGACTACCTAATATTCTTGGTTTCCTTTTCATGTGTACAATTATATCTTGTCAGTTCTTTGGGGATAGGACTACATCTTATTCATTTTGGTTTCTCTTAAACCTACAGCACAAAATTTAAAATGTTCTTGCTGACTGGTTAATAATAAATCAAATTAATTTTATTAGCTCTAGTCATATTGTAACAACCTATTTATCCAAAGATCAATTATCCAACAATTTATACTATTAAACCCAGTAAGTGAAAACAGTTATTGAGCATTCATGTAAATGCATTTAAAAACTCATTCATTATGCACATTAAATATTGCAAAGTATTACTTCTGGGATGAATTGCCTCTAAATCCCACTTTTATCTTGAGTTAATTTGCTCTTATATTAGGCTCTGTGTATGATTGGGAAATACAAAAGTAGATGTACACAATGATAAGCAAAGTCACTAAAAATATTTACTTCTTCAATAAGAGGTAAGAATGACATAATACCATTCAAAGATTTCCATTCTAAATGAGTAAAATAAGATTATAAACAATGGCTTTCTAGAATATTCAATATAAGGAACATTTTCTCCTAAATGAGACAAGTTAAATGTAGATAATCTAGGCACCTGGATAAACCAGCTTTAGATTTTACATTGAAATCTAGCTCTTAACCTATTTTTATCCTAAAAATAATACCAAGGATTAGGTTTCATACATTTTTCAGAACAATTTTACAGTAAAAAATACAATTAGAAGTTACTAAATTTTTACATTTGTTCTTCTTCTACCTTTTGCATCTCTTCTTTTTCATTTCCACTATCCCTTTGCTAGTATGGGGCCCTGAGTACATCTTATGCCAGTACACTGCTATTGTTCTCTAACTTGTTTGAAACTCTGATATTTTCTTCCTCCAAGACCCTTTAATTTTTAAACGATGTCTGGTTGGTTCTAATGAAAAAATATGTTTGGGAACCACTGCTTTACATCTTATCAGGTCACTCATTTGACTGTTTTTAAAAACTTTTTAAAAGATTTATTTTTATTTGTTTCTCTTTTCCCTTTGTTGTTTGTGCTCACTGTCTGCACTCTGTATCTGTTGTGTGCTGTCTCCTTTTTAGGAGAGATCCAATCACTTGAGCCACCTCTGCCCCCTGCTTGTTTTGGCTCCTCACTGAGTCGTCTCATTCAGTCAGCCCACTGTCTTGCTCATCCTCTTTTGGAGGAACTGGGAACTGAACCCAGGACCTCTCATGAAGGAGGCAGGTATGCAGCTGCTTGAGCCACATCTGCTTCCTTCATTTTTTTTTTTTTTTTTTTTTTTTTTTTTAAAGATTTATTTATTTATTTAATTTCCCCCCCCTCCCCTGGTTGTCTGTTCTTGGTGTCTATTTGCTGCGTCTTGTTTCTTTGTCCGCTTCTGTTGTCGTCAGCCACACGGGAAGTGTGGGCGGCGCCATTCCTGGGCAGGCTGCTCTTTCTTTTCACGCTGGGCGGCTCTCCTCACGGGCGCACTCCTTGCGCGTGGGGCTCCCCCACGCGGGGGACACCCTTGCGTGGCACAGCACTCCTTGCGCGCATCAGCACTGCGCATGGCCAGCTCCACACGGGTCAAGGAGGCCCGGGGTTTGATGCTTCCTTCATTTGACTCCTAATTATATCCCAGCATGGAACTAACTCCTTTACTGGCAGATATCATACTTCTGTGATTTCTGAGCTTACCTCCTCTTAAAAAACAGTAGCCTTTTAATAAATACTATTAGTGAAAGCGAGGGTCCTCTCTATTTCCATATATTAAATATTTGACAGTCTTAGGTGCCACACCTTCCAGAAGATATGCTGTATCTTGCTTTGGATCTCTAGCAGGGAGGTAGTAACATTTTCTCTAGCTCTTCTTCTAAGAGTTGCCATTTGGTGCTAACGCACAGACAGACAAAGATAGTGAGTGGGAGTGGCTTTCTTAGCTTTACTTTTTCGTCCTAAGGAAACACCTAAGGGGATCTGTCACATATTTCAATCTATCCTTCTTTGAAGGTCTGATTTGAAAGCAGATTGAGCTATATTTTGAAAAAAAAAAAAAAAAAAAAGGGCATTTGAAACTTGCAGATGTGACTGGCCAAATTAACAGTACTCTGAACTTTTACAGAACCTTTCATCCAGTGATTATCAAAACAATCCTGTCTATTAAAGCCTTAGGAAGTTGGTGGACAAAATATTTCAATTCATTTATAAGGGGGGAATTTACCCTATTAAGTAGGTTGATAGTTTGTTTCAAGACCCCAAACAATGCAAAATACAAGCAGAGAAAACGATATGGTTTCTGCAAATTTGGTCTCCAAATTGTGATATCTGGTTTTCAAAATCTTCAAGAAAAGTTAAGACATTTCTTCTTAAGTTTTGCTGAATTCTGCAGTTACCAGTTCACATACACCAATATGTGTCCAAACCCCTAATAATTCTTTTTATTTCCCTCTTATTTTGAGCAAGCATTAGCTTGTATTTCATGTCCTAAGAAGTCCATTGAACAAATTAATCAAAATCTACTTCACCTGTGATGGCGAGCAATCTTACTTATTGAATAGGTTTTTAGTTGATCAGAATGCCTTTTCTAAGGGACCTTAAATTCTTCTTCATATTCTTTCTCCTTGGGAAATCTGCACTTTCCTGGAATGGAGGTGAAGCCTGTTTCTAAAGGGCCTTTGATTGAATGTCGGTGAGTGGATATTCAGGTCTAGAATTCCCATAAAGGATCTAGAATCAATTTAGAACCCAGCACATTCATATACTGGGGCCTACTTACATCTTGTTCTCAGAAAGTTGAGGGGATTAAAAATAATTCTCTTTCTACCATCCCGCATCCCTTAAAGTGAACCTAATTAGTCAGTGACTTATTAGATAACAGTTCCTTTAGATTATTACTAAACAAAGATCATAGCAATACAAATTATCCTTCACTTTGATTCCTACACTTGTAAGTAAGTAAATGAGGAGCGAGAAATCATGAAATTCTGTATGCAACTAAGTATAAAGGCATCAAATGTGTGTGGATCAAATGATCAGACAGTCAAATAATATCTGTACCTTCAGGAGAACTGAGTTCTCAAGAGATCCGTTAAAGAACAGGCACCATTCCACGTTCCCAAGACACTTAATATCATAAAGAACAGTTAACAGAGGACTATATTAGCAAAATAAATAGTATATTAAGGCCAATACTCTTATCTCACTATAATGGATATGTATATATATATATATACACACACACATATAACTAAAACATTAATTTCCCTTTTCTAATGTATTTCAGGAAATCACCTGATATCTCCATTGGGAGACTGCATAGTCAACAATTATCAAGTACTTACTAAGTGCCATGCATCGTGCTTAGGGTTTCAGAAATATCTCAAATACTTTTCCAGCCTTCCCTATGTGATAATTGCTTTTAATATGGCTACTTCAAATTGAGGAACCTAAGGTTTTGAATGGTTAAACAACTTGTTCAAAGAGAAACATTCTAAGTGCTAGAGCTAGGATACAAGTTCCTGTAATATGCCCCAATAATTTAGGCTCTTATTAACTACACTACTTTGCATGTAGCCTGGCAGAACTGAAGTCAGATGTTCTGACCACCTTTAGCCAAGGTCCAAACCCAAACTGGACCAGGGAGACTCCCTCACCAATTTGGCTCTAAGCAGAATAACAAACCGTTGAAGGGACCTCACTAGATTGCTCCTACCCTGAGATTTTTCTCTAATTTGCTACTTTCTAGCACTCTGAAGGTACACTGATTCCTTTGAACCGGATCTTCCATCCTCCACACTAATTCTCACAGAATGAGGTATGATTCCACTATTATTTGACTAAATTCCATCTTGTTTAAGTTAACCAGTATTGGTTTCTATCTTGCAACCAAAGGACCACTGCTGACACATCATTCTCAAAGGGAAGGTTTTTAAGTGGCCTTATAGAGAATTGTAAAGAACGGTCTCATCAACAAACAGTGCTGTGAAAACTGGATATACATAAGCATGAGAATGAAGAGTGACCACTATCTCATGCCATATAAAAAAATTAACTCAAAGTGAATCAAAGATCTAAATATAAAATCCAGGACTAAAAAACTTCTAGATGAAAATAGAGGGAAGCATTTTCAGGATACTGTGTTAGGCAATGATTTCTTAGGCTTTATACCAAAAGCAGGAGTAAGAAAAGAAAACAGATAAATGGGGCTTCATCAAAATTAAAAATGTTTGTGTGGCAAAGGACTTCAGCATGAATATAAAAAGACAACCTACAGAATGGGGGAAAATATTTGGGAACCACATATCTGATAAAAGTTTAATATCCAGAATTTATAAAGAAATCCTACCTCCCCAAAACCAAAAGACAAACAACCTAGTAAAAACATGGCAAAAGACTCAAACAGACTTTTCTCCAAAGAATATACACAAATGACCAAAAAACGCAAAGATGTCAACATCATTAGTCACTGGGAAATGCAAATTAAAACCACAATGAGATAGTATTTTACACTAACTAGAATGGCTACTACTTAAAAATGAAAATAACCAGTGTTGGACGGACGTGGAGAATTAGGAACACTCATTCACTGTAAATGGGAATGTAAAACGGTGTAGCCACTGTGGAAAGGAGTTTGGCAGTTCCTCAGAAAGTTAAGCATAGGGAAGCAGAATTGGCCCAGTGGTTAGGGCGTCCGTCTACCACATGGGAGGTCCGCGGTTCAAACCGCTGGCCCCCTTGACCCATGTGGAGCTGGCCCACGTGCAGTGCTGATGCATGCAAGGAGTGCCCTGCCACGCAGGGGTGTCCCCCACATAGGGGAGCCCCACGTGCAAGGAGCATGCCCCGTAAGGAGAGCCGCCCAGAGTGAAAGAAAGTACAGCCTGCCCAGGAATGGCACTGCACACTCGGAGAGTTGACACAGCAAGATAACTCAACAACAAAAAAGAGACACAGATTCCCGTGCCACTGACAACAACAGAAGCGGACAAAAACAAGAACACGCAGCAAATGGACACAGAGAACAGCCAACGGGGGGGCGGAGGGCAGTGGAGGAAGGGGAGAGAAATAAATAAATCTTTAAAAAAAAAAAAAAAGGAAAGAAATTTAAGCATAGAATTATGATGCAGAAATTCCACACTAGGTCTATACCCATGATAATTGAAAGCAGGGGACTTGAACAGATATTTGCACACTGATGTTCATAATGGTACTACTCACAACTGCCAAAAGATGGAAGCAATGCAATGAATGGATAAACAAAATGTGTTAGATACATGCCATGGAATATTATTCTGCCATGAAAACGAACAAGGTTCTGATACATGTGACAACATTGATGAATCTTGAAGAAATCATTGTGAAATAAGCCAAACACAAAAGGACAAATATTGTATGATCTCACAGATATGAAATAATTTGAATACGCAAATTCACAGAGTCAGAATCTAGAATATAGGTCAGTAGGGGCTGGGGTGAGGGTAGGGAATGGGTTTGGGTGATGGAAAGGTTTTGGTGATTAATGGTGGTGATAGTAGCACAACATTGTGAATGTAATTAACACCACTGAATTCATTAAATATCTGGACATAGTTAAAAGAAGAAATTTTAGGTTGTATACATGTTACTAGAATAAAAACAAAACCACCATAGGACTGCACAACACATACAGTGAGACTGAATACAAGGTATGGACTATAGTAAATAGTACAGTCATAATACCCTCTCATCAATTGTAACCAAGGTACCATACTAACACAAAATGTTAATAGTTGAGGAGGGTAGAGGGGAGCTCTATATTTTCCACATGATCTTTCTGTAAACCTACAACTTCTCTTAAAAAAGAAAATAAAAGAAAACAAACAAAACAAAACTAAGACGACTCCCAAAGACTGATTTTTTTCCCCCTTCACAGACTGGTGAGAGTTCAGATGAAATTTGTCTCCTTTAATGTGTTACCTGGGAAAACATGTTAATATTGTTTATTCCACACGCTTTAAAGATTTTAGGCTTCCCTCTTTTGGAATTACCTGCAGGGTCCATGTCATACTTGTTCAAACTCTTTGAAATTATCTTATCCCTTGAAGGTGGGTTTTGTTTCTGGAATTAGCTTTATCCAGGGTATTATGACATCCTCTCTGGCAAACGAGGTTGGTTATCACACTGGAAATACTATTTTTGATCAAAAGTGAAGTGTGATGGCAAATCAATGAAATTTCTTTTTCTCACATGACCTGCAAACTTTCTCTAAAGCCATTTCCAAAATGCTCTAAGCAATGGCACATGGCTAAAAACAGGTATAGTTTCTAAAGATGAGTTCTTTGAAGATCAACAATAGCTGAATAACATAATAATATCTATTGATAGTTATATAATGTTTTTCAATATATATAGCACTTTTCATCCATCTTTTTATAACACCTAACATTTACTATGTACCAGATACCATGCCAAATGCTTTACCAGGAATATCACTAGTAATGCCTCAAAACTAGGAAGGTATTATTATTAATCACCACATTTTAACAGAAAAGACTCATTTGAGTAACTTGCCTAAGGCCACAAAGAAGGCAAGCAGCAGGGCAAGGAATGAAATCCAGAAAGTCTGACTCCTGAGCTTTGCTCTTCTTCTTCTACGTAGGTTCTAACTTGTACATCAAAACAAACGGGGGAGCGAAGGCCTATCAAGTGGTTGAGCACCTGCTTCCTGTATATGAGGTCCCAGGTTCAATCCCAGGTACCTCCTAAGAACAAACAAAAAAAGAAAAAACCAGTAACTCTCATTGGGGAGCAGATGTAGCTCAGTGGCTGAGCACCTGTTTCCCATGTATGACATCCTGGGTTCATTCCCCGGTATCTCATAAAAAGAAAAACAAACACAGACACAAATAAACGAAGCCCACATTGGGTTGGAACTTTTTTTTTTCCCCAAAAAAATAAAAGCCTGGGAGGTGAGACACCCTAGCCCTATTTCTGACAGTTTTAGTTAAATAGCACAGTCTCTCTGCAGTCAATGACTTAGAGGTATCTTAGAGACACCTACCTGGTCCTCAACTCTGGGGTCTGAGTTCCATCACCATCTACCTCTATTTTCCTCAGTGGCCATTTGGAAAGCTCTCAGCCTTCTACTTTCTGGTGCTGCTAAATTTCCCTAAGTTCCTGGGTTGGTTCCCCAGGTCCTTTCCAGTGTTTAAGCTAAATAATATTTTAGGAGCTCTGTGGCTCTCTAGGTAAAAGACCTCATCCTGCCCCGTTTCTGCCTTCCTCCCTTTCTTCCCCCTCTCCTTATTTTATTTGTTCACTTATTCATTCATGCATTAAATCCTTTGTTTGTATTCTACACAATACTCTGCCATTCAACAGAATGCATTTTATCTTTTTTAAATGTCAAATAATGGTCCTAAGCTTCAGTAGAGGTATTGGAAGCCTCGCTGGATCCTCAGAGCCTTCACATAGTTTTTCACATATTGGGATCTAGTGGATGAGTGAACAAAAGAGCAAACTCAGGAGACACACAGGGATGAAGGTGTGGAGAACTCAGTGTGTAATACACAAATATCAAAAACATCCAGAAAAAATGTTTTAAACACCCCCTTTTTTTTTTTGCCAGGCACGTTGACTACAGTGAGTTAACAATATTTGCAGTTTACTATCTCAGAGTGCCAGCAGTGCTGAAAGAGAACCACACAAAAGAGAGATAAGATGGCACACTAAAAAGCATCCAATATGTAGAAATATGTAGAGGAAGTACATTGGGGGAAACAGGACTAGGGAATTCTATGCCTCGACATGGTACAGAAGATGACGATCAGAGATTTGAAAAGCCTATCTCAATTCTTAACACGAGAGAAGATATCCTCACCACTTGGTAGAGCCCGTTATTTTCAGGGGCTTAATAGTGGTCCTAGAAGCAAGGGGAGTGTGGAGACACAGGCACTCTTTACTCTAGCTACCTCGCTTCTCACAGAGACCGTGGGACACTTCCTCATTGATGCTTGGCCTGGGGTTGCACTGGTGACAAAAGGAACTTCAGAGAACTCAGGAAGAGAACTGTGGGAACTGGAGAATGCTTGAGGAATTCTACCTCCCAGGCAGGAATCTTTTCCTTATTTTAAAGCTGGCTTCTAGAGGGTTTATTTATTAGATCTATAGCTGATCTAATCCCTCCCTTGTCCTACCCTTGTCACAGACATTTGGTGTTTGACAACAGAGAATCATTCTCTGCTCTCTTCAAAAAAAAATAAAATGAAAAGGAAGGGAGGGAGGGAGGGAGGGAGGAAAGGAAATCCCTAGGGAATGATGGGGTGAGGCGGATGACAGCAGCTTGTGTGTGTGTGTGTGTGTACATGTCAATACATTTTAAGGAAGGGAAGCCTTGGCATTCTGCCTCTGAGTCAGACAATCTCTACTTTGCCATTTGCAGGTTATATATTTTAAACAAATCATTTAGCTTCCTAGCCCTGTGTCTCATCTATAAAGCAGGTACAGAACAGTGTCTGCTTCTCTAGATAATTATATGGTTTAAAAGAGATTATCCATGTGCAGTGTTTAGTACATTTCAAATGTCAACAAATGTGAACTTGTATTATTAGAATTAACAATATATCTGACTGCTTTTTTCACCAGCATTTCTGAGATAGTGAAAGAAAGGATGCTGTGAGTGAACTTCTCATTTATTCTGAGTTAAATACTTTCGGGTAACATTTAACCAATAAGATATGGGAAATTAGTCCCAAAGGGATTTTATTTGTTTTGCCCCACCACAGTCATAGTATTTCTGAGTATGTTTAAAATATATTTTAAGGCGTAAACGGGTGGGAAGCGTTTTGTGGATAAAGGGAGTGACTTAAGAATGTAGCTTTTGTTATTTTTTTTTTTCTTAAAGGAGTCTTGGGACTGTGTCTGAGAAGACAAAAAGAATACAGTTGCCAAACATAACATTTCCCAAACTCATTCCCACCCCCATACACAAACATGGACCTGATACTTCATTTTCTTCTAGGCAAGGAGCAAACTGGTCCAATTAAAATCTTGTACACGTTTTGCAAGATAACAACAATGACGACCCTGCTGACGACTGTGATGACGAGGACGGCACAGATAATAATATCACCTTGTATTTCCTTCCAGCAATCACAGAGCGCTTCATGTGTTATCTTGCTTATCCTCAACTGCACTGGTTGAAAGAGGGGTTTGGATTTCACCATATACATTTTCCAGAAAGAAAGTTATTTTTCAACAAATTACCAGCACCTCAATGACAGTACTGTAGGCAGTGGTACTCTCATTTCCTCACTCAGTATTCCATTATTGCCCAGATGTGGTCAATCAAAGGCGTCAAATGGGAGCACTTGTTAATGACATGGATCCTATGCCCTTATCCCAAAGAAAAGGGAATCTGTCTTTTTGTATTTGCTTATAAGGGCCCACTGGGAATTCCTCTGATCAGGTGGATTTGGGAAATACTGTCCTTTTTTCCAACTCAAGGTAGTCAGGAGGGGATACTGGCAGCCATAGACTTTGGTGAGCTTTAGAACTTCTATTTACACGGTAGCTTTTCTGATCACTTAGAAGATACTAGAACAGTTTTGCCATAGGCTCAATAATCAAGAAATAGAGTGCCACCCTTTCCAAGGGATATTGTTATTTGAAAATACAGTTAAAAGTGCACTATGGCTCCCTAACACTGAAATATCACTAGGTGGTGTCTCGCCAATACCTTTTCTAGGTAAGGAAAGGCAAAGTGACAATGGAGACCTGAGCTGTCACTAGAAACTAAGTAGAATGATAAAGCTATCTGCCTCTGCTAGTTACTAGCCAACATTTCAAAAGTCTTAAATTAAATCTAACATATTTAATAAACATGCATTAAATGTGTGCCTGTTGTCCACATCATACTTTACCATGTACTCTTTATGTAGAAACTTTTTACTACATTGCTAAAATTTTCTTATGAGTCGTTTTAAAAAACTTATGATTTTTTTATACCTAAACAGAATTCACATATAATTTGTCATTTGTTTTCAGTCTTTCACTAATATGCACAATGACTGATGAACTTCTGTGTGTATGAACTCATTTTTTAACAACTTTTCCCTCACTCTTCATATCTGATCAACAACCCTTTTCAACTCTACTTCTGAAAAGAATTGGGAATCCATGTCCTCATTTCCACCTGCAATGCCACCACCCAAGTTCAGAGCTACATCAACTTCATCCTGAACAAGGCCTGTAACAGCCCAACAGTTATAAGGCTGCCGCTAGCCCCTGGCAGTCTGTTCTCTATACTGCTTCAATGTTGTCATTCTAAAAGACATATTTGCTCTCATACTTAAAATTGACTGACAATTTCTATAAAGTCCAACATTATTTTCACAGGCATCCAATGCTCTTCACACATTTGCCTTCATCTAATCTTGGAACCTCAAGTTCAGTTGCTCCAACACACTCAGCTCTCTTTGTATGTCACCATTCACAGTCCCCTGATCTGCACAGGCACTCCATGTTCTTGTCTCACTCCTGCTGGGTGCATGGCAAGATGTGATCACCCTCTAATCAAATGGAGAATGCTACCTTCTTCAAAGTTCATCAAGGAGCTTTCCCTAGTTCCTCCAGGAAGAACCTTGCTCCTTCCTTCCATATATACTTTTTTTTTTTTTAAGATTTATTTTATTTATTTCTCCCCCCTCTTTCCCCCTCCCTCCCGCCTCCACCCGGGTCTGCTCTCTGTGTCCATTCACTGTGTGTTCTTCTGGGTTTGCTTGCATTATCAGGTGACACTGGGAATCTGTGTCTCTTTTTGTTGTGTCATCTTGCCGCGTCAACTCTCCATATGTGCGGCCCCACTCCTGGGCAGGCTGCATTTTTTGTGCGGGCTGGCTCTCCTTGTGGGGTGCATTCCTTGTGCGTGGGGTACCCCTACGCAGAGAGCACCCCTGCATGGCACGGCACTCCTTGCATGCAGCAGTACTGGGCATGGGCCAGCTCACCACACAGGGCCAGGAGGCTGAACCCTGCACCTCTTATATGGTAGGCGGACACTCTATCAGTTGAGCCATGTCTGCTTCCCCATATATACTTTTGAAGATACTTCTCTCATGGTATTTAGATGCTACTTAACTATTCATGATTCCATCTTCTCTAGATTATGAATTTCTTGATGCCAGAAGTAACAGTTTATTCTTCTCTTTATCTCCACTCATAGCATATCATGTGTAAGGTGCATAGAAAATATTTGTCAATTAAGTGAATAATAATAACTTAAAAATTATAGCAATACTGATAGGAATATATTCTGGCTATCAAGCACCACGCTAAGCACTGACTTAGAATTTACTGATGGAAAGATGAAAGCTTAGAGAATTTAAGTGAAAATGATCAAGAAATATCTAGTAAGAGGAAAGCTGATTTTCCAACCTATATAAACTGGCTCATAACCATTTTACTATGTTGACTGACTAAATGAACATGCAGCCTCATTTAATCATTCCAATTAATAGGATAATAAAATACCAGACAGATATTTAGACAAAAGATACAATTAAATAATTTCCCCCCATGATTATGATATTATCACTCATTTTCACTATTTATGAAACCAAGTATAATTGCAATCAATTTCCGGTCAAAAAGTCACTGTGTCAAATCTGGTCTTTTTACATAATGAAGAGGTATAACTATTTATCTAAATAAAGCATAAGAACACAGACCAAGTTCGTTTATTATAAGGTAGAAAAGAGACTTTTACACCTTTGAAAGGTTGTAAGTTTAACTAATAAACAATCATACTTCATGCATTTAAGCAAATCTTACACTTCAGTGTTTTCCCCAGAAAAGTTTTTAAAACATTTTTTATGTGAGTGATGTTCAAGAAAGAAAACACCTTTGGCTTAAAAAATTTAGAACCCTCAACAGTCATTAGCTATATAAATATAGATCTGCAAACAAGTCAATGTAAAACCATACACAATGCAAACTTTATTTTTATTTTTATTAAGGTTATTAAGCAAAATAATTACCAGCATTTTTCAATCACATTCCTAAGAGAAGCTTACTGAACACTCATTCTCTGAAATTATTAGTTGTCATAACATTTGCTTTTATTAAGAGAGAGAAAAACAAACAAAAGTCCATGGATGAAGCTAATCCCTACTAGTGACTGAGAAGGGCAGTGGGGCTCCTGCAGCAATGGCTTGGTTTTCCATCCTCTTTCTTATAGACCATAGGTTCTTAACCTTTTTTGTTCCATGGACCCCTCTGCCAGCCAGGTGAAAACCATGGACACCTTACTAAGTTCATACTATACGGTGTATTATTCAGTAAATATATCACACCTGCACCAACACATCCCTGCAAGAATGTTTTTTTGAATTTCAATTCAAGCTCCCAGAACCCTGGTTAAGAACCCCTGTTACAGACTACTTTAATGCACAGCTCAGTGTAGTGTGTCCTCAGATCTTACATATTTCTTTCACATAGATCCCTTTTGCAATTATTTATAAGCCTTCTTTATGTGGCTGCTATCCCAACTATTTATCTCAGTTATATACATATTTTTTGTATTATTTATACTACTTACTATCACATACAAACACAAGCATACACACACATATTAAAAGGCCTACCTAAGTAGGGAGTTCAGCATCATTAATATGACCATAAAATAGTTGCTTAGCATCTCTTCTTTAATAAGCTCTTTTATTACAATATTATGTAATTAGCTCAGGTAAACAAATAATTGTTGCAGTTCAATGTTTTCATTGTTTCTTTTTTCTCATTAGATCTTATGAACTGCTTTGTGCTCTAGGAGAACAATAAACATACAAGATTAAGCTTCTCATTGTGCTTTGACTGACTAGTATTTCTTAGATACCCTCTACTTACCGAACAATTCAACTGTATTTAGAAAACACTAATTGTTTTTAAGGAGTCATGAATATTGAGAGTGAAAAAATACGAGTGGAAGGGAAAAATTATACCAAATATTTTCGTGGTCTAAAACCACTATTTTGTTATTTTGTGCTCGTTGCTGCATCATGTCTCCCTCTACAGGTAAAGAGACAATTACACTAATTTAATTGCTTAGATGGAAGAGCTGGTATTTTCTGAAGATAAAAGCCAGATCTCCAGTCTTAGGCTGCCTATCTTTACTTCTCTGAGGGCCCCTAGGATACAGCTAGTGGATATAATCAAAACAGCTCTAAATATAAAGGCATGCCCTAACTGATGGGATAATTTTACAGAGGTGATAGGGGCTATAAGAGGGACCCTGGACCCATGTTTTTCCTGACTCTGCCACTAAGTAACATTTTCTCTCACTAGATCTCAGTTTTCTCATCTTTAAAATAAAGAAGTTTCAATAAATTATGTCCAAGCTACAATCTTGCATAGAAACCCTTTAATTCAAAGATGATTAAATGAATGGACAGAAAATATGGAAATTCAGAAAATTTCTGAAAAACATGTCACTGTGAAGGACATCACAAGGTTTGATGGCATGACTTCAGAACACCTTATTTTAAAAAAGTTAATACAGTTTGAATATGAAGTGCTCAAAAGGCGTCACTGTGTCCCAAGCACTGTGGCTCTACTTCAAAAGCAAGTGACCAATATCATGACGCAGGTGTGGCTTGGGCATCTCTGAGTCTTTGCTACCCTCTCATGTTTTGACGTATTTTTTAGTTCTGGCCTTCCTTGCCTGCTCAAGACCTATGCTGGTGAGCCTTGCTCTGAGTAATAGGATTCCTAAAAATATCCTGCCACTATTCTTTGAAAACAAAATCATATAGGCAGTGCACCAGAAAACTGATTTCTTATCAATGTCCCCTCCATCTCCACTAAATTATCCTTAGGAACAGAAAATGCCAGTTCTGGGGTAGGGTTGTAAGAATGAACTAATGACTTGGTGAGTTAGTCACAACCTGCTGGGCTCTGTTATGTAGCTAACTTATCCCCTTGAATTCTTCCAACAGCTCTGAGAATTAGGTCCTAATATCTCCATTTTTCAAGTGAGGAAATAAAGCAGAGAAACAAAATATGTCCTCAGACTCCAAAGACTAAAAACCATCTTTTTATTATAGCACACTGAAGAACAAAACAGGTTTTTATTTGTAAGACTCTTTCATAAACACATACCTGGCAGGTTTATTTAAAAGCAATTGCTAAATTATTTTAGATTTATATATTCACCTGCTCCCGATGGAAGTAAAAACGTAATGTGCTTTAATCCTAATGATATAAAATAAAATTTTCTTGGCTTAATTTTTATTAAATAATGTATTTCAAATAGAATCACCTCTGAAGGGGAACAATGTTTTAGATACGAGTGCTATGGGAGAAATCTCTGGAAAGCATATTGTGACATAGTCAAAATTATATTCTAAAAAAACATTGATTAGTAAAAAAGTTAGAATTGCTTTCCTTCAAAGAACTCTGACTTAATAGTATGTTCTTAGATTTTTAAAAATGATTCCATCGTATGGTACGTGAATATACCTCAGTAAAACTGTTTAATAAACAAATAAATAATTGTGCAAGAATAGCCAGAAACAGGGAAACGGACTTTGGCCCAGTGGTTAGGGCGTCCGTCTACCACATGGGAGGTCCGCGGTTCAAGCCCTGGGCCTCCTTGACCCATGTGGAGCTGGCCCATGCGCAGTACTGATGCGCGCAAGGAGTGCTGTGCCACACAGGGGTGTCCCCCGCGTAGGGGAGCCCCACGCGCAAGGAGTGCACCCATAAGGAGAGCTGCCCAGCGCGAAGGAGGGAGCAGCCTGCTGAGGAATGGCGCCGCCCACACTTCCCGTGCCGCTGACAACAGAAGCGGACAAAAGAAAAAACAAGACGCAGCAAAAAGACACAGAAAACAGACAACCAGGGGAGGGGAGGGGAATTAAATAAATAAATAAATAAATCTTTAAAAAAAAAAAAAAAAAAAAAAAATGAATAGCCAGAAACAGCAGCTATGTACAGCAGGGGAAACAGAGAGAGATTGAGAGGTGAGGAATTTTCTTGTTTGTCTTTTTTGGTTAATTATTTTTACTGAAATAATGAAAATGCTCTAATGATTGAAATGCTGAACACAGTTTTTGATTATACCTAATACTATTGATTGTACACTCTGAATGAATTGTATGCTTTATTAATATGTATCAATGAAATTGATTTGTTTAAAAAAATGATCCTGAATAACAGTTCATCACCTGGATCACAAGGCACATGTATTTGTGGCTGCGATGAGCATACAGCACCAGGTGGCAGGAGTTCACAGGAAAATGGAATGGTTTGGAACACTTCCACAGGTGTTTCAAAGGCTGCGTCCTTTTGACCATCTTTGGAGACTTCTATATTTCACTCTTATGATCCTATAAGCTTTTCTATTTCTTTTTGCCATTCTTCCCAGGACTACCCCACAGGTGCAGATGGGTTCTAACAGGGGGCGTGAGCTTGGAGGTAGGGCCTGGGGTGATGGCTGCTGCAGGAAGAAGTGCCATCTCTGTTTGTCTCAAGTCTTACTGCCATGACAGCCTTAACCACCAGTATTATCACTGTTTTATGATTATGTTTTAAGGGACTGCTTTTTCAGAATGGGCTTAGGGAGAGGAACCTTCCCCTCTTATTGTCCTCATCCCCCATCCCCCATCCCACTTTCCCACCTTGACTTGCTATGCTTGGGCAAGGAGAAAAATTTCCATTCTTTAGCCATTTAATCTCCTGTTGTGCTTTGTGAAAAGTGCAGCTGTGCTAAGCAGTTAAGGCCAGAGAATTCGTTTCCTTGCCTAGATAATATATTTCTATAGCCTCACTGTCCCTAGGCCTCAGATCAGGAGTTCATAGATACAAATGAGTCACATTAACCTTGATTCCGAGATGTCAGTGGCTCAAGTTCCCACTGGTATTACTCTTGGGTCTCATTCATACATTAAAAATTCTGGGAACTTCCATGGAGTGTCTCACATGCTTTCAAGAGCAAGTCTGTACTCTCTGAGTGCAGCTACTCTACGATAAAATCTGTGCTGGGCAACTGCCAGGGTAGCTGGGCAGCTGCCCTGACCACTGAGTTCCCACCATCTCTTATTAGTCCAACAATTTCCACTGGTACCTGTGGCTGCTCTTTTAGGAGGGTGAAGCTAGCTCATGTGAACCTTCAAGTTACAAAACTTTCAGAGACCAAAATAGCACTGCATTCTGCTAAAACTGCTTATTGCAAAAATGGAAGGGGTGTGTGTGTTTAAGTCCCTCTTCCTAGGTGGCAGACCTAGTGCTCAAGGTGGCACTGAGGAGGCGGTACCATGCAGTCTCTTTCACTGGAGGCCCCAGACACACTCACAAAACAGGCCTGTCCCCTCAAAATATTCAGCTACATGGACAGAAACAGAGGCGCCCAGCTCCACACCCCCATCTCAGGTTAGGCTCATTTACAGTGAATTTGGGTTTTCAAGAACTCTGGTACTCAAAGAATTTATTTTAATATACAGGAATTTCAGTTGCCATTCATCTCATCAAAGAAATTGACATCACATAATGTCAAAAGCAAAACCAGTGAACCATACTAAAATTTGACAATTGAATATCATCACCAATAAAAATCATGAAAGATAAACAGGGAAAAGAGAACCAATAACTTAATAATCTTGAAATACATTTCTGTTTCAATAGACTTCAGGAAAGAAGACATTACCAAGTATTTTCATAATCAATTCTGAGATGATGACCACCACCAAATCTGGCTGAAAAAAGCTGACTGGACTCAAAGTAAAGTTTCAAAGAAAGCATGAATACTTATAACATAAGAAGTAGCACCGTCTGTTAAGTGTTGGAGTCCAATGAAGACATTTGAACCAAGAAGGTTTGGTTTAGTTTGGAGAATATATCAATTTTCCTCTGGTAATAATTTTGAAAAACATAGGTTTTTCTTTTTCAGGCCATTATTTTAATGAATCAATTGGGGCTTTAAAAAAAGATTAAGTATGTTCAATTTGTTTTCAGTTTTAGCAAATGAGAAAATTCATTCTTTTTTTGGTTCAATTAAAGTTAAGTTCCATGTCTAAAACAGATAGATAGGAATCTGGGTAATTTTATTTTTATGTCCTTTATTTCTCTCATCTTTCCTTCCACATCTCTTTTCCAAACATCTGTAGATCCCTTTAGTTTGATTGCATTGATTTTTTTTTCTGTTTCATATAATCACTTCTGTAGCCACCACTCCCCCCGCCCCCCCCCCGCCCCGCAAAGTGAATTTATTTGCTCATTGGGACCAAACTAGAATTATTGGAATGATATTCATTTTGACACACAGTGGGGTAATTGATCTACCAGGAAGGCACCCACTTGCTTTCATTTTCATCATACCAAGCTGCCGTATAGAACATCATGTTGGTAATATACATGTGGCACCAACATGGCAAACATTTTGAGAGGTATCAATCTCTCTCAAGACACAAACGCCCAGAGAAATGTCAAACTTCAGATAAGTGGTTAAAAAAGTGGTACAACAGCCAAGATTTCCTAAGTAACAGTTTAAATAGACAATCTGTGAGACCAATGATAGAAATGACAGTTCAAACAAAAAAGGATTCATTTTTTCTGGTAATTTTAGAATTGCAGTATAAAATTGGTTTGTGTAATGTTGTGTAATGTAATTGTGTAATTGTATAATGTTGAATCCTGGAAGATATGGTTTCTTCCTAGATATGAGAAGAATAAATGCCCAGAGCTTTCTTACCTGTTATGGTGGCTTTGTTGATGGATGGTTGGTTGCACATGGGTGATCTTCTGACAAAGAGAAAAAAAAATACAAAACAGTAAAATGTGGTACTTGTTGATGTTATTATTCTCTGAGTCATTTTGGATATGCCATTTTATATAATTTAAAGGATTACTTTTATGTTAGGACACGCAGATGAAGATTTTTTTCAGGCTAGCCAGTCAAGTTCTTAGGTGCCCTTTGTACCATGGCTCAAGATCACACATGTCAAAAAAGAAAACTGTTAAATCTCACAGTGATAGACTCTTGGGTAAACAAAGCTGATGTAAATGTCACAGTGACATGATAGAAGCGGAAGTTCTTATTGATTGACTGTATTCAATTAAGCCAGAGCTTACAGAGCAAACACTGACTTTCTCAATTCAAAAAAGTAGTCAGTCGACAATTGGTTTCTCTACTTCAGTGTTAGGAAACTTTTAGTTTTGGTATAAAGTCTCAAGATTTCCTGCACATTATCAAAAGTAAAAGATTCATTTACCTTTGTACAATTAGAGAAGTTATTTAAATTTTTCCTTTCCATTTTCTTGAGAAACTTCTCTGATACATTTATTAGAGAGAAACATCCTGGGGTTCTATTAATGACTTGTCCAAATCGTTACTAGATAGATGCCAAACAGATACGAGAGAGAGTTTAGGAATAATAAACTAAAGGCACTAGCTTGTACTCATCTTTAATTTTTCAGATGTTCTAGCCACATCCCACAAGATGATTATGAATCCCTTCAGGTAAAAACCATGCCATATGCTTAAAATTTACTTCCCACAGAGCCCAATATGTGTCCAGTAGTAGTCACTGAGTGCTTAATAAATTACATTGAGAAGGACACCATCATTGGGATGTCCATTACAAATTTGTTTTTGAGAAATAGCTTCTTAAAATTGGCAACTTTTAGTCTTTAAAAAAAAACACCTTAAAATTAGTCATTTTCAAGAATGTCTATAAAATGTTTTTTTCTTTCACCCCAAGCCCACCCCAAACCCAGAGAATGCTGTGCCTTTGAGAAAGCAGGGCTGAGGAGAGGAGGTTGGAGGGCCTGCCCTGGCTCCCCAGCCTGCTGGGCCATCTAACACTTGAGCTTTTAGCATGTGCCCAGCACTGGGCTAAATAAGCACTTTAGATGGGTTATTTTATTTGAACCTAACAACAAACCTTAGAGGCAGGGAATCTAATTATTCTCATTTTACCAATGAGGAAATCAATACTTTGAGATATTTAATAATTGGTTCAAAGGAAAAGAGCTGAGATTTGAACCTAAGCAATGTGATTTGAGGCCCTGTACTCTATGTCTCTATTTTAGGATGCTTTTGTGGAACCTGGATATACAGCCACACATATGTGAATATGGTAGGCTCTTGCTTGAACTTGTTCGAATCTGCCTTCCTGAGATGATGAATCTTTTTGCAGGCTTGAGGATATGCTACTTTGGTTCCAGCAAGCATCTGGCTCTGCTTCTTTGCTCTTAAATTTACTGTCGTCATTTTGTGATTGAAATTTTGTTGTTGAATGTAAACGTCCCAAAATACACTTCTGAATTATTTTTTATTATGAAATAAAAAAGGACAGTTTGAAACAGGATTAATCCTCCATAAAAAAGAAAGTTTAACATTTTAAACTGTTGCTTTGGAATAGCTCTGATCTATATACTAGTAGTTATCTTCTTGCTGTGAGACTTATTTAAATAATTTGTATATTTATTACTATTTTCAGTTCTTGCTCTGAAAATTTAGGAGGCATTGATTTTTGACTGGGAAAGTAACAAATGAATGTTTTAAAACTTTTCTATGGTTTTGGCAAGCCAAATCACTGATCTCCTTTTATTATCAGTTGTACAACAGGCACTTGAGAACTTGATATCTCAACCCATAATGGCAAGCAGAAAATATGAATCATTTGACCCATGACTACATTGTTACACCATTTAGTGAAGAGTGAGCCAGAACTCACTTCTGGAATGAAAATCTCATGGATAAGAACAAACAAGATGATAGAAACCAGTAGGGGTTAACACGAAGTCAGCAATGTGTATTTGTGTATACATGCAGGGGCCAGGAGTTCAACTGTACTCTTCCTAGACTCCTTTAAAAAGGGTGGATTGTGCAAGGTAGCATATGTCCTTTGCAAAACCAGAGAAACGTTCAGTGGCACCAAGGGTGCCCAGTGGAGAAAAGTCTCATTTCCCCAGGTTCATCATATCATGAGCCAGGGTTTTATCCACTTTGCTATCCACTGATTAAAACAGAGCACAGCTGCATGTAGTTTCCTGAGGAGGCTGATGAGTTTTGAACCAGTAGAGGAGATACAAGTCCATATTTACTAAAATGGATACCACAAAGACCTTTACTTAGAGGCTACCAGATGATACAATTTGGCTGGTTATCACCCTGGGCATTGAATAGTTGCAGGGGGAAGCTGAGGTTTTAGCTATGATCTTCTAGCCTCCTCGTGCTGCTCTTTTCTGTTTTCATCTCTTACGTCTCTGCAGCAGTTGAACACTCTATGTTGTACAGAATGGGCTCAGATTCTCTCTCCAGAGATGGAAGGGCCAGTCTGATGCCTTCTCATCTGTTTGATTCACTGTTTCCTTACTGTATTAGTCAGCCAAAGGGGTGCTGATGCAAAATATCAGAATTGGTTGGTTTTTATACAAGGTATTTATTTGGGGTAGGAGCTTACAGATACCAGACCATAAGCATAAGTTACTTCCCTCACCAAAGTCTATTTTCATGTGCTGGAGCAAGATGGCTGCCTATGTCTGCAAGGGTTCAGGCTTCCTGGATTCCTCTCTTTCAGGGTCTTACTTTTCTCTGGGTTCAGGGTTCCTCTCTTCCCAGGGCTTGCTTCTTCCTGGGCTCAGGTTCCTCTCTTCCTGGGGCTTGCTTCTGTTTCCTCTATGAGCTTACTTCCTGGAGCTCCAGCTTAAGGCTTCAGCATCAAACTCCAACATCAAAACTCTAACATCAAAACCCCCCAACTCTGTCCTTTGCCATGCCTTTTATCTGTGTGTCCCTACCTACCAAGGGGTGGGGATTCAATGCCCTAACGACATGACCCAATCAAAGCCCTAAATTATAACTTAATCATGCCCAGGTACAGACCAGATTACAAACATAATCCAATATCAATTCATAACCATATCAAACTGCTACACCTACCATGATTTTAAATGCTGGTACCCAAGTGACAATGTCTAAAGGAAGCATAAAAAGAGTTGCAAAATCTCTAATTCTGCTTGTAAAGACAAAACTCACAATTTCCTGGATAAAATTTGAGACTAAAAAATTTGGAGAGTAAAAACCAATCATTTCATCTCTCCTGTAGGGCTGAGACTTTCCAAAAGGGAGGTGATTGTACATATGAGCTACCAAATGCCAGAAGGTCCCCAGTGGCTGTTAGTGTAGAGCCATGTTGCAGAGAAAACATGTTTGGTGATGAGTAAGTGCCTCAGTGTACATGCTCAGTTGTCATATACTGCATCACCATTTCACTCTTTCAGTCAACAATCAGTTTACAGAGTGATTATTCTGTGCTCAGTGTCATGCTTGGCACTAGGAATATAAATGTGAACAAGATACTATCCAGGAATATAATTGTGAACAAGATACTATCCTACTAGAATGCCACTAGAAAGTGACATTCTTAAGGAGCATCCAGACAAGCAAACGGCAACTGGAGCTCAGAGAGATACATGATTCAATAGGAGATAAGTATAGAAAGTGGTCATAGGAGAAGGAAGGGCTTGTGGGGGTATGGCTATTTTGGGAGTTAGGGAAGATGTCTGAAAAGAAATTATATTTAAGCTGAGACCTGAAGGATGAATTAAAGTTAGCCCAGAGGATGAAGAGGGGAAGAAGAGGACAAGGTTTAGGCTGAGAAACTGGACTCAGCAAACAGGACAATCAGTTGGAGCTTCTGATTGGGAGCATCCCGATCAACTACATTGTAGCATTTCCACTGATTTTTTAAAACCTTTTCTATTACAGGAAGTACTTGCACAATGGCTAGAGCTTTTTGTAATCATGGAAAACATGAATTTGGGAGGTCAATTATATTATTGTGGATTGGAAAGTCTGGATTTTTAATTTTCTTTGAGAAGTAGTAATTACTACAAAATTGTATACACTTGGATAAGTTATAATTCCAAATAAATTTCTAATCAGTGTTTTCTTAGTAGCGATTTAAAGAAAGGTTTTTTTCCTTCTAGAAAATTCTTTGGGGTTTACACTTTAATGATAATATTTTAACTTATTATAACAATTTCAAAATAATGGTCATTTAAATCACAACTAATCAATCTTTATTTAATCTTAGAAAATTCTCTCTTTTAAGATTTTTCACCTCATCAGAACCCCCAAATTAGAATCACTTCCAATCTCACCTTTCCCACATCTCTCAAATTCTTCCTGTTACCACAGATATTACAATTTTATTAATTGCTCCATGAACATTGCTCATCTGAGAGAATCAAAGATCTTTGTGATATCACAGTGATTCTCCAAGTAATTGTTGTCTTAGAATTAAAAGAATGACTTTGAGTTAACTTTAAGGCTTGATGAGATTATCTGTCTATGGTTAATTTATGAAGTGAGCGCAAACTATAAAGTTACCTTGAGTGTAAATAACTGGGCAGAGGACTGAGTGTGCCAGGTGATTTCTGACAGATGGGATCACTATATTAATTTGTCATATTGCTTCATTCTGATATTAGAACCATCGCTACAAAGTATTTATAGAAAATTAACAGGACACCATATGACTTAGTATAAGCAGTTAGACAACATGGCAACCACTCAGAGAAGTTTAATATATTACCTTGAGTTCAATCAAATTGAAAAACACCATTTAAAAGTTCAGCAAGAAAGTGAAAAAAAAAAGGACAACTTACTTGCTAGGTGCTCGGTCTTGCAAATTAGTTAATGCAGCAAAGTTGTTTCGTACAGTTCGCAGACTGGCCAAGACCTAAAAAAAAAAGGATTGTTAAAATTTCTTGAAATAAAGGCCATCTTTAATGCGATTTAAGATGGTTTGATGATATAAGGAAATGGTGTGAATGAAAACTTTACAGCCTGCAAGTTAGTTTCATATACCACTGAAGAATTTCCCAGAGCTGGACTTTAATCTTGCACTTATCTGTTTAAAATCCAGAGAGATCAGACTGGAAGGATTTTTCAGACATCTTTCCTCATCATCTATGAACAAGGTCATAGTATATGCAGAAGCAGCAGTTTCCACAATGTTCCTAGATTCCTTAGCCACAAAAATAATATCCCAGGCAATCCACATACAGTACTATTGCATTTTATGCAAATGAGACTTATGTATTTAAAGTTAAAAAGTTATGTATTTAAAATTGATGTTATATAAAATATTAATAAATTTCATTTTAAGGATAAAAATTTAAACAAAATGATTACTTCCAAATTCTCTTTAAAAATTCACCAAGAATCTCATAATTTCAAAATTGGGCAAACTGAGTAAATTTGAAATTGTTTTTTCACTTTTGCCACATGGCTACTTTAGCTAGTAAACAGAAATTCTTTTTCTTTATTAAGGTCTTCTGAAGTGTAGATTGTAAGAGATCCTCAGGGATGCATGTCTTACATAAAATGTGACTGTCCTTTTTGTGCACAGTGCCTGGCACACAGAATAGACTCAACAAAATTTTATTGAATAAGTTAATGCATGGACACAACATATCGAAATACATGACAAGGCAGGACAAATTGGTGCCACTGTCTCTGAAAGCTCCTTCCTTTTTCTAATTTTAATGGAATGGGTAACCAGCAAAAGAAATGGAAATGAGACTAAGTGAGAAGAGTTACAAGAATGCTACCTCCCTCACTTTCTCCAAGAATGGGGCAAGTTTCCCACTGGGTGGGACCTATATCAGGTGGGATTATAGGTGATCTGGATCTTGTATTTGACAACCAGAATGCCGTGTTTATCTAAAACACAGATGTCAAATATCTTAATAAGCACCACATAACAACCCAGACTGCCTGGCTCTGTTAGTTATTAAATGTGTGACCTTGGACAAGTTACAAAACTTCTCTGTATCTCAGTTTCCTCATCTGTAAAACTGGGAGACTGATATCTACCCCACAGGGTTGTTGTGAGGATTAGATGGAAAGATAGGTCAACTGTGAAGAACAGTGCCTGGCAAATAGAAAGCACTCAGTAAGTATTAAGTAAGCTATTACAGCAACATTACACTTCACTAATGACTTGGCCTGGGCATGGGGGATTTTACTTAATGCCAAACATTGATATAAGAGGGTCTCCACATTTCTAGTTGCTCCAAGGGTTCCAGACATTTTTCCAGAGTTTTTTCATCTGGCACTGGCCTAGTCTAAAGTTCTTAGACATTTTTGAAATTGGCATGAATGTCTGTAAGTCCCTGGGGGGTTCTTTATGCTCCAGGGCTGGGAGTGACAGTGCGATCCCTGAAAGAGTTAATAGTTATTCCTAAAGTGCCAACCGTGATGAACTCAGTCACTGGAAAAACCTGGCTCATTTTCACTTATAAACAGCCCTGAAAGGTCGTGCAGCCTATGACGGAGTAGTCAAATAACCAACTGCTGAAATCAGACCACGATGTCTTTCATTGCACATGAAATCTTGAAGGATGCAGAAATAAACTGGATCTGCTCTCATTAAATCATGCAGGCTTGGTTTATATTTTAAGAAGTGAATATTAAACAGATTAACAAGGCATTTTTAAATAAGATTATTCCACCAGATAATCTATCCTTCTTCTAGGGGAAATTTTAACCTCAGAATTCTGAGAATCTAGTAAATAATAGTTAGGTGCACTGCATTTGACAGCTGGATAAATAAGAAATGGTACAGCAGATAACTCATTTTCTACACTCATTTAAAAGGAAAATATTAGTTCATTAAAGATAGACCATAACTGCTTTTCTGAAGGGAGGTTTCTGTCTCTGATAAAATGACAATATTAAATTAGGTGATTTTGTTTTGACTTTTAATTTAGATTTTATGTGTTTACTTTTGAATGAACTGTATCTTCACATGGTACAGAATTTACACAGAACAAAAGGGAGAAAGTAAAACGCCTCTCCCTCAATAATAAAGACAATAAAATTATCGCTACTTTTGAGAGGAGGCAGGTAGATAAAATTGGAAGGGACAATCAGGGGCATTAAAATATTGGTGATGTTCTCTTTCTTAAACTGGTCATTTTAGTATTACTCTTTATACTTTACCTAATATTCTCTTATATGTATGAAATATTTCAAAATAAAAACTAAAAAGGAAATCTCTTTTCCAGTTTCTCCTCCAGCCAGTCAGCTGTCAGGTCCCTACCGACGACTTTTACGTTGTCTCCTAAATTTTATTTTCACAAACACAGTTGCAATAAAGAACCTTGTGGTTCATCTTTCCCTCTCTGTGCAAGTGTTGGATCATTGCTTTTTGCAGTTGGACAAATGATATTTTATAAAGCTTACATTAAGTAGTAACTATTATCTTCTTTAATGTGACATACATGCTGTGGGCAGACGTGCAAAATGAAAATTCCAGGAAATCTTACAGGAGGTGTTGCCGCGGGCCTAGCTGATTGGGCCTAGGTGTGTGCAGCATGGACACGCCATGTTGATGTTTAATGCTCTCACTTGAGTTGTAGCATGTGGAGAGTGAGGTGTTTATTTTGTGGGGGAGAACTAGAAACAGTTTTACTCAAGCCTCTGCATTAAGGCTTGGTTATTATTTTGTTCTAGGTCGTGCCTACTCCCTGTGATTTCAGCCCTTTCAGAACTGCAGTGAGAACTCTAACTGGCTTTTCACTCCTTCCTGCTTGCTAACCACAAAGGTTCCTCAGGTTTTCTTGCATATAGTTCAATGGTTGAAAAATCAAGGTAATTTCTTTCCCATCTGCCTCTTTAAGCGAAATAATTATCAGTCAAGGTAAAAAAATACCTTGGGAATGGTGAGAAATATATATATCTTTGGAAAGAAATACAGATAGTGCTATAGAAAACTTCTGAGCAGAACTGGATCGTATACCAACCCATTGAGAGATAGTAAGCATCATTTACACACACTTCTTGCAGATTATTTTAGGTCCTTCTAAGTGTTTATTAACCAATAGTATTCGCAGAAAATGGCAGACAAATGTAGGCTTCCGTAAATGGCTAAAAAATTGAACATAGCCTAAAGTAAATATATGATTATATATTCATGATTTATTGAAGATTTAAAGAGGAGTTTGCTTTTCTTTTTTAAAAGGAGGTGGCAATAATATTCTCATAGAAAAAGTCCTGCTTTTTTAAAGGCAGACTTTTGAAAAAAGGAATGGCTTTGAGGATTGTGTTTTTCATTCCACATACACTTCATGCAACTGGATGGTGCCACTAGGTGGTGCTAAAACACAGCCCAGCAGTTGCCACTGTTCACGAAAATTGGGGAGGCTTTTGAAAAAGAATTCCTTTCCTGTTTGCCTCCAGAAAAATTTGGAGTCAAATTACAATTATTTAGAAAGAAAGGTCAGCTCTATTTCTACTTTATGTTACTGATAAACCATGTGAAATTGCTGGGTTTTGCAGGTCAAGAAAGGTTGACAATTTCATAGTGTCTGACATACAAAGTACTTAGATCCCGAAAAGATGCTAGCTGTAATTAATTTTAATGAAAGCTAAAGAAAAGCTAAAAAATAGAAGTCACTTAAATAAAATATCATCTTCCGTAACCTGCCAGAGAGGGCCTGTTGGGTTCAAAAAGAACTAGGCTTGGGCAGGCCCAGGTCACGGCTGCTGGGTGAAACGGGAGGGGCAGGCACGGCCATAAAAATATTGGCCATGTTCTATTCCTGAGAGTGCTAAAGTTCTCTGGAGTTAATAAATTGTATTTTTTCCCCCTAAAATTATACCTAATGTTGCATTTTGGTAAGAGTAAAACTAAAATGATTCGGTTGTTCCTACTCTGAATTTTCAGATCAGGCATATCTCCTCAATGTGAGAGACTCTTCAGGTATGTTTGGGTATTTTCTGCCTTTTCCTTTTAAGATTTCACTTCTGTTAACATGTTTCCAGATGAGAATTCTGGTTGACTTAGAGTTTATCAATGGTAGTCCTATCACAAAGAATGGGCTGGTGGGATCAGCACCACCTCACTACAAAGAAGCGTTTCTATTCCGTGTGTGCCTTCGTAGTGCTCCATCAACACCCATTAATTCTGTCCAGATTGTTGTATTATTTGTGGGAGGAAAATGCCAGATGCTACATGTCATGGTGTGGCGTGGTAGTGGGATTCCTCTCAGCATCCAGGTTACATGTTTAAGGAAATACCCACAGCAAAAGAGTTCAACACAAACACTAGCAGCCTATTTTCAAATTGAAATAAATGAAATATATAAAGCTGACACTTTTTTCAGGAGATAGAGGGGATTCTGAACTTGAAGGGGAAATCATCAGAAATCAGAGGTGAAAAATTTAGGTTAAACACTAGCAAGAATTTCTAACCCAGATAGTATTTTAGACATTGGGCAAGAATATGGAAGGATATTGTAAAATCTTTTCTGAGGATTACATCTTTCCAAGGTGTTTAAGGTTTCTGTCCTGTCCAAAAAGGTGGAATATATCCAAGCATGACTATCTAAATTCTCTTATAACTTGGGATTTAATTCTCTTATCTTCACAGGGAAATAATGAGTGGGAAAGAAAAGGGAGGGATACTTTCATGCTTTTGAGGTACACTAAAAACAAATGGGTTCAAGAAGAGATTGAAGATGAGTTTGGAGGAAGCTCTTTTAACACTGTATACAGCAGAAGGTCATTTTTAAGAACCATGAGAAAGAAAACATACACAGAAAAAACTTAAAGGGATAAAAAGTAAAATGAATGTCAGTAGTAGTTATTTTGGGGGTTGAAATTATGGGAAAATGTCCTTTTCCCCCCTTTGTTTATATTTATTTTCTAAAGTTTTTATGAAAAAGGATTTTATTTTGGAAGAATGTAGCTTTTTCAACAGAAGAATTTAGTGTGAAATTCTCATACTCCAAAGTATGCTAGTAAAAGTGAAAAATTCTTTGGCCTAGTTGGCTAAACATTTCCCTGAGTGACTTGCTTAAAATCAGTAGTCTTCCAAAAATTAACTCAAAATAGATAAAAAAACTAAAAATAAAAGCAAGAACCATGAAACTTCTAGAAGAAATTATTGGAAAATATCTTCAAGACCTGGTGGTTGGGGGTGGATTCTTAAAGGAGATAAGAGAAGGACTGAGTGGACTACTGATGTTTAATGTATGAAGAAGTTTTAATTAGCTTTACTGTAAAAGTGTGGAAATGTATAGAGTGGATGGTAACACACAGTGAGTAACAGCTAGTTTATAAATGGGGAAGTGACTGAAAATGGTAGTCTAGTTATGTAAATGCCAATTGACAGAATGCTAGAGAATAATCTAGGGGCTGGATAGCACAGTAAACCAAGGGGTGGGTGAGAATTGTGGTTGATAGTACAGATACAAAGGTGTCCTTTGTTAGCTAGAACAAATGTATATCACTGCTGCAGGGTTATGGGAATCATGTGCATGATAGTTTTATAAGTTTATAACTTCTGTCATGTCTATTTAAAAATAATAATGGGGAGGGTTGGGGGAAAAACACACCAAATATAAGATAAGGACTATGATTAGTAGTAAGATTTTGACAGTGTACATTCATAGTTTGTAACAAACGCTTCATGACAATGCAAGGTGTTGGTGGAGGGTTGATGTATAGGACCCCTGTATGATGTTATGCATGTTTGCTTTGTAAGTTCACAACTTTCACTATACACTTAATTGTTTATGTATGTTCATATATAAATGATATAAAGATAACAATCAGATTGGTTAGGGGAAAACTACTTTGTTTAGTAGTAATATTTTGACAATGCTCTTTAATCATTAGTTAAAAAAGTTTAAAAACAATGCAAGTTATTGGTGGTAAGGTGAGATGTTATGTATGTTTGTTTGATGTTATATATGTTTGTTTTGTAAGTTTACAACTATTATACACTTATTGTTTATGTATGTTTATGTATGAGTGATATATTTCAATAAATTTAAAAAATAATCAGTAGTCTTCTGTCCATTTTGAAAGCAGCTAAGGTATAAGGTATATAAGGCCAAATAATGTTGGCAACCTTCAAGGGCCATAAACAACTTATATTTTTAGCATAATAAATGGTAAATGCTCTATCTTCCATTAAAAAAATAAGAAGTTAGTGGCCAGGTCAATAAAATATGTTAGTTGTGCCCAACAGGACTTCACAGAAAGCCACAGACATACGGTCTCTAAGTAGGCCAGCTTTCTTTCTTACCTGCTTTCCACAGTATGCTCTATTGGTGGTAAAATTGTTCAAGGTTTGATAGACTTTTTTTCCTTCCTAGTTCTAATAGAATTTTCCAGGTACTACACCTGGCCATTTGTACAGAGAACCATTCATGAAAACTGTGAAGCTGCCACTTAAAAAGAATCTGTAGTCACTGGGACAATGACCAACAAACACCGTCCACAAGGTGTTCTGAGTCATGTAGCTAAGCATAAGCAAAGTCTACTAAATACATTACAGGCTTATTTTCAGGCATCAGTGTGCCTTCATATTATACAGAGCTGGCTTATAGTCAAAGTTCCAGTTTCAAGGGTATTAGGTACACATCTTAATTATTCAAACCATTGGCCAACAGAGATTAAACAGTATTTTAAAGACATGTTTTCTCCTAGTGTACTGAAATTTTATTAATTTTTGGAGATAACCAGTAAACTATAGAAAATGCCCAATTATCTAAAAGACCAGATTTCTTCAGAATTTAAGAGGACTGATGGCAGAGATCAAGTCAAATTTATTTATTTGTTGGAGATTAGTCAGTACTGCTTGAAGTAAGAAGATAAGATATCATATACGGACAAGGTATTCATTTTTCAATATATAAATTTTTTTAAAATCTTTTTTTTAAGGAGGTACCAGGAATAGAACCTGAAACCGTGTACATGGGAAGCAGGCACTCACACCACTAAGTTACACTCACTCCCCATATATATTTTTTCTTACAGCAATACCTAGAGATTTAATTAGAAGGAAGAACAGTTATCTGAATAAACTCCAATTGTATCTTATTTCTACAGTTGGTGATGACTATTATTAACATTATTTTGCCTGATTTCATCTGTTTTCCCAGCTCTTGGCTCTTAGATATAAAATTTTGAATTCTGAAAAGAAAGCCATTAAAAATCCTTCTACTTCTATGAATTTATTATCATACACAAAAAAGATTAAAGCACGTAAGAGTGTGAATTATTTTGCACATAGAAATATAGGTTCTGGAAAGAATTCATATTCTCTGGTAAAATCTTAAGCAAAAAGACACTAACCATCTGACATGTTTGTTGGTCATATTTTGCTTTTTAAATGCCTGCAGTAATGAAAAAATTACCATTACACATTACTTATGGATTTATGAAATTTTGGGTCTAAATTATAGCAATAATATAACATTTAAGGAAATTTGACAAAGTGAAAGAAACATTATCCTGACCCCAAACACTGTTATCATTTACTCTCTTAAACATTACCTATTATGACATTTTAGAGATGGAAGAGACCTTATTGATTATCTGATAATACACTTAAAAATTATGTGCTTTATTTTCTGGAAGTTCTGTTAAGCATTTCACATGCCCTGTGTTATTTCAACCTCTTCACAACCATATAATGTAGGTGCCCTTACCATTGTCATTTAAACAGAGGAAGAAACCAGGCTTGGAAAAGTTCAGCAATATGCCAAGTTCAGTTAGCAAGAAGAGGGAAAGGGATTTGAACCAGGCAGACTACCTCAATTGTCCAGTCTCCCCATTTTCTGGACTGCGTAAAGAAGGCCTAGACAAGTTGCCCAAGGTGCTACAGCTAATTATGACAGTTTTGATTTTAATCAGGATCACCTGCATACTGAGATTTAACATTCTTCTTATCAGTCAGACTTGGCTTTATGCCCCTCCATACCATGGGTTAAATCAGTTTTATCCCATTCTATGCTCTCTTTATAGCAGTCCTCTAGACCTTGGCTGCATGATGAAATCACCTGGGAGCCTTTAAAAATATGGATGCCTGGATCTCACCATTGGATTTTTAGAGTTAATTGGTCTGGTTGTGAGTTGGGCATTGTGAAAAAAGCTCGCTAGGTGATTGAAACGTGTAGTTAAGGTTGAGAAGTTCTGATCTAGACAAAGAACAGCTGGTCATCAACTCTTTTTTTAATATTCTAAAACACTTTAGGTCACACAAATGTGCCTTCTTGCATTTGTGTCATGTGGTTAAAATAGCCTTAAGAGTTGTAGACACATAAAGAACAAATAAACATAAACATATCATTCAGTTAAATCTTTGTGCAAACAACGGGTAAGAAAGGGGTAAATAAAGCATCAGGCTGAATTGGATTATTGAATTTCAAGCAATGAACCAAGTGTAATTTAATCTGAGATATAGCCCTCTGCTTCTAGGGATTGCCAATTAAGGAAATATGGTCCCATTTAAATATATCACTTAGGTAATTTGTTATTGGAGGAAAAGACACTCTTTGGATCTATGGGTGTATAGAAACAGACTACCAAAGCAAAGGTCATGTTCTCTTATAATCACTTTTGAACCACTTGACTGAGCCACAGACTTCGCATTTGTGTCTGATTGAAAATAAAATTAAGAATCAGAAACTTATATACCCAAATTTAAATTTTAGATCTGCAAGAAACCTGCTCATTCACCAAGCTGTGCTTACCTGAGCAAATGGAGTCACAATCAAGTCATCTCCATGTCTGAAAAATAAAACAAATCCTGTATTAGAAGTTACCACTAACTCTATGGCCACTATTGATCAATATTAAATACTATGTTCCATTTTCATAAGTTTCCATAAAGAATTACAGTAAATCCATCCTTATTCTTTAGCATATGTTCTTCTCAGCCACAGGGTTGAAAATATGTCTTCTGGGAGGCAGATGGTAACCATTTTCCAATTCCCTAGATAAAAAGAGGGTTTTCTCGATAATCAACCAAGGTCACTGTTGCTTATTAAGCACACAGGATTCACAATAGTAGAAACTGATTCAAACTGGGTCTGAGTTTTGCTTTTGGCCTCTTGTAGGGTTTAGTAATGGGTGCTGTGGAAGGAGGCAGCAATATCCGTCGCTCCAGTGAGAGGCACCTAGACCACTGAACATTTGGAGGTGTTTAGCATCAAGTGTTCCTCACCATTGCGTGTAAGTCTTGGACAGGCTAGGAACTGTAGATGACAGGGGACTGCATCATATGCTAATAAAAACCCAGCGAAACTTTTCAACTGACTCACGTCCCGGCCACTGGAGTTACGGGAGAATGTTACCCGGTGTGTGCTGTTGCTGCAGCAACCTCAGCTACACCACCGCCTGGGATGTGGGCACAAGGTGTCAGCATGACGGTTCACAGAGGCACAGGGAAAGGCAAGGAAAGTTTCGCAACAGTCTGCTCTGGAGGAAAGTGAGAGACGTGGGGCCCGGGGTTCTCTCATGGTATTATTTCTTAGCATGAATAATTTGTGAGTGGGATTTCCAAAATCTCCAACCTTTCTCGATCTAGAGAGCCAAAGTCCTTTAATCAAATGTGAATGTAGTCATTCTACACAGAAAGCTTCCTGGACGTGACCCCAAGCACACTGTAACTGAGCCATTAGCTCACTTGGGAACAAGCTGAAAAGGACCCAAGTGACCTAAAACAACACTCAGGGCAAAGGCTGCAGCACAAATAGCGTATGGATGATGTTAGCAAGGGATTGTTACCAATAATTAGGCCACTTGTGGTCAGCATCCAAAAAACAATTATGCAGAAAGCTTGAAAATAAAAGTGTGGAAAATAATGAGAGAAATAGGTTAGGATATATAATCACAACGCACTTTAAAGGAAATACATGTTATTTTGCATCTCCTTAGTTCCAGAATCACATGTTTAGAGGAACTTCTGTAATTTGCAGAGATGATTCATAAAATATGAGACGCTACGACAGCTGGACATAGTCTTATCCTTATTTTTCTTTAAATTTTTTTTTTTAGGTACAAGGGCAGGGGATTAAACCCTGGGCCTTGCATGTGGGAAGCTGGCGCTCAACCACTGAGCCACATTGGCTCCCATGAGCTGGTTTTTTCATTTGCTTATTGTTTGTGTTTTTGTTATTAGGAGGCACTGGGAACCAAACCCAGAACCTCCCAGGTAGGAAGCAGGCACTCAATTGCTTGAGCCATAGCCACTCCCATCCTTATTTTGTTGAGGACACAAGCAAGGCACTAAGTGGTCATAAGGTCGAAAAGCTAATAAGTGGTAGAACCAGATATCAACTAAAAAAGGTCTTCTGAGCCGAAGCCCAGAATTACTCTTTCCTAGAAAGATGTAAGCAGGAACATTTTTCATCACAGGCATAATCCTATAAACTATGACTGAGCATTTGTAGGAGACAGCTAAGGATCCCATCTCTCAGGATCTCTAAGATCTTTCATTGAAGATAAATAAATTGAAACACTTAAAAACATGTGGGTTATGTTTTCAGGCTTGTACTTCGTAACTGATGAAAAAGTCATGGGAAAATTTGTACCTTATGTTTTTTTCCCTAAACATTTTTTTGGGTGGTAATACATATATCAAAATTTCCCACTTGAGGCATCTTTTAAGTATACAATTAAGTGGTATTAATTACATTAATAATTTTGTGCTTCTATGTCAGTTTGAGTCTTTTCTGGACCCCAGAAAATTATGTTCTTAAACGCAACCTATTGGGAAGCTTTGATTAGGTTGGATCAGTTCAGGGCCATTGGATTAGATTGCTCTAGTAGGGCAGAGCCCAATAAGGGTCTTTATCCTCTTTCTGGCATCCTTTATAAATGGAGGAATGAAAAGCACAGACACTGAAAAAAGCTGCAGAGACACACACACAAAAAAACCCAGAAGCTGAGAGAGAAGGCCCTGAGGACCAGAAGCTGGAATCAATGGAACACAGAGGAAGAGAGAAGGCCACCTCAACCTGAAGCTGAAAGAGACGAGACCCAGCAGGGAGGAGAAAGATGAACAGGTCATATGCCTGATCACCCACAGCTGAGCTCAGAGAGAAACTACTTTAGAGGACACCGCCATGTGCCTGATTGCCCACAGCTGTAACTTGGTGGAAAGCGCCTTTGATGATGCCTTAATTTGGACACTTTCACAGCCTCAGAACTAACTGTAAGCTTCTAACCTAACAAATCCCTAGAGTAAAAGCCAATCCATTTTTGGCATAGTGCATTGGGAACCCTTAGCATACAAAAACAGCTACCATCAACACCATCTATACCAAAATTTTCATCACCTAAACAGAAACTTTACTCTCCATTTTCTTCCCAGTCCTGAGTAACTTCTGTTGAAAACATAGCAAGGAGACCAGCGTGGCTGGAGGGAGCAAGCAAGAGGGGACAAGGGCAGGGAGGCAGAGGAACGTCCTGGGTGAAAGGACACAGTGCAGTTAAGGAGCTTCGCTGAGTAGTTCAGTGATTGTGGAGAATAACATGCAAGGCAGGAAATGCCAGAAAAGCGGCTGCTGGTTAGCTGGGCAGCAGATCACAGAGCCCTTCGTATGACATGTAAAACAACTTGAATTTCACTCTGTGATGGAAGCTTGGGTTGGAATCCCAGCTCTGCCATGTACTAGCTGTGTTAACGTGTGCAAATTATTTAACCTTTTTTTTTTCCTTTGAGCTCTTCATCTGTAAAATGGAGACAATAGTACATACATTTAGTGTTGTTTGGGGATTAAATTATTTAATAATGTAAAGTACAAAGAAAAGTGTTTAGCACATAGTAAATTTCAATAAACGTTAGTTATACCAGTAATTACTATAAGTTGTAAATATCTTTTTTTTCTTACAGAAGCCCCCTCCAAGGAACTTTTTAAAAAAAATTTCTCTGCCCTTCCCTGCCTCTCCCCCCCGCCCCAGTTGTCTGTTCTCTGTGTCCATTCTCTATGTGTTCTTCTGTGTCCGAGTTTACTCTTGTCAGCAGCACCGGGAATCTGTGTCTCTTTTGTTGTTGTTGTTGTGTCATCTTGCTGCATCACCCCTCTGTGTGTGTGGTGCCACTCCTGGGCAAGCTGCACTTTTTTTTTCACGCAGAGCAGCTCTCCTTGCCGGGTGCACTCCTTGTGCGTGAGGCTCCCCTATGCAGGGGACACTCGTGCGTGGCACGGCACTCCTTGCCATGCATCAGCACTGCACGTTGGCCAACTTCACCACATGGGTCAGGAGGCCCCGGGTTTGAACCCTGGACCTCCCATGTGGTAGGCAGACGCACCATCCATTGAGCCAAATCCACTTCCCAGTAATAAATATCTTATAGTGCAATGACTTTTGTTTTCCTGTGCTGTCAGGAAACTGCAAAGACTCAGAAAATTGATGGTTAATAAAGACCCTCGAGTCATTGTTATCAGCTTGTAAATGAGTGAGGGCTTTGAAGAGGCAAGACTGGCAGTAGGGAGACCAGTGTGGAGGACAAAGGGGATCAGAAACTACATGAAAACAGGGTATTTTGGGAGGCATTGCTAATTGGAATGAAAGTAATCCATTTACTCCCCATTTAAAGAAGTTCATTCTTGGGTCAAAAGTTACAATTACTAGAATTTGAGTGTTTTAGCAAGAATGACCAACAAACTTTTACTGAGGACCAAACAGTGTGAGAGCAGAATTAAACCAGTTCTGAAACATGTGAGGTAGTATCCTCCAATCTGGAGCTTTTCAGTGTCAAATTCCAAGCTACCTGTGTGTATTCGTATAGACAGCGTTGAAGGTTTTTAGATAATGCTAAATATATTTATCAATCATCAAGTCCAGATGTCTACCTTCATTTAAAGAGCATCTTTGACTTTATGTTCCAGGCTATTATAAAAAGGGAAACCGAACTGCAGTTCTTTCCTCATTTTCAATGGATAAATAAGCTAACGCCCTTTTTTACCAACAATGGTGAATGAGTTCTCACCTCATCACCTATGGACAACTACACTTTCTGTGTAAACAGCCCTCTCTTATACAGTTTTTACCCCTTCCTTGCTCCCAAATTGTAAATTCATAATGGAAGTAAGTAGTAACTTATCCTGATGTCTCCTTCACTGGTGCCCAGCAAAGTAATTCAATGCCTGGTTGATTTTAGCACTGTCTTTGAAATATGTTACAACTCTTTTTTTTAATTTCTTAAAACAAACTCTCCATATAATTACTTTTAAAATCAGAGTGTAAATATACAAGATTATCTGTAATAATGCTAACAACTAAATAACTATGATTATTATAAAGTAATAATGATAACTGACATTGATTGAATGATAACTACTTTGCATTGATTGTCTCTTATTGACTTCTTTTGGCACATGAATGGATGGAGGTCCAGGGAAGCCACGTGGCCATGAGGTGACAGAGCTGGGATTCAAATGAAGACAGTCTGACTGTGGAGGCTCTGCTCTTAAACACTGTGCAAACCTGTGTCTATAATATATTTATCAAATTCCAAAAGCACATCCAAAACCATGTCTCAATCTTTAGTACATTTACCATTTTATGAAGATGATATGTTTATGATAAGAATAACAAGTAGAAGTTATACGAAAATGCAAACAAACACACAAAAAGCCCCAAACAACAATAGACTAGTGACTTTCATGTCCTAAAACCTCAAAATAAAATAATAAGTTAAATAAAATAATTCTTGATTGGGAAAGGGACTTTGGCCCAGTGGTTAGGGTGTCCGTCTACCACATGGGAGGTCCGCGGTCAAGCCCCGGGCCTCCTTAACCCGTGTGGAGCTGGCCCATGCGCAGTGCTGATGCACGCAAGGAGTGCTGTGCCACACAGGGGTGTCCCCCGCGTAGGGGAGCCCCACGCGCAAGGAGTGTACCCATAAGGAGAGCCGCCCAGCGCGAAGGAGGGAGCAGCCTGCTGAGGAATGGCGCCGCCCACACTTCCCGTGCCGCTGACGACAACAGAAGCGGACAAAGAAACAAGACGCAGCAAAAAGACACAGAAAACAGACAACCGGGGGAGGGGAGGGGAATTAAATAAATAAAAATAAATCTTTAAAAAATAATAATAATAATAATAATTCTTGATTAACCATTCAGGTGATCATGCCAGCTGGAACAAATGTCATATGTCTATATTCAGAGAATAACAAGACTGTACAAAAGTCATATGCAACAAAGACCTCTGAAAATGGCATATGTGTGTACACATATACATTTATATGTAGATATCTAAGAAGGTATTGTATATCTATATGTAATGTATGTGTGTGTGTACAGTCTAAGGGAAATTTGGTGGTCTTCTCTCAGTTGACATAAGCATGTGAGTTTTTCTGCTTTCTGCATTTCAGATAAGGGGAGAAAAGGGTATTGTGGCAAAAAGAAAACCCACTGCCATCTTTACCAAAACTAGGAGAATTCAATATATCATTTTGTCTATATTACTCCATGAAAAAACCCTCTAAAGAACCTGTGCTCTGCAAACATTACATCTTAAGGTATATTCCATATGGTTAAAAATATCATATAACTTTAGAAATGGATGGACTTTAGAAGTTATTTAGTCTTCTGAAATTTAAAGCATTTACTCACTTCCCATTAACATTTAAAAAATTAAGGTCTGGCCTGATCTTGGCTAAAAAAATTCTGAAAACAAAATCTTTAGCTTTTGCCCCATGTGTGTTCACGGAATGTGTTAAAGCCATGCACTGATGACAAAGCAAGTGAATTTGGAATTTCTGTAACTTAAATGCAAAATTCTCTAGTTTTAAGCATAATCCTTTCTTGAGTAGTCATAAAACAAAAATTAAGGCTTCATTAGAGAAAGTACAGGATGCATAACAAAAGCCCTCAAATTTGTTAGTTACATGATGGTGCAAAAAACAAAACTATAAATCAAAATTTTTTTCTAATTTCAGTCATGAAAAAGTATTTAGCACATGTGTGTAAATATGTCACTTAGCATATCTATTCTCTTATTTAATAAAAGCCAACACAGAAATCATGAAAAAGTATTTAGCCCATGTGGGTAGACATATCACTTAGCATATTTAATTCTCTTAGTTAATCAAAGTCAACATAACAGAGAGGTTTTTCCAGGAATGTTGACGTCACAAGATATTGTCAGTAGCTCTGATTACTAGCCTGAGAGTCTGACTTCCAAGTAGGTGGAAAGAGGAAGGGGAAGTTCACGGGGAAGTTTTCACAAGTGCATTTACTTTGTGTTCTCAGAACAAGTTCTTCTTTCACAGTTTATCTTATTTGACAGTTCCTTTCTTAATGTCAGTATGTCCCTACCTTTTCAGTTTTTCTCCAGGGTAGGCTCCTTGGGGAAAGACTTATGTTTGCTAGTGCAACAATTTTAAAGATCTTCATGTGGTAGAAAGATTTAATAGATTAGAAAGAGGGGCTTGATCAAACAGAGGGCACCGGAGAGAGGGCGGTTTTCTGAACGCCTGCTCTGAGCCGGGCATTGTGCTCTACTGACACGTGGTATTCAATTGTGATGCCTCTGAGCTGGATGGATGTTCATATTCCCATTCTTAGATAAGGAACGAGGGTCTGGGAACTTAAGTAACTCATTGGCAGTCACGTCATTGGCAAGTGGCAGAGTTCAGTGGTTTCAAATGCCAGCCTGAGGCCTGGTGCTCGCCCAATAAAAAGTTCAGGAGTCTTTGCCAAAGTGAGAGCAAACATGAACCACAGAGTGAGTTTTCAAAACAAACTAAACATATTTCTTTTAAAAACACTCCTTGATTCTGAAATCATGCCCTTTCTTTTTTATTGACATGAAAATGCCTTTTAAAAATAAAATGATTATATATATTTGGCAACAATTTTGTTACTATTCTTTACTAGACAAAGTAAAGAGTTAGCATCCTAGGCCAGTCCTTCCAGGTGATTTCTGAAATCTTCATTCAGTCATGAAATCCCACAAGAATGTACAGTATAGCTAGTTTTGAACCCAGTCTTTACAATACCATTTTATTTCTGCCATACCATGCTACTTTCTACATGCTCAAATAGAGTCAGACTATTATGAAGCTACATAGAAGTACATATTCTAGACCCTAGACAGGCACCATCTCATAGAACTTTTGGCAAAGATGGAAATATTCTATCTCTGTGCTCTCCAATATGTGCTAGCCACATGTGGCTACTTAGAACTTGAAATGTGACTACTGCAACTGAGGGACTGACTTTTACTTTACTTTAATTTAATTAATGTAAATTTAAAGAAAATCTTGAGAAATTTTATAAAACTACAGTTATACTTCTTCCAATGAAGATAATGTTATATACAACCAGGAAAAAAAAGCACCTACTCCAAACTTGGCAGCAAATGGACACTGATATATTAACCAAACTAAAGCATCTGCTTGCTTGCAAAGATGCTGTGTAAAAATATTGGCCCAGATGCTCATCAAAATTTTACTCCATCCCTTACAAGGAAATGAAAATTTTACTTTAATTGCTTTATTTATTTTATTTCATTTTCATCTAGAGGCCACCATACCTGTCAAAGATGCCAAAAGCAATTTATCAAAATTCACTAAGTTCAGTGTCAAGATGTCTGGGTCCCACTTGATGATATGTGTGTGTGTACGTGTGACCTTGGGCAAGACAACATTTTTGAGCAAAATTTTGTGATTTCTAAAACAGAGCTAAAGATATTTCACTAGTTAATTTTTGAGGATCAAATGTTAAATGTTTACACATAAACTCTAAAGATTATATACATGCCAAGCAATTTTAGGAACATATTTCTACCTACATATCCCTGAACATGTACCAAATATTTGTGAAATAACTAATGACTCGTATTTCATTCCCAAAAGCATCTCCCAGAGCTGAGACAACATGAGGTGACATGTACCTCTGAGTATCCTAAACTTGACCTGATGATGCTAGGGTTGATCATGAGCCTTTTACAACATACATTTACTACTCTGAAAGTGCTCCAATTTTGGGATAGCTGGATTACAGACAAGCTGTCTGCCTCAGATACATCAGGTCCCTTTCCTAGATAAATAGTATAACCTGGGATATCATTAAACAAATGCAAAACAAAACATCAAAAATATAGTGAAACATGTTATAAATTTTATATATCCTCTATAATAGGTAGAATAAATGAATGGAAACTTAAATACTGAAGCTCAAGAATATATACATTTACCAGACCTGTGGTTGGCACTGGGGTTTGCATTCAGGAGACCTGAATCTCTGGACTGTCCATGTGACAGCCAGGCTCTGAGCCTCAGCAGACTTGCAACTCCTACCCTCTGGTTTATTGGACTTACCCTGGCCAGCTAACAGGGAGGTGAAGAAGGTCAACCACCACACCAGGGAGTCAAGAGTGCCTATAACTGCAAACAGGAGAATTGCATCCATCATCCATGTGGAATCTAAGCCCCCTCTTGATGTAGAGGGGGACTGGACATAACCATCCCAGGGATCACAGGATGGAGGAATAGAGTATGGATTAGAGTGGACTTACTGGTGTTCTCCTGGGGAACTATTGTGCTTAGCAAAGAAAGAAATTGTAGTATTGTTGTGGAGAAAGTGGCCACAGCAGCTGCTGATGGTAGGGAGAGGGAAGAAGAGATACAATGTGGGGGCATTTTCAGGACTTGGAGTTGTCCTGAGTGGTGCTGCAGGGACAGATGCTGGACATTGTGTGTCCTGCCGTAGCCCACTGGGTAGACTGGGGGAGAGTGTAGACTACAATGTTGACCACTGTCCATGTGGTGCAGCAGTGCTCCAAAATGTATTCACCAGGTGCAGTGAATGTGCACAATGATGGAAGAGGTTGTTGATGTGAGAGGAATGGGGTGAGGGGGGTGGGGGATATATGGGAACCTCATATTTTTGAATGTAACATTTAAAAGAAAATAAAGAAGGAAAAAAAAGGAAAAAAAGGTATACAAACAGACAAAAAAAGTATGCTGTCACCACATGAAATTAACTTCTCAGTTTAATGTAAAAGCATTCTTTTTTTTTAAAAGCAAGTGTCTTCTTCTTTGCTTCCTTAAAATTGTGTTTATAAATGGAAAATGCTAATGATTAGATGAAAGCTTTATTTTATTGCACTTAAAAAAAATCAGGGGAGCAGATGTGGGTCAAGCAGTTGAATGCCTGCTTTCCACATGGGAGGTCCTAGGTTTGGTTCCTGGTGCTTCCTAGAAAAAAATGAGAATGAACAACAAGCAAAATAAACAAACAAACAAAAAACAACTCAGGGGAGCCAATGTGACTTAGTGGTTGAGCACTAGCTTCCCACACATGAGGTCCTAGTTCAATTCCCAGACCCTGGTACCTCAAAACAAAAAACAAAAACAAAGCTAACAAAACCTCACCACACGGACCTCAGATAATACATCTTAATAAATCAAAATGCATGTATTCTGGCAAAAAAGACAAAACAATAAAATAAACAGACAAAAAATAACCAGCCAAGGAAATAAAACTGGCCTTCATAGTTATAATAAATTCCGTTTTAAGCTATTTAAGTAGCAAAGAAGGAATGAATTTTGAGACAAGGAAATGTATCTGCTTGCAGCTTGTTCTCCTCTAAGTGAAACGATGAATGAGTTCAAAGGTCTTGGTCTTGGGACCATTCATGACATTTACTAGGAGACAGTGTCATCCACTGAATTGCTTAAATGATTTCCTGCCGCACTGAAGCCTCCCGCATTTGCAGAGTTGTGTCTCTTCTTTCTCTTTCTGCTTTTAATTTGTCTGCCTCTAATGAGAGGGTTGAAGGAATTGATGCCTTACCTATGATTAGACACAGCTGTCCAGAATTCAATGACAGCCAATTTTTCTTGACCCCAGGTTAGGAAATCCCCTGAAGTCTCAAGACAATTAAAGGAAGATGACGCAAAGCCAGAGGGTCTAAGAGACTGCAGTAGGCAGACTGAACAATCAGGGGTGTTTCTTTAGCGAATCTGGCCTGAACCAAATCACAAAGTGCCAGAGATTCTGACTATAAAGCCCAGTGGCTCATATTCCTGACTTGATTTTTCTTAAGACACAGGTCTGGTAGAAGGCTTTTCCTGTTCATATTTGTAACAGCACATCTATTAAATGTTTCAAATTGCAGAGATTTAGTCAGGATGATTTAGTAAGAATACTCCCAATTATATCTTATCTTAAGAAACAGATCACAAAAATGTTCCAACAGTGTGATCTCTTTTCCTTATATGGCTTGCAAAACAGTACAGAACATATTTGAGAACAATTCACTCTGGAACTAAGGCTGTGACTAGCAAAATAAACATTTAAGTGATTGATGTGTAAGTGAAAGTGGGGATTTGCATAGGAATCTCAATATTGGCTGAATATTTCCCTTCTTTCTTTCTTTCTAATTTTCCTTCAAGGAAAACAAAAAAGGCAGGAATGCATGATCCAAGCAAAGTCTTGTCATGTTTGTCATGGATTTCTGGTGTCTTAAAACAATACCCTCGTATGGAATAGGTCTTATTGATAGTAACTGAAAGAATAAAAAAATGACTCTTTCAAAATTGCCAATCAGTTAATATGCTCCTTTTATTTAGAATGTGGAACAAGACACAGATCAGTGGGCTCTTATAAAATCAACTTTCTGCTTTTTTGCCGTCTATCACCATTTAACCCCTACCCCCACGATCAAGTTTTAAAGTTCAGGAAACTTCTATTTTATCATATAACTATAACTGGAGCATGGTTTTGATTTTTGTCTTCTTTAATCACAGAGGAAAGAGTGATGGGGTAAGAAAACAAGTGAGAACAAGCAAGCCAGGCACGGTGTTGCCAAGTGGCTGAACCAGAACCTCTTGTGTAAAGGCCCCTTATCCCTTACTAATTCCAGAGTCAGGAACCAATAATTTTCGATGGTGGTTCATGCACCCAGGGCCAACACTGCATTGAGAGCACTATCTGTTACTGGGCAGATTTTTTTCTTTGAAGATGGTTTAAAAAATTTCCTAATTTTAGTTTAGTTATTTTCTTCTACAAATAAATTGCTCCCAGAGGTTGTGTTCCTTTGGTATACACTGAAAACTAGGCCAGCTGTTCCTTGACCAATGTCCATTCAAACTTTACTCTGTAGCAGGGATCTGATGTCTCCTGGGATTGTGAGGCAATGGCTCTTATTATTAAGCCATTCTTTCTCTCACATTTTTCTGTAGGCAGATGTTACCTTTCATTAAAAAATATTGTCTGATGTAAAAAGCATAAATGCATAAGCAAACATTTGCAAATTTAAGTAAGTCATCTTTACACTGCTGTTTCTCATAGGTATGGGAGTTGAGTGACTATTTTTCTCATTATTATTGTTTCACTATAATTTAAATTAGAGTCCATACACAGAGGGTATGCTGGGTATGAAGGAGATCCAGAAAAGAAAATTATATGCTAAATATTATGGACAGTTCCCCTAAAGATGTAACAGACATGTAGTAGCCTTATCATAAAACTAATAACTATCAATGGGTTTGATCAGTCTCCATTTCTTTTTCCCTCTGTTTTAAGTACTTTTCATGATTTATATTTCCTTCTCTGTATTGCCTAAGACTTCAGGGTGTATTTCTTACTTTGGTAGTAACAATTATGGGATATTAGTATATATAACTCAATCCATTTATTATTTTAAAAGGTTAGATCAAAGTAATACAGATACCAAACATGTTGACACCATCTCACTGCAATGATGCATTATAGTCAACTATTTTTACCCAATAGCATTAAAAAAGACATGACTATTCAAGATCTCAGGAGATTAGGATTTCCTTTTCATGGCTTCAATTTTTTAGAATGAGATCAGAACTATAAAATGTATATTCATGTGGTATTTCTAATCCCTTAATTCAAGGACTGAAGAAACATGTCTAACTAACTTACAAGTATTATTTTACCATTCATGGAACTCCTGCTTTTATTAAGTCAAAATAAAAATGACCTCAATGAATGGACAAAGGGAAAAGAGCCAGAATTAAGGGTGGGGGGGGGGGGGAAGGGCGGGGCGGGGGGAAGATAACAAAAAGTATTCCGGCAGTAGATGAATTAAGAATATTCTGCCAATCGACATATGCCTTAATGGCCAGAGTGAGTGTCTGCATCAATATTCGATGATAATAATAGAAACCGTGCGTTCCTGATATGGCCAACCCACAAGAAATGGGAGAAAAAGCCTGGCCTACCTGGCTCATTACAGAAATAATGTAACTTTTGATAAGAATAAAAGATTTTAGTTAACTAGGGTCCTAAGAGAATTGAGAATAGGAGAAATTCCATACCCTAGAGTTCATCAGAGAGTTCAGGGCTTGAATCTGTTGGATTGTTTAACTTTCTCTTTAACAAAACTTCTTTTCACATAGAGATTTGATTTTGTTCCAATCTTCAGGACATGAATAAACACCCTAATCCAGAGGTTCTCAGACGTTCTTAGTTCATGGCACACAGCAACAGATGAAGCTCTGAAATACCTCAAGCTCTCTGTTCACCAGGTGACCAACCCATGTTGCTATGTGTTTTCCTTAAAAATTTAAAATACCCCTTGGCACCCTGTGAGTCCTTTGCAATGCCCCAGGGTGGGTCAGTGAACATTTTGACCCTAGTCCATTATTCCTACACTAGAAAGTGAGTGGTGAGAGCACCCCTTGGTGGGAAAAGTCCAAAGTTGGGCAAGGAGTGGTTGGAACATGGTACCTTTCTGTGTTTATTTAACATAAGGGGGCTTCCAATCAGCAAAATAAGATCTAAAACCTAGCTAAGAGGGGGGCTGCACACTTCTCATGTAGAGCCAGTGAGGACTAGAATCCTTGTACTTCAACATCTTTTAATTTTATTTTTAGAGATACCCTCTCTAATAAGATGAAGGGAGAAAAATATAGTCTGGAATAGAAGATATGAATAGACACAGACATTCACTCTTCTTTGACACTCAGGACTAGAGGCAAAACCACCCTTCTATTCAGGCAAAAGAAATGGAGCAAAATAGCTCTGAACTGAAAACCCACATTAGAGGCACAAGAAGTGGCCAGAGACTTGCCAATTGCTAAAGAAAGTGTAATGGTTTGAGATGGTGCTGGGGGAGGTTGTCTACCAGGAGACAGAATGCCCACATGGGACACTTCGAAGGCCTGATCATTGTGTCCTAAACTTCTGATTGGTGCATGGGGACTGGTTAGCTAGATTGGTAAGTATGACCAGTCTTTTATGGTATTGCAAGTCCAATCACCTCCTCATTGCCTCACCCAGACCCAACACACCAATTCTGTATGCATGAGTCAAGTATGTAAGTGTAAGTAACGAGCTACTAGGACCGTCTTTGGATTCGGTATGTCAGTGCTTATTCAGCAGAAGATGGAGAATACAGGGCCCGTTTTTAACTTCAGTGGTTTTAGAGGTGGCTTGTATTCAATAAACTCATGTTTTGCACCTAAGTTCTCTTTCAATATTTCCTATTTGTCTTATCACTGAAAATTATCCAGTTAATTTTTTTAAAAAAATTATTCCCCTCCCCCTTGCAACTTGCTTGCTGTCTGCTCTCCGTGTCCATTTGCTGCGCATATTCTGTGGTTTTTTTCCCTTGTCTCCCTGTTTTGTTGTTGCATCACCTTGCTGAGTCAGCTCTCCACAGTGCTTGCTTGTGGGCCGGCAGCTCTATGCAGTGTGCTGGTGAGCCTGCCTTCTCAAGGAGGCCCTAGGACACAAACCCAGGGCCTCCCATATGGTAGATGGGAGCCCAACTGATTGAGCCACAGCCGGTTCCTATCCTGTTAAATTTGAGAAGTATTGTATCTTTGTATACTTGCCAACACACACAACATTATATTACTGAATGAAGTAACATGACAGAAATAACTTATTCAGAAAATGAAATAATTTTAAATGCATTCTGAAGAATTTGAAGGAAGAAAAAGCTATAGACATATTTATGTGATTCTATTCTGTAATTATTAGTTTCTTTGTGACAGCACTTGGGCAACCTGTTATCTAGTTTTTCCTACTGTTACAAAATATTTTGAAAGATTAATGGCAGTTTAAGTTTACTTCTCATTTACTTCCTTCTTTACTGAAATCCTGCTAACACTTAAAATTTTCCTCTTCCTTGATTTCCTTCATAAAAATTAAGTTACTTTTGGGGCATGTGTATTTAACAAACTGTGTGACAGTCTTCTGAGCAGAAGTTGCTAGAAAATTCTCATCTGCCTCAGATAAGTTAATGTTTTAGATGCTGAGGTTTAGCTTAGTCCTATAGATTTGTTTATTTTTTCCCAAGAGTCAGTCACCTATTTGCTTTATTACTTCTCTGATCAATGATCAGATAAGATCAGTGATATTTTATCGCATTTTATTCTTAAAATAAAACAGAAAACCAAATTTTGATTATATTGAGTAATTCATTTAGTCAAATGAATTTGGCCAACAGGTGCTCTGTTTCTCAGGAGTTTTGCTGCAGTATTTCATAGCACTTTGTTTATAAAGACATCATCAAAATGATATTCTACTGGAAATGATCAAAATGTTTGTTATTTTATTAAAAAAAGAGTAACCTCTCTGGACCCTGGTTCTTGCAACTCTAAGATGGTATAATAATGTTTCTAGCCACAGGATGGTGAGAAATAGCAAATGAGGCAGCAGATGTGAAGAAACTTTGAAAAGTGAAGGGTAATATATACATACCAATGTGCATTATTACTATAATTACCATTATTATTCTTATTTTCTCTTTCATTTCAGAGCTTTCACTAGTGTCTCTCTCTTTTTTTTTTAAAGATTTATTTATTTCTCTCCCCTCCCCCCCCAACCCTGGTTGTCTGTTTTCTGTGTCTATTTGCTGCGTCTTGTTTCTTTGTCTGCTTCTATTGTTGTCAGTGGCATGGGAATCTGTGTCTCTTTTTGTTGTGTCATCTTGTTGTCTCAGCTCTCTGTGTGTGCGGTGCCTTTCCTGGGCAGGCTGCACTTTCTTCTGTGCTGGGCGGCTCTCCTTATGGGGCGCACTCCTTGCGCGTGGGGCTCCCCTACGCGGGGGACACCCCTGTGTGGCACGGCACTCCTTGCGCGCATCAGCGCTGCACATGGACCAGCTCCACATGGGTCAAGGAGGCCCGGGGTTTGAACCACAGACCTCCCATGTGGACGCCCTAACCGCTGGGCCAAGTCCGTTTCCCCCACTAGTGTCTCTTTATGAGAAGATTGGTGACATCTTCTCTGTCAGGAGGAGATAGTTTCACTTCTCATTTTCTCAACAAATTAAATACTTAAATAAAGAACATTTAAACATTCACAAAATATTTCATTCAAATAGGGGACCACAAAACTTTCACTGGTACAGTTTATTTTTGAAATTTCTAAGGGCTTGTCTCAGTAGGAAAACTTAACTAGAATAATAAATATAAAACCATTAAAAGTGATTAAACTATTCTATAATGTCACTCTCTATAAAGCACAGTTGAATTACAGACATGGGACAATTGTCACAGAATTATTGCGAACTAGGGAAGATAAGAAAATGGAGATTTACACACGGCCACCTGAGAAGTCAAATGAGGATAAGGCAATTCCTTCATGTGTAGAAGGTATGTGCAGCATCAGACTGAATACTGAAACAGTACTTTATTCTGTTCACATTTCTTCCCACAGAACCTTTCTTTCACTGGTGGAAAGAATGTTTTCCTGGGTCAAAGGAAAACCTTATTGCACCATGTAAATATCCAGGAGAATGGGAAAGCTGAACATGTTGAGACATTCTTTTTCAGTACTATATGGGATGGCATCACAGTCTGATTAAATTTGTCATTCTTATGTGTCAGATAAACAGCCTCTTATAAATAGCAAAAATGACGTAATCTTTGTGAGTTTGCTTTGGATACAAAAGAACTATTTAAATATGAAATATAGACTTTTCATAAAATATATGTGTATACTTAATTTTTATTAATTTGAGTAGGGGGTATGAAAGAAACAATTTATACACGTGTACCAAAAATTGATTTACAACAAAATAGAATACATAACTACATAAAATAGAGTCCATTTATTCACCCTGAATATTTCCTTGGCCTCTGTTTAGACCAAAGTTGCTCATCTTTGATGAACTTGGTCTAAATGACTTACTATCTGGTTATTCATCCTTTCAACACTATTTGTATCTGCTGGGATGTTCAGCAGGCTTCTCCTCACCTCTATTCTATTCTCTTTTTTGATCTGCATAGTGGCTCTTTTAAGCCTTTTTCTCTCTTCTTTTCTGTACTTACGCCTTTCTCCTTTAGTTTTTGATGGCTATACCTTCTATTTGAATTAAAGAGTAGAGATCATTAGGCATAAATTCCCTTAACATTTTAACCCTCTATCTTCTTCTTTTCTACCACAAAAATACAGGACTTATCTCTCTTACTTCCCAAGAAAAGTGCCTTTACTTGAGCTCATGATCTTTTTTTTTTTGTCAACAAGAGCTCCATATTTAACCCCTTTTTGTTGAATTTGTAGTCTCTTTCTCTCTTCTGGAGCTTTTCCTCAGCTCGAGTTTCCTGAATTGAAAAAAAAAAAAGTTCCCTTGAAATTGAGTCTCTTTCAAGCAACATTAACTTTTCCTTCTCTCTTTTCTTATTGACCTTTTAAAAAGGTGCCCGTACTTTCTGACCTCTCCACTCCAAATTCAATTCCCAACCACTGGGCTTCTAATCCAACTGCTTTGCTAAGACTCTTCACTCACTTGTCATCCAAAAACTTAGTAATTACAGAAGGTAATTTTAATTTCTCCTGGTCCCCTAGATTGTTATTTCTGCTCCCTGTCCTTATTTCTTAACTGTTGCTTTCTTTCTCTTAGAATTCTATCCTCAGTGTATAAAAGCCAAATTCATTACCTGTTGCTTGCACTTATGCTGTCCATTTCTCCATTATGTGTTCCTCATGTCAACATCATCGTTTAGTTCCTCATTTGGGACAAAACTCCAGTGTTATCTGATTCTCCTTGCCCACTGGTCAGCCCCAAATACACACACACAGAACATTCAGTAAGCCTCTTGTCTTTGACTCAATACTTGGTACAGACCTTCATCAGCTTTATTTCTATGAATTTCTACATGAGCCACCTTTCCGTAGTCACTTTCCTATGTAATTATTCAAAATAGAGTCATCAGAGTATGATAAAAACAAGAATATGATCAGCCAAACCTGAGTTAAAAACTTCTGTGACTCACAGGTCAACATAGACTGTGTTTGAATCTCATTTTTCTATTGCCACATTTCCCTAGTTACACAAAGTGGATTGTCATTCCTTAATTGTGCCGTGATTTTCCATGCCTCACATTTTGCAATGTCATTCCCTGAGCCTAGCATTTCCTATAGCTTTTTCCTGGTTGGTAAATTCTTACTCTTCTCTCCATACTTTTTCAGTGATTTGTAAATACCTCAAAGATTGCACTCACCACATTTTATTATAATGATCTAAAATGCCAGACCTCCCCTAACATCAGATTGTGAACTCTGAGTATTCCTTAGTTGTTCAATAAGTGTTTTCATTATGTGTGAATAAGTAAATAAGTGTTTGGAATTTTCAAACCTGAGAAAGTGGGATAAAAATAACAGCAGTAAGAACATTAAGGTCATAGCTGAACAAGAAAGTGCAGATTTCCAGAAGGCAATTAGGTAATTGAAATCTGGAGTCTACTGAGATTGCAGGGCCAGAGACACGGAGTAATAAATCATCTGATTATTGAACCCACAACACTAAAGAATTCTTCAAAGTAGAGAGTGCAGAGGGCCAGGGGCTATGTTTTAGGAAGATGTATCAAATTAAGGGGTGATAAGAAGAGGTGGTGAAGGAGAGGTTGGTGAAAAGGAGGGTAGAGAGAATACAACAACAAGGAAAGCTAGGTGTTGGCTGTACCTTGCAATAACTGGCAGCATGCCTTTCTACTTATGGGTGAGTGATAAATATTACTGGGATTAAATGAACTTTCAGAGGTTGATGTGAATGGAAGTTAGATTTCAGGATATGAAGGCAAAAAAGACTGGAAAGGAAACAGAGAGAACAAATGTAGAGCACTGGGATGGGTGTTGGGGGAGTAGATATAACTTATTGGAGTTTCATGGCCAAAAAGGCTGAAGAAATAAAATGGTGGATTGAATATTTTTTGAAAGATGGTATAGACCTGTACATGATTACAGGTTGTTGGTGAGATGCTTTTATCTGTAGTTCACAAGGACACAATTCAATGCTGACATATTAACTTTTCCATTAATTTTTTTTATCTAAGGCCTGTCACTCCATAAGACCATTGGATATTTGAGACCAAGAACCTTATCTTATACTTCTCTTATATCTCCTGATGTGATGTGAACAGAGACAGCTACACAGTAGGAATTTAATAATTAAATTTTGATTTAAGAGGATTATAGTTCAGTCACTCTTCCTCTGGGAGAATAGGACATAAACACTATTATAATTTTGCAACTGTTAATAAGATGGCAACCAAGAACCACAGTTTATAAAAATAAGTAGAGGGAAACTTTATTTCTAGAACTTTAAATCTCTTGGGATAACTTGATGATCGTTAGGATATCTAGAATAACACTAGACTCCCAGAGGCCCCATAAGGCTTAATTTCTATAAGAAGTTGATTTGCTATCCTTTTAAAAGTTTTTAAGATGGTGTAATGAAAAAAAAAACCATAAAAAATTTGTTAGTGAATACATGTATATGCAGAGGAGGAAAGTGGGGGACCAACTCTATGCTTATAGAGAATTATCACAAATGTCAGTGCAGGTGCTAAGTGAACATGAGCTAATAATTAAAACTCCTGAACCTAGAAGGATAATGAACACTACAATAAACACGAGAATGGAAAGTGCCAAGAAAATGAACAGTGGTATGTGATCTGCAAAACTGCTATCAGTTTCTATTGTTTTCCAAGCTGTCCCATGTCTTAAATGGTATTCAAACCTGTCTAATGTTCTCTGTGCTTGTCTCTGGCAACAAATGGTTTAATTTGGACAAAACCCCACAACGATTTCTCTAATGATCTGGCAAACCAGTGTTAACATCTGTGTGGTACATCAACGGAGATATATTCAACATGCTATATACTCTATTAGCACAGGATTTTCAAATTGAGTTTAAAGCTTTTTGATATATTAGAAAGTAGCCATATGTCTGGATAGTTAAAAGTCAGGTCATACATGAATATAAGCTAATGTTTGACATGTATAAGTTGGCATTAGATATTTTTCAATTTTTCCAGACAATATATTTTCTGGGGAAAGAAATGTTTCTTATCAAGGATGACAGTACAATCAGGTTAATTAATATCTACCATTAATTTTTAGCTTGTAAAATTGCACTCTGTATATTAGAGGAGAGTTGTATAGACAAACAAAAATGACTGATCTCATTACATCATCAACTTTAGAAATAAATACACTTGATTTTCCATAGATGCTCCCTCTTCTCTTTGACCATTCTTATACTTACATATCACTGGCGATGGAGGAGTTGCGGGACATAGACTTTGGAGAGAGGTCATAATCGCTGTCGGATCGATATAAGAAGGACTCCCGACGTTGACTATGGACAAAGTTTGCTTGGAGAATCAGCCCAGATCCTGGGCTTGTCATGGGATCCAAGGGACTCCGTCCCGCAGATGTGCCATTGTCCACATCAAAACTGTAAAGAAGGAGAAGGAACTGCATTATTGTGACTTGTATGTTGATATTTTAGCAAAGAAAAAGGCTTCAGGTTAGGAACTGCAGTGGGAACTTCTACTGACTTATACTCTTAAACACCTGATAATATTTTTTAAATTTATTTTGAATTTTTTATTAGGTAAGTTGTGCGCTTACAGAAGAATCATGCATTAAATACAGTATTCCCATATACCATCCCACAGTCAACACCTTGCATTGGTGTGGAACATTTGTTACAATTGATGATAGCACATTTTTATAATCGTGTTATTAATTAAAGTCCATGAAAACCATAGTGACTTCATGGGCTTATCTTCCTAAACTTCGGGATGCTATTGTTAACTGACCAGACATAAGCTGTAAGTCTCTCTAAAATCAATGTCAATTAAAAAAGAAACATTCTGTAAAGAATATTGTGTAAGCTGTTCTCTTGTGCTCATAATTCCCTTCCCAGAAAAGAACAAATAATAATTCAAGTTCAGTCAACAAGTGCCCCTCATGTGCCTAATATCTTCCCCCACCCCATCCTCCATCAAAACCTGGGCTTCTTTCCCTCTCCCCTACACCTATCCAGCCACTAATTTCTGTTCTTTCCACTTGCCTCCATCCCTACTTTGAATATGTAAAATTTGGGATTCCATCAACTCTCACCTAGAGCACTCTAATAGCCTTTAGTCTCCAGAATCTAATCCATTTCCACTCTCTTCTAAGAGTGAATCTTCATAAAATGCAGATATGAATATGTCATTCCTCAGCTTAGAACCCTTTAGTAGCTTACTATTGCCCTCGGAATAAAGTTCAAAGTCCTTAGCTAGACCTCTTTGCATTCTGCTCTCAATCACATAGGACCATCTTCCCGAGCTCCACATGTAACCCTCTTCTATCAGGCGTTCCACTTGACACACATACTGACCCACCTCTTTGTCACAGGTTATTGCAACCTCAACATCTTCCCTAATTGTTCCCTGCCTCCTGCGCCCTCCCTCTTTTTCCCTATCTAATTGTTACTCATCCTTAAGGACTTTGTCTTCACCTAAAAGGCTGTCCTGATACCTCAATTCTTTAAAATAAAAAGGGTTTATGCTGATTCCTTTCAATATCAAGATGTTCTTACTGTTAGTTAAAAAAAAAAAAAAGTAAATATCTTCTCCTTATTACGTATGAGCAGAAACATAGAAGATTTAGAAGTGTGATTTCTGGTTGAGTTTTTCTCAGTTCAATAGAGAAGAAATTCAGTAGTTTGTATTTTATTATTATTATTATTATTATAAAATTTAATTTACTTAACTTAAGCATGTCTTACCTATAAAGCCACTCCACTATAAGTTTTGGAACTAAGACATTTAAATATCTTAAAACATTTAATGTTTTTCAAAATAGTATTCCATATTAAAACCAAAACATTTATTAATATGCCAGAAGAAAATCCCAATTTGGGGATTTTCTGGTTTTGATATTTTTCTTTGTAGGTTGTAATAAAATAACGTGTCCACTAGATGGAGATCATTTTCTTAAATAAGGATTATCTATATTTCTTAAAGACTCAAATATTACCCCCAAAAGTTACTCCCAAAATAAAACCTGATAATCTGTAGGAAATGATTACCAAATATTGATAAAATCATATTAAACTAAGAAATGTTATTATTAGTTTTATAGACAGATTGAAATGAAAACCTAAAAACGAATAGTTTCATTAGACTCTTACTCCTACTTAAAAAAAAAAAAAAAAGGCTTGAGGAGATTCAACTGAATTTCCACAACAGAGCACTTAGTGCCTGTTAGGTCAGGATAAGGTAATCTGAGGGAGCCTGGGTCATCACTCTAAATTTTGGCAACACAAGTTTTCTCAGAATACAATTTGTGTTGAGCACTGGATCCAAGGTCTGAGGTAGTTTTCATGGTTGGTGTTCATTAATCAAATGTTCCTATAATCAAAGTTCATCAAGGAGAAGTATTATTACTGAGAATCATTAGGTCACGACATTAGAAAATGTCAGTATTGGTAAAGGGCTATACAAAAAATGAGACTTTAGAATCCTAATGTAAAATATCAACTATAGTTAATAGCACACTTATAATAATATTCTACCATCAGTTTTAACACAGTTATAGCAAAGGCCCTATGCTAAGACAAAATATTAAAAATTTGGACAGCTATGTGGAAACTATCTTTCTGTAAATATGTAACTCCCCTGATTAAAAAAAAAGTAATAAATTTTTTAAAAAATTTTAAAAAGAGACTTTTATTAGGAAAGACTTAATGAACTTTTATAATTTCTCTTATGTCCTTATACAAGCACTTGAATAAATTCAGAGATATTCAATATTCCACCCTCCTATGAGGCAGTGAAGTCTAAATAAGGCAACCTAACTTGAAGCAATTAGAGAAAAAGAACAAAACATATGACATAGCTCCATTAAATAGTATAAGAAAATAAAATATTATGCTCTATTCTACGACAATCAGAAATAGACTGAGACAATGCAAGGGAGTTTAGGAGGTTTAAGACATAAGAAAAGGACTTGTGTCAATTAAGGACAGGCAAGAAATGTCCAGGCAGAGTAGAGTTGGGGTGGGAGGAGAAGGTGCCTAGATGCTTTGTGAAGCAGTCAAAGCAAACCCAAGCAGCAATGAGCAAAGCATATGTGTAAACAGGAAATTTAGTGTCTGGCTCATTTGAAGGCTGGTATTAAAGAATAATGGCACTCTTGGCTCCCTGGTGTGGTGGTTGACCTTCTTCACCTCCATGTTAGCTGAACGGGGTAAGTCCAATAAACCACAGGGTAGGAGTTGCAAGTCTGTTGAGGCTCAGGGCCTGGCTATCACATGGTCAGTCTAGAGATTCAGGTCCCCTAGGTATACAATTAAACCCCAGCAACAACTACAGTTCCGGTAAAAGTAACAGGAGAGACTTGTGGACAAAGATCACATCTGAGTCCAGCTCCATCACACAGAAACACAAACTCCAAAGTAGGGCCAACTGAGATGGCACTGAACTCCATCTGCCATGACTATAGAAACTGTGGGTCTTGGTAGCCCTCAGAAGAACCAATACCTGGGGTTGTATCTACTTTATCTGTCTCTGGGACTCTGCTCAGGTGTGCATAAGGGCAACCCCTCTGATAACCTCCCAACTCTTTTTGGAGCAGAAGAATTGCATCCAGCATCCATGTGGAATCTAAGCTCCCTCTTCATATAGAAGTGGAGTGGAGCACAAGGATGCTCATTCTAAGGTCCACAGGATGGAGGAATAGAGTATGGATTGGAGTGGCCTTACTGATATTCTCTTCATGAACTATTGTGATTAGTAATTGAAGAAAATGTGGCATTGATGTGGAGAAAGTGGCCATGGTGGCTGCTGGGGGTAGGGAGTGGGAGGAAGAGATGTGATGTGGGGGCATTTTCAGGACTTGGAGTTGTCCTGGGTGGTGCTGCAGGGACAATTACCGGACATTGTATGTCCTCCCATGGCCCACTGGGTGGACTGTGGGAGAGTGTGGGCTATGATGTGGACCATTGACCATGAGGTGCAGTGGTGCTCAGAGATGTATTCACCAAATGCAATGAATGTCTCATGATGATTGAGGAGGTTGTTGTTATGGGGTGAGGAGTGGAGTGAGGGGGGTGGGAGATATATGGGGACCTCATACTTTTTAAATTTGACATTAAAAAAATAAAGACAAAAAAAAAAAGAATAATGGGGACCTATAAAAATGGCAATTTTATATGATTTGACCTAATAGGTATAGTGGTGGGAGTACTTCTGGAAAGCTACATCAAGAGTGTCAGTAGAAGCTTATTATAAAGAAATACGTGAAAAGACACCAACTTCTAACATCGATATCTCAGGAGAGGGGAACTAGGAAAGACTATTAACTATTTAGTTGTGTGCATTCATATTACTTGAAACATATATTCCATTTTCATTATTTGCTGTAGTTATGTTCTATAAAATTGCCATGAACACCAAATTAGTTGACATTGAAACGTTGTTCCTAGCAGAAATACAGGGTTTGTTTCCTGTGAGTTTATAGTCACAAAATTTTCATCAACTGATCAATGTGTAACCTTGTTTTATATGTGCTTCTATTTAAAGGCACCTTATTAAACATATAAATATATAGTTGATTCATTAACACTGAATTCATAGCCAACAGAATTATAACTCATGGATGAATGAAGCTCATCTAACACACATATTTCCTCGGTAAAGCATATCACAGTCTTCTTGTGAACACCAGACAATACGTCACCACTATGCCTGGGGGCCATTTTAAACAGCAAAATCACTTTTGAGAAAGCAGAAAAACATGGCACTGAATACACTGCAGAAAGGATGCTCATTTAGAGTATGAGAGCTGAAACAAGAAGGTAGAGCATCTGCCTTCATCAGCTGAGAATGTGCACATGGATGACTAAACTTTTTCACCATCCCGCATGTTCACAAATGACCATGAAGCGCGGCAAGTATTGACTTTGGGGATACAAACCGATTTTAGGTATTAGGTGAATTCATAAATATAGAATCTGTATATAATGAGGATTGATTGTATTATTTTTCCAATTAGAAAGAAAGCAACAAAGTAAAAAGAAAAAAAAAAAAGCCAAAGGGAAATTTTTAAAAAAAGACTTGCACTTCACTTTCTTCAAATATTCGAACTAGGGAGCTTCACCTTGGGAGAGTTTAGATTTGGGACAAATTAAGGGGCAGTGCTTATTCAGTAGTAGTAAATAAGTTTCTTACTTTTTAAACGTAACTTTATGAATAGTCCATGTCACAGTATTACTTATAAAACAGAAAAATGATGAGGAGTAAAAGATTCTTGCTGTAATCCATTTGTTGGGTTTCTTTGTAGAGTTTTGGAGTTCTTTTGGAAGTAAGGGAGGGTTGATGGCTCTACGATAGATCTGATCAAATGGAACTACGTGGAACTTAGCAAATGGATGCTCTATTGTTCCACATGTTGTGCAGTCCAAGGATGCACAAGTTCCTCAAAAGAGCTTTTGCCTGGAAGGCACTCACAGAGAGGCAATGATGCAGCTGTGACTGCCCCAACAAGGGAGTGGGTGAGAGTAATGGCCTGCAATGCCCTGTGGCAGTCAGAACTGCTGAAGGCAGTCTGTGTCCAGCACTACTCAGGACTAGTCAGTCCATAGGCTGGTTGCTTTCAATGGCATCAGCACCCCCCCTGAAAAAATAAAACAATCAGGAAACAGACCAAACAACCAAACAACCAACCAACCAACCAATCAACCAACAAAACTTCTCCTCTGCTCTCCACACTGTTGCGAGCCAGAGGAACTACTGGACTTCCACCTTCCATTCTGCTTCCTCGACTGTTCCCACACTTTGTGCCTACTGAAGCCTTGTAATAATCTGCTTAGGTTCTCTTCCCATGCTTTCTACATGACGCTGGACCCTGCTTCTCTGGTTTAAAGATTTTACTCCTCTTCTTGGTCATGATGGGAGCTTTCCCCTGAGATGTGATACTGCTCTTGTCCTGGATAAATACCTCACCCCATCTAGCATAGCCCTCTAGACCTTACACTCACCACTGACTTCCAGTACAGGGCCCAAAGGAGGTGACACACACTGAGGACCCCAGTAGAGCAGCTGCTGGGGGGCCCCTTTATCATGCCATCTATGAAGAGCTGTCACAGAAAGACCCTGGGACAAATGCAGCAAGCTGCTGAAGGCTGGTGTGGTTGGGAGCCTAGGAGCCTCCATTAATGCCAGGAGCATCTGAGAGTAGCCTCTGCCGCTGTGTATTAAGACAGTGGGTTGTGGACAATAAATACCTTATTGCTCCCTGTTGCACGGTGGGATGATACCAAAAATATTCTGTTTGAGACACTCACGTGGGAGTTAGAAAATGTAGGTTCAATTTCAATTTCAGAACCAAGGTTCTGCCACTTTCTAGTTGCATTGCTCTTGGGCAAGTTACTTTACCTTTTTATGTCTCCACTTATGTAATTACAATATGTAGCTCTAGAGCCAAAATATGTAAGTATTCAAAGAGAAAATGTTTGGGAAGCTTTTAGCATACTGCCAGGCAGATACTGTTTGGGAGCTATTGCCATTTTTCTTTATTGCTCTATATCTTCAAGGAGAACCTTCCATCTAGGTCATTCTCTTTCCCTGAACACTAGGCTTTGGGAAGAAGTAAATGGAGAGATGAGTGAGGAAGGGAACTGGTCAGCCAAATCACCTGAGTCAGTCCTGACAACCAAGGAGGGGACAGATGCCAGAGCCAGATTGCTATTACGACTTTAGCTGCTTTTCCATCTCCACCCTGCTTCATAATTCCAGTGGGGTAACATCCGGGGAGAGGCTGGAGACTGTTGATTTTTCTCTAGATATTCCTCATTGAGGAGCAAGGACAATTTCCTGCCAGGAAACACGGAAGGCACTGAGGTCCCAACAATCTGGGTGGGGTTCCTGCCTCATATAATGAGCAGAAGCAGCCCTTCAGACCTTGGGTCTCCAGCCAGGGCATATCTTGGGAAGAGGGACACAATTACAGTGCCGTGTACCTCCCTAGCCTGGCCCTCCTGGGCGTGCTGTCACCTGTGCTGTTGACCAGGCAGTGGAGTCCACTTTGGTGCTCTGTCGCTCAGGCAGAGGGCGAAGGTTTGCCCTCTCGCTTAATGGAAGAGGAATTGGAGCTGGAAATTTACTTAAAAATACAGTTTTTTCTCTTTGCAATATTAAATATTTTACCCATGGCTAGCAATACCAGGAAATGAGGGAACCCATTTTCTAATTAATGCCAAGTGTTATTTCCCCATTCAAAATCTCCCCACAGGTCAACTCTAGAGTAAAGGAAAAAAACTGCTTCTCAAGGTTCCCCATTTTAATATTGACTATTCATGGAGAGACTGTAGAAAACAGTATTTCAGTGTGCTATGCACAGATGGCAACCTTTTCCAATCAATCAAAAAGCTGCATAACAAATTTAAATAGGACACTTTGAAAAGGCATGACATTTAGCTATTTATATATATAACAAATATGTTATGCAGTTAAGTGATACTATGTGTGTTAGCTAGCACTAATGCATATATGTGGCCAGTAGGATTGACATTTAGGAGCAGAAACAATTTACTGTGTTTTCACAGATGGTTTTTATAAACAAAAACCTGCCACAAAGTGAAGGGTGTATGTTTATTTATGAGTCAAAATATCAGGTGATCTCTGGATATATACTTACTACATTTGTTTCTGACTTGTTCGTGACACACCCTCGTAACATAGGGCAACACAGAGATACACGATGAAAATGACAGCAAGAGTTTGATGTCCAGACTGGGAAGCAAGACGGACAAGTAGGATTTGCTTAGTAGTTTTTTGCCTACCAAGATGATGAAAGGCCTAAATTTCTGTAATATTTATTAGACCAGAAAGACAAAATGAGAATTGTTTTACTTGAGGTGTATCAATTATTTTTTAGTGATTATTTTTAAGGAAATTTTTCTTAACTGAAACTATGCTTAAGAAAAGCTCTTAGTAGAGCAAGTGTAGCTCAGTGGTTGAGCATGTGCTTCACATGTACACGGTCCTGGGTTCAATCCCAGGTGGCACCTAAAAAAAAAAAAGCCCTTAAATGGGCCCAGACGTGCAGCTGTAGTTTTATGACTCTAGTCTGCAGTAGCAGAGTGAGTCCACAAACAGTTCAAGTCCTAAATACATATTCAACCAGAGTATATACTGTCAATGGATAGGGTAGTTGTGGAGTTGTTGGTAACCCTTGATTTATCTGATAATTTCATTCTGGCTTCACTGTGATTAAGATTGAAATAAGTAAGAAAGTATTCCTTTCCCTTACATCCTGCTTTCATTTGTCAGTCCAGAGAGGACAGGCGGAACAGTAAAGCACATGCCCTCCGGCAAGCTGGTCCTGCCATCTGATGCTGCCTCGCACGGATGGACTTGGGCTGCCCGTGACAGGTTACCACGGACCTTTTGCTCTTCAAGACCACTTCCAAGCTGTTGTATTTTCAACGTGCAGTTTTCCTAAAAACGTGGCTTCTCTAAGCTAAAGCCCAAAGAGAGTTTATTAACAAGGTGGATGTGAGAGTGGTTTTGTATTTGTTTTTTGCTGTGGCACAGAGCAATAAAAAATGCTTAATAAACCCACATAGGAATACTGGTATTTTAATGCCCAAACTTCTACTGCTGCTCTCTACCCGCTGCCTCCTTGTTTTGTATTGCAGAGTGATCCTCTGAAAATAAATCAGATCCCAGCACATTCCTGCTCAAAATGCCTGAGGAGTTTCCTATAGTATTCAGAGTCTACTGCCTCCCCAATCACATCCCTTACCTCTCTCCTTGTTCAATCTGCCTCAGACTCTGGCCCCCTTCTGGTGTTTGAACATATGCCCATGCAGTTCCCACTGCCTGGGATAGTCTCTTCCCAGACATCAGTTCAACGTTGCCTTTACAGTGAGATAATCCCAGATCACCCCTAATCTTCCAGCCTTTCCTAAACCCCTTCCCTTTTCATTTTTCTCCACAGTAGTCATTGATGTCTGATAATCTTTAACCTTACTTTGTTTATCATATTATTCTTTTTCAGAATGTAAACTCAAAAAGTGCAGGGATTACATTGCTCATTAATATATCCCCAGCATCTAGGATAGTGCCTGGCACACAGTAGTTGCTCAATAAATATTTGTATTACGAATGCATTAATACCTTTAGATGCAGGACTACTTACTTTATCTTGGTTGTCATTTACATAGCTATCTGTGTGGCTCTACTTCAAATGAAATTTTTTTCTTTCCCCTTTGGCCAGGAATCAATCACTTGTTTAAAGAAAGAATCTTATCAACTAATGAGTTTGATTAGCACATTTGAAGAAATCATCTGGAAAGGCTCTTAGAAGGCTGTGGTGGTAAAGGTATTTTAAGGGGGTTATTTTGAATATCTTCCTGTCTGACTGCCTCTTAGCCATGCAATTAGGAGTGGGACTCAGGTTTTTGGGAACATGCAGGTTCTACAATTTGGGGAGCCCACCTTTAGAAAAAATAATACAGAAAGTATATTACTTTTGCACATTTTATTAAAATCTGTCATTATATGCAAACATTGTTAGCACTATTCCCTCCCAGAACTTGAGAGGGACCAGGTCCCTGAGACTTCAATAGTTTCACAGTAAATCTGTCTTTGTGGCAGTAATAGAGCAGGAAATGATAGGAAAAGCAACGGATAGCTGAAAATGGAAAATGGAGTAGTATATATATATATTTAAAACATGACTTATTAGTAGAGGTTAATTTTTTCTTTATTCTTTTTTCCCTTTCTTTTTTTTTTTAATAGCCCAAATTTCCAGAGCTCACTGATATTTTTCAGAAGTTTTCTTGATGTTCATACATGTTTATTCTTGCAGATCCATGATTATTGATTGGACCTGGGAGAGTGGGAAATGATTCTACCAGGTAGTATAACAGAATCACTCTAATGGTCTGGAGAGGGCTCCTCTTCAAACCACACCTGTCTCCCCAAGGATTCTGATTTTCTTTTGAAGGGATGGGTTGTTAAAATTTCATCCATGGTTATTCTTCTATTTGGGCTTATTAAGTATTAATTTTCAAATGACTTAGGTGAATAAATAGAATTATTAAATTGTGAATCCTTTGTGAAAGGACTTGCCATTTAAAATATTATGTTTTAAGGAGATTAAATAAAACTAGGCAGGATTATAAGAGAAAACAATAACTATAATATTAATAGCTCTACTATAACTGCCTTTAAAAATCTAAGCTAAATTGGGTTTTGTTTCCATGGACGCATATACGAACTCATGCACCATGTTTTTCTCTGGGTCTGGACTCTCCCTCAACAGGTCAGGAAACCAGACACCAGCCTGCTATTAAATCTATTTTGGAGAAGTGATATTACTCAGTTTCCAACCTCAACAATCCAAACAGATGGGTTTTTCTGCCTCAGTGGGGGTAAATGAGAAGAAGGAAGGACTTCAAGAGAGTTTTGGGCCTGCTTTAGATACCATTTCTTCAGCTGACTAGGGTAAAGCAATTATAAGAATCAAAGAGTCATAAGCAATCACTCTCTTCTGCAACTCTTTTAAGATATATCACTAAGAATAAAAATGAAGATGTAAAACCTCCCACCAAAGAGTGTAAGTCTCTTTGTGTTTTATACACCTAGAGATTAGCTTTCCCTTATGAGTTCTTTTATCAGGGTAAATTATACAGGGTTATGAATATCCATCAAAGATCTTAAGACACTGGAATAGGTTGCCAAAGAGGCTGGGAGATTTACTTCAACAAAGATTTTGAGGAGTAATGATATTTTCCCATGTTCTCTTGAAATGGTTTTGTTTATAATCCTGAACTAAAGAAAAAAACAATCTTGGGAAAGCATTCAATAATCAACACCATGAATGGGCAAATTCTGCTAGCTGTCTGCCAAATTTCATTCTCCATGTGTTCCTGGGCATACAATTAGACCTCATGTGTTTGCCTTTCTTGCAGTTAGATTTGGCCACGGGACTGAATGTGAGCAGAAGCCTTGCATGACACTTTCAGGACTAGCTTGTAGAACTCCTCCCACATGTGAATATCTGTGCTTTCTCCTGCTAACTGGATGCAGACAATGATAAGGTCCTGAAGGATGGTGGAAAAATGAGATGGGAAGATCCTGGTCCCTGAATGAAAGCAAGGAGGAGACCCTAGACAGGTACTTGATGAAGAATAATCTATTTTTTAAGTCATCAAATTTGGAGGGTTTGTTAGCACAGCTTATCCCACTTTAATGAATTCACTACATTATACCACACAAAACTGGCAATAGTGAAGTTATATTAAACATTCAAACATTTCACTTTTAGTCCAAACTGCCCTTAAACTTAAAAAAAAGTTTCTCACAGAGATTCAGGTGATACCAACTGTCTTTACTTCTTCAACCATCTATACACTTTGTTTAGGGTTGCTTTGTTTTTGTTTTTAACCCCTTGATTTTCCTTGGTCACACATATCTTCACTAAGACATTTCTGATCATCTAAGTGCTATGAAGTGGTAGAAAATATTGCACAAAGTTGTGATTGTTCTATAAAGAGTGAAAGCTAGTCCAGTTCTGTTCTGCAGAAAAGTTAGAGAGGGTCAGCTCAATCATGAAACTGATACATGATGCATGAATGTGTTTCTGGACCATAAAAGACAGAAAAGACCAGGAGTCACATCTAACCAGGGTCAATGAAGCCTCAAAATTAGCAAATCAAACTAGGCTTGCCTTAGAAAATGACATTCTGAATGTCCTCATTTCTAGGAGTATGGGTTGGACTCTACGGAAAAGTTCTAGAAAAATTTCACAGCTCACCTTCAACTAGAATTGAACCAATCTTCACTATTGTGTAGCTCATTTGCAATGGATTCAGGGTTGGGGAGGTTCTCCAGTTTGGAACACTGTACGTTGAGCACTGTACATTGAGGCACGTGCCTAAGACCCTTCCTGGTTTGAACTCATGGACCAAAAAATGCCTTTCAAGTGTTAAATGTGCCTCTCCAGAGGAAGGAAAGGACATTATATGGGATATCTGTTGGTATATGCTTTGAAATAATGGAGTGGCATGCAATTTGTGCTGTCCTTTGCTGGGCTTCAATATATTTCTGATCTAAGAAATATTTGGTTGCCATCTTAGAGATCCAATCTCAAAGGATCACTAAATCAGAGTAGACTAATCTACTCATTTTGCAAATATTCATCATCCACTTAGTATTGTCACACACCCCTAGGAGAAGGAATGGAGTTCATGGAAAAAACAATAAGGATTCTAACAGCTGCACTGAGCATCTGCTCCTAAATTAAAATGAGTTTTTCTTTTCTGCAGGACAACAAAATTAATGGTAAAACTGTTCATAAATCCTATTGTCCTGCCAAATTCATGTCAAGAAAAATGTTTGTTTTCTAAATATATTTGACCTCTCCTCTAAACATCTCAAGTTATTGAAGCACTGTCATTGCTGACTTCCTTGCCTTTGACATTTAATTTGCTCTCCCCCCAAAAAAAAAAAAAAAAAAAATCAAGCTAAGTTTTACTTCTTCCTTCACTAAAATTCCTCTCATTTGCAATGGTTGCTCTCAAATATTTGGATATAATCATCCATTTGTGCCAAATCGCCTATTTTCTAGACAGATTATGATAATCAACTATGTGCATTTTGTCTCTCTTATTTACTTTTTTGCAGAATTAATGCCATATAATCTTGACTCCCTTTTTTCAAAAAAATTACTTCCCACTTATACTCCTTTTAAAAAAATGACTTACACTTTTAAAATGAGAAGTCCAAAACGGTACATGGAGCTCTAAGTACAGTGTAAACAAGGCCATCTGTAACGACACAGACTTTCAACCCAGCAAAGATTTCCCTAAATGGTTAAAGATGGTCATGCCAGAATATTCAGATTTTGTATTTCCTAATAAAAACTGTAAGTGTTTTGATGCTAGGGCTGTAAAATATTTAGTACTACATCGTACCACCATACTGCACATAAGGAAATAGAACCTCAATCTCCAGACTGCCTATATAAAATGAATATCACTGATGGATAACTTAAATTTAAATGTGCTTAATTTTACTGAAAATACATCTTTTTAAAAAAAAATTTTGTAAAATAAATTCTGTTTTGTTTTGTTTTGTTTTTTTTTTGTACATTAAACCAAGATAGTCTAAAAAGGAATAGATGGTTTTTTAAACTTAGGTTTAAAAAGAAACATGATTACATACTTTGCTGACCTTTGAAATTTAATTTTCAGCAAATTTTGAAAATAGGTCTAGAGAATTACAGAGTGTGCAGTTGCCAGTACTGTTTGAAATTCAAATCAGATTTTCCTAAGCATTCAGTGGAGGTAGGGCCTCTTTGCTTTAAAACTCTTCAAAATCTAAAATAGAACTTTTTTCACTCTTCTTTTTTTCCATAAAATTCAGTACTAAAAATTAAACTTCACAAGAGGGGGAAAAAATCCAAACCACGCCTATGCTTATTCTGCTCTTGGCTTTTTGTAGGCAGCTGTCCTTTAAATTTGCAATGTAATTATAAGTTTGAATACCATGTATGCCACTAATCCAAGGAACGTACTTGGCCCCTCAGACCACATACCACGAATGAAAATAATCTCCAATGGGGCTCTTCCCATTAACCAGGAGCTCCAACTGCGCCTCTGATGATGTCCTGGACTATGACCCCTGCGGGAGACAGAAGAATTCCTTCCGAATGCTTTTCACTCCTGTGCCTTTCATGTAATTCCCCATTATTTCAAAGACCTTTCATAGTCATAGTTCAATTGAATTCACACAGTGATCCTGGGCAACAGGCGGTGGTGCTGTGGAGGTGGATTAGGAACCTTATTTGCCAAAGAGGAAACTGAGGCCAGGAAGGAATCTCACAGATCTAAGTGGCTAGATTATGACTTAAACCAAAATCTTCTGATCTTTGGACTAAATATTTAAGTGGAAGACTGGGCAGTTTTTAATTTCATAAAGCTTGAAACAAATTCTTATTTTAATGTCTCCTAGTGTAACTCATATTAGAGATATTATCTAGCTACATGGAGCATAATATCCCAAACCTGCGCATTAGATGTGACATTTTGCTGAAATGAGTGGATGTTCTTATATGTCTATATAAGAGAATGAAAAAAACTTGAAAAGGATTATGGCAAGGGTCTTGAAATGTGGTCACCTTGTTAATAATTCTACCAACATCATAACAATTTATAATATTAGGGTAAGACTTGGGAAGCGGATTTGGCTCAACGGATATAGCATCTGCCTTCCACATGGGAGGTCCAAGGTTTGAACTCAGGGCCTCGTGACCTGTGTGGTAAAGCTGGCCCACTCACAGTGCTGATGAGTGCAAGGAGTGCTGTACCATACAGGGGTGTCCCCTGTGTAGGGGAGCCCCATGAGCAAGGAGTGTGCCCCGTAAGGAGAGCCACCCTGCACAAAAAAAGTGCAGCCTGCTCAGGAGTAGGGCCGCCCACATGGAGAGCTGATGCAGCAAGATAATGCAACAAAAAAAGAGACACGGATTCCCAGTGCCACTGACAAGAAGGATAAGGCTTGGGGACGACATGGCACACAATGATGTGGTTAAACTTATTTAAATATATTATAAATTAGCCTTGCAAGACAAAGGGATGCCCATTTCATATCCCAAGACATATTTGAGAAAAAAGGAATGCACTTCCTTACAACACAAAGATAGGATTTTGGGCTAGAGTACTTGGTTGGGGAGAATTCTGGGTTTGAGTTCTGACTCTGCTACTAACTAGCTTTGACCTGGACAAGACTTTGTTGTGTTTTTTTTTTTTTTTTTGTAGGTATCAGGACCAGGGATTGAACCTGGCACCTTATATGCAGAAGGCTAGCATTCGACCACTGAGCCACATTGACTTTCCTGAGTTGGCTCCCTCTCCTGTTAGCTTATTGTTTTGCTCATTCTTTGCTTGTTGTTTTGGCTTGTTGTTTGGCTCATTGTTTGCTCATTGTTTTCCTTTTGTTTGTTTTCTTTAGGAGGCACCGGGAACTGAACCTAGGACCTTCCAAGTGGAAGGTGGGTGCTCAACTGCTTGAGCCACATCCACTCCCTGGACAAGACTTTTGATTTCTCTCTAACTTAGCTTTTTCATCTAAGAGATTGCCTATCAGTCATTCTCAATTACTGTTTGCACAGCACTTTGGAGAGGCTTTTAAAAATACAGATTCTTAGGGAGAAAAAGTAACTTGCAGCAGTGGAAAATGTTACATGAACACTTGCTATTACATATCTTGCCTATAAAATGAAGTCAAACTTCTTTATCATGGCATTTGAGTTATTTCAAAATTTGGGCTCAACTCCTTTCAAGTTTCACCTTTGGCTCCTCCAAAGATTCTTTTGTTCATGTTGTCACCACTGCTTAGAGTATATTTTACAGATGATGGTGCTTAGTAGAGTCCCACTTATTTCTACCTCATGAAATCTTTCTTAAGTTCAACATATACTAGTCAAAGTATAATATGCCTTCCAATTCCTCCCCCTGCAATTTCAAACATCTTATCTATACTCCCAATAAAGCATTATCTTGTGGCACTGCAGCTGGCTTTAGAAACACTTCTCTGTTCAACAACCACTATTTCCAAGCTACATATCATTTAATTTAATAACCAAAATAAAATTAATATTTATACAGTGCTTTACCATATACATATACCAAATGCTTTTGTATCCATTAATTTGGGCTTGTTTTTTTTTATATAGCACTTCTGTGAAATAAATAGTATCACCCCCTTTTTACGGGTGATGAAACTGTAGCTCAGACAGGGTTAATGACTTGCTGGTTAACGATGGAGCTGCTGACATTTGAACCTAGACCTTAAGAATTCAAATATTGTACATTTTCTACACCTCTTAACAAGATCTTTGGTACACAGAAAGTGCTAAATAAATGCTTATTGAATGAATGAGTGAATGAATAATGAGAGGAGGTGTCCCAGAGTAGTGGGAAAATAATGATCTTTGGTGATAGAAAAACCAATGTTCACATCTTGAATCTGCCACCTGCTAGTTGTATAAGATTGAATTACTTAATCTGACTCAGCTTCCATTTCCTCATCTATCACGTAGAGAAATAATACTGTCCTCATAGAGGTGTGTGTGTGTGTGTGTGCAAACTCCATGATATAAAATCTGTAGTGTATCCTCTCTAGTGTGTACACACATCAAGTACTCATATGATGGATATTTTACTTTGTGATAGAGGCAATCATTCTGCTATTAATCACATATGATTTCTAAGTCTTGCACCTACCTGTGGCATCTACTTTTGTTCATAAAATTTTAACCTTTTCTCATCTTCAGTAAGAAACATTAGGAGGTACTATATCATGGTGATTAAGAGTATAGGGTCTGGGGAAGTGGATGTGGCTCCAGTGACTGAGCTCCCACCTACCACATGGGAGGTCCTGGGTTCAGTTTCTGATGGTCTTGGAGAAGACAAGCAAGACAGCATGCTGGCGAGAGGAGCTGATGCGACAAGATGACACAACAAGGAGACACAAAGAGTAAAGATAATGAGAGACACGACAGAGCAGGGAGCTGAGGTAACTCAAGCAATTGATTGTCTCTCTTTCACATAGGAGGTCCCAGGTTCGGTTCCCAGTGCCTCCTAAAGAGATGAGCAGAAAGAGAGAGCACACAGTGAATGGTCACAGAGAGCAGATAGCAAGCGCAAACAAGGGGGGGAGGGTATAAATAAACAAAAAATAAATCTTTAGGAAAGCAGCTGTGGCTCAAGCAATTGAACTCCCATTTACTATATGGAGAACCTGGATTTGATCCCTGGGACCTCCTGGGAAAAAAAGAAAAAAGGTGTCCCAGACCTGTGCAGAGAGGTATAGGCCCACACACAGCACCTCCCTGTGTAGCGAAGCAACACACCAAAAAAGATGATGACACAACCAGATAGGAAAAAAAAACTAAAAAAAAAAAAAGGAATTTAGGGTCTAGGATGTCTGGGTTCAAAACCTGATTCTGCCCTTTATTATCTTTGTGACCTCGGTCAAGTTTCTCAACCTTTCCATGCCTCAGTTTCCTCTTCCATAAACTGGACAAAATGGCATTTAGAGTAATGTCTGGCATGTGGTAAGCACTATGTAAGCACTGGTTATTGCTTGTATTATGGAGGTACATGGCTAGTGAAAGGTATGCTTAACACAAGGATAGAATATTTGTCCTTTCTGTTTCCCAATCAAATGTATCAGTAGATCTTATAAAATAGGAACAAAAGCAGCACTGGAGAATCTTGTTATTTCCATTTGGATTAGATTACAGCAATCAGATGATCATCCAAAGAGTAATATGGATAACTCACTTATCTTTAGGAAAAAGAAGTGGGAGTGTACCATTTGTATTCAAATAAATGAAGTATTAATTCTCAAATATTTATGAATAGAGTAGGGAAAAATGTCACCTGACCTGTTGAACAGTTCTGGTGACTACCTTTGAAGCTCTCATTTGAAATAACAAACTCTGCTGCTTCTTGTTCATGGCCCCACACCAATCATAAAGAACCAGAAGAAAAAAAAAGATTCCATATTTTAGAACTTGTTCCTCTGAATCAAAAGTTACCTTTTGAATACTATATCAAAGGCCATATTTCACCTAGGAAATCTAATACACATTTCAAAATGTTAAACATTGTAATAAAATATATATGTTACCTGTATTGCCAAAATATATAGAAAAAAATAATAATCTCTTCCTTCCTTCCTCAGTTTTGTATATGGTCTGGGTAAGGGCAAAGGCATTTTTGACTTAAGAGGGTAAGTAATGTGAGATCAGTGCCCTTAGAATGACTGGAAACCTGAGATATTTATTGTACACAAATGATGTTTTGTGGCCTTTACTGATGTTGCGATTACTCAGAAAGGTCATCTTTGGAATGGTGGCGATTCAGTTGCTTCTGTAAAACCAGGTTTTCTTGTTACCAAAATAAATACAGTTTAACAATGGCAAACATGGGAGAGGAACTACAGAAGAGTTTCCCCCTTCTCTTAAGCGGAGTTCTGTCTGGTAAAGGAACATAGGCAAACAATGGGGGCCCCCACTTGAATCTACCACAAGGGGTCAACACAGCAGTATTATGATTGCTCTGTGTTGACATCTATGCCTTCTCCTGGGTGCTCCAAACCTCAGCTAATGTCCCTGAGGAAAAGTGCGGATTTTCACTTCTTTAATAGCTTCAGTAACACTGATTAGTTTGCTGAGAAGCCTTCTCACTAGAAGGCTCCTTGCTGTCAAGCTGCCCTCAATTCTGCTCTCCTTGACTGCATCCCTGATAGGACAGGATCAGAGCTTATATCCTAGCAGCTCCCCAAGGTGAACCCTCCCCGACAGTCCTCAGGTGGGCAAGTCACAGCGCATGGGGACCCCAGGCCCTTCTCCTAGGGACCTTCTCCAAAGGGAGCACAATAATAACAATAGAGAAATTCTATCCTCAGCATTTCATACTCACCAACTCATTCGATTTTTATTACCACCCTAGATGAAGAGACAATGTCTCAGAGAAGTTATGTAACTTGCCTTGCTTGTATCCATTAAACTTCTTTGCCTCTCCAGGATCCAAAGGTGGTTTATTAAAACACTGGTACAATTTATCAAATCTAGGCCTTTAAATGCTCTTTAGGTTCCCAAAGTATCATATTATAGCAGAGTATATCATATCATACCATACCATTTGGTATCATACCTTATATCATAGTTTTGAAATCAGACTTGTATTTAAATAGGCTGTGTTCCTTCCTAGCTGTGGGACCTTAAGCAAAGCTACTTAGCCTCTCTGCACCTGTGCTGAAAAGGGATTTTAAAATGCTCACATTTAGAAAGCCAAAATGAGCTAAGGAATGTTAAAGCACCTCGAACAGTGTTTTGAAAGTAGTACATGATCAGTACTGCATTGCATTTCCTTTTTATCTTTCCCCCTTTAAATACACTGGGTTTACCCATCTACTGCTTTGATTTTTTTTTAACAAAACGGCCTTAATTTGGCTTACAACATACATCTTGAGACCAGTGAAGCAATAAAGAAATTATTACCGTTAACCCTTCCAGTGACAACCAAGACATAACGCCTTCTCAGTTCAGATAGACCAACTACATATTTTATAACAGTGTTAGCATATGTATAGTTTCCATCAGAGTGAAATTTGTTATTACATTGTCTCTAGAATTCTGGATGTGTCTTTGTTAGAGTAGAGGGAGGATATGCTTTGATCCTTGTTCCAAATAGAAAGAAAGAAGTAATTTTCCTACTATATTCCACTTAAATACTCTTTACTCATTCAAGAGCATATTCCAATCTATGCTTGGGGTAACATGCCAGTTTTAGCAAGAGATAATAAAGCTAAATGGAAGATTCCAAATTTATAATTTCTTCCCCTCTAGTTTACCTACTTCTTATTTTCCTGATGCTTTCCTAGTTCTCTGGATATTTGATGAGTGGTATATATTTTACTCTGGAAGCCAATATCAACCTGAAGTTGTGTTCTTAGGAGAGATGTGGTCATGTAGTAATAGTAATGAGCAATCACTTTCTTAGACACATGGCTACGAAGCACTGGGTTCTCAGCTCAAAACCTGCAAATTTTCCTGAACGACTGAGTGGTTCAGCTGATGAAACAAGTACGGAGTTGCAACAGGTACAGAGCCTGGGCTTAGGAGCACATAGTTTCTGCTTACATCATTCTAATGAAAGCACATACATATAGCCACACAGTGGCAGAGGGTTTCAAATTTTGGAGTCAGAGACCCCTTTAAGAATCGGATGGTGTGTATGTCTTCAGAAATGTAAGCTTTCAGGAAAATCCCTAATACACACACATATAGTCCTTTTTATATAATCAGGAAGTTCAGTACACCCCAGTGGTTAAGCCAAGGACTTTTGTGTTAGATAGCCTGTTTAGTTCTATGACTTTTGTTGAACAGTTCTGGTGACTACCTTTAAAGCTCTCATTTGAAATAATAAAATCTACCTCTCCGTGTTCCTGGCCCTACATTAATCAGAAAGAACCAGAAGGAGAAAAAAGATTCTATATTTTAGAACTTATTCCTCTGAATCAAAAGTTACCTTTTGAATATTATAACGAAGATCATATTTCACCTAGGCAATCTCAAATATACTTCAAAAGTTAAAAATTGTAATAAAAATATGTTACCTATATTGCCAAAATATAGAAAGCAAAAAAAAAAAAGTAATAATCTCTTCCATTCCTCAATGAAAAATACTTAACCTATTTTTATTTATTTATTTTCTCTTCAAAATGGGAATAAAAACAGTACCTACCTCATAGGGTTGTTATGAAGTTTGAATGAAAGAAAGCATATAAAATGCTTAAGACAATGTGTGATAAATTATTATTGTTACTATTTTAAGTGAGTTACAGATTGCCAAAGCTTATTTATGGACTCCAGGCTAAGAATTTCTGCTGCAAAAAGAGGACAAATTATTTCAAACCAATTAAGGACATTCAGCCTACCATAAAAACCAAATCCTATTAAAATTGAATATGTGCCAATAAAGGGGATGCCACAGCAGGTAGTCCTGCTGCTCCTCTGACCCTAAGCAAGCAGGGCCATGGATCTAGCCACATCCCCTGTCTCTCTAAGGAGCAGAATTGGGCTGCCCCTGCTGTACCAGCCTGACCAGCTACTGAGGAGAACTTGGCGGCAGTGGCTGCTTTTGAACCCGACCAAAAGGGAAAATGTTTCTTGGCTGCCTGAAAACTTATATGGTTATTGGTCCTATTCCAGACATATTATTTACAAGGTTCTAGGTGTAAGGAAGGGCTGTTAAAGGGTTTTAATGAGAAATTATTAAGCGCCAGCTTAGGGACTGACACATTATAAATTCTCCATAAATGTTTAGCTACTGTTTTTCTCTCCACAGATCAGGAGGGAGAGTAACTCAGCTTGACAAAGTCACAGCTCTGGGAGAAATTTCACTTTCACTGAGGGGACTGTCTAAATTATTTGGCTTAATTAAGTATGACTTGAATTAAGTGGGCCTTTGAGAGGGCTTTGCTTTGGGGTTTATACAGAGATTTTGCTGACATAAGGTTTTCTCTTAAGACATTTGACTTGTGCTTTAAAGGACCATATTTTAGTGAAAATACATTTTACAGCCCAAATCAGTACACACTGAAATGAATAAAATATCTAGCAGCTAGTAATTTCAATTACATTAATCTTTATTAGTAGGTAGGCATAAATTTAAATAGTGCCCAAAGGTTCTTCATCATGTTGTCTAGTTTCAGAAAGTATAATTCTTACAGAAAAGGGCCAAACCAAAGTGCTCTAATAGATTAATTTCTATATCCACAGCACTTAGCACAGTTCTGACACCATGTATAGGAACTTAATACCTATTTATTGAATGAATTTGCTATAAATGGACTTCGATATTCACAAACAAATTCCCCCCATTTCTTAGCATAGACTTTATTGCTGAACCAGGTTAATGAAAATTAATTGCACAACTTCCTATTACAGCTGATACAAGATGCAGATAATAACTGGACAGTTTCCTGGAGAATCTATCATATCTGAGCAGATGAATGGCAGAAGCACTATTTTGATTTCAACATTGGTTCACTGCTGTGTTCTCACCTGGTCCTACCAAGCTCTCTAAGGAGGTACTGTAGCTTTTGATCTCCTCAGTTTCAACTCCAATGGTATGTAGGAAGGGGGACAAAAGAAAAGTAAGATAGGAAATACCTAAATAATAGAAATTAGCAGCATCAGAGGGGACAACAGGAGAAAGCACTCTCTGTAATCCTATCATTAAAAATTATACATTTAAATTTGTCAGTACAGGAATAATGAGGTTGATGTGATGCCAATGACAATGATAATAAAAGTTAGCATTTACTGAGTATTTACTATGTGCTAAAGGTTGTGCTAAATCCTTTGGCATGGTGCATTTCATTTAAATCTCACAACATTCCCAGGTAGAGGAGACCAGTATTGCCCTCCCTTCTTCACAGATAAGAAAACTGAGGCTTGATCCAGAGCTAATGAATCAGAATCTTTAGAGGTGAAATTCGGGACTCTGCATTTTAACACCAAGTATTTCTCATGTACACCAAAGGTTAACAGCCACTTTCTGTGCAGCATGAATTTCAGTGTGCTGTTGCACCATGAACTAGATTGAATAAAATCTTTTTAATAAACAGATTGTGCTCACAAGAGTTAAAATGTATCACAACATTTGAAAGAAACATATTTCCCCACTAAAAATTGTCTCAATTATTAAAGTCATTTCAACAGAGAACCCAAACTGTTTCTCTTCTGAATTGGTAATATAGTTACCAGTTATACTGGTAATATAGTTACCAATTACCAATTATAGTTATCAAAGTATATTGATAAAATTGTAGATGTGACCTTTGACTAGGGTTGAAAGATAGATTTTTGTGCTTCTTTGCCTCTAATATTTACCATCTGTAAGACAAGAGCTTCTGACTAAATGAAATTTTAGTAAAATGCAGATTTAAAGAAACAATAATTACAAATTCTTGTTTGTTTTTTTAAAGAGAATTTACTATAAGAATTCTTTATTCTTAAAGTGGACTTAAAATATGTTTAAATAAATATCTGGCAATATAATATATATCAAGAGGTTTAGAAATATTTAAACACTTTGACTCAGTAATATCATTACAATAATTTTGTCAAGTTAATCAGGTACAGATTAAGATTTCTGTTATAAGGATGTTCAATGAAGCATTATTTATAAGAGAGAAAAAAGGGGAAAACTTAAATGCACAACAACAGAAGGATGGCTAAATAAATCATTTTAATATACTTAAAATTAACTCTTTGGAAAGCAGATACGGCTCAACTGATAGAGCGTCTGCCTACCATATAGGGGGTCTGGGTTTCGATGCCCAGGGCCTCCTGGCCCGTGTGGTGAGCTGGCCCACATGCAGGGCTGCCGTGCACGAGGAGTGCCGTGCCACGCAGGGGTTTCCTCCCACATAGGGGTGCCCCACGCACAAGGAGTGCACCCCACCAGGAGAGCCACCCGTGCAAAAAGTGTGGCCCACCAGGAGTGGCACCGCACACACAGAAAGCTGATGCAGCAGCAAGATGACGCAATGAAGAGACACAGATTCCCAGTGCTGCCTGACAAGAATGCAAGCAGACACAGAGGAACACACAGCGAATGGACACAGAGAACAGACAATCGGGCAGTGGGGAAGGGGTGAGAAATAAATAAAAATAAATCTTAAAAAAAAAAAGAACTCATATGTTCCTATTAGAATATCAAGTTTTCTGAGAATACAAAATATTGGAAAGTGCTTATAAAAACATTTAGTAAAAAATGCAGACTCAAAAATGATACATATTGATAGAGAGTCCTGATATTCATCTGGCAAACCACAGTAGGATATATATGGCAATGAACTTGTTTCAACTCCTGTGGCTCAGTTCTGTCAAATTTCTCTTTATATACATCGATATTTTACATAGTTATATAGATATTACATATGCATATGTGTATGTATTTGTAAGTGTCTGTGTGTGTGCTTGCTTAAAAAAGTTATATAGGAAATTTTAAACTCTAACTTTTAAAAATTTTAGACATGTTTTAAGGATGGCTTTCTTTGGATGCTGAGATTACAGCTTTTACATTTTATAACATGTACTTTTCTGTAGTTCTCCATTTTTCTACAATGAACCTGTATTTATTTGGTAGTTCAAAGAAAACAAGTATTATTACAAAATAACTCAATGAGAAACAAGTTTAGTAGATACATTTACTATGTAAAGTGAAGCATGTCTGCCTTACAGTACTTGCTTACAAAGAGGCTTCTGAGGCAACCTCACTGATGTTTCTGCTGATGGTATATTTGGCGATAATTGTGCTGTTAGGGTAGCTCCAAACTGAGATGCCTCAATTATGAGCTTGGGTACACAAGGACATATTGGAAGTGGTAGGCAATGTCAGCTTCTGCCAAAATAATGGTCAAACGAATATGTGCTTTCGCCCAAAAAGGAAAGTAGTTTGCCTGTAAGTAGATATTGTAAATAAGTCAAAGGATCCCTAAATAAGCAATATCACAGAAGCCTCCTCACAGCATATTTTTCTTTCTGGGATCCATGTCAGACTCACAGACATGAAGGCAGCCAGAAAACTGTTATCTGTTCAGCTCTAATTTATTTTTATAACTGTGTATGCCAGCAATGGGAGGAATTGTTTAAGAGAAAAAGTAAATTGGCAGTAAACCCTCAGAATTACTGAAAAATCTCACCAAACAAAAACTTCTACTTATTGTGTATTTGTTGAACCTAGCTGCATTAGCTTTATTTTTTTTACATTTTTTAATTATCTTTTTTTTAAAGACACATAAATCATATAAAATGTTACAATAAAAAATATGAGGTTCCCATATACCCCATTCCCCACACCCCCCCACTCCTCCTACATTGACAGCTTCTTTCATTTGATGCATACATTTTGGAGCATTGCTACACAGCATGGGTTATAGTTTAGGTTGTAGTTGACACTCTCTCCCAGTCCATTCAGTGGGTTATGGCAGGATATATAATGTCTATCCTGCAGTATCATTCAGGACAAAGGAATAAAATATGGATTAGAGTGGGCTTACTGGTATTCTACTACAGAATTAGTGTGACTCTAGAAAAGGAAGAAATTGTATCATTAGCTTTATTTAAATTGCATTTATGTACATATGCATTTAGCAACACAAAGGTTGTAATGGTAGAGGCAGTTTATTGAATACCCGCTAAAAGAACAGCCTTTGCAGCCTTGATACTTGGGCTCAAATCTTGGCTTTGCCAATAGCTTTGGGTCTTGGGGCAGATTTCTCAGCTCCTCTACATCTTGGTTTTGTCATCCATAAATGTAAGAATGATTACCTGCCACGTGGGGTTTGGGAAGATTTGGTGAGGAAATACAAGTACATAGCACAATGTCTGGTATGTTGTAAATATGCAATAAAAGCTAACTTGATGCCTTCCCCTTCTGCCACATAAGTAAGTTGATTTCAGGTCTTTCAACATCACCAGGAATAAAGGAATGTAGTTGAAGATGTATGCATATATGTTATAAAACATATACATATATACCATATGCATATATATGTCATGAAAAAAATATATTTTAGATATCCTTAAAGCTGGAATAAGAACACTGTTCTTATTCCGACAAATAAACCTTTGAAAATCCTTTATTGTCCCCAGTGAGTTCAGGTCAAGTGACAATGCTCACTGGTAAAAGACATTTCTCTTCTACAGAGTCAGTTTTGTTTGAACAGCACAATGGCATCTATTCAGAAATGTACCCATCATTTTTCTTTTTAAATATTGAGGCAAACCTTTCTGAGGTTTCTTTAAATCCAATCACAATAAACACGTTTCAACCTCTGTTTTGCTTCACTGTAGGCTCTGTACATGGATGAGTTATGAAATAAAAATGAACTTGACATTACAGTTATTATTTAAAAATGAAAAAAGTCTACACAAAATGATATTGATAATTCTATATTCATTATCCTAATAAAAGCACATGTATCCAAAAAGAAATAGACAATTATTCATTAGGCCTTCCATTTCTTATTAAACAATAGCAATCAGTGTCACAGCTCTAGGCAAAATCAACTCTGATTTTAATAAGTCTGATACAAAAACATATCCCCAGATGAGAATTTTATTAACCTTGTGCGATAGTTTAAGTCATGATGGCTTACAGTTCTATAATTTTTATGTGATGTTCATTGAGTAAATAGTAAACATTTAAGGAAATCTTCATAATTAACCCTCCTCAAACAGAAGGTTGGATCTATATGTATGCCAACATACTAATATAAGGTAAACATGCAATCAAATTACTCAACAATTTGTAATCATGGTCATTTTAATAGTTTTAGATGCCAATCTTTATCATTTTATTTCTTTGTCAGAACTATAAAAATTAAATATTTCTACCCCTCAAATATAGAGATAATTACTCAATCACAATGTTAGTATATGTATATACACGGCATGTATGCAGATGTTATAGCAAGAGAATCCAATTTGGTTTTATAAAAAAATAGTTCAGCTTCAAGCAAGAATGCCTGTATTATACATTTTTTTTTCTGTAAAACCACATGCACCTACATACAAATAGGTACCCACGCACCATTACAATATAGCTTTCTAAAAGATCTCACATACTTGATCTCATTAGACCACAACAGGTAACACAGGCTAACTGAAGTAAATGTCTCTGCCATGAAACTAACTCAAAGTTAGTAAAGACTGTAAAGGTGAGGTGATTTATAGGATTATCTATTTCCCAGTTATGCTGAGATATTTAATGACAAAGTGCGATACAGTGCTTGTTAAATTAGTGAATGTGCTTACATTACATAGCTCTTTCTAAGCACAGTATTGAGACAAAGTAAATATTTCACTCAGACACTCTCTTAATTTTATGAAGAAACATGTCATATGAGTATTCTTTGTCAATTACATACATTTTGAGCTTTTGTTGAATATGTGTATTTTTAATGAATGAAAAAGTGAATGTATGGATGAATACTTTATATTGTTATAGAAAAATAATGGTGTAACTAAAATTTAGAAAAATGAAAGAATTAAAGTTGCTCATTTATTCACTATTTTAATTTTAAGGCTGTGCAAAGCAAAAGCTATTCTCAAAGTGTGGAAATGATGGATTTCATAAAAACTTTGTCCCAGAGTTCTCTTAGCTGCTCTCAGTCTCTATTTGCGCATGTATATCCTATAGGTATACTGTAGTGACTACGGTTTCCATCACTATAGTAATGGATGGTTACTTTAACAAAGAAATTAGATAATTTTAGAGTTAAAGGTGAAATGTTAATCTACTGTAGATTAATAATCAGAAATAAAGATCAAATATTTCAGAAGTCAAATTGTAAGTAGGAAAATTTGATTCAATATTTTAAAGATGAATTTATATTTTAATGGAATAAATTTATTGTATAATTCAAAGTTTACCCTTAATTGATACAACAGGGTCAAAATGAGAAGAAAAAATGAAGTCGCTCCACTGAGAGCTAAATGAGCCCAAATGAGTATACAATTTTCATTATGGTTACTTTCTTAAAAACAGGACAAACATTAGGCATGGTTTTAGTGTAAAGAAAGAGGACAAAAAATCTCTATGGAGGTTAATTAGACAATTGCAATAGTTTTTTATGTATGTTCCTATGAATGGGTTTCATAGATTTTTTAAAAAAATGGATTTATGTTATAATTTTGTTTGTAATTTTATAAGTGATATAAAGCAATGGGTAAAGTAGGGACTATTTAACTAATGGTCCCAGGAAAATTGTTTAAACATTTGAGAATAAAATAAGCTTGGACTCTTACCTTATAGTAAAATAAATTTCAAACAGATCAGAAAACTAAGTAAAAAATGAGCCCAGAAATAAAGAAAACATAGCTAACTGTTTGTTCTGAGGATAGGCAAAAACCCTCTAACTGTTAAAGCTAAGAAATAAGTTACCAAAAAATCAATACATATAATTATATAAAAATCATAAGCAAAAGTAAAGGGGAAAGTAAAAATTGGAATATATAGAGACCCATCCCAGATTCAAAGATAGAAACACATTTTGAATGTGAAAGGATGGGAAAAATACTTCATTTAGATAGCAACCAAAAGAGAGCTAAGTGGCTAAGAATTAATATCAGAGAAAATATACTTTATGTCAAAACTTTATAAGAGACAGTGAAGGACACTGTATATCAATAAAAGTTTCAATTCAACAAGAAGATTTAACAGTTATAAACATAGATGCACTAACAACTGGATCCTAAAATAAATGAAGTAAACTGACAGAATTGAAGACAGAAATAGAGAGTTCCACAATAATAGCCAAGGATTTCAATATACCACTTTCAATGCTGGATAGAACATTTAGGAAGAATATCAATAGGAAATAGAGGACCTGAGCAACACTATAAACTGACTAGATTAGCACACACATACAGAATACATCACCCAACACCATAGAATGTCCATTCTTTTCAAGTGCACATGGATCATTCTTAGAACAGACTATATGTTAAAGTAGAGGAGAAGTCTCAATAAGCTTAAAAATATTGAAATCATATCAATGGAATGAAGCTAGAAATCATTAACAGAAGGAAAACTTAATCTACATTAAGAATATGTAGAAATTGAAAAGCACACTCAAACAACCAATGGGTTAAAGAAGAAATCACAAGGGAAATTAGAGAATTCTTAGCAATAAATGAAAATGAAGAAACAGCCAACCAAAACTTAAAGAAAAGGAAAGGAAAGTTGATAGCTATGAATGTCTATATTTAAAAGATCTCCGTAGTTGTTGATGGTCAAACTAAAGTTATTTCTGAAGCACGAGCAAGTGTCTGGGAGCCTATGAAGAAGGTATGAGATTCCAAAATATGGAAATAAGAGATTGACTCCCTAATAAAAGGCCATTATACCCCTGTAGCAGTTTGATTGTTTATGAATTCCGAAAAGGAGATATTGGATTATGTTTGTGAACTGGTCTGTTCCTCCAGGTATATTCGATTGGATTGGATTCAGAGGTTTCACTTTTACTTGATTAAATAATGATTAAAGCTTTGATTGGGCATGTCAATAGGACATTGAGTCGCCAGGCCCTTGGTGGGTGGGGACTCACAGAGAAAACGACATGACAGAGGAGAAAGTAGAGTTTTGATGTTGGAGTCCTGGGAAGTAAATACACAGAGAAGGAGATACATGGGGAGAAAAAGAAGGTTCCATTAGACACAGCAGAGATCCCAGGAAGAGAGACAAGCCATTCCCCTGAACATCTACAGCTGACCTTGTAGAGAGAGCAGAGCTGCTAAGCCCAGAGAGAAAGGAGCCTGGGGAGGGATGATTTTTATCCTAGTCTACAAACTTTGGTGAGCGAAGTAACTTAAACTTTATGGCCTGGTAACTGTAAGTGTCTACTCCAAATAAATATCCTTTATAAAAGCCAAGAGATTTCTGGTATTTTGCATCAGCTATCTTTCAGCTGACTAATACAACTCCCAGCCCAATATATAACCAAATGTTAATGATGAAAAATATAAAAATAAATAAAAAATAAATTTTAAAAAATGTGAATGATGGTACTTTGAAAATCTACTTGGGCAATATTTTTCTTTAATTTTTCCTAAATTTTTCCAAAATTTCCTAAAATTTTCCAAAACTAGTTTCCTCCCACCTCAATTCTTTCACTGAAATAAAAGAGGAATTTTCCCAAAAAAATCTCAAATTAATAACCTAACTTCACATCTTGAGGAACTAGAAGAGAAGGGCAGAATAAACCACAAGTTAGCAGAAGGAAACAAATAATTAAGATTAGAATGGAGATGAATGAAATAGAGACTAGAAAAAACAATTGAGGGTTAAACAAAACAAAAAGTTGGTTCTTAGGGAAAAAAATCAACAACACTGACAAAGATCTAGCTAGACTAACAAAAAATAAGAGAAAAGATGCTAATGACTAAAATCAGAAATTAAAATAGTACTATCACTATGTATCTTACCCAAATTTAAAAAAAGATTATAAGTGAATATTATGAACAATTATATGCCAACAAATTAGATAATATGGAAAAAAAAGGAAAAACTCCTAGAAGTACACAAATTACCTAAATTGGTTCAAGAAGAAAGAGAAAACCTCAATAAATCTATAACAAGTACAGAGACTGGAATAATAATTAAAACCAAAGAAAAGTCTGGGACCAGATGGCTTCTCTGGGGAATTCTACCAAACATTTAGAATCAACACCATCCCTTCTCAAAGTCTTCTAAAGAAGTCAAGAGGAAGGAACACATTCTAATTCATTCTATGAAGCTATGGTTACCCTGATACTACAGCCTAGTAAAGACATTACAAAAAAAGAAAATTACAGACCAATATCCCTTATTAATATAGACCCAAAAATTCTTAACAAAATACTAGCAAACCAAATACAACAGCACATTAAAAAAATTATATGCTATGACTAAGGGGGATTTATCCCAGGAATGCAAGGGTGGTTCAACATATGAAAATCAATGTAATATGCAGCATAGACCAAAGGGGGGAGGGGCACCCACAGATTTATTTAACTAGACTAAGAAAAGGCAATTGGACAAAATCCAGCACCAAGTTTTGATTAAAACACTCATAAAAATTGAAATAAAAGAGAACTTTCTCAACACAAAAAAGACCATTTATGAAAAATGCACAGCTAACATCCTACTCAATGGTGAAAGACCTAAAGTTTTCCCCTAAGATCAGAAATAAAACTAAACACTTTCAAAACTGCTAACCAATATTCTATCAGAAGTTCTAGCCAGAGCAAGTAGGCAAGAAAAAGAAGTTAAAAAGGTATTCAAATTGTAATGGAAGAAGTAAAACTATTCCTATTTGCAGATAGCATGATCTTTCATATATATAAATCCACAGGAACCACAAGAAACCTACTGGAGCTAATAGACATGTTCAGCAAATTGGTAGGGTTCAAGATCAACAAACAAAATTCAATTGTGTTCCTATATACTAATTAAGAAAACAATGTCATTTACAATAGTATTTAAAAGCATAAAATATCAAGGAATAAATTTAACCAAGGATATCAAAGACTAGTATACTGAAAACTACAAACACTGCTGAAGGAAATTAAGGACTTAAATAAATGGTAAGACCTCTCTGTATATGGACTGGAAGTGTTGATATTGTTAAGATATCAATATTATCCAAAATGATCTACAGATTTAATGTTATACCTATCAAAATTCAAACAGCCTTTCATGAATAAATGGAAAAACCAGTCCTCAAAATCATATACAACTGGAGGGAGACCCAAATAGTTAACAGAACTTGGAAAAACAAAGTACAAAGTTGGAGGACTCATACTTCCCAATTTCAAATTGTATTATAAAGCTACAATCATCAAAACAGTGTGGTACTGGCATGAGAATAAATAACTAGGGGAATAGAATTGAAAATCCAGAATTAAATCCAGACATCTATGGCCAGTTGATTTTTGACAAAGGTGATAAGTATGAACAAATGTGATGGGGAAAGAAGAGTCTCTTCAACTATGGTGCTGGGAAAATTGGATATTCATATGCACAAAAATGATGTTTGACCCCTACTTCACATCATATACAAGAATCAAATCCAAATGCATCAAGGACTTACAAAAAAGAGCTAAAACTATAAAACTCTTAGGAAAGAACATAGGGGCAAATCTTCATGACCTGTGATTTGGCAAGGGATTCTTAGATATGACACCAAAAGGTTGAACAATCAGAGAGTCAATAGGTAAATTTGACTTCATAAAAAATTTTTAAAAAAAGGAAAAGAAGTGTGGAGAAATTGGAACTGCAACCAATATTCTATCAGGTGTAAAATGGTGCTGCACTGTGGAAAGCAAAATGGCAGTTCCTCAAGTTCCTCAAAAATTTGAATATAGTATTACCATATGGTATGGCAATTCCATTTCCAGATGTATACCCAAAGAAAGTAAAAATAGGGTCTCAAACAGATCTGTGTACACCAATGTTTACAGTAGCATTAACCATTAATCACAACTGCTAAAGGTGGAAACAAACCAAGTATCCATCAACAAATGAATCGATAAACACAGCATGGTATATCCATACAATGGAATATTATTTTGGCCATAGTAAAGAATGAGACATGCTATAACCCAGAAGAACCTTGTAAACATTTATGCTCAATGAAATAATACAAGCACATAAAGATAAATATTATATGATTTCACTTATAAAAGATGACTAGAAATAGCAAACTCACAGAGATAGTAAGTGGATTTGAGGTTACCAGGGGATATGGGATGGGTAAGGTAGAATATTTGCTTGGAATAAAATTTGGCATATACAATTACAATTAATGCAAGATAAAAAAGGTTTATATAACAAATATATAATGAGCTTTTACGTACAAACTATACAGATGCAATGGAAAACAGATGAGTCAAAATTCACAGAAGACGAATAATTAATAAACATATGAAAAACCTGTTCACCCACAATAATAGTAGTCCAAAAATGTTAAGTATAATATTTAATTAATAAATATTAATAAAATAACATATTATTTTAACCTAACATATGGATAAAGATAATTTTTAAATTATAAAATTCCTGATGATAGTGCAGTAAGAAGGGACCTTTCAAGCAGTTGTTTGGATTGTAGTCTGACATGGTCTTTCTAGAAACGCTTTTTCTGATAAGTCTTAACAGGTTTAAAATATTAATATATTTTGATATAGTTATTTTACTAAGGAAATAAACACAGATAAACCAAGGTTTCAAGCCAAAGTTGTGACTTACTAATTTTTTTTTAATTTTTGGGAAAAAAAATTAGAAACAGCTTAAATCCCCAAGAGTAGACAAATGTTTAAATTATGCAATATTTTAAGGTGGAATACTGTACACATATAAATCATGTTTCAAATAATGTTAAATAAGATGGAAAAATGCTCATGAAAAAATGTTAAATTTTCAAAAGTCAGAAATTAAAGTGTAATCCACATGACTGCTATTAGTTCCACATTTGCTTAGAAAAAGACTGGAAAAAAATACCTAAGAATCAACAGTGGTTACTTTGGGAAGTGGTAGGATTATAAGTAATTTATAGTTGTATCTTTATTCTTTCTATGTATTTTTTTCTATTAAACTAATTTTATTTATTTTTTATCTCTGTCTATTTTTTTTTAATGTTACATTCAAAAAACATAAGAGGTCCCCACATACCCCCCCACCCCCTTCACCCTACATGGACCAAGTAAAACAAAGTCATGTTATTTTCAAAGTCAGGTTTGGTTAATGTATCTGAAAGTAATGTATCTGAAAACAACCTTAAGGATTTTAGCCATTAAGGATACTACATTATTCTTCCTCTAGCTGAAATTGTGCCCTCCAAGGCAGCACAAAAGAAAACACTCCACTCAATAATGGTGCTATAGCAGTGCTGAATGAATGATTACTGAATAAATAAGTCAACATATGAATGAACAAATGAACAAACAACTGAATATTGGAACTTTCCTACCATTTAAGTAAGTAAAGTCAATTTAACCATAATCAGAAACTATAATCTATTGATCATATGCATAATCACTATAGATTTTATCCTAAATAAACAGGAAAACTGAAACCAAGGCAGCTTATTTTCAAGCATAGATGAAAGCAAACAGATCTATTCAGAACTACATGACAAATGGCTTGCAGATAGCACAATTCCCTCTTCAGTTGCCAACATGCAGTACTTGGAAAGACTGTATAAGAAACAATAAAGGACTCCAGACCGACTAGGTCTGCTCTTCAGCATTTCACCTTCCACCTTCCATGTTAGTTCCAGGTTTAGTTCACCCACTGTGAGAGACTGAATTATGTACCCCAACAAAAGTCATGATCCTTAATCTTAACCTATGCCCCCGTGAGTATGAACTCACATGTGTAAATAAGACCCTTTGAAGATGTTATTTTTAGTTAAGTTGCAGCTAACTGAATCAGGATGGTTATTAATGTATATTATTGGAGGCTTTTTAAGAGAAGAACCTGGAAGCCAGAACACAATGAAAATGGAAGGGCAGGCACAAGGGCAGAGATGTGGCTTGTGATGGAGGCAGAGACGCAAATTGAGTAATTCCAGTGATTGTAGCAAGTCAGTACAGGAATGCTATAGACTTCAGGGATAAAGCTTACAGAAACCTTGATTATGGACTCCTAATCTCAAACTGTGAGATAATAAATTCCCACTGCTCACGCTAACCACTGTATGGTATTTGTCATAGCAGCCTGGCAGACCAAGACACCTATCTTCCATATTTAGTTCACCTGCTCAGGGCTTGCTTCTTAGTCCTAGAAAACATTCAGATGCTTACTCTGGTCTTTCTTTCTTTTTTTTTTCTTTCATGTGGATTTGATGTGGGCTATGGGTGGGAGGCTCTTTGTCTCTTTGGAGATAACCTTAACCTAGGCTGTCTGTCCTGACTTGTGGGTGTGGGGTGATGAGAGGCTGCAGTCCTGCCCTTGGTGACCATGGCAACGACTCCAGTCCCAGGAAACAGCTTATCAATGCAAACTCTATAGACTTCGAATATTCAGGAGAAATGCAAACCAAATGTGCTAAAAGCTTATCTAGAATGCATGAAGTCCATGCTAAAAGCTTACCTAGGATGTGGAAGATATATGCTAATTTAAGCCTATTGAGAACTGGAACAAAAGAACCATTTGGCCTTTCCTCTCTCTATAAAAGGGACTCAAAAGTCTTGTTCGGGGCTCAGGATTGAAAGAGAAAGCTCCCGAGTCTGGCTGGCTGTCAATAAACCATTTTTCCTTCTCAAAATCATTCCTGAGTCCTGGCCTCTCTGTACGCAAATAATTGAACCTCTCCCAAATTCTACAACAGATTGACTTGTAGACAACATTTGAGAAGCATTATTTTAGAGCAAGAACTAAGTAATGTCTGTTTTTGAAATAATATCATGGCTCTTAAATATAGAAAAGGAAACATAATTATTTTACATTATTCCTAAAGAATTCCTAAGAACTAAAATGACATCAAACTGGGCAGGCTGTCTCTGGGTGGATGGTAAAAAGACAGGTTGTGTAATGTTGACCACCTCACAGTGCTTATGAGCAATAGAAGGAACAGGTCAAGAAGCCCCTTGCCTGAGCAACATGTGTCAGGAGAATACCAAGAAAATACATTTCTGCTTTTTACATTAGTGAGGCATGTTTTCAAAGGAAAATTTAATCAGTGCACAAGTAAAAATCCCCCAAATTCAAACAAGTGAGTACTCAGCTCCCTTCTGCCTCAGATTCCCAAGCTTGCAACTGCCTTCTCTCCAAAGCTTCCAACCATTACCAATTTCTTCAGTGCACATCCAGAAAAACACTTTTGAATTGTAAGAAATGAAGATTAGTTTAGTTTTCACATAAAGGAAGAAAATATTGATTAATGTAACCTGGCAGCCTACTGCCTCAGTCTCCCACAGGTTAAGCAGGAACAAAGAAACCAGCTTAAGCCAGTCCTACAGGCAGTAAAAAAGATGCCTAAGAAAGAGCTAAGTCACTACCAATTCAGCACTAAATTCCATTCCTAATTTGGCAAAGGGGAGCAGGTAAAAACTAAAATGATTGGAATGTGATGGGGGAAGCAGTTAATCACAAACTTTCCTGCAGGAAAGTTAGATCTTCTCAGATAGGCTGTAACTTCTAAAGTATCCAATCTATGGAGAAACAGAGGAAGGGCTTGTGTGCTAGGTTTAGGAGTACAAATTGTGTCATTTTTCTTTGTTTGGGGCGCCAGCCACCTTTTCTGGTTTTGTGCCCCTTCTTGCAAGATTGAGAATAAATTTTTTTCTTCTCCACAATCGGGTGGAGTCTTATTTTCTTCCAGAAGAAGATTTCTTTCTAACAGAATGAAGTCATATTTATGTATGTATGCATGGAGTCTTCATGTTTTTACATAAATGGGAACCTTGTGCCTTACCTTTTTCATTTAAAAATAAACCTTGACTCAATTAATAATGATTCAGTCATTTAATACGATCTCTGCTACAAAAAAGAATGAGGGCACAGCCACATTGGAACTTTTGGGAGTTCCTCAAAGAAGTTTATATTTAGACAAATTACTTGACTCACTAATTCCCACTGCTAGGTATATTTTCAAGAGAAAGGAAAACATAATCACACACAAAAACATATGTGAATGTTCATAGCAACACCAAAGATATCTTAGTTGAATCTAATACAATCAAAGGGTATCATATCCAGAGGAAAAGACCAGTTTACAAACATAATCTCTCTTCTTGGAAATCATAAATAATATCAAATTGCTACACTCTACCCCTTTGAATTCCAAAAAGACATTACAATATTCAAAAAAACCTTTAAATCAGTAATAATGCTAAGTATAAAATGACATCACAATATTTATAGAAATACAGTTTGCCTTGGGGCAAAATCCCTTCTGGCTGTAGACCTGTGAAACTTATAAAACAATTTATGTGCTTCCAATATACAAAAAGACAGACATGGGATAAACATTTACATTACCATAAGGAGAATTTGGAAGGGAAACAGGAGTCACCCCAACAATTCTGAAAACCTGCAGGGCATACTCCATTAGATTACAAAGTCTGAGAGTCATTCTTAAGATGGTGGTTTCTTCTCCCTGAGCCTCATGCAGGCCCATCCTTTTCACAGGCTTGCACAACAGCCATTTTCTTGGTTTCACCCTCATCAAGCATCTGGATTGTTACTGAGTTCCTGACCTCAATCTCCAAGAATATTGGGGTAAGGGCCACTCTTTCCCCAATCTCTGGGGAAAGTACACTGTATTTAGTAAGGTGAGGTGGCAGCAATATTCTCCCTAATCTTTGGCATACAGGTCCAACCCTCTCAGAATAGTGAGTTAGCAACCTGGTCTTCCCTAGTCTATGGGGGAAGAGATCCACCCCTCTCAGAGTACTGGAATGTCGACCTCACTCTCCCCAACCCTTGGGGAATGTGCTCCACCCTCTCTGTAGCCTGGGGTGGCAAAACGCTCCTTAAACAGTGGACTGGAACAGCCACTCTCTTCACCTGCTGAGACAAACCCACCTTTTCTGTACACATGGTTGAGGTTCCTCTCTTGGCCCATGATTTTCCTCTTAAAGCTGTTTTACCTTCCATCTCTCCCCTCCACATCCCTGACAGTGGTTTTGTCCATACAGCTCTCTCAAAAACCTTGTTAGGGGAAGCGGATTTGGCTCAACTGATAGAACATCTGCCTACAACATGGGAGGTCCAGGGTTCAAACCCAGGGCCTCCTGACCCGTGTGGTAAGCTGGCCCACGCACAGCACTGCTGCGCGCAAGGAGTGCCATGCCACACAGGGATGTCCCCTGTGTACAGGAGCCCCACACACGAGGAGTGTGCCCTCACAAGGAGAGCTGAAAAAAGTGCAGCCTGCCCAGGAGCGGCACCGCACACTTGGAGAGCCGACACAGCAAGATGACGCAACAAAAAGAGACACAGATTCCTGGTGCCACTGACAAGAATACAAGCGGACACAGAAGAACATACAGTGAATGGACACAGAGAGCAGACAAAAAAACCTTGTTGGTTTAGCATGCAGGAAGTAGGGGTCCAAGCTATCAGACATAAGATTTTCCACAAGTCTTTCCTGAATAACTGCATTTTCAATCCTGACTTATACGTTCCCAGTTTAGTTAATTCCTCAAATGGGGCAATATTATCTGGGGGCTTGATTTCCACAGGCTTGGAATTTCCAGAATTAGTTTCTGGTTTCTTTGTGCCCAACAATTCAGTTATCTGCTTATCTCTTTTGTCTATCATTTTGCTATCAACTGCAAGGAGAAGCCAAGCCACATTCTCTGAGTTTACTTTGGAAAGATCTTCAGCTAAATGTCCAGGTTCACCATTTTTAAAATTCTTCCTTTGTTATAACATCAGGGGTTAATCTTGCTAAGTTCTTTGCAACTTTAAAACATGGATTGCCTTTCCTCCAGCTTCCAATAATAGTTTCATCATTTACTTCTAAGGCCTCATCAAAGGTCTCTTTAGCATACATATTCCTACAACAGTCTCTTCAAAGCAATCTAGGCCATTTCTATCAAGCATTTCACAAGTTCTCCAAAAAATACCCCTAACCCATTATTATAAAGCCATTTCAGCATTTTTGGTAATTGCAAAAGCATGACCCCACCCCCAGTACCAAATTGTTTTAGTCAGTCAAAGGGGTGCTGAGGCAACAGAAATCTACTGGTTTTTATAAAGGTTATTTATTTGGGGTAAAAGCTTACAGTTACAAAGCCCTATAGAGTCCAACTCAAGGTAGTTTTCTCCAAAGGCTGTTGCCATGTGTTGAAGCAAGACAGTGGGTATTCTCTGTATGGTCTCTCCTTCCTTCCTCCAAGGGCTCCCTGGGCCCAACTTCTTCTGATCTCAGCTGTAGACTGGCATAGGGCTCATCTCTCTTCCTGGGGTTTTACCGTTTTGAGCCTTCCTTTCTGTGTATCTTCTTCTGTGTATCTTTTTGAGTGAGTACCCATTTATATAGCCCAACAAAGGATGGGTACTTAAACTGAGTTATACCCTACTGATGTGGTCAAATCAAAGTCCTAATCTTAACATAATCTAATCAAAGACATCTCAGTTGAATCTAATACAATCCAAGGTTGTCACATCCAGAGGAAAAGACCAATTTACAAAAATAATCTATTTCTCTTTTTGGAATTCATAAATAATATAGAACTGCTACAATTCTCTCCCAGAAACAGATGGAGACTGTCTGGAAGGCTGCTTTGGGGTTTAGAACACCAGGGAAAGACAAGTGACCACCCAGAAGAAAGAGGGGTAAGGACAAGGAGTCTCAGCTCACTGAAAAATCCCATGAGTAAAGGTGTAGCAGCAGCAGCAGCTGTCAACCATCCCCCTACCCTCAAACAGCAATCTGTGGACTGCAATGGCTGTAGACTGAGGGGGTTGTAGGGGTCTTCTTTCCCAAGAAAGGGGCAAGAGAGGGACACAGCCTATAGCAAATTCAGTTTTTGGTCAGCAATCTTGGTCTGCTGCACTGGAGAGGTCACACACTTTTAGGCTGGGTAGGGCAATGACATTGTCCTGAGAGTCTACAGGGAGCTACAGATAATTTTCTTTCTCATTCTCTCTACTACCCAGAGATGGTTGCTGAGGAGGCAGAGAGAGGGATCATGCAGTCAGCCAAGGGAGGAGAACATCTTCTGAGAAAGTTTGTTTGTAAGGCTCGTCGAACCCTGAGGAACCCTGAGGACATTGCTTTTGCACCACCCACTAAGGAATTACACTGAATGCATTACCTGTAGCACCTGGGGTCTGAGCTGAGGGGGTCTGTCAAAGAGTGCCATCTGCTGGCAGACCAGAAAAGTGCATGAAAAAGGAAAATAATAAATAAATAAACAATAAATAGATGAGGAAATTGGATGCCTTTACTGATCCCTTCTCCAAGGACCTTGGAAACTGGCCTGCACCCCATTATTGAGTCTTTAACTCTGGTTTGAGCAGTTAAACAGGGTCAATCTTAAATATCTAGAACAGGATGAGACAAGAGTCAAAGAACAGTGGCAGCATGCAGCTACTTAAAAGTAAGTCTGCAGACAAGAAAGAGAAACTGAACATCAGAGTAAACTGAGCATCATAATCAGATGCCTAGGTATCAGAAAAAAAATTACAAGCCATACTAAGAAAAATGAAGATATGACCCAGACAAAGGAGAAAAATCAGAGCTCTAGACAAGATGCATTACTTGAAACAACTAATCAATAACGTTCATACAAATCTCTTAAATTATATCACTGAGTTGAAGGACAACATCATTAAAGAAAAGAAATAATAGACATTAAGAAGACACTGGATGAGCACAAAGAAAATTTTGAAACCTTGGATAGAAAAATAACAAAGCTTATGGGATGATAATAAGTGAGATTAAAAATACAATAGAGCAGGGTTTTTAAACAATGGGTCTGTGAGCTTGAATTGAAATTCAAAAAAACATTACTCTTGTGGAGACATGTTGGTGTGGGTGTGACATATTTATTATAAAATATACAGTATAGTAGGGACTTAGTAAGGTATCCGTGGTTTTCACCTGACTGGCAAAGGGGTCCATGAAACAAAAAAGGTTGAGGGCCCTTCAACAGAGGTACACAACAGCAGATTTGAAACCGTGGAAAAAGAATCAGTGATGGAGAAGACAGAACAGCTGAAATTGAAAAGAAGAACACAGACAGAAAAGAATGAGAAAAAAGAAAAAAAAATAAGCAGGGACTCAGGAAGTTTAATGATAGCACTAAGTGTACCAATATATGTGTTATGGGAGTGACAGAAGGAAATGAGAAGGGAAGAGAGGCAGAAAGAATATTTGAGGAAACAATGGCTGAAAATTTCTCAACTCTCATTAAAAGCATAAATATACATGTCCAGGGAGCAAGCATACTCCAATTAGAATAAATCCAAATATACCTACACCAAAACACATATTCCTCAGAATGCCAAATAAGAAAGATAAAAAGAAAATTCTGAAATAAGCAAGGGAGAAGCAAAACATCATTTATAAGGGACATCCAATAAGACTTAATAAAGATTTTTTTCACAAACCATGAAGGCAAGAATGGTATCAGATATAATTAAGGTATTGAAAGAGGAACAACTGCCAGCCAAGAATTCTTTATCTGACAAAACTGTCCTTCAAATGTGATGATGAATTTAAAATATTCACAGATAAACAGAAACAAAGAGTCCATAAACAAGAATCTAGTTCTGCAGGAAATACTAAAGGGAGTTCTGAGCCAGAAAAGAAAAGAGAGGCTTGGAAAAGTATGTAGAAGGGAAAACTATCAGAAAGGGTAACCAAAAGGGTAAAGATATGAACAAAAATAGTATATATGAAAGTCAAAGGAAAAAAATGGTTGAAGTAATGCCTCTACAGTAATAACATTGAGGGAAGCAGACATGGTTCAACTGATAGAGTGCCCCTCTACCATATGGAGGGTTCAGGGTTCAATCCCCAGGGCCTCCTAACCCATGTGGTAAGCTGGCCTATGCACAGTGCTGCAGCACGCAAGGAGGGCCATGTCACGTAGGGGTGTCCCCACATAGGGGAGCCCCACACACAAGGAGTGCATCCCACAAGGAGAGCCACCCAGCATGACAAAAGCACAGCCGCCCAAGAGTAGTGCCACACACACAGTGAGCTCATGCAGCAAGACGATGCAACAACAAAAAAGAGACACAGTTTCCCAGTGCCACCAGAAAATGCAAGTGGACACAGAAGAACACACAGCTAATGGACACAGAGAGCAGACAACAGGGGGTAGGGAAGAGAAAAAAATAAAAAGTAAATCTTTTAAAAAAACAAACTTTGAATGTTAAAGGATTAAACTCCTCAATCAAAAGATATAGGCTTGCAGAGTGGGTGTATCTCAGTGGTTGAGTCTGTGCTTCACATATATGAGGTCCCAGGTTCAATCCCTGGTACTGCCTTAAAAAAAAGAGACATAAGCTGACAGAATGGATACGAAAACATAAGCCATGCATGTGCTATCTGCAGGAGAATCACCTTAGACTCAAGGATACAAATAGAAAGTGAAAGGCTGGAAAAAGTTAAGTTATTTGACACAACAGTAACCAAAAGAGAGGAGGGGTAGCTATGACACAAGAGTATACTGGTGTCAGATAAAACAGACTTTAATGCAAAAATGATAAGAGATGCAGAAGACTATTACATATTAATAAAAAAGGGCAATTCACCAGGAAGGAGCAACAGTCATAAATATTTATGCACCTAAACACATTGCCCCAAAATACATGAAGCAAACTTGGACAAAAATTAAAGAAGAATTAGACTTGAAGTTGGAGATTTCAACACACCACTCACAACAACAAACAGAACAAGTAAACAGAAGATCAACAAGAAAAGAGAGACCTTGAACAATATGATAAATGAGCTGGATGTGACAGACATATACAAAACATCATACCCTAAATCATCAAGTTATACATTCTTCTCAAGTACTCATAGATCTTTCTCCAGAATAGACCACATGTTGTGTCACAGCACAGCTTTCAATAAATTTAATAAGACTGAAATTAATTAAAGCACCTTCTCTGATCATAAAGGAATGAAGCTGGAAGTCAATAATAGGTGGAAAAGGGGAAAATTTACAAACATATGAAGGCTAAAAAACATACTCCTAAATAATCAGTGGGTTAAAGAAGAAATTGCAAGGGAAATTAGTAGATCTTTTGAGACAAATGAAAATGAGAACACAACATATGAAAATTTATGAGATACAGTGAATGCAGTGCCGAGATGGAAATTTATAGCCCTAAACTCCTATATTAACAAAAAAGAAAGAGCTAAAATCAAAGACCTAACAGACAAACTGGAGAAACTAGAAGAATAGCAAACCAATAACAAAGCAAGCAGAAAGAAAAAATAACAAAGATTAGAGCTTTCCAAATCCAATAGAACAGAACAGTCTCTTCAACAAATGGTACTAGATATTCATAACCAAAAGAATGAAAGAAAACCCCTATCTCACTCCCTATAAAGAATCAACAAAAGTTATATTGAAGACCTAAACATAAAAGCCAGGACCATAAAACTCCTAGAAGATAAGGTAGGGAAACATCTACAAGACATTGTAGTAGGTGTGCGTCTCTTAAACCTTATACCCAAAGCAAAAGTAACAAAAGAAAAAATAGAAAAATAGAAATGGGATTTCCTCAAAATTAAACACTGCTGCACCTCAAAGGATTTTGTGAAGAGGGTAAAAGGTCATCCTACTCAATGGGAGAAATATTTGAAAATCACATATCCAAAAAGGGTCTAATATCCATGATATATAAAGAGACCCTACAACTCAGTAATAAAATTAAAATGACCCAATTTAAAAAATGGACAAAACCTAAATAGACATTTTTTCCTAAAGAAGGAATACAAATGGCAAAGAAACAAATTAAAAAATGTTCAACATCACTGACTATTAGGGGGATGTAAAACAAAACTACAATGAGATATCATTTCACACCTACTACAATGGCCACTATTTAAAAAACAGAAAACTACAAGTGTAGAAGAAGGTGTGGAGAGATAAAAATGTTTATTAAGTGCTGGTGGGAATTTAGAATGGTTCAGCAACTGTGGAGGGCTGTTTAGAGGTTCCTAACTTATTATAGATTTACATCTACTATGTGACCTGGCAATACAACTACTAGGTATATTATACACAGAAGAAATGAAAGCAGTGACACAGACATCTGCACACTGATGTTCACAGCAGCATTATTCACAATTGCCAAAAGAAATGGAAACAACCCAGGTGTCCATCAACTGGAAAATGATAAACTGTGGTATATTCACAGGATGGTATATTATTTACCTGTAAGAAGAAATGAAGTTGTGAGGCATAGGACAACATGGATGAACCTGGAGGATATTATATTGAGTGAAGCAAGCCAGACATAAAAGGACAAAGGTATGATTTCACTATTTTGAGCCAAGTATAATGAGCAAATGCATGGAGTTAATAGCTAGACTATAAGTCACCAGAGAAGAAAATGTGGTTAGAGAACCAGAAAGTTGAGGTTTAGTCTGTGCAGAATTGGTTTGAAAAAAAAATTGTTTGTAAATGTTTGGATATGAATAGAAATGGTGAAAGCATATCATAGATTTGTAATTAGTAGCACTAACATATGGGTATGATGGTGGTTTGTATTTTATTTTTTTCTCTTTTATTTGGAGTAATGAAAATGTTCTAATATTGAAGTGATAAATGCACAAATCTGTGATCATACAAAATGCCATTGGTTGTACACATTAGATAAATACATGGTTTATGAACAAAAATGAATAGGGAGGAAAGACACTAAATATAAGATGTGAACTATAGCTAGTAGTAATATTCTGACAATGTGCTTTCATAATTTGTTACAAATGATTCACAATAATGCAAGGTATTGGTAGTGAGGTGATATATGGAAACCGTGTATGATATTATGCATATTTGTTCTGTAAGTTCATAACTTTTACTGTACACTTATTGCTTATTTATGTTCATATATGAATGCTTTACTTTAATAAATTAAAAAATGGAATGAAGTACTGATAGATGTTACAACATGGATGGGCCTTGATGACATACATGAAAGAAGCCAGTCAAAAAGATCACAGATTATGATTTATTTTAACATTCTTTTCCACATATACTTTTGCACCAATCCACAGCTATATGGGTAGAATAAATATCAAAAAGTAGAGTTACTGAATTATTAACAATAAAAGAATTCCTTCATGCAACCAAAGAATATCTCTTAAATTTGCTGACAACTGTAACAGCTTAAAAACTCCAAAAAGGTTTAATTGTAATTACTGAGCAGAATGTATTTTCCTGGCAAAGATTAAATGAAAACCTAGGATGTTTCCCATTCTCTGTAGTTAGAACATTTAAGAAGCAGCACAAAAAACTCCTCATAAAAAAGAGTTAGATTAAAAACCAAATGGTCTATTTTATATAAGCACTGGAATTTGAGAAGGAGAAGCCTCTTATTAATAGGCATGGATTTATTTGAATTCATTATGTAGTTTCCCAAAATGACCTTTTGGCCTCAAAGTAGGAGTCTCAGACTAAAAGGATGAAGAGAATCTCAATTTCAATTAAGGTAAACATCAACTACTAAGACCTGATTATACTCTTTGAATTCCAAGAAGGCAAAACCATCATTAAAAGAAATGTAAAGCATCAGAAACAGCAGTAAACTTGATAAAATTTAATCGTGTGAAGTTGTGGTGATGAGTGAGTGTTCATGAAACACAAGGCTATGTTTGGATGCATTCTTCTCTTCCCTTCTTTCACTCTCTCTGCCACACTATGAAGTTGCTTTTCAGTGATTTAATTTAGCTACACTGTCATCTCTACTCAAAAGGATATATCTGGGCAGATTAAGTGCTTTCATCACTATGATCAAGAAATGGCAGATATTAATTAACAAATATTATGGTTAACCCAATAGTAGAGTTACAGACATAGCTCAAATGGATTTTATGATGTCAAAAGATTTAGAATGCAATATAAAAGATTTCATACCCAAGCCTTAATTTAGTTATTTGTATTGTTATTGTTGCCATTGTCATTGTTTTATTGCTTATGCCCCAGAAAGTACTTTAGAACTTGCAAGATGAGCACAGGATGAGAATTTGGGGCAATTTCAGATGGGTTCTAATTAATATAGGCCAAAAGCGTGTTTGCTGTTTGAGGCTGAGAGAATCCAGGGGATTATTCAAGGGTGGCCAGGGAAGGGAGCACCACATATGTCTTGGGCAGTCCTGCCTGTCAGAACAGACATGCCTGGCCTTTGATCGGTATGGCTCTCATGTCTGTCCCTACTCCAGTTTGGGGAAACAGCTCATTGCTGTCTTTTTGCACCATTCATGTTACCACACTGGGTACACACTATAATCAGCTGAAGGCCAGCTTGACATCCTTTGGAAAGACCACTCCAGGCAGTTGGTAGATCGATTTTCACACACATATACCTACTAACAAAGTCTATTGTGAGCTCAAATAATGACTAAGTCTGGCTCATAAGAGGCAACTCGAGCTCATAAATCTATGCACTCATAGCAAGACAGAACTCAGTATGAGTTGCCTGCTGGGTGACGTGCTACCTAAATAAAGTCAAGGAAAGTTCACCTTGAGGAAACAGAGATGCTAGTGTTGCCTTGTAGGAGTGATCACAGGGCAAAACAGCTCTTAGTGATTTCTGGGAAATCTATCTTTTTCCATGTTGGGATAAGCATTGAGAAGAGGCACTTACAAGCCTAATTTAAAAAATGCTCTTCAAATCTAGCCAGTCAAACTTTGAGGAAGTTCTTAAACTTGGCATTAAAGGGGAAATCAGCAGCAGCGCACAGCACCCGTGAGGACATTTTTCACTCCAAAGGCTTTCTTTCTCTCTCTAGGTGACGTCCACTCTCTCGGACTCAACTCACCAGGGTTCTCAGGGACACATTAAAGCAACAGAGATCTGGGTCAGACACACAGAGAAAACAAACAAGTCTCAGAAAAGGGCTGAGGTGTGACAGCAGGAACCCCAACATTTTAAGATTTCAAGCTTTTCACTGGAAATCTAAACGTGCAATCTAAATGCAACCTCTGAAGAGAGCATTCTTTAAACGTTTTTTTTTTCCTTTTTAAATGGATGACAAAGGTGATCCTTTTTCTGCTCCTCACACCTGCTGGACACTCAAGGCCTGTGGACTTGCTATTCTCACCTGACTGTAATCCTCTTCTTTCCAAAATGGGCTCGACTTGTTTCCTCAGTTCTCAGCTTCCCTGAGCATCCCAAGGAAAGGAGGTCTCCAGAAGACACCCGTACACAATTTTTTGAAAAACTCGGTCCCTTGTTTGTTCTCTTCACTGCACTTACCACGACTTAATTTTTTAAATTTAGTTTTGCTTGGTAAGCTTCATGAAGGCAGGAAGGCATCCTCAGTTCCTAGTCCATAAAAGAGACTAAATATATATCTGTTGACTGGATGAATGACTATAGAAAACTATCCTAAATATAAAGTCCTGTTATTGAACTATTTTCAATACAAATGCATTTATATTTCTGTCCTCTTGTATTATTATTTAGGTCATTATTAAAATAGAATTTACTTATAGCTGAATAAAGTAACATATTAAGAAGCCTATGTCAAGGAAGGTTCCAGTCTAGATTCAGCTAGAGGTGAAAATGACTTTTTTAATATTCACATCAATTTACTCCATAGGATAATAAGTTTAGATTAAGCCAAGATTCACACTCATATGAATCTTCAAATTAAACATTTAGGTTTTACCTAAAGCTGTCATGACATTTTCTCAGTAAGGTTTTCATTACCATGTCATATCATATACCATTTTGCAAACTGTTAAAATTCTTACATCTTCAAATAGTAACTTGTTACAGGGAGTAAACTGTGTACAAACTAACATGAAACAACACAAACAAGAAGATAATATTTTGAGTTTTTTTGCCTCCTAATAATACGAATGATGACATCTCTACCAGGAGTTTCTTTTTTTTTCACTTTAGAAGTTGTGAGTTTACAAAGCAATCATGCCTACCATACAGGATTCCCATACATTATCCCATAATCAACATCTTACATCATTGTGACACATTTGTTACACATGAAGAAAGAACATCATAATATTACTGCTATTTATAGTCCCTAGCTTATATTTTGTGTATTTTTTACTACAAACCATCCTATTATTAACAGTGTGTATTAATAGTGTGTATTTTTTATAGTTCATAAGAGAACATTCTCATATCTGTACTGTTACCCACAGTCCATCATTCACCAGGGGCTTCACTGTGTTACATGGTCCTCTGTCTTGCACAATCCATCCAAAGTATACACTCAGTGGCTCTCATTTTCATCACAGAGCTGTGCTATCATCAGCTTAGTCCACTCAGAACGTTTTCATTTATTTCAAAAAGAAAAATCCCTGGGAAGTGGCTGTGGCTCAATCGATTCAGCTCCAGTCTACCATATGGGAGGTCCTGGGTTCATATCCCAGGGCCTCCTTGTGAAGGCAAGCTGGCCTGTGCCTGTGGAGAGCTGATGGCTCACACCCGCGGAGAGTTGGCACAGCAAGATGATGCAACAAAGGGAGACAACTAGACACAGAAGAACGTGCAGCGATTGGAAACAGAGCAGACAGCAAGCAAGTTGCAAGGGGGAGAAATAAATAAATAAATAATAAAATAAACAAATCTTTAAAAAAAGAAAAGAAAAATCCCATACTGCCTTATACACTCCTGTTATTGACTCTTAGCCTTGATATGGTACCGTCTTTGCCGTTGCTGTGAAAATATTATACTATTACTATTAACTATATTCTTTACTTTGTATTTTTACTTGTATCTACATATTCTTAACACCTTATAATAGAGGAATATTCTTGTGTTTGTACTATTAACCACAATCATCATCCGCCACCGAAATCACTATGTTCCTAGATTATCCTCTAGCTTTCTTTCATTTGACATTCACTTTCCTCGACTACCCCATTATATTCACTATAATATGTTACCATCAACACTATCCATTCCCCCACATTTACAATTCACCTTACTAAACATTTTACTTACATTCAGCATCAGCTCCCCCTTCTCATCCCACACTCTATTTTCTAATAACTGATGCCCTAGGGTTTATCTTCATGAGTTTACTCATCATATTTAGTTCATTTTAGTGAGACCATATAATATTTGTCGTTTTGTTGTCTGGCTTGTTTCACTCAACATAATGTCCTCAAAGTTCATTCAGATTGTCACATGCATTTGACATCATTTCCTCTTACAACTGAATAGTATTCCATATTATGCATATAACATTTTGTTTATCCATTCATCTGTTGATGGATACTTGGGTTGTTTCCATATTTTAGTAATTGTGAATAATATGACTGTGAACATTGGTGCCCAAAAGTCAGTTTGCATCCTGCTTTCACTTCCTCTGAATATATTCTATATTTAGCTTCCTGAAGTCTGCCAAACTTTCCTACATAGAGGCTGCATCATTTTATATTCCCACCTACAGTGAAGAAATGTTCCAATTTCTCTGCATCTACTCCAGCTCTTGTAGTTTTTTTTTTAATAATGACCATTCTGTAAGGAGTGACATGGTATCTCATTGTAGTTTTGATCTGCATTTCCCTAATAGTGATATTGAGCATCATTTCATGTGCTTTTTGACCATTTCTTTTCTTCTTTGGAAAAATGTCTGTTCAAATCTTTTGCCCATTTTAAAATTGGGTTGCTTGTTTTTTGTTGTTGGTTGTAATATCCCTTTATATAACATGGAAATCAAACCCTTATCAGATATGTGGTTTCCAAAATTTTTCTCCCATTGAGTAGAATGCCTTTTTACCTTAACAAAGTCTTTTGAAGCACAAAAGTGTTTAATTTTGAGGCGGTCCCATTTATCTATTTTTCTTTCATTGGTCATGCTTTGAATATAAGTTTAAGAAACCACCAGATACCACAAGATAGTAAAGAGATTCCCCAACATTTTCCTCTAGGAATTTATGGTTGTAGTTTTTATGTTTAAGTCCTTGATCCATTTGGAGTTAATTTTATATAGAGATAGGGGTCCTCTTTTTTTCTTTCAGTTATGGATATCCAGTTCTCCCAGTACCACTTGTTAAATACACTGTTCTAACCCGGCTGGTTGGGTTTGACAACCTTGTCAAAAATTACTTGACCATGATGTGAGGGTGTAGTTCTGAATTGTAAATTTGACTTCATTGGTCAATATGCATATCTTTACACCAGTATCATGCTGTTTTTTAAACCATTGTAGCTAATATGCTTTTAAATCAGGGAATGAGAGACTTACAACTTTATCTTTCTTTTTAAAGATATTTTTGGCTACTTGGGGGCCCTAACCCTTCTGAATAAATTTGATAATTGGCTTTTCCATTTCTGAAAAAAAGGCTGCTGAGATTTTTATTGGGATTGTGTTGAACCTGTAAATCAGTTTGGGTAGAACTGTCATCTTTATGATATTTAGTCTTCCAATCCATGAACATGGAATGTCCTCCCATTTATTTAGCTCTTCTCTGGTTTTTTTTCAGCAATGTTTTGTAGTTTTCTAAATGTTTTCCCTGATTTCCTCCTCAGATTGCTCATTAGTAGTGTATACAAACACTAATGATTTTTGCATATTAATCTTGTGTCCCACCACTTTGCTGAACTTGTCTTCTAGTTCTAGGGCCTTTCTTGTTAATTTTTAGAGATTTTATAGTTATAGGATCATATCATCAGCAAAAGTTTTAGTTCTTCCTTTCCTATTTGGGAGGGTTTTATATCTTTTACTTGCCTAATTGCTGTAGCGAGAACTTCTAGCACAATATTGAATAACAGTGGTGACAGTGGGCATCCTTGTTTTGTTCCTGATCTCAGCAGGAAAACTTTCAGTCTTTCACCATTGAGCACAATGTTAGCTGTGTGTTTTTCATATACATGCTTTACCATGTTGAGAAAGTTTCCTTCTATCCCTATATTTGGAGTGTTATTATCAGGAAAGTATGATATATTTTGGATATATTTTGTTAAATGCCTTTTCTGCATCAATTGACATGATCCTGTGATTTTTCTTCTTCAATTTATTAATGTGGTTTATTATACTAATTGATTTTATTGTGTTGAATCACCCTTATACCTGGGGTAAAACCTACTTGATTGTGGTGGATACTTTAATGTGCTTTTGAATGTTTTGCAAGTATTTTGTTGAGGATTTTGGTATCTATATTCATTAGAAAAATTGGTCTGCAGTTTTCTTTTTTCATAATATCTTTTTTTTTTTTTTTCTTTTAGGTACTGGGACTGGGGAATGAACCTGGGACTTCATATGCAGGAGACTGGTGCTCAACCACTGAGACGCATCGATTCCCCTGAGTTGACTCTCTTATCTGTTTGTTTTTCTCATTGTTTGCACATTTTGCTTTTGCTCATTGTCTGCTTATTGTTTTTGCTTGTTGTCTGCCTGTTGTTTCTGCTCATTGTCTGCCTGTTGTTTTTGCTCACTGCTCATTTTCTTTCAGAGGCACTGGGAAACAAACCCAGGACATGGGTGCTCAACTGCTTGAGCCACATCTGCTCCCCTTTCTTAGTATCTTTTATTTGGCTTTGTTATTAGAGTGATGGCTTCATAGAATGAATTTTGAAACTTTCCTTCCTGTTCAATTTTTTGGAAGAGCTTGAGCAATATTGGTATTAGAGCTTATTTGACATAGGTGGATTATTTCAGAGAATCTACCTATGAAGCCATCTGGTCCAGGTTTTTATTTTGGAGAGGTTTTTGATGACTATTCCATCTCTTTACTTGTGATTAGTTTGTTGAAGTCTCTATGTCTTCTAGGGTGAGTGTATATTTCCAGAAATGTGTCTATCTTGTCTTCATTTTCTACTTTGTTGCATACAGTTGCTCACAGTATGCTCTTATGATTGCTCTTATTTCTGTCAATTCAGTGGTGATGCACCCACTCTTCCTGGTTTTATTTATCTGCATCTTCTCTCTCTTTTTGTCAGTCTAGCTAAGAGTTTGCTTATTTTGTTGATCTTCTCAATGAATCAAGTTTTGGTTTTGTTCATTCTCCCTATTGTTTTTTGTTGTTCTCAATTTCATTTATGTATTCTCTGATCAGTATGATTTATTTCCTTCAGCTTGGTTTGGGATTTGTTTACTGTTCCTTTTCTAGTTCCTCTGGGTGTACAGTTAGGTGTATGATTTTAGCTTCTTCTCCTCCTCTTCTCCTCCTCCTCCATTTCCTCCTCCTCTTCCTCCTCCTTTTTTTTTAGGAGGTATCAGTGAATGAACCCAGGATCTCATGATGGGAAACAGGTAGCTCAGCCACTGAGCTACATATGCTCTTCAATGAGAACTAGCTTCCTCATTTGTTTGTTTTTAGGGGGATCAAACCTGGGACCCTGTATACATGGGATGCAGGTGGTCAACCCCTTGTGCTACATCTATTCTCCTCTTCCTTCTTTTTTAATGTAAGTACTGAAGGTTACAAATTTCCCTATCAGTACTGCCTTTGCTGTATCCCATAGGTTTTGATATGCTATGTTCTCATTTTCAATCACTTCAAGATATTTACTGTTGTCTCTTTTAAATTTTTCTTTGACCCACTGATTACTTGAGTATGTTGTTTAATCTCCATATATTTGTGAATTTTCTTTTTTTCTGTCCATTACTGATTTCCAGCTTTATTCCATTATGATCAGAGAAAGTGCTTCATATAATTTCATTTAAAAAAATTTATTAAGACCTGTCTTGTGACTTGATATATGGTCTATCTTGGAGAAGGATCCATAAGCACTTGAGAAAAATGTATATCCTGCTATTTTGGGGTGTAATGCTCTATAAATATCTGTTAAGTCTAGCATATTTATCATAATGTCCACTCTTTGTTTCCTTATTTATCCTTTGTCCAGATGTTCTATCCAATGATGAGAGTGGTGTATTGAAATCTCCAACTATTGTTGTAGAGATGCCTCCTTCTCCCTTCAGTCTGCTAGTGTGTTCCACATGTATCTTGAGGCAGCCAGGTTAGGTGCACAAATATTCATTATAATTATTTCTTCCTGTTGAGTTGCCTCTTTTATTAATATATAATGACCTTCTTCATTTCTAATAACAATTTTGCATTTAAAATCTATTTTGTTCAATATTAATACTGCTAGTCCAGATATTTTCTGGTTATTATTTGTGTGGAATACCTTTTTCCAACCCTTCACTTTCAACCTGATTTTGTCATGTCTAAGGTGAGTCTCTTATAGAGAGGATATAGATGGCAGTCTATGTCTTTTGCTTGATGAGTTCAATAACTTTCAATGTTATTACTGTTAAGGCCTTACTTCATCCATTTTGTTCTTTGTCTTTCCATTGTCATCTTATTATTGTCTGTCTTGTTACCCTTTAAGTTATCCTAACTAATATAATAATCTTCATTTTTATTTCCATATTCTTCTCTAAGTCTCACCCTTGTCTTTTCCTTTCAGGTTTCAGCATTCCCTTTAATTTCCCTTGAAAATTCAGTCTTTTGATAACATATTCCCCAAAGCTTCTCCTTTGGACAGCTTTTTGGCCTTCCTCAGTTTTTTTTGTTTGTTTGTTTTTGTAAAAGAGTTGAACCCTGCTTACATACTCTCATCCATCTTCCCGGATTTCCCTACAATTTCTCATTTACTAAGTGTAATATAATATTATTAAAAAAAAAAAAAAAGGTGAACCGTCTAACAGTTATTGAGTAAATTCTGATAGCTCAGCTGTATGATGTTACATACTGTCTGTTTCCAGGAACCTCAAGAAATAGAAATACTTCAAATGCAGCCAAGCACATAAGGTTGGATTTCAAAATTATATCGTGGTTTATAACCAGTCACTAACTTATACTTGCAACAAAAAGGAATATTTACAAAGTCATACAGAACATAACCATTTGATCTACTACTCTTGAAGCAGGAAACTTAAACACACTATATCAAACTTTCTCAGTGCTTTTTATTTATGTCTTTAAAATGGTTAAAGGTTTTCTTGAATAATTAAAAGAAAATAACCACTCTTTCTTAAAGATTCCAGATCAAACATCTTTACATGTAGCATAACTTACCACTTAACAGTAAAAAGAATGGTTACTCAAGAGTTCCTTCCCAACCCTTTCTTAAGTTATCAGAAATATTCTGAGGGATAATCCTTGAGTTTCCAACTATAACTTCTCTTAGTCAGGAACTTGTATATTATGAGGAATAATTCCTTTTCTCTAGTAGTAGAAATGAATTTATAGGGGGTGTTATATTAAATTGCTAAATCAGAAATTGCTAAGATGGTGACCAAACTCTGTAGATGTTTCCATGAATTTATCTTCCTCTTCCATCAAACTTTGTAAGAATTCACAAGTTCCAATGTGATTTTAATATGCCAGACACTACCTTTTCTTTTTTCTAAGCACTTGAATCACCTTATCTTAGAATGGTGGGTCACCCTTCTGCAAAGATTGTGTTGAAAGTCTTTTTTCTTTTTTATCCTCAAATACATTCTAAATTTGGGTACTAATGAGCATTCAAAGAAAATATTAAGTCATATTTTCTTTCAGAAATATTTCAGAAGACACTAAGGTATTCATTTGATATTCAATTAAGGCTTGCCTTGAAGGCTTTAACTTCTTTAATTTAAAACTCACAGAGCAGGTTACACCTATACAATATTTAGAATGCAACTGAGTGGGCATGAAATGCCTATAGCATTTTGGCATCAAAGGAATTTGTACCTTAATTGAAACATTTTGGCAAGCCCAGTTTGCTTGTGTAGATCTGTGCTCTAAATTCTTTCTCCAACACTCATGTATAAATTCACTAATATACAAATGGCACCAATTATGGAAGCAAATGTGTTTGATGCTTTCAGCAAATTATTCATTATAAGGAAGTAAATTTTCTGACACTTTTCTTTGTGTATTTAATTCAGGCAATTTGACTATTAAGAAATGACATGTAGAATTTAAAAGAATGAACTTCTGTGATTTATATACAAAATTACAAATGAAGAGTTTACAAAGTAAATCAATTAACAACAGAACAGAAACAGAAGTAAAAAACAGACTTCAAAAAGTTAGTTACTTAAGAAGGGAGACCGTGTATAAAGCTGAAAGAAGGTGAAGGTTTAAGTTAGAGCAGTTGTGGCTCAATCACTTGGGCTCCCATCTACCATATGGGAGGCCCTCAGTTTGCGGCCTGGGGCCTCCTTGTGAAGGCAAGCTTGCCTGCCCACTGCGGAAAGCCACCCAGCCCGCGAGTGCTGCGAAGTGCCGACACAGCCCAGTGATGCAACCAAGAAAAGAAGGGAGACAAGAGAGAACACAGAAGAGCCTACAGTGAATGGACACAGAGAGCAGACAGCAAGCAAGCCACAAGGGGGGAGGGGAATAAAATAAATAAATACAGACACAGAAGAACGTACAGCAAATTAAAAAAAAACTTATTGTTTTTCCTGACTACTGGCTAAAGCTCATAAATGTCATTTAATAGCTTCAAGTTGTATAGACCAGACCGTTATCATTACATAAAAATGACATAGTCTAGATGCATGATTATGGAATACTATGGTTTGTTGTGAAAGTTTGATAATAATCTGATATTTTTTGGCAAACAAGTTTTCCATTTTGCCCTTATAGCGCAGTTGTCATCTTTAAGGGTACGCATTTTATGCTGAACTACAGTGGACATAAATGCCAGTTTTTTTCCCCGATTCCCTTGATGGAATCTCTACGAGGTCTTTGATAGTTCTTCCAAAACTTTTATTAGATTCCTCTTTAATTAAACAGCCTTACTCAGATGAATGCAGTTATAGCCATGGATCGCACATGAGGAACAAAGCAATATAACTGCACTCACCCACAGAAATAGTAAAATGATTTTATTTAGAAAGTGGTCAAGTGAGCTAATAACAGTTACTTGTGGAAAAGAAAAGTATATATCCCTTATTAGTGAAATAGAGCCCTCAAACATTTCTCAAAATTTAAATAGGATATATAAAAATAAACAACTACTGAAGATTATCTATGAAGACAGACATTTTGGCAATAAGTTAAATTCTGTAAAATATTAATTTATGAGGAATTTTTGTTTAAAATTTACTTCTTTCCAGCTATTTTTTCATGAGAATCCCTTCTTGCATTCTTTCCCTATATATATATATATTTCCTAATTTATTTATGCTTGAAAGATTAAAGGCTAAATTGATCTAAATAAGAAATAAACTTGTTGATTTTAATGTTTATTTAAGTAAGATAAATTTAAATATTTAAATTGGTCAATAGAGCCAAGTAGGAGATGGTTAAGTAAAAAAAAAATTATTTAGAATGAAAATATCCCTATAGCTGAGAGTAAATATTTTGGCTTAACAAATCAAATATTCTAGATTTAGTTCATATTACTGCTGTCCAAATTCAAATAGTGAGGTTGTTACATTATTCTGTTCACCACTGAATTTCTGAGAGCAACTGATACACTATTTTAGTATAAATGTACTTTCTTATCATGAAAATAAAAATATCTCAAGGGTGTAATAGTAGGTAAAATTAGAAATCTTCTGCCCCATAGGAATATGTTAGAAAGTTATGAAACTATAAATTCTATGAAGGTGAGCACTACATATTTCATCATTGTCTCTCTAACAGGTAGTAGGGTGCCTGAGGCCAGAGCTGGCTTAATAAATGTTAAATAAAGCAATAAAAAATGAACCTTTTCTTCTGTAAATAATAAAGAGATCTACAGAAACTAAACTCTTCTTTAAGAACTATACATTTTAAGCCACAGAATCAGGCTAAATGATCAAGTGACTAAGAAATATCTTTGTACAATACTAAAAACAAATCTACTTCCTCTATTAAAGATTGGGCCTTAATGCCTTAGCTTTCCAAAGTATTTAAGTTTAGAAGAGTAGTAAAGCTAAGAACTGACTTAAAAATAGGAAAATTCTCAAAATACAATCACAAATGCTAACCTTGATTGGTTTCCTGATTTTGAAGGTCAGAGGTCAACTCCATTCATTAGTGAGCTAGGAGAAGCTTGTTTCTTTGGTTGGGCAACACAGCGGTGGAACCTGCCTGGACACAGCAGCTATGCTGGGCTTCAAAATGCTCACAAGTGAAGCTGCAGTGCGCCTGAAGTGGTAGTCTTGGTACTTAACCTCCAACAGGTGTCGAAGTTGTACACAGTAATCACTCAGTTGATTGAGTCACAGGGTCAGCCACTTAATGCAATGATTAATAAGTGCAACGCACTTATTAACATTTCTCTATGCACCATTCATTGCTGGTTGATGGTACTGAGATGGGTCAAGGAAGGAATACTGAAGAAAACTGGGAATTGTAGATTCCAGAACACATGAGGGAATGAAGAGTATTTATAGAATTACTAGTGGTGGTGGGAGGTTTAGGGTAAAAGTCAATGGAAACAGGCAGAAATCCTCCAGATATTTTTAAAACTCCTCACCGTAGAAAGTAAATCTCGTCTCTAACTCTCTGGTACAGTTCCTAGCAAAGTACCATCTACTAAAATAAGAGTCATAATAGTGAAGTACACAAGTATCATGAGAACGCAGAGAAGGAAGGTTTTATTCCTACTAGGAAGGCCTAGGAAGTCTTCCCAGAAGAAATGGCCATTGGGGATGAGTCTTAGCAATGAATTTAGAAACAAAACATTATTCAAGCAGTTAATGTAAAAAGACTGAAGGTTGTAAATGTTTATATATTCCTATATATCAAATCATGGGTGTAAGCAATTAGCACATTTAATTTTCATCCTACATTTACATTTCAAACAAAAGTGAATTAACTACAAACATTGACATCATTTTGCAGGATGATATCAGGCACAAAACAGTACATAGTGTATAATTTCTTTTTATACACAGTTTAAAACATCAAATACTAATCTGTGATTTTTATAAATAGGCTGGTCATTCCCCTTGGTACAGTTGGGCAGTAGCTGGAAGGGGCAAAAGAGTAGCTTTTGGGTTGCAGGTGATATTGTTTCTGGATTTACGTGGTGATTATAGGGCTGGTCATTGATCATTAAAATTGGTAATTTTTTTCCAGTTCACAATAGCCCAAAAGATTACATTATGGATTACAAAATTCACACAGAGTAAGTCCTTCATAGGTGACAAGCGATCAACAATATCAAAACTCTACTCACAAGATTATGGATTACATTATTCACACAGAATATGTCCTTCACAGGTGACAAGTGATCAAAAATATCAAAACTCCACTCACACATGTATGTATGCAATCTGTTTTTGCTACATCAGCTTTATTTGCCTGCAAGCTTAATGGTAGAATTTAAACACAAAATTATCATGACATCACCAGGGCCATTTAAATGGCAAGAAGCCACATTATGTCCCTCTTTTCTCTGGCAGATATCAGCAAACCATCAGAGCATTTTTTTCTCTATTGATGTGGGCTATGGGTGGGAGACTCTTTGTCTCTTCAGAGATGACCTAAGCTGTCTGACTTGTGGGTGTGAGATGGTGGGGGGCTGCAGTCCTGTCCTTGGTGACCATGGCAATGACTCCAGTCCCAGGAAACAGTTTAACAATGCAAGGTCTATAAACTTTAAGTATTCAGGGGAAATGCAAACCAAATATGCTAAAAGCTTATCTAGAATGTATGAAGTCCATGCTAAAAGCTTACCTAGGATGTGGAAGATATATATGCTAATTCAAGCCTATTGAGAACTGAAACAAAGGGACCATTTAACCTTTCCTCTCTGTATAAAAGAAACTCGAAAGTCTTGTTCCTGGCTCGGGACTGAAACAGAAAGCTCCCAAGTCCAGCTGGCCGTCAATAAACCATTTTTCCTTCTCAAAATCATTCCTGAGTCCTGGCCTCTCTATACGCAAATAATTGAACCTCTCTCAAATTCTACAACACTATGAGCTCTGATGCAGCTCTCAGTACACTATTCTACAAGGTTATTAATAATTATGAGTTGACCATAGATAAGAAAGTTTAGCCATCTTGGTTTTGAACAATAGGTACTGTCTAATTTTTTCATTTATATGAGAAAGCCCTTACAATTGTGGAGAAATTTTATAGATATTTCTAGGTAAGGGTATAATTTCATTCCTACATATTTAAAATTATTTTTCCCATTGTAATAACAATGTTACAAAGGCATTACTGCTAGCAGGAGGTCTGCTTTTTTTGCATTTTGTATTACCAGACACTTACTGATTCATATGCAATCAGACTTAATTTCAACAACTGGATTCAACTAAACAATCGGGATTCTTTTTTTCTCTCCAAACAGGAGACACAGGGCATCTTTCGGCAGCCCATTTTTCTCCCGCAAAGGGGTTAACTCCACCCTGTCACACCTTTTATCCTACAGTATAGATGTTAGTTCCAACCGAGTACTGCTGATATAGCCTGCGTGTAAATTCAAAATTGTTTCCAAGTGTACCTAGTCCCTAAAAGTCCAAATAAGTAATATAGGCCCTACAGTCTTTGAATGTTCAGAAAGGATGTAAGACTAAATGTGTATTCAAGATTGTATCCAGATGGAATGTGGAAGATATGCTAAATCCAAGCTGGCTTGGAATGTGGAGAATGTGTTAAATCAAACTTACCTGGAGGAAATAACCTATCTGATATTCATATAAAACACTGAAGAAACTAACAAAAAGTCTGTTTGCATACAATCACTATTTGTCTCCCTAATCCTATTTCCTCTGTGTAAAAGAAACCAAAAAATGCTATTCAGGGCTCGGACAAGCGTCTCCTGAGTCCCAAGGGTTGAAATAAACCAACTTCCTTCTCAGAGTTCTCGTGTCCTGGCCTTCAATACCATGCACACTGATTTCTCTACAACACTGCTTTGCTTTTGATTTATCATTAACTATGCATAACAAAACTATGCATAACTATGCATTAACTATGCATAACAAAAGTCCGGAATTATGGACTGCTAATGGCTTGTTCTAAGCTATCACATTCTTAACATTTCTAGCTTCCAATTGGTTACTCTTTATTCGCTCACCTTCTCTAAGTTGTTTACTTCTTTACTTGCCTGAATAGAAGTATGTCTTCTTTGAAACACAGTATTAATGTGATTTATCCATAATACCTAGCTCTTATAAATGCTCAGTTTTGATATGAGCCCAAGAAGACTGTCTTACAGTAGAAATGAAGCCCTTATTGTTTTCATTTTATAGTTCTTGATTATTCAAAAGGTCATACTAATGAATGAACTAAAAATGTGTAATACAAGCTAATATTTCTTGGGCACTCACAAGGAGTCACCCACTGTGCTAAGCACTTTATATACTTTAGCTCAGGTAACATATAAACGTAAGTATCATCGCTAAAGGTAATATTTTATAATTTTTAAAAAACATGTGCATTCATGCAATTCACTTATTTGCCATGAAACTTTGGATAAGTCAGTTTACTTGACTAGCTCTCAGTTTTGTCATTTATAGAAGGAGGAATACTGATAATACTGTTCTCCCAGGATTTATCTTGAGACCCTAATAGAATAATTCTTGTTAAATGGACAGCATAGTACTTGGTACATAGTAAGCACTCAATAAATAGCCACTGCATTATTTTTATTTTGGCTAATGACTATATTGGGAGAAGAGAGAGTCGTGGACTTAGAATTTCAAGACATAAAGTACAGCTACTTATTTAGCTATATGACTTCCCCATAGTCTAGTCATCAGAGTTCAGTTGTCTGAAGAGGACCTTTGTCAAAATGATGTCTCGCCTTCCCTTTAGAGATTGCTGAGGCCTCAATTTCCACTTAATCCTTAAACTCAATGTTTTGAGAATTCATGATAAAATTATTATGACACATGTCATGTCACAGACATAAGATTTAGCATTACATTACAGACAAATACAAACGAAATTACAGCTGCTTTCTCACACTTGCCCAAGAGACTGCTTTTTAGTTTTCTGTGTGACCTCAAACATCATTTTTGAGAGTTTAAAAATATTTCTCCACAAGACCATTTCTACTATATAGCATTGACATTGCTTTTTAACAATTTTCCTTGACCCTATTTTACTAAAAATATTAAAGACAAGCAAAACTTTTCTAACTCTAAACTAGGGACAGGAATGTAGGAAAATGAGATTAGAGGTTATTATCTGTGGTTCACTTCATTTCAAAGATTTTATGGTTCTACAAACTACAAATACCAGAAAGGAAGACAATAATACAATTTATACTGTGACCAGGGAGGGGGTCAATAAACGGAACAAGCCAGGAACTAGCTAGATCTCCAGGGGACTGAGCTGTGTCAAAGTCCATTTTCTATTTCTTGACAGAGCACTAGGGCCCAGGATTGAAGGCTTGAATGCAAATTTGGGGAAAAAGGCAATCGCATACAGAAGGAAGCGGTAAACAAGTTCTTGAGATGCACAAGTTAAAAGGAGAAACGTGAACTATCTAAGATAGGAAGGAGAGGTACAGGTAGCAGCCTGCTAGCTATTTTGCGGAATGCCAGGAGGCAGAACATGGGTGACCCAAGCAGTTTAGACAGCAGAGACAAGCAAACAAAAGAAAAGAAAAAAAACCAAAAACTGTGGCATTTAGAATTCGACCAGGGTTTTTCTCCAGTTCCATGATTTAGCTTTACCTCTTAGACCTCAGTTTTACCTCTTAGAGTTGTTTTGAGGATGAAATGAGCTCAACTGTATAAAGCACCAAGTCCAATGCTTTATGAAGAGTTGATGCTCAACCCATTACAGCTATGGTAATTACTACCATTACTAATCCTAATATCTCTATCGACTTAGGCGCTGCTATCACTAGCTAGCTGGTGGTCCAGCTGTCAATCAGCTACTTGATGTTCCATCACAAATTTGTATGATCAGAGGAAACATTAAAGCAAGCAGTAGCTTCTTCTCATGTGAGGATGCTATTAGTTAAAGATTTAACACATTTTTGCAGTAATTTATTCAAATTAAAACAGCATCAGTCATATGAATTCCCTCACACAAAGAAGAAATTCTGTGCCACATTGCAATAGAATAACATCATAAATGTCAGGAATTATTGCTTTCAGTAGTCCATATATACTTGAATATTTCATGCATAGTAATGAAAAAGAGTCTGATTTTTCCATCTCGGATGCATTTTAAACAGCAAGGGGAATTAGGTACAATGGGAACACTCTTCTGTGGGAAGCCTGAAAACAATTTCATACTGAAACTCTATGTTCTATGAAACGTTTCTTCTAACAAGTCACACTGGTATCAATGTACTTTACAATTCAGAAAATTTTGCTACATGGAATGAAAAAAAGACCAAGAAGTAACTTGCTAGCAGTTTTGAAATGTCAGAAAGGAGAATCTACATATCTAGAAGTTCAACTGCTCCACTGATAACTAGAAGGAAATGGATTAAATTTGATATCCTGTATGTCTATTTAATTTTAGATATAAACAAGAACTACCTGTGTGGGTTGTAAAACATCAAGACCATTTCCTCTAAGGAAGCCTTTAGTGGTGGAGGCTATGATCCCCAGTGTACTTATATTCTACACTAAGTATTTAGTTTTCGAATTTCTAGTTCTTCCTCATTTGTAGCAGAGAGATGGAAGGACTTCCGATTGATTCCCTTTGTCCTCTGGCAGCAGTTCTTACAGTGGAGAGATGGGGGGGAAATGCCCTCTGCATTAAGTCCATTAATGTCAGTTTTTGCACAGAAGGTGGCAGTATGATCAAATAGGGTAGGGACCTAGATGGTGGATATCTGGTTCAAAATGGGATGAAGTTCTTCCATATTGGTTTCCTCTATGATCTTCCTTCTTGCTTCTACGGTCACACTTCTCCAACCTTTCCCCACCAATCTTTCCCTTGTGCTTTTCTAACCTTTATTATGAAGAACGGTTTAGCCTTCTTTAGTTTCTCCAATTCACATCTTTACCCTTTATCCAGGACCCTCCTAGGTGAGCCAACCTCCTTACAAGGCTCAGGTAGATAACAGATACTTATAATTTATGTTCCCCTGTCATGATAAGAAACTGCATTCTTAGGTTCTGGGATTCATCTTGCTCAGTTGGGTGGACTCATGACTAACCATTCTTATACCCATGACTACTTTCATGACTTAAGACCTTTTGAATCAATAAAATGCAATAAATGCAATCATGACTGACATAGGGACTAGTAAGTGGGCTATTTCTTTAGCTCTACTGAAAGACAAGTAGTAGCAATGGGTTCAAAACTATGGTTTGTCCAGATCAATTGGGATAAAAAGACTGGAGTTCTAGTTATGGCTAAGTCTTGCTGCCTAAACTCCCACATCAATTTTATTAATGTTAACAGCCTGTAGAGTAGAATGTCACTGAGGAAGCTGTTGCCTATGGAAATAATCACCTTTGTACTTTATTCACCAGTGATGTCATAGAAAAAGAAGATGGAGAATCCCACTTTGAAATACTTAAAGAAAAACCTTTGTCCTGAAGAATACTATACCAATTCAGCACTTCTTTACCAGCCACCATGCTGAATTCTTGACATGTCAGCTCTGCATATATTTAATGACTGTTCAAAATGAATCTTAAATAAATTTGTAAAAAAAAAAAGATGTTAAATAAAATTAATGCATCTGAGCTTTTATATTTAACTCTTCTATAATTTATCTGAAATGAGAAATGTCCCATAACTTGACAGCCTTGTACAGCAGAGATATTTGAACTTCCCAGGAAGTTCAAATTACCAGCAAGTTTATCCCAGTCCATACAGGTATACATGAAGCACAAATGAGTCTTCCTTGGGAAGGTAGCATTATAAAATATGGACCTAGGAAGGATCTTTGTAGATTATTAGCTTGGTGGTTTTCAAACTGTATACCTTAGAACTCGTATTCCTTTGGCACTATATTCCTATGGCAAAGAGCAGCAAGGACAGGGATTGGGTGGGATTGGTGTTGGGGGTAAAGATGCAAACAGTGGCTATTTTTACTGTTGCATGTATGCCTATATGTTTTTAGTTATACAGTTCATACATGCATGTTTAAGGAATTTTCATCTCTTCATATCAACTATATATATAATTTTGGATCTTTGAGTTTTTCACATGCATGTGTGTATATGTATGTGTATGTATGTGTGTGCTCCAAACCACATTTCATTTGTAAAAAGTTTTCCATCGCACAAATGTGTTTGAAATTCACTAATCTAGTTCATCCTTTTATTTTATAGGAAAGTAGACCTAGTTATAGAGGGCCAGGTAGCTTCTCCAGGGATACAAAGATGTTAGAGACAGAGCACATGGATGGCTTTTTCAGGGAACAACATTTTAATTGATTTTAAAGAGTAAAACTTTTGGTGATCCACTCTATGGGGATATTTTATATTCTAGCTACATTTCAAATAATACTGAAAGTATCTTGATCACTTCTCCTAAAAGGTGCACATCTATTGATATATCACATTACAGATGTGTCACTAACGTAATAAGGATCAAAAAAACTTCTCGTATGATTAAAACTCTGAACTAACCTTGAAAGAAGTCCCTTACCTAGGTCATGTCATAATGTATAAGGCACAGGCAAAAAGGATGCAAATTCCATTTGCTTTCCCACTTACAAACTTCTAAGACAAGAGATATAAGGGAAATTTTATACCTTTTTCAAAACTGACCTGAACAGTATAAAACTTCACAAATGTTGAGACATAGTACTCCCAATCTTTCAAACAGCCATTTTTCATCAGCCCTAAACCTCATAGGCTATCATTTCTCTAAAAGAACAACTTTCAATTTATTTCTTCAGTCACTTAAATCTAACCACCTATTACAGGGCTTTTAGATGTATTCACCTGTTTAACATTTTTATAGTCATTAAAAATGATAATTATCTAGGCAGTAGAGGGAGGCAACATGCTGAGGTAAAAGGAACATTGTTTCTGGAGGAGGTTCTGGAGGGTTCTACTCCAAGCCTTTCCTAGAAATTACCAGTTACTGGTCTTGCACAAGTTATTTTTCTCTCTTGGACTCATCTGTAAAACTTGGATTAATCATGCCTTCCTTTCAATGTCATTATGAGGACTAAATAAGCTATTGAATGTAAGAGTTCTCCTTCCTAGAAGACACTCAGGAAAACAAAAGCTTTAAGTATTGCTAGAAAGATAGAAAAAAGATACGTTAATTAAAAAGCAGAGTTCAGAAATAATATCTACAACTATTTAAGATATTGGAAATTAAATTGAAAATGAGAATGGTCGAGGATGGGAGAGTGAGATTATGAGTAATTTTACCTTTAGCATATTAAGTGATGTTGTTATATCTTTTTATTCTCAATTTTAAAACTAATGATTTGAGCTTACACAAATGCCTTCCACTATGATCATAATGCCAAAATTAGAATTCTCAGCCATCCTGAAAAGGTATAACCTTCGGAGGAAAGAGTTATTGGAGAAAAGGAGATCAGTTATGGATCTGAGCAGTCAGTAAAATAATTAGAAAATTGGATTGGTCCAGTATTAATATGCTTATTCATCATATTTTGGACACTAAGTAAACTGTTGTTTAAGGGATATATAGCTATCTACACATATGAAGATGAGCTTGCTAATGCATATAGTAGTCATATTTTAATGTATTTTTAATTGTACATATAATACTTGTTTGATGAAAAAATTCATATAATACAAAGTAGAGTGAACAAAAGGGAGACAGTCTCCCCTATCCCCATCCCTGCCATTTTTATGCCTAGAAGGTAACTACTACCAAAGGCTTGGAACAGAGCATTTCAGACGTTTTTTCTGTTTTCTATTTTATGGGAGTAGTCTATAGACCTAAGTAAAATTTTTACTTATTTTAACATTCTGTTTCTTATCTTGCTTTTTAAAAAAGCTGAATAGTCATATTTTGGGGAGTAGTATCTCTTTTCTCCCCAAATTACATAAAAAGTCATCTTAAATATAACGTATATATGCTAAACAATGATGAATAGTCTCACAGCAGGAAATAAAAAAGCCCAATTTTATTGACCAAAGTTCTCTTTATATCCATATTTGGAAGGATTATTAATTTTTCTTTAAAGCAAGTAGACTCGCATATACCTTCATTTGACTAATAAGAAGTATCCTTGAGATATTTGTATGTAAATGGTAAAATGCTACAAAAAGAAATATCAAGGAACATGTAAGGTAATAATATTATTATAAAGTTGCTGACTAAATCTGAATTTAAGAAATGTTAAATTTAAATATTTATGGAAATGTAACTGCTTCAGTGTTTTCTTATATATAATTCAAAGGTAGAGTATCGTTAACTGAAACAACAAAAATAAAAGTCAAACAGTGCTCCAATCATTGGGTTTGCTAATTTTATTAACTGTTATGAGCATATGAAAAAATATATGTTAAGTTTTTCTCAATGTCATGCATGCAGATTTTTTAAAGGACATGTTTAGAGTAAATACCATAACCATTTTCTGCTAGAGCCTGGCACCTAGTAGGAAGTCGATAAATACCTGTTGAATAATGAAAACAACTTCACATACACTCTTACTGTATAGACTCTAAATTTGTGACACCCATATTACAAGAAAACAAATAGGTTAATTTCAAGATTATTTTTATTTCACTTTTTAAAAATTCATAAAATTTTAACTATTAATAAGGCTGGTCTTTTAAGTCGGTGAAATAAGAGGAAGCACATACAATATCATTCTGTGTTTGTCAATGAAGTCCCCCATTAAAAATACGAAAATCTCATAGGGATTTAAGCAGGGCTGTAAACAGTAAGTTAGTGTGGATTGCTTTTTATGGCACTGGTTGGAGAGAAGCAGACAAGAAAAAGCAAAGGGGAAATAATCCAAAGCACTGAATTCTTGCAGGAGGCAGAGAAACCGTCAAAAGGTAGCATTTGGTTTTGAGGCATCTGAGGGGAAAGTAGACAGATTTGGAGAAAAGGGGCAAGAGGGACAATGAAATGCAAAATAGATATACATGAACAGAATTAAGATGATAAAGACCAAAGATGGGTCTCCAAGAACAAAGTATTCTAAAATCCAAAATGGAAAAAAAAAAAAAAAAGATCTGAAAAGGGATAAATGGTAAAACAGCAGGTCTCTCTCATGGGAAGTCAATTCTTAAAGAGGATGAAGTTGGCTTTGGTGTTTGAAAAGGAACGGGGGATGGTTTAAGAAGTTACAACATGAAGGTTTTTGAGAAGAAGACATCTTTCTGCAGAGCTCTCTGGGATTTGTATGTGTAAAGGCACAGGGAGATGCTTTTTCTTTTTCTTTTTGGTAATCAAATAAATATATACATACACATATATATTTACTCTAAATACCTAATTTATATATAGATTTTATATAAATGAATATAAAGCATGTATATATGTTCACATATATATGTATTTGAATAATAAGAGAGAATAAAACTGTAATTGCAGTAATTACAACCTCAGGCCAAATTACTTGGAGGCAGCAGTGATATATCAGTTATGTGATTAAATAAGTCAGATGTAAGATTAATAACTGGAGAGGTTTCCTTACTGTGCAGTTAAATCTAGAAATTATTGGCATAAGGTAAGACATTTATTTCTTATACACAAACCATTCTGACCCCAACACCATGCAGAATAAAATGAAATGGAACAATATATGCACTAACAAATATTTTTAAAATGTATTTTGAACTGTAGCTCTGCTTTCTTGGGAAAATAATTCATACAATAAAATGGAATAATTTTGGATAAATATAGATTAGGACATTCTCAGAGAAATAAAGAGTGCCAATGTTTGTCTCACAAAATGAACTAATTACTGCAGCTGATTCTGAATTTGGAAATAAGTCTCCTGGCAGTTTAGGCAAAAAGGGAAATAGGTTGGTTAAATTCTATTCATTCAAGTATCAGATCCTCTTTTCAAGTATCCAGGGTATAAATCATAAATGAATAAAGTTAATTTGTTATCTCAGTTCTGCTTACTCATGCCAGAGATTTAAAAGAGCTATGGAAATTCATTAATGGATTCTAAGTGTTTCCTAGAATATGCTTTGGTGAAAAAGATGGTACAAAATTATCTGAAGATGCAAACTTTTCTTTAAATAAACTTAAGGAGGAATTTACTACATGCATTCTTTTATAAGAACTGGCCAGTGATAAACAGGATGAAGTTTTCGTATACAGTTAACTAAATATCCTTCATCCATAGTCTATTAAAACTCATAGACACGCAAGCCGGCACAGAAGAATGCACAGCGAATGGACAGAGAGAGCAGACAACAGGGGGCAGAGGTGGGGAAGGAGAGAAATAAAAATCTTAAAAGAAAAACCTCATAGACAATATTACTGATGGGCCAATTATTTCCAGTCCACTATAAAATGTGAATAAAATAACAGCAAATGATAGCCCAACCACATGTTGCAGAATTCTTTATGCAGATAATTTCAATAATTATGTTTGCCCATTCACATAATAATACATAATACATTCTGCCTGTCTGCTACCACCCTATCCCCAAAACCACCTGCCCTCAACCATTGCTTGTATTTCCCCTATCTGAAGCATGATTATTTCCATTTCAAAGTGGTGAGTTTAGTTATTTATTTGCAATCAATCACTAAGATAAAATAAGATTAGCCTCTGAAATAACAGCCATAAAAAAGTATTTTATAAATAATGTAGACACAAAATTTACTTTGTTGGGAAACTATTCTTTATGGGTCATATGCTTATGAATATATAAATCATCATTAGGGAAATAGAAGAAAAAAACACATCAAAATAAATTTTAAAACATACTTTTCATTAGGATGAAAACGTTAAAATTACCAAAACATGTATCTTTACTAGGAAACATTACTAACAAAATCACTAAAACACACGGAAGGACTGATAGATAACTCGATATATATTTAGGCTGAGTTATATTCAGGCTGGTCACTTATATATGACTGAAGAAACATAACATCATTAATTTCCAATGCCTCCATGCTAAAAGCCAAGGTGTTACTTTTGAAGACAGTGGCAAAGACTGTCAACCACCAACCCACAGAAGCAGCAGGAACAAAGATGAGAAAATAAGCAACCAAATCACAGTGAAAAATGACAAGTTTCATTTTCTAAACTTCCAACATATCTGCAAGTTTTTTTTTCTCCTCTGAAAACTGACATCAAATGAATCACTATAGTCCACCTAGAGTTAAAAAAAAAAAAAAAAAAGAGAATCGAGCACAGCCTTGGCTAGAGCAGACAAGATTGGGCACAAAATAGAGAATAAAAGACCCACCAATCCAATGTTCATTCTCAGAAAGCCTCAACATTACACCTAACTCCTGAACCCTTGAACATTTAATTACTAAATGCTCAAGTTCAGTTACTAAACGTTCAAGGTAATCTTAAAGGGAAAAGGGGAGAAGCATGCAAGGAAAGCACATTACCAAACTGTCTCTGAAGTCCTTAGGGAACTTGTAGATCGGGATCTCGGCTTCATAATAATGCTCATTTTGAAAAAATAATTAAAAAAATTTTTCCAAGTGTTCTGATTAATACATTTCAGCTGCCTTACTACAGAGAAGGTTTAAAATATATTCCATTTCCAAGGGGGGGCTGCTTGAAGAAATCCAAATTTCCCGGAGTCCAGCTCCTGCCCCCAGTCCGGCACATAGGAGAGGCTCTAACACACAGGAGCGTTTGCCTCTCTCATACTGAATTTACCCCAGCACTGGCTGTTCGGAAGTGACAGTTTCTTTTCTGTCTTGTACTGCCAAGGGAGGAACTGAATTTTTGAATCTATTCTTCATCTGGGTCACAAGGGAAACCAACAGAGCGCAAGAGCCCCTTGCTCTCCTCCTTTCTGCAATTCAGTAGGAACAGGTTTAAATGTTTCCAACACCGCCAGAGGACTCAGGTGGAGAGAGAGAAAATGACGGCGAGGTCCTGTGAGCACCGCAGAGCTGTCAGGGGAGTTCCATTTCAGGACGACCACAGGGAAACACTCTTCTCCGTGGAGCAAAGAAATCAGCCAGGGAGCAAAGCTCTCCACACTCCCAGCTGGACAACGGCTTTACCTGCGAATGTGATTTCCGTTTTGATCCTCTGCTTAGAATCTGATTCCAAGCCTTTGTGAATGAGAACTATCATTCAATCTCGCCAGGCAGAAACTATTCCTCAAGGGCTGGATGACGTCCGGAGGAAGGCAGTTCAAAGCAGCGCAGGGAAGTGTAAGAGGAAAAAAAAAAGCTCCCAGCCTGGCCTCCCCTTCAGTGGCTGTACAAAGCTAAGGGGGCAGATCACACCAGAGACTAGACTATACAAAAGCAGACCGGAGACCTCTCAAAACTTATAACACCATTTCCTCCTCTGGGAAATAAAGTGACTGTGTTATTCAGGGTAAGGATTCAGTGAGTGCCTTTAAAAGGAACACACCCCTTCCCACTGACTTATTTGTTTACCAAAAAGCCAAGCATTTTCTCTAAGTCCCTCACTAAAAAGTAAAATTTCTCTCCAGAAGCAAAGGTGAGAGGGCTTGAAGACTTGGCAGCTGTTCATTTTGGGCCGATTCAATAAAAGGCCACACTTTGGTGTTAGCTGTGGATATGCCAAATGCCTCTTAGAAATTCAAAAGGCAATTGGTGTTGCATCAGGCTGTGCTGGAATGTTGACGCTGAGAAGTCTAATCTGTTTATTGCTGGACAAGTGACCACCCATACTGAGGCTATTACCTTGCACCATGTTTCTAAACCTTATTTCTTTCCAGACATGATATGCAAATTTCATTGATTACCATACACAAAGATTCTGGTTTTCCTCATCCCGTAACATGTCTTCAGTAAGCAATGAAGTTAAATATAAACTCAAGTCTCTTATTACTGTGAAGACCAATCCCTGTTCCATCTCCTCTATCTGATACAAAAACTATTCTATTACAATAGACATAGTCTCAGCTGATTAAAACTGTTTCAAAGAGAAGGAAGGTTTGACCACCTTGCTTTCCCTTCTGAACATTTGCACAAAGGATGTGTCAACTTCAATTATTTTGGGTGTGAATTATCAAATGAAAATAATTTAGACATTCTGATTCCTCAAATGACATTAGTTAGTACGTTGGTGCTCTACTCTGACGTGAATTTGGTATTTATTTAGCCTTTACAGACAGGATGTCGGAGTGCAGTTGTGACCCACCCAAGCAACTTGGAAAATTAATGTAGTAAGGCATCCCGCCAGGGCCTCTGGCTGCTTATTACAACAAACTCTTTAACTCCTCCCCTGGTCATGCCTCAAGGTGGGTTTGTGATACAGTCTTCTCTAGGTGACCCTCAGGCATCTTAAGGGAAATGCCAACAAGTAGCTGTCCACATAGGTATCTCCTTAAGCTTTTCAGTTTTCTACGTCTGTCCAGGGAATTTATACATTCTTAGCTCTGGCCCAAGTTTAGTATACTGCTGACACTTTAAAGCAGGTTAACTCATTACACATTTTCCGGAATTCAAAAGAATGGCTTGTAAGACCACTCTCATTTGGGGTGGGGGGTGGGAGGTGGGGTGGTGAGGGGCTTACCTTTTTTCTCTTTGAAATTTTAAGATAGGAAAAGGAAGAAAACAAAAAGCAAACCACATAAAATAGACAACTGCTATTTGTTTGACACACTATCCTTTTCTATTTAAGATCAACTAAACAACTGCTCCCGTTTTCAGAAAGAAAATGTCACTGATCCCAGATTGTAATGTCTGCCAGTTGTATGCTAAACTCTCCTTAAATAATCAACCCAGTGTTCTGCTCTCCCCCAGCAAGCTCCCTGGCTAGTGCGTTACTTAGCTCACTGCCACTCCCCTCACTGTCATGTACACGTGCGTTTAGCACTGTGTGGTGCTGTTCCTGCCTTACTTGCTCCAAGTTCCACATACCATGTATTCTAAGAGTCTGTCTCAGAAAACCCTGCCCTGCTTCTTGGGCATATACTAAACACTGTATAGGAAACGGACTTTGGCCCAGTGGTTAGGGCATCCGTCTACCACATGGGAGGCCTGCGGTTCAAGCCCCGGGCCTCCTTGACCCATGTGGAGCTGGCCCATGCGCAGTGCTGATGCGCGCAAGGAGTGCCGCCCCACGCAAGGGTGTCCCCCGCGTAGGGGAGCCCCACGCGCAAGGAGTGCACCCATAAGGAGAGCCGCCCAGCGCGAAGGAGGGAGAACAGCCTGCCGAGGAATGGCGCCGCCCACACTTCCCGTGACGACAACAGAAGCGGACAAAGAAACAAGACGCAGCAAAAAGACACAGAAAACAGACAACCGGGGGAGGGGAGGGGAATTAAATAAATAAAAAATAAATAAATCTTTAAAAAAAAAAACACTGTATAACAGTCCCATAATGTCTATATCATCTCAGTCCCCAAATAAAACAAGTTCGGGTGGGGAATCTGACAAGCATGCAACTAACCAGAAGAATCAAAGCTATTTGGGTTGCCTTAACAGATGAAGAAAGATGCATGACACTACCAGACCACTGAGATTTAAACTTTTTTATTTTTCCTCTACCCTTGATGTTTAAGGTAGAGATAAAATAACAACAATAATAATAATAAACCTAAAAATACTTAATATTACAATGTTTTCTCTGCTCTAAGATAATTTTCACATGAACATATCTTAAATTTGGATATATTTTACAAATTGAGTGTCCTGTATTTTTTCTTGTGAGAAGCATCTCAGAAATGAGTGAATATGGAATTGACTTCCACATTGTTTTTGGCACATAAGCATATAATGGTGTACAGGCTGGCGAGGATGCCTGAAACTTGGGGAAACTGGGCTGTAGGAACTGCCTGTACTGGTCAGTAGGACTTTGGGAGAACAAGTCTTTGATCTAGAAACTGCTATTATTTCTCAACATTATCCAGATATATTGAATTGTATAATATTGTGTTGACGTCTTTCTATTTGACTACTGTTGCCACAAAATTTCAATGGATTATATGACAGATGTCAAAGTTTATTGGGTTAACTATCTACATCTATTTTGCTGAATAAGACAATTATGTTGTATGATGTTTCTCGAACTTCAGTCATTTACATTCCACCTCCACAATTTTTGCCATAATGGCATTCCATCTACACTGTTACTCACTTGATATTTTTCTTCATTGACTTACTTAAAAAAAAAAAAAACACCTTAGCTTTAAAAGGTAACTTTATATTTATTCTGTGAATATGTTTGATAAAATGGCTATTTTTTTCGAAATACAAGTGGCTATAAATTGAAGGAAAAAAAAAGAGTGCAAATTACTGTCTAAACCATCTCTCATACTTCCAGTGATGCTCACAATGCATGATAGGCAATACAGACATAGAAAGCATCATTTGCACACAGTAAATTGGCTGTACCCTAAAATGTGATTTTCCATTCTCTTAGCATTCAGTGGTGAAAATGACTTATGGGACTAATGACATTTACTAAGAACCATGAATTAAACATGAAACATAACTGAAAGCAATCGAATGACGTGTTTAAGAATGACTTTATTGTGCCCAGGTTTCCTCAGATACTATCACTTTGAAATATTCTGTTCCTCTTATGTTCTCTAAGTAAGCTACTGTTTTCTGGTTGCAACAGAAACACTATTTTCAATCTGTCATGAGCAGCTTAATTAGAACCATGTTATCAACTGGTGAAAGGCCTTCAAAATTGCTTAAATTCAGGACTGTAGATAGGTCAAATAACTTTTAAAGAAAAATGACCATAGATCTGAAGTTTTTTTTAGTTTCCTGGTATTCTACATTGTACTCTGACATTGATAAGAACAAGTAACTGAACTCTTGTAGCATTTCCTCATTTATTGAGGAATAATGTGGTATTTTCCTTACATGAAGAGGAATTTTGAGCATATTTCCAACAGCCTCTCTTATTTTTTTTAACTTACTAGGTATACAATTGGATTCAAGGACATTCCTTTCAAAATGGACCTGACTCAGAGCTAAATTCCTTAATTTCTGAGAATTCCAGAATATTATATTTTGACGGTTCCCTGCCTTCAGATTTCCTATCTATTTTGTAAAATGTCAAATAAGAATAATAATAATCATGATTAGTAATTAAGTGCCCACTTAGTGAAAAATATATTATATACACTTTCCTATTTAGTCATCAGAAAAACTATGCATGGATAATAATAATGATTTTATAGATTAAAAAAGCCAGCAATTTGTTCAAAGTCAGATTACGATAGCAAAAAAGTGTTTGGTTCCTGATATGTCTAAAGTCAAACCTTTGCTCATTTTGATGTGTGTGTGTGTGCGTGTGTGTAAGATATGTGTTTATGTGTGTGTATGATATTAAAATTGCTACCAAGTTCTTGGAAATCATTTTAAAGTCATCCATCCTCTTCAGTTGGACAGTAGCACTGAATGAATAATCATTAAAAAGTGTTTGCACGCGGACTTTGGCCCAGTGGTTAGGGCATCCGTCTACCACATGGGAGGCCCGCGGTTCAAGCCCCGGGCCTCCTTGACCCGTGTGGAGCTGGCCCATGCGCAGTGCTGATGCGCGCAAGGAGTGCCGTGCCACGCAGGGTGTCCCCCGCGTAGGGGAGCCCCATGCGCAAGGAGTGCGCCCGTGAGGAAAGCCGCCCAGCGTGAAAAAGAAAGAGCAGCCTGCCCAGGAATGGCGCCGCCCACACTTCCCGTGCCGCTGACGACAACAGAAGCGGACAAAGAAACAAGAAACAAGACGCAGCAAAAAGACACAGAAAACAGACAACCGGGGGAGGGGAGGGGAATTAAATAAATAAAAATAAATCTTTAAAAAAAAAAAAAAAGAAAGAAAAAAAAAAGTGTTTGCACGCATTACAGGCATAATGATAAGCATATTTAATGGCCAGTCATTTTTAGATTTTCAAAACATTCAGGATTAAACAACCTGAATTCACCATCCTTGTTTCTAAGTTTTAGGTTTATAAACATATGATGAGGGTGTGTGTGGCAATATGACCAGTCTGTTAGCTATGAAGTGTGATAAGGCCCTTAGCTGTAATGGTGGTTTGTTTTTACCTGTGCAACAGATGGCATTTTGATTGCCTCATTAGGTAATACCAGCTAACAAATGATCATTTTAAAAGGTAACCATATCTGAGACTGCTGAAAATGCACAAATTTCAATAGTCAACAAATTACATTGTTTATCAAAAGGTGCAAAAAGCTAGTTTATAAAACTGGAAACATTTCCATATGGGATCAGAAATGTTGACATGGAATGCATTTTGTAATTGACTTCTAGAACTTTGTGCTAATTCAAAATACTGGATTTAAAGAACAAAGAATTTGTAGGAATTATTAATAAATAAAATACCTATACGAAAATTTCATAACTGCTCTTGTGTTTCCTTTGTTCTCCACCTTCCCTCTTCTTTCTTTTACTCTTCCTGTTCTTTGTTCTTAATTTAAAATCATGTCTGTCAATTTAACATCATTTCTAAAAACTTTTTATTTTGAAATAATTTCCAACTTGCAGGACAACTGCAAAAATAATGCAAACCCCATATACAGAACTCCAACATACCCTCACCTCTCCAAATACCCAGATCTACCAATTTTAATATTTTACCAATTTTGCCATATCAGTTTATCTATCTAGATACCTACTGATTTTCTGAACATTTAAGAGCAGTTGTACACATCATACTCCTTGAACATATATTTATATGTACATTTCCTACAGACAAGAATATTTGCTCATGTAATCACTTTCAATGCAGTTATCATATTCAATAAATTTAATATAGATTCTATATTCCAAATTTTCCTCATGTCCCAATAATAACCTTTTGAGCCCTTGCTCATCTATTCTTAGATCCCATCCAGTATCATGCATGGTACTCATTGTCATTATATCTTCAGTTTCTAACCCTTCCTAAGCATATGATTCAGTGGGATTATCTGCATTTACAATACTTTCACCATCATCCAATGCTAAAACTTCCCCTTCACCCCAAACAGAAACCCTACGCTCATTTTGCATTAACTTGCATTGCCCCATCTCCAGTAACTCTACTTTTTGTCTCTATGAATTTGCATATTCTGATATTTATTTTCTTTGTGGTTACCATGGGGCTTAATTTAGCACCCTAAATCTATAACAACTGCATTAGCTTTGATGCCAATGTAATAACTTCAATAGCATACATAAACTATGTTCCTAATCTCCTTCCTTCCCCCATCTTTATGTAGTTCTTGTCACCAGATACTTTCACATTAGGAGTCAAAAACCATTGATTTATCACTACATTTTAAGCTTTTGCCTTTTAGATCTTGTAGGAAGCAAAAAATGGAGCTACAAATCAAAATCACACTATTACCTGTATTTGTATTTGCCCGTGTCATTACCTTTATCAGAGATCTTTATTTCATGATGTGGCTTCAGTCAAATGTCTACTGTATTTTCCTTTCAACCCTTTAGAATTTCTTGTAGGGCCAGTCTAGTGGTGAAAAAGTCCTTAGCTTTTGTTTATTGGGGAATGTCTTAATTTTCCCCTCATTTTTGAAAGACACTTCTGTTGGATACAGATTTCTGCTTGGTAAGTTTTTGCTCTCAGAATTTTAAATTTGTCTTTCCAGCGCCTACTTGCCTCCAAGTTTTCTGATGAGAAATAGGTACTTAATCTTATGGAGGCTCCCTTGTATGTGCCGTATTGCTTCCCTCTTGTGGCTTTCAGAATTCTCTCTTTATCAAATGACAGTGTGATAATAACATGGCATAGCATAAGTCTATTTGGGTTTATCGTGTTTGGAGTTTGTTGAACATCTTGGATGTATATATTCATGTCTTTCATTAAATTTGGCAAGTTTTAAGCTACTAGTTCTTTGAATATTCTCTCTGCCCCTTTCTCTCTTCTCTTTCTTGGACTCCCACAATGTGTATGTTGCTATAATTCATGGTGTCTCACAGGTTCCTTGGACTCTACTCACTTTTCTTCATTCTTTTCTCTTTCTGTTACTCAGACTGGATGATTTTAATTGTCTTATAGTCAAGTTCCCAGAGTCTTTCTTCTGTCAGCTCCAGTCTGCTTTTGAACCCCTCTAGGGAATTTTTAATTTCTTCTACTGTGGTTTTCAGCTCTGTTTGGTTCCTTTTCATAATTTCCATTTCTATTGATAGTCTTTGTGTTCATCTATTGTCTTCTTGATTTTCTTGAGCTATTTGTGCAGGTTTAGGACTTATTTTTTTAAGTGTCTGGTATGTCCCAGTCTGGTCCTCCTCATGATAGCTTCTGGTGCTTTTCATTGCCTACACCATTGTTTCCTGTTTCTTTGGATGTTTTGTAAACTTTTACTGAAACCTGGATATTTAAATATTTTAAATTGGCTGGAACTTAGATTCTAAGACATCTAGAGGCAGGGAGAGAGGGAGGGAGGGAAGGAAGGAAGGGTGGGAGGGAGGGAGAGTGGGAGGAAGGAAAGAAGGGAGGGAGGAATGGAGGGAGGGAGGAAGGAAGGAAGGAAGGAAGGAAGGAAGGAAGGAAGGAAAATACCTTTGCAGGTTGCAGATTGACCTGTGTGACTGCTCTCAGCATCCACCCATACAAGGAATTTGGAGAATAGCTCCAGGCCAAAGCGTAGGGGGCTGCCTGATCCTTTCTGGGCATGTCCCTTCTGTTGGACATGCTTGTGTGGTCCTAGGAATCCCCCATTTTTTTCAAAATCAGTTTGCTCACAGTTCCAGGCACCGCACTATACGTTTTACAGCCAGCAATCCCTTGCCCTGGGTAGCACAACCTGACTGTTCTCCCATGGCATTTTGTACTGAGAGCTCTGTGAACCACCTTCTACATTCAGGACACATTCTGGAACAGTGAGTCCCTCCATACAGACTGGACCAGGATATACATGCTCCCAGGGTGTGATGAGGTTACTTTCTGCCCTCTGGAACTGGAACCAAGGATCTGCACTGGAAGTGCATGACAGCCCCACACCAGCCAGTGAGGGGCTGGAGGAGGGCCCAGCCAGGATGCCAGGAGATCCCACCACATTTAAGTGGCCTTTTTCTTGATTCAGCATTCACCCTGTTACTAGTCTTTTCAGTGTTTTCTGGTTCCCTGAGAAAGATGTTTCTGCCAGTTTTTGCTGATTCTTCAAAGTTTCTCTAGGGGGATGGAGCCCTGCAGTGTCTCACTCCACCATCCTGATCTTAATAATTTTTCTGAACATAATTTAACATTAAATATTTAATTTTTATTAAAGAAATGCATGCAAATATTAATAGTTTTAACTAGTCAAACAGTCATGATAGTCATATTCTCACTCCCCACATTGGTCTCTGATCCCACTTCATACATGAGGGTAAGGCTCTAGAAAGATGACGGGACACTTTGGGTGCACCACTGGGACTTGTGTGCTGAATTGGAATTGGGTGTCCTATAGGCTTTTTTCACTGAATACCTCAGATGTCACTCTTTGTAGTTTTCCTCTAGGGTAGTTCAAGTTTTTTAGAGAAGGATATAACTTTGCCTACTAGAGTTCCAGTGTGGGCAGGAGAAGAGGGGGTAGGGGGGAAGCTGGAGATCTTACTGCTCAGTTGGCAGGCTTTCATTTAATCCGTTGAGTAACTCTCCTTCCCCTCTCTTCTGCCTAGGACACTGGAATCTGTCTTGCACAGAGAAGAATGTGTGTGAAGGGGTGGGGGATGATGACACAGGTGTTCTGACCATACTGAGGAAGTGTGAGCGTCTATATATATACATATATAGTATACATACTTTCATACAGATCCCTATTTTCAGAGCTCAACTTCCAAAGTGCCTTCAGTAACAGCTCTGGGGTACTGATGGCAGCTCAGCTTGCTTCTCTTTAATATAATCCCCTATTCAGCTAAGTCGTTGACCATTTCTCCATCCACTTTTCTATCTATAGGCATCATGGTTTGCAGATACAGATATCTCCTACTTTCTTCAAAGATGAAATTTACCCTTCTGTTTCTTGTACTAATTGCTGTTATGGGGTGAATTCTTAGAGAAAAATAGGGTAGGAAGGTCTTTTCTACACCATTTTAAAACTTGAAACCTATTAGCAATGGAATTGGGTGTTTATCTAAGCACGTGTATTTAAAATTTCTCTATATCAATTGGCTAGATACATTTCTACCCTCTCTACGTATAGGTACAGATTAAGTTTTAATGGTAGATTTGGACCCTAATAGCCAGTTTTTGGTCAAGAATTCTCCTTGTTAAAACAAAAGTATTAGAAACAAAGAGTTTTAGGACAATTCTCACCCTGAGAAATCAATGTAACTTGCCTCACCCATCACTTATTCTTTACCAAGTCTTTGCTAGGTATTATACAGACACAATGTAAAAAACAAACAAAAAACAAAAAACAACTTTGCCTTGAATAATATCTGGTATATATTTTAAATGAACCCTTTAACTGTTATTTTGTTTAAGTATATAGAAATGTTTCAACATTTATCCTGATTGGTCATATTATACCTTTAGTTCTGACTTCAGATTCATAGTTAACCCTCTATGTTTAATGAAGTAGCTCCAAACATGCATTAGCTATCTCATGGGATAAAGCGTAAAATTTAATTACCTTAATGAAAATAATTTTTAAAGATTTAAAAAGAGACAAAATAATTGGAAAATCAAGTTGCCAAACAAAGCCCTTGTTTCTTACATTGTGAAATAGAGATTTTCATTAAAATAGAATTTAGAAAATAGCTGTCAAATAAATGTACACAGAAAGTGTTTTAATAATTAATATATGATGCCATAGACAATGAAGGAAATTCACTTATCAGGAAGCAAACTTTCATTGGGGTCTATTTAATTTACATTTGTTTGATAGCATTTTCCCCCATACATGTTAAAAGTAATCGGAAAATTATCCAGGGAATTCCAGCAATTTCTCCTTGACCACATATTTACAAATAAATTGTATTTAATATAAAAGATCTGATCTTTGAGACATTTGTTATTAATTAGGGAGGGAATACAGGGTCATATGAGGAAGCAGTCTTTGGAGTCAGATTGCCTGGGTGCAAATTCAAATTCCACTAATTACTTGCTATTTGGTCTTGAACATATTACTTACCCTTCCCGAAGTCTCAGTTTTCTCAGACATAAAATGGAGTTAAATATGGTTTTCTGAGGATTAAACGAGCTAATCCATGACTAGCTAAGCCTTGTCAAAGCTTCTGGCATATAGAAAGGGCTCAATAATAAATCATAACCTACTCTTAAAAATACGTTTTAAAAAGAAACTCAATGAGATATCAAGGAAATCAACTTGAAAAGTTAAAAAAAATGTTACTATTTTAATTTGCCATAATTGTTTTTTCCCTTGGTGTAGACCCTGACTTTCTGACCCTCGTCACAGAATTGACTGCAAATCGCTTTCCTGCCTTTGGCTTTACGTGTCTAAGGTGTATTCTCTACATCATCATGGGCTTATTGCTCACAGATATGAACCTCAGAACATTAAATTCCCTGCATAGAACCATTCAGTAGCTTCCTATTCCCAACAGAATCAACCACAGGCTTCTTAATGTATTCATATTAAAAATTTCCACCATGTATGGAAATTTTTAATATGTATGGAACATATTAAATATATGTATGGAATCCCTGTACAATGTTAATGCATGTTTGTTTTTTAGGTTCACAACGTTTACTATACTTGTTGTTTATATATGTTCATGTTTGAATGATATACTTAAATAGAATAAAAAAATAAAAACTTGCACCATTTGAACCCAATCTACCCTTCAGCCTCGTTCTCAATAACTCTCAGTATAATGGCACCACACAATCTTACATACCTTTCCCCTAATCTGCCACATTCTTTTCTGCATCAGCAGCTTTGCCCATGCTGCTTTCCCTTCCCTGGGAACCTTTCCCCTTCCTTCCCCTTCTCTGCCTGGTAAACATCTTGCTTACACTTCAGCATCTAACACAAGCAGCATTAAAAGGCCAACTAATTTCAAGACATAACTTCTAAGTTCAGTAAACTTGGCTTGATTCGATCTATGAGCACCTGTGAATTTGGGTGTTTTTTCCTACTCATACATAATTTGTTTACAATGTCAGACAGGAGACAGGGAATTGACAGGGGTGTCAGAGTCCCACAGCCTATGTTCCACCTTGATTTTAACTGTGGACCTTCAGAAGCAACTGAATTTCTCTAGGGTGCAACACCCTCTTCTGTAAAATGAGGACAGCAGTACACACCTGTCTAGGGTTATTCTGGTGATTATATAAGAAAACACATTGCTTCTTCTGCACTCTCATGCTCTCTGTGGCTTTCAGATCTTTGCACATACTTCTCTGGCAGGAGTCTCCTTCCCTTTTACTTCTCTCTCTCTCTCTCTTTTTTTTTTTAGTCGGGAATTAACTCAGGGGTCACCTGCTCCAGTCCTGTCGCCTTCTAGTCTGAATGAGGTGCCTGGCATTCCTCATGGTGAACTTATTCACACCATGCCGTGGTCCTCTCTGCACCTGGCTAATGTAAGCTTTTAACTGGAGACTCCAAGAGAAGGGGCGGGGTTCTTCCATGCACCTGCTGCCAGTGCCTAGGAATGGCCTCCCTGGAGACACCTGTGCCTCCAGAACGCTGCAGGTTCCTCGAACACAGGGAATGGGACTGATTCTAGCACAGGATCTGGCACCCAAGATGTGTGCTTAACAACAGAATAAATCCTTGGTAAACAGAAGGAGATAAGCCTCTCACAGATTTTCTTCCTGCACCCTTTTGTGGCATTTGCTTCAGGGCTGGAATTAGATTTCAAAACTTGAGGCTTGTCTCTGTCTCTCTTTTCAGAAGCCTCTATTTCTGAAAGTTACTTTTTGACACCTTCTCGATCAAAATATAGTCCCTACAATATCCTTTATAAAATTTTTCTACTAAAGATAAAGGGTCTGTTTGGGGTAAGGAAATATCCTGGGAAAACTCTTAGGCTCTGAGCTGACCCCAGCATCCTTGTGACAGAGGGGAAGATCTTTTCCTGAGGAAAAACAGGCCTGGGATCTGGAGAAGCTATTATGTAAGACGTTATTCAACCCTGATAAAGTATTTGAACTATAACAGGGACCTTTTAGACACTCAATTGGGAGGAATGACATTTCCAGGGAGAATGTCTGGCATCCTGGCAGGAAAATGGGGAGGATACTTGTGGTTTCCATAAAATCTGCCAAAATCAGTTACCTATTTGACCCGTAAATATGAAGGCTGTGTCTCTGGAGGGGAATTCTACAGCACGAGCAATCTATTTAGGACAGATGTTCCCAGGTCAGAACTGGGGCCTCCTGGCTCCCAAGGTCTGAAGATGATGGACAGAGTTCCCATTCACTGCGTTTCACTACGCCAGGCCTTGGGCAGATGGCCTGCACATGTTATCTCATCCAGTTTATAACAACCTCAGGAGCTAGGTACTATTAATTCCTCCATCAAACAGTTGAGGAAACTGAGGGGTAAGGATGGTTAAGTAGTGTGCTCAAGGATGCATAACCAGTAAAAGGTTAAGTGGGGACATAAACTCAGATTTGTTTGTTGTAAGAGCTAAGGTCACCTGGGAAAAACTAGGTGAACCAAACAAATACTATTGCAAATAGGATCTAAACAGGGGATATGGATTTATATATATATATATATATATACACATATAAAATTGTTCAAGCAATTCTTAGGCAAAGATAGAATTGATAAATTTATTACCCCTAGTGATAGTTCTTTGTGGACATGACATTGAAATCATTAAAAATTAATTATTGTTTTCACTAGGAATTAAGGTTTTCAAATGTTTCAGGTGTTTAGATAACAGACTGTAAGAGTATATACAAACATGGTGTTCAACAATAACTTTAGAAAAAAAATGTTTTTTTTACTATGTTGGTTCTTTTCTTGAAATGAAAACTAATTTCCCTTTCTTTCTCAAGAACAATTTCTGTGGTTGTTTTGTATTTATGGTTAATTTTATTTTAAAATTAATTAATTATTCTTATTTTTTTAGGATAGCTCCTGTATAAGGGGTAGGAAAGAAGACTAAATACTATTTTATTAGATCTTGCATATCAGTTCTTACTCAAGGGGAGAAAGAAAGCCTGTTCCTTCCAGGCAGGCAGTGTACTCTAACAAAACAGAACAAAACACTTGCAAACAATATAGAACTGTGATTTTTCAGAGGAACTGTTCTAGCGTGTCCACTGTTTCTTACTAAGCATGTTTTCATATTTTTTTGCAAAAAAAATGCATCTTTAGAAAGGTAATTGGCAAAAAATTGCCTTTGAAAAGCTGAAGGCAAATGAGTTGGAAGAGATAATGCCAAAATACACTCTATTTTCAAGGCAGATTGTTATTCCATATGGGGAGGGAATATGAAATAGTTTTCCCTCAAGTCCAAGAAATTCAAACTTCCATTTGGCTGACAGCTCCTCAGTGAGTCAGTTTCTCCCAGAACTTAAGTTCTGGTTTCTCAGGTTAGCAAAATTAAACTTTTCTTATGAGTTACCATATAGTAACTATAAATTATAATTAAAGTACAGAGATTACAAAAAAAACAAAAAAGCCCAAAAATGAGCTATTTAAAAAATAACTAGCTTACAAATGAGGAGTAGCTTAGGCAGGGCTGTTTAAACATCTTTGCAGGCCCCAACATACATCATATTCAACATATTGAAACGCACCCACATCCCACATTATCCATGATTTTTGTTATAAAATTTGGACAGGATCCCAATAATTTTGCTTTTGAAATTATTTGGCTACTATTAAACTCACGTAACTTGTGATTGGGCCAGATTTCTCTACAGTCATCTGGCACACTCGGGTAAACTTGCAAAATGGAAGGAAAAAAAAACACAAAAAACAAACAGTTCACAAGTTTTCTCAAATGCAGTAAAATCTTTATGAGCACTTACTTGTCCACTACTGAAGTTGATATAATGTTATATTTTGAACAAGTAATTCAACTTTAATCTTAATTTTGAACCTTTCTTTCTGTGTTTGGAAACAATTGTTTTAATTTTTAGGTCGCAGGTATTTTCAGAGGCCCATGAAAAGTTTATAGGTCCAGGCGCCCAGGACTGAGGACAATAGTGGATTTTATGGACACCAGGGCCTGGGGATGGGATCTGAGAGGAAAGAGAATTCTGGTAAGAAGTGATTTATGCAAGGAGACATAGTTAATATTTCCAGATAGTGTGCTATTTCCTGCACTACTTTGATCATTGTTATATCTTATTTTGCTAATGGGGTAAGTAAGGCATCACACATGCACTGTGTAAGGGCTTACTCCTGATTCAGCTCATAATAAGTATCAAAGTTGATAAGTTAAAAACACACACACACACACACACACACACACACAAAAGATGTGGTTGTTACCCTCAAGGACATAATAACTTAGTTGGGAAGAAAAATTTTTTCTTTTTAAGGTTTTTTCTCTACTAATTGAACACATGAGGTTGCAAGGTAATGAATGCATTGTTTGGAGATTTAAAAGACCCAACTAAACAATAATATGGTTTGTCAGGCTGTACCAAAATCTTTGCTAAGTCATCCTTCAATATACCTGATGGTGACTTAAGAATTAAGATAGGTAGGATCTCAGTGTCAAGCTGCTGGTGTGGCCCCAGCATCCTCCCCATTAATGGAGGAAGCTGCATGAAAAATTCTTTTGAAAGAGCCAGTAGAGTAGGAAGATCAATTTTTTTCATTCCATCCCAGGGATGTGTAGTCTTGAACTGGGGTTAGTTAGAGAAACTGCAAACATAAAGAGGAGATTTTAGCCTCAAGCAAAACAGGTGTATCTGAGTTTAACTCTCCATCTGACTCTTGTTCTGGTAGATTGCTCTGTGGATATGGTCTGAAACGAACTTTATTTTCTAAGGACCAATGGAGTGTATTGCTTTCCAGACAGCACAGGATACTCAATGGAGGCCCAAATAACCAAACACTTTTTTTTTCCATTGTTCTTGTTCTCACCTAAATAGGGCCAATCATGGGAATAACACAGTTTCAATAATGCTAAGGCATTCTTGCCTTCTGTAACTGGGCTGGGCATGTGCGCAGGTGGACTATGGAGTCAACGCTTGAGTGACTCTCCTGACATCAGAGTCACGCACCACAGAGGGCAAAATCTCGCTGCAGGGTCACTGCGTGTCCCGTCTGAGGATGGTGAGTCACCCTTTCCTTCTAAGCTCACAAATGGCATGGAAAGGTCGCTGCTACCCTTACCTACTCCAGGGAAAAAAATCTGTAAGCAACATGCCTCCAGCTACTGAGAAAGAGATCATTTCTGAGAACCTTTACTATTGACTATTGGTTGACATGATGAAAGCAGGAGAAATGGCTATAGGGGATTTAATTCAACCTGAGGAACTACCTAGCAGATTAGATTATGTAAAATTAATTATGGGAACTTAATGCTGACCATTGATTCCTAGCATGAGAGACATACAAAGAAGCTGTTTCTCTAAAATGATTGTTTAAAGTAACAAAGAGAAAGTCCTTTTTGTGTGAGGGATCATTTTAGCAGGACTGCTGTGTATGTCTGGGCAGGTTGGGCATGGCGCAACACCAGAGGGCACTGCTTACACAAACCATGAATCCTGCAACATGGTGCCTGCATTTCTCTTTCTCAAATTACGAGGCAAGACAAACTTTATTTTCCATCTTCAAACAGACCTCAAAGATTCTCAGGTTGAAGCACTAAGCCTGACATTGGGGCACACAGAGAAAGCAATGTGGGAGTGGCTAGGAGCACCGTGGGGTCACGCTGACAAAGTTTAAACCCCAACTCGGCCCTTTACCCGAATCGAGTTGCTTATCACTTTATGCCTCAGTCTCCTCAACGTAAAATGACTATTATCAGGGTGACTGAAAGAATTAAATTAAACTTAGAACAGTGGCCAGGAAACAGTAAGAGACTCAATAAATGTGGACTCCTACTATCAAAGAAGACGATATCTTCCTTTCGTTAAGTCATTAGGATTCTTGAATGAATGAAATTGGTTATAGCTACATTATTATGATTGTGCCTCAAGAGTATTTTTGACCCTAGAGAAACCTTGTGCCCTTTAGGGCTGAGAGCTAGGAACAGTTTAACAAAAAGTTTTTTGGAAAAAATGAAAAATCAGTTTAATGACTATCATTAAAAGTTTAAAAGAGTTCATTGTAGGGGTAGTCTCTGCTGTATACTTTCTGATGTCCTTATCCCTGAAGGCTAATAGAAGTCAATGAAAAAGGATGGGCATTCCAAAAATAAATGTCAAGCAAGAAACTCCAAAAACAATGCTATCCCTGCCCTACATTTTCTCTCCTTCAGGTGGCACTGAAAATATAGCAAAGGGTCATTGCACCATTGGAGGTTTTGATTGGAATAATCAGATATCAATAAAAAGTCGCTCTTTGAAAACTAACAAAGTCGAATTTTACTATTGGCTATTAAACTTTTTGAATGAACTTTGATTATATAATGGGTTAGATATGGTTCTGAATTTCTCAGTCCTCAAATGGTGGGCCAAGAAAAGCTGGAAGATTATGGAAGTATTATTTTGTCTTGACTTTGTGTCAACCCAAGGCAAATTCTGAAGCCAAGAGTGTGATGTTCTTTTCCTGGTTTTGATAGGCCTCTGTCCTCACAGATACAAGCCCTTTCCATCATATCCAGGTGGCTCTCCTGATGTCCACGGTGCCATCTGCCTTTACTGGCCTATTTCTAACATCAGGGACTGAGGCAGGACCCTCTGCCTTCATGCTTGACCTTTGGTTGTAAGGCTGAGGACCATATGAAAAAGCTATCACTTTCAGATTACTTTCTCTGTGTGTCCTGTTCTTGCATCTTTTCCTTAGAAACTTAGCCACCTTCATGCCACTATATGGTGGGTCTTTTGGAGAAGATGCTCCCCCTTCTCTGTGCCCTCTCTTCCCATCACTTCAGGCTCCCTTCTCTTTCAGAGGTGAGACTGTTGCCGTCAAGGAATGAAGCAGCTGAGTGGATGAAAAAAACCCAGCTTTGGAATAATGACGAATAGCATCTCATAGTTATTGTCAACGTCAGCATAACAGAGACTGGCAGGGCTGGGCATATGGAAGAGACAAGCCTGAAAAGGGGGCAGCTGCCATTAAGCTTGTGTGTTCCCATAGGAATGATGGTCCTGCATGATCAACTTTTCCTACTTATAAAGAGAAATTGGTAATTTGGAATTTTATGTGAGATTTTAAATGTTGGCACTAATTCAATATTTTAAAAAAATATTGTCTGGGCAACATTGTGAATGCCAAACAAAATAAATGTGAGGTAGAGGTGATGGTTGCAACACTAGCCTTCCTTTTAGCCATTGTTTAGGACTTAAGATTTACTGTTTTATTCTCTGATTAACTCATTTATGCTGAGAGGCTAATGCATCAATGGACTCATATCAAATATTCATATTTTCATAGTGGATATGGTAAATTACACAGTGCAATTCATTGCCAATTGTATACACTTTAGGTTTTCAGGAAAATTCTGGAATTGTAGAATAAGTTGTGATGAAATGACAAGGTCTATTCCATCCATGCATAAAACCAAACCTTTTGGACTTTATTTTTTTAAAAATTCCTGCATTACTCTTTAACTAATCATTAATCAAAGTCTCACTAGTTGAATGTGGAATTTGGTTAGGTAAACCAGAGAAGGTGGAAGGAAACTGACATTTATTCAATGCCTATTATTCACTTGGTGCTTCATTTTCTCTTCTAATCTTCAAAATGTCCCTATTAGTTGTAATAATTCCTTATTTTGTAACTGTAAATTGATGTTTGGAGAGGTCATGCCTAACTCCTTTGGACCACGGACCTCTATTACAAAAGGCGTTTTGGAGTTGCTAAACATTAATTCAGAAGCTGGTTTTGATAGCTAGCAGTCAGTAAAACACACACACACACACACACACACATCTCAGCATTTAGAAACAAGGCTAAACTGACTAGATTAGGCAGGGTCAGCCCCCACCTGATAATTGCAAGGGAAGAATTCAGTTCTAATAAAAAAACCCTTTTCACCTTAAATGAGTCATTATTGGGTCACTGTTAAGACACGGCAGCAATGCATACATTAACTGGATTCCTTAAATTCAAAGCCAAAACCAACTCACAGCTGAGGATGTAATGAAAGGTTAAGTAGGTGACTTAACTCTTCAGATCTTTCTAAAGGAGAGATGAGGGTCTAGTGGGGTTAAAGTAGGAGGGGTCAATAGAGATTGGAGGAAAATTAAGGGATAGCAAAATCTGTCCTGACTCCAAAGACAGTGAGGGGTAGAGAGTTGAAAGCCAATGAATTTTTATGACGGCTTCAGACTAACCTATAAGGGATTCTATCAATATTGTGACATTTGATAAAACTACCATAATGGTGAAGTGCGTCCTTTATTATATGCAGTATCAAATACAACCATGACTTTGATAGTCTTCATAACAATCCCAAATGATTAAAATTATTATCTCCTTAGAATAATATTACATACTTACAAGGATAGATCAGTAAATATTGATGGAGTATTGTGGTAAATACAAAGAAGTAAAAGAAATAATCCTTGCTTAAGGAGTTTACAATAAAAGAGGGAATTGGGTTGTAAGAGACCTATATATGTCCTATATATGTCCTATACATGTACACAAAAAATACCATATTATGGGAATTTATTTGCTTCATAGGTCTTATATGTGAAATTTTCTTGTTCATATCTTTGTTATAGATCTTACCTCCTGAAATGGAACTTCCATGAGTGCACAAATTGCCTCTCTCATATAATCCTCTGTCTCCAGTGCCTAGAACTGTGCCTGGTACTGGTACATAAAATGTACTCCATAAATATTAGGCATATGAGTGAATGAATAAGTGAATGAATGGCACATCATGAATGTTACGATGAGAAAGTGGAGAAGGAAAATTCATTGTGGGCTGAACAGTCAGGGAAGATTTCTAGGAGAGGGGATTCTAGACACAGGCTCAAAGGAGAGAAGGTAACTCCTATGGGAACAATGGCATATAAAAAAAGGACAAGCAAGGCCTACGAGATGCTTAGGAGAACTAGACCAATACATCCCTCTTTCACTATCTTCTTCACTAAAGAAGAGCTTTGATTGGCAATTGGAAACTTAGAAAGCTGATTCAAGTGAGATAAATGATTAGGCATGTTGGCTTTTTGCCAGACGCTGGCACTCCACCATTTTATTTCAATAAATCACAAAATATTTCTAAGTCCCTCTTTTCTTTCTATATATTCCTGGTCTTCTCTACTATTTGGCCTTTACAGTCTTGTGAGAACATGAAATAGGCTATCAGGAGGTAGGTCAATGAGAAATATTGGAATTAAAAAAATGTGTGTCATTTCACAGTGCTTACTGCATGAGCCAAAAATACACTTTACGTGTTCTTTTTCCTGTGAAGGGGTTATGTGGATAGCTCATATATTGGCAAGTGAATGTGTTATTTCTAGAAGAGATGGGAATGTTAATTTATTTGCATAAGCCTAAATGCATGTCATTTTGAAATCAGCTTCCTGATAGTGTGAACCAACATACATAAACACACACATACACATCCTACACTCAAGTGGGCATGCTTGACATATGTCCCTTAATAATATGAACAGACTAAACATATCGTCACTCAATCAGCAATAAATCCTATAGTTATAGTAATGTCTGGACCATATTCCTCTTCTAATAAGGTCTGACTGTCTTAAGGAAAAAAAAAACCTGGAGCCACTGCAGGTTCAGAGTCAACATAATTAAAAGCCAGATGTGTCAGAATGGTTCCTGAATTTTCAGTTATTTACAGCAAGTATTATTGCTTGGGGAAAGGAAAAGGGACAGATTTTTCCCCCCCAGTCTGTGAGGAACATTTCCATCTCTTTTCCTCCTCGAATCCTTGGGAAGGAAGAAGCTACTGTGAAATGGGTGAGATGGAGGTGGGGAAAGAGATATTTGGCTGTGGTTTTGAGCTCTATTTTGCAGAGTAGGAATAGGAAGAAATTTTGCGGTAGTTTGAAGATGAAGGAAGGAAGGAATAGAGGGAGGAAGGGAAGGAGGGAATGAGAGAAGGATAGAAAGCTTCCAGACCTTTCACAACCATAAAGATGATGACTGAAGCCCCCTATTATGAATCTAGTTGCTTCAGAGCTATGGGGCTCTGCAATCACAAAGGCAGATGGAGGAACATTTTGTAATTAAGTGTATCTATAATTTTGTAATTTATGTTATTCTTTACATGTTTATGAACACTCAAACTAGTTCCTTTAAAAGATATTATCAGGGCTCCTTTAGTCTTTTATCATAAAATTTTATTTCTTTACAGTGTAGACCATGGTGTTCACAAGGGTGTTCTAGAGCAAACAAGTGAGACTATATTCTAGGTTAGAGTTGAGGAATAAGGAAATTTATAAAGGAATAGCTACTTTAGCATGTTAGAAAGTCATGCAGTCCAAAGTAAATGTCCATCTTGCTGCTGATTTGTTCATAAACTGTACCCAGACGGGCAGAAGTAGTGTGCCTTACATAGAAGGAAAGGTTATATTCAGTTTTGTTTTATTACTTTGTTAAAACTACCTATCAACTTATCCACAGACATAGCACCACATAATTAATTCTATAATGTGGTTAGTGAATGTTCCTGCTGAGAAGGGAGGAAGCAATCATCACCAAAATTAATTGACGATGGCTGTGAAACTTGGCCGGGTGACAAAACTGAGGCAAACAGATGCCATAACAACCACTGGACACCTGCCTCCGTTGACTCGATGAAAACATCTGCCACCTTCCACACGAGATGGACAAATGAGAAAGCCAGTCCCCAGGACAGAACTCTAAAACCTGCTGCCAGGCTCAAGGGCTGCCTTCCTGTCTCAGTGGAGTCCTTCCAGGTTTACTCTAGGGAGTGACACTGTGTTCACTCAAGAAACGCTGGCTGCTGCTTGAGTGCTCCGACATGCACCTCCCCCTGGTCTGTCACTCCATGCCTGGAATTTGCAACCTAGCAGGTGGTGAGAGTCCCTCTCCACAGATCAGCTGTCTCGCACAGACCAGTGCACATCTGAGCCACGGAAGAGGTCTCTGGCACTTGCCTGGACTGTGAGAGCACCCGCGGGCTTGCTTGGTGGGCACCAGCTGGCAATAAGGAAGAGCCCCAAGCCCAGGAACGGTTTGAAAGGACCTTGCTCTGGCCCCTGCGAGTCAACCAACAGGGCCCGCAGGCTTATGTCATCTGCCAGCTTCAGTTGGTGGGAGGGAGACCAGTTAACAATTGTTTCAACCCTTCATCAAAATCAATTAACACATCGTTACACTTCCATAGGAGTAACTAAGCAAGGGATCAGCAGGCTTCCAAAACAGCGCTTCATGATGAAAACATATTTTGAGTTCATCCCACTCGACGTTTCTGCAGTATAACAAGATGCTCAGAATATACAGACATAATAATCTAACAAAGGGCAACAGTCCTTGCAGATACACAGAGCCAAATTGTCTGACTTAGTCTGCCTTTAACAATCATAAGCAGTTTAAAACAGCTCTTTCCCTCATGTAAGGACCTGGCTCACCAGGCCCAGGACAGAACTAGCAGGAAGACTATCCGAGGACAAAGGGATATGGGTGAGATAAGGGCAGGAGATGCTTTGCTCATAGGAAATAAGAAACTCTAAAGCCCAAAGCATTTCCCTTATTTTTTCCATTTAGTTCCCCTGAGGTTATGCAGCTGGATATTCTCAGAGCTGACAGCAGACAGACCGGCTTATTATGAACTATTCTTTCTACCGTCAGAAATTTTCAGATCCTCTGTCATGACAGTTGATTCAATTACTCCTCAAACCAAAGGAGGTGCATGTCTAAGGTGTCTGATCTTAACCTCTTGGAAGGGAGCAAGATCAAAGAGCCTAGAGAATTTTGTTTGTCCAATGATGTTACTTCCTTCACTGAAGATGGTTCTCCTGTCTATGCATAATAAGCCTGGAGTGACTGAGGTTTGACAAATGATAGGGAAAGGGATGGGTTTCTATATGAACTGATAGCATATACCTTGAAAAGGAATACATACCATGTGTAAAAGTCACAGTCCCTTCCAGTCTGGGGACACAGGAGACATCTTAAATATAACAGGGTTTATTGAAACAAAAATAGGTATACCTAATCAATTACTTACTTGATCTTTTCTGTCATTTTTGAGGAGGTTTTAGTCTGAAAATAATACTCATAGCATTTAGCCAATACCCACAATGTATATTATCCCCATTTTATGGAGGAGAAAATTGAGGTACAGCGCATTTGAATAACTTGCTTTAGGTCACATGGCTAGGGACATGTACTATTAACTGACAAAGATATGACACTGTTTTTTTCCCCCAAGCAATTAATTAATTAAAATCACAAATTTTTGTGCATTTTCCTTGATGTTTGGGAGAAAAAGGCACTTGCTTGTTGAGGCACAGCTGCTTAAACCATTATAAAAAAGGTTCTGAAAGAACGAGAATTGGGGAAGCGGACTTGGCCCAGTGGTTAGGGCGTCCGTCTACCATATGGGAGGTCCGCGGTTCAAACCCCGGGCCTCCTTGACCCGTGTGGAGCTGGCTCATGCGCAGTGCTGATGAGCGCAAGGAGTGCCCTGCCATGCAGGGGTGTCCCCCGCGTAGGGGTGTCCCCCGCATAGGGAAGCCCCACGCGCAAGGAGTGCGCCCGTAAGGAGAGCCGCCCAGGGCGAAGGAAAGTGCAGCCTGCCCAGGAGTGGTGCTGCCCACACGGAGAGCTGATACAACAAGATGACACAACAAAAAGAAACACAGATTCCCGTGCCACTGACAACAACAGAAGCAGACAAAAAAGAACACCCAGCAAATGGACACAGAGAACAGACAACTGGGTGGGGGTGGGGGTGGGGGTGGGGTGGGGAGGGGAAAGAAAAAAAAATCAAATAAATCTTAAAAAAAAAAAAAGACCGAGAATTGTCTTGTACTAGTATTTATAAAGCAAGCAGAAAAGTACATTTACAGATTACAATTTATGGAAAGAGAAAATATAAAAATGAATATGCAAAAATGTTAAACATTATGGTGTTGCATTGTTAAAATGAGGAACAAGTCTTTTTTTTTCCACTCACAATTTCTTGATGTATTATTTTTGTAATTAACAATTATGCATTAAGGAAATACAAACTGTATGCTCAGCCTCTTTTTCTCTATACAAGATTTCTGCTGATGTCATAGTATTTTAGCTCAATCTATATGCAGATTAAATTTTTCCAACCTTTTAGTTTTTAATCAAGAAGTTGGGAAATACTTCCCTCCTGTATTTTAAGAATGAGGAAGACCATAACTTCTATGTTCATTTTGGGCAACCTTTTGTTTTATGACAATATGCAAAGGAAGAAGAACAGGTTATCAAGCCTTAAGGTTATTTATTTAAAAAGCAAAGACCCTGCTTTCAATCTGCCTGTAATCTAGTGACAGTCAAATTAAGCTCAAAATAGACCTGGTGTGCAATATCCTTAGACTACAAGCTAATTTCAAATATAGGAGAATCTTCATATATTTGTATATATACATATATTTAAAGAAGGCAACTTTCTTCATCTCCTTTAAAAAAGTTTATACAATTTTGCCAAGGGAAAATAAACTAAGGAAAATAGTTTGGGGTTGATTCAAAACTCTGAATATTTGATGTCTAAATTGGCTCAAAAGTCAGAAAAAACGCCTTCCCTCCTGCTATAATACTTTTAAAGCAAATAGAATCCATCATGCATGAAAAACTTATCGCTGACCTTTAACAGTAATTTTACTGATTGAAAAAGTTTCAAACAGTTATGGAAACGAAACAGACATTTGCTCATAGGCTTTAGACTCTGGCTCAGTTGACGGTAATTTTCCATTGATGGGGAGAAAATCATGAAAATGACATAGCTGTGGCTGGCTTTCAACTGGTCCTATACGAACTTCAGCCATGGTTCTGCATTCATTCTTTTGTGAGGGGTAAAATATCAATCAAGTCTATATAAAAAGATGTTATCAAACTTTGTTTTAGGTGACCAATAAGTACTATATGTGACAGTTTTGTTTCTTAGGTTCACCAACTATATATTTTATGCATTTATAATACTTATCCAAGCATGGGTAAAATTCTGCAGGAAAAAGCAATAAAGTCCTCTGTTCCAAAATTGTTTTAACATATGCTGCAGTAAAAAAGGTTCTTGATGACTTTAAAAATTTCCATATCAGATGTTTTAGAAATGTATTTTTCCAAACATGGGTGGGAGGATGCCTTCTAAACCTTGAGCTGGTTCTATAGGAACCAAGAAAAACACCAAAAAATAAAATGAAATAAAACTCTCTGCACCAGATCTAAAAAACCACTGCCAAGGGTCAGTGGGGGAGGCCTCCAGTCCTCACCTACAAACGCTAGGATTCACAGGGTCACTTCCTTGCCACATCCTTCTGAGTTCTCCATGACTGATGCTGTGCTCTCATCTCCTGACCTAGAGTTCCATCATAGCTAGGCTTCCAACCGTAAAAGCAGTGTGTACGCTCTCACGCACACAGGCAAACTCACTTGAGTGGGGAAGATGTTGATATCAGACAGAAATGCTAACTAAGCAGATCAAATTAGATGGATTTATATATATATAAAGCCCTTCGAAGACTGCCTAGCACTCAATAAAAACTAGAAGGTGTCCACAAACTCTGGAAACAAAAGAAAATATACATAATATCAAAAAGGACATCTTCAGTCTGTAAAGATATAAAACATTATCTATGTTTCCAGATTTTATAGATGCCCTATATACAAGCTATCATTTATACAGGGGGAAAATAGGGTGAAATATACTTTTTTAACAAATCAATTTTATCGATACATATTGATGCATATTAATAAAGCATACAATTTATCCAATCCAAGTGTATAATTAATGGCATTTAGTATAATCACATAGCTGTGCATTCATCACTTCAATCATTATTAGAGCATTTTCACTATTTCGATAATAATAATAATAATAAACTAAAAAACAAAAAAGAAAATTCTTCACTTCTCAATCTCTGTTTCTCTTGCTATACATAGCTACTATTTCTGGCTATTCTTACACATTTATTTATTTATTTATTAAGCAATTATGCTGAGATATATTCACATACCATACGATCTATCTAAAGTGTATAATCAGTAGCTTTTAGTATAATCACAATATTGTGTATTCATTATCACAAAAAATTTTAGAATTATTTCATTACCCCAAAAAGAAAAATTCCCAACCCCTTAGCATGCCTTCCCTAGCCCTACATCACCACTAATCAAATTTCAACTTCATAAATTGATTTGTATTTACATTTTACATAAAGAGACTCATACAATATGTTACAAAATATATTTAATTCATAATAACACAATCATACAGTATTTGCCCTTTTGTGTCTGGCTTGTTTTACTCAACATAATGTCCTCCAGGTTCATCCATGTTGTCATATGTTTTATTACTTCATTTCTTCTTACAGTTGAGTAATATTCCATCATGTAAATAGACCACAATTTGTTTAGCCATTCATCTGTTAATGGACACCTGGGCTGTTTCCAACTTTTGGCAATCATGAATAATACGGTTATGAACATTGGTGTGCAGATGTCTATTTGTGTCACTGCTCTCAATTCTTTTGGGTATATAACCAGTAAGTGGTAGTGCTGGGTCATGTGGCAAATCTATATTCAACTTCTTTAGGAACTGCCAAACTCCTCCATTCTGTATTCCTACCATTCTGTATTTCTACCAAGAGTACCATTCTGTACCATTCTGTATTCCTACCAAGAGTAAATGATATTCCTATTTCTCCACAACCTCTCTAACATTTGTAGTTGTCTGTCTTTTTAATAGCCACCGTTCTCATAGTTGGGAAATGATATCTCATTTTAGTTTTGATTGACATTTCCCTAATTGCTAGTGACGTTGAACATTTTTCCATGTGCTTTTTTTGCCATTTGTGTTTCTTCTTTGAACAAATATCTATTTAAGCCTTTTGCCCATTTTTTAATTGGTCATTTGTCTTTATTGTTGAGTTGTAGCATCTCTTTATATATCATGGATATTAAACCCTTATTGGACATGTGATTTCCAAATATTTTCTCATTGAGTCAGCTGCCTTTAGGGTGAAATTATCTATCTATCTATCTATCTATCTATCTATCTATCTATCTATCTATCTATCTATCTATCTATCGTACAGGAGGCTGGGGAATGAACCCAGGACCTTGCATGTGGGAAGCCAGCACTCAACAACATTGGCTTCCTTGAGTTGTTGGTTTTTTTTTTCATTTGTTTTGCTCATTTTTTTTTTTTTCCAGGAAGCACTGGAAACTGAACCTGGGACCTCCCATGTGTGAGGCAAGTGCTCTCTTGCTTGAGCCACATCTGTTCCCAGAGTAAAATATATATATATATTTCAAGATTCAGGCAGGAGTTTAATAGATTGTCAGCATGGCAGGGGTCTGAAGAAAGAGTTCAGCCCCTGGGTGAAATATTTTAACTTTGAAAATCTATTGGAATTTAACTTAAAGCATTTACTTGCAATCATACTTTTTTGATAGAAATTTTTATCCATATTTTGTCTCCAGCAACCATTAAGAAAACTTCAGGCAAGTGCTTACATTGTTACTCATCTCTTTAAAATCCAAAAATCATTTTGTTAACACATCCTATTGTGCTATGACAAATTTGAGTAGTGAAAATTGAAAAAAAAAAACTGGTATAAAATCTGATTAAGAGTGGGTATAATTTATTAACAATAATCATTGACTTCTAAGAATAGTGAGATGAAAACACATTTCCTTTTCCCGCCTCCCTCCTTTCCTTCCTTTCCTTCTTTCTTCCTTCCTCCCTAACCTTTCATTCACTTACCAGGTAACCCAACAGCCTACCAAGCAATAATTGTTTGTTGAAGTCTTTTTTATTTATTAAGAAAAACCAATTAAGTAGTCTAATATTTTTTCTATTCATTAATTTACTTGTAGCAAATAGAATAATTCAAAGAAATTCATATCCAAGGTCATATCCTCCCAGCAGGAACACACTTAACCCAGAGATGGAACATAGGGTTCAGTGGCATTCAGATTAAACATGACCTGGCTCTATCTGTACCTTGTTCATTCTCAGATTATGTGTCTTTCTGGTTTCACTTTTGTTCTTACTCTTCCAACTTGGTACCTTAATAGGCTCTTACATCAGGCCTGTTGTGTTACCTGGCCTACCCCTCCTGTCCTCCTCTCTGGGAGGGCATTCCTGGAAACTGGACTTGACCAAGCTCTTCCTCCCAGCACATGTGCAGTAAAGCATCCTCAGATCTTTTGCCCTGCCTGCACAAGAGACTGATGCTCAGGGTTGGAATCAGGTTTTTCAAACACAACTGTTGTGACAGCTAATATTTAAATTAAGGATCTCAGTAGGGTTTAACTTGTAAAGGATTAAATGTATATATTTCTTAAATCTTGTCTCTTGCTCATCTTCTTTTCTGTGTTCATCTTGCTCCTTTTTTCCTTTCTCTAAGGCCTCCCTCAAAATCAGGGAGAACATGGAATGGAAAATTCATCATAAAAAAGAAACAAGAGCTTTGCTCTGACATTCCCAAGGGATGGAGAGATCAGTTAAACATTTTTGTCTTTGTGGTGTGAAAAGCAGCCTTAGGACTGTACCATGCCTGAAAAGGGACCTCCTTCTTCCTTATATGCGGCCATCTTGACTAACTGGTCATTGCTGGCAACACAGAAGTCACAGAATGAAATGAGAAAAAGTGCAGAGTGCAAGGAGGGAAGTATAGGGAAATAGGAAGTGAGCTCCCCTGGTGTATTATATGGCCACCTTACATGTGTCCATATTAAAAGATGATCCTCTAAAAACAGGACACATACACGTAATAGAATCTTCTCAAGCACCTTGTGACCACTGGGTCTTGAGAATTTGTGGACTGATCCAATGCAATCCTAGTTATATACCTGCAATTCAGGAAATAAGAAAATGGCTAAAAATTCTGGCTTATGTAGCAATTAAGTAGAGATTTAGTGCTAACATTGTTTGTGGATGCCCTCCAGTCTCAAGTATGTAATTTATGAGCTGTGCAATGTTGAGGAAACCATGGAACACCCATAAGCCACATATTTTCTGGGGACTAAATAAGTAAGACACATTTTTGTACACAAAGCAGCACAATGCCTTAGGTTGGCATTTATAACTGTGCCAAATAGTTGAAAGAAGTAAAAAAGCTACATTTTAAGGAAAATAATGCAGTCAATTTTACTGCTTTAGTCCTTATCACTCATACACTAGTGGTGGTGAGGGAGGTAACACCAAGCTCTAACTAATCCTAGGGGAATGAATTAATATTCTTGAATGAGGCCAAAGGCAACTAACCAACCATGGCTGTGAAATGGTTATGAAGTAGATATTTCTGATGCTGACCAATAATTAACCAACCCAATGAAATGCAGTTATGGATCATGTCCTCCCATTGGAAAGCAAAAGGATAGGGCAAAAAAGGATCAGCTGATCCTTTTGGCCACTCCCATAGTTGAGAACCCTGGTGTACCATGAGCTCTCTAGGTCAAATTCCATGCTATTTCAACTTTCTATCTATTCCTGTGTCATGGATTAGATTACTGTTAAGCAAATATTCACCACTTCCCTTCCTCTTCTCTGCCACCCTCCCAACGATATTGGGCTTGGCCATATGATGTGCTTTGTGAAACAGAATGTAGGCAGAAATGATACTGCCAGTTCCAAGCTGAGGCCTTAAGTGTTTCCATTTGCCACTATAGGGGTTTTCAACTGTGCCATGAGGAAAATATGCCACAGGAAGCTGCTGATCCAAGAAGAAAGAGAAACATGAGGAGCAGACCTGAAGGCCTCCTGCAGCCTGAAGCAGAACCACTCCAGCCCACTAGAAGACCCATGAGTAAGAAATAAATGCTTATTGTTGTACGATACTGATATTTGGTGGTTGTTTGTTATGTGGCATTACTGTAGCAATAGCTGACTAACAAACCTTGCAGTAAAACATCAATGTAGGTAAAATGTGTTATTATTATTTTTTTCTATTGGGAGGAGTTCTGAACAGCTCAACCAGCCCACAAACTTTCAATTTCACTATTCCCATTTCTCAATTGTGCCTTATTCAGAGCACTATACCTCCACCCCTCTAGAATATCTATCTGTCTAATCTTTACATGCAAGACCCATCTAAAATGTTTACTTACCATGAGGAACTTCATTCTCCCACTCTTCTCTCCATCAGGGAGAAGTACTGCCTTCTCTATAATCCTTTTACCCTCTCTTGTTTTATTTGCTTTCTGCAGTAAATTATAACACCTTAAGTACTATCCTATATCTATTATTGGTTAATATAACCTTATCATCTGAAATTGCTTTTTTGTCTTGAATGTCAGATAGAATAAAGCCCCTCAAACTTTTTACATCCAAATTTAAATCAATCCACTTCCTCTCCAAATAACAAATATGCTTCTCCTTTGGATATTCCTGATTCAATAAGTGTCAGTAACCTCCTCCTAGTTTCCAAAACCATAAATCTGAGTGATTTTTGATCTCTATTTCTCTAACCTATTAACCAAGTCTTGTCCAGTCAAACCTTCTAAATATCAATCACAGGTATCCACCTAATCCAATCCTATTCCAATCCTCCAATCTTATGACATTCTCTTAATTCAGGCCATCACTGGATTTAGAACTGGTTCTCACCTGTTGTAACTACCTCCCCTCTTGACCATATGCAATCCAAATTACTACGCATCCAGAGATTTGCTCAACAGTACAATTCTGGCAGCGGACTTGGCCCAGTGGTTAGGGCGTCCGTCTACCACATGGGAGGTCCGTGGTTCAAACCCTGGGCCCCCTTGACCTGCGTGGAGCTGGTCCACGCACAGTGCTGATGCGTGCAAGGAGTGCCCTGCCACACAGGGGTGTCCCCCGCATAGGGGAGCCCCACACGCAAAGAGTGTGCCCCGTAAGGAGAGTCGCCCAGCACAAAAGAAAGTGCAGCCTGCCCAGGAATAGTGCTGCACACATGGAGAACTGACACAACAAGATGAAACAACAAAAAGAAACACAGATTCCTGTGCTGCTGACAACAACAGAAGTGGACAAAGAAGACATAGGGAATAGACACAGTGAACAGACAACGGGGGTCGCGGGGGTAGGGGAGAGAAATAAATAAATAAATCTTTTTTTAAAAAAGTACAATTCTGAGTATGTCATTTGCTGCTTCAGAATGAAATATAAACTTCTGCATTCAGAAAATGGAATTTCTTGCAGCTCTCCAAACCCACTAAATTCTCTCTTACTTTATTTGCATGTGATATTCTGTCTTCCTGGTACATTATTGTCTTACCTGCCACGACCTTTCCCTTGGTTCTTTCCTCTTGCCCTTTATATTTCAAGTCACATAACATGTTCTTCAGAAATCCCCTTGGATACTCTCCCCTCCCTCTTGCTCTGGCAAACCTGGCTTGATGACCATCTTGTGTGGTTCCACAGCATGTTGGCCTTAAAGTCTTCCCTATAGCACTTATTAGACTACCCTGTAAATTCTGATATACTTGTAGCTGATCCTATAGGTGCCCTAACCAAGAGCCATTTCTCCTTCCTACTAGAACCTCAGTATAATTCGAATAGCCACACATCTCAGCTGCCATGTACTTAAGAGATGGGCCTCAGCTCCAGCCTCCCAGCCCTGCCGAGGGAAACCTGAATAGTCTAGGCTAATCCCAGGGGTACCATTTCTGTGCTTGTGAATGGTTTAGATGTTTACATGGGATGCATTTCTGGACAAGAAGGCATTGAAGGGAAGTCTGCCAGGGGGCATCTATCTGGGGAAGATTTTTCTTTATCTATAACAAGACATAAAGAAAAGAAGATTCTTCTTTTTCCACTAGTCATTATTATCTAAGCCTATACCAGCTGGAACTGTGACAGACATCTTGAGACCATAAGATTACAAGCCAGAAAAATCATCAGCACTTGAGGATGGTAAAGCAGAAGGATGTAAAGGACTCAGGCCTTTGATAAGGTCACTGAGGAGACTTTGAGTTTCCTACTGCTCATGGATTAAGCCAGCTGAGCTATGGTTTTCTATTATTTGCAGTTATAATCTTCCACCTAACCTAAACTAATTTCTAATTAAATATACTTGTCTACCTTTCTCACTGCTCTGATTTTAATAAGAAATTGTTTGGGGATAGAACTGGAAAAGAACTAAGAATTTAAAGACATCTTAGTTGTAGGGCCTTATGGTAATGGATAAAGAATTCTATTATTAATGTGGTACCTGGTAGAGAATCAGAATCAGCTTTTGAGGAAGAGGTTGTAGAAATCTTAGGATTTTCAACAAAGACAAGAAAACTGGGTCAGAGAATAAAATGAAGCTGTTTTAGCCCTTTGCAAACAAGGTATAAAATGATCACAGAGATTGCACTATATCAAATTCAAAAGTCTCCAGAAATGTGGCCTAATTCAGTTCTTTTCTGCTTTTTTTGCCTTTCCCTTTCTTTCCCATCCCAGCTATGGTTTTCACTTCAAAAGCTAAGGAATTTAAGAGAGAAACAAAACAAAAACAAAAAAAACAAACACCAGCATATTCACCTAATCTCTGAACAAAGATATAAGAAAAGGTCAAGGAGATATCTAAACCCACAATTTATATTAACCTTTGGTCAATTTGAACATTGAAATATGAAATAGTCTCTTTTGCATCCTCAGAATTTTTTGGAAGAAATGGTAGTTTGAAGAATTTTAAATCCCTAAAAATTGGTGACCTTAGATTCCAACAATAGGTGACTCTTTCTTCCCTTCATTTTATGCATTTAATATTAAGTGCATCACAAGGAGGACCTATGTCTATTAAACAGCAGCACCTTGCCAATAATGGAAATAATGGCTAGTGATGGCTACGATAATTGTTTAATCACATTTTTAAAACTGGTTAATAGTTTAAGCTGCTTTTGTCAGCTAGAGCTACAAATGGAACTGATTCTAATCTTGTGAAGTAACTTGTAAAATAAGATAATTTGTAAAGCTAGATGTTCTCCTTTCTTTGAAAGTTTGGTAGAAGTCATATGTAGATCCATCCATGTAACTATTGATTTAATTTCTCAAACGGCTATAGGTCTACTCCAGTTTTTATTATCTTATGAAGTCAATTTTGATCAGTTTTATTTTGGGGCTTTTACATTAAAATTACATGTTAAAAATAAGCAATAATAAAAATAGTGCTATTTAAAAATGATTTTTTTCTATAGTGATTCTAGAGCTACACTGTCTAATACAGTAGCCTTTAGCCATATATAGTTATTAAGTACTTGAAATTAACTAGTCAAAATTGAGATGTGCCAAAAGTGTAAAATATACTCAGAATTCTGAAGACATTACATAAAATAACCCATTGATTTTACATATTGTTTGCAAGTAGAATTGATGATATTTGGGATATTGGGTTAAATAACATGCATTCTTAAAATTAATTGTACCTGTTTATTTTTACTTTTTAAAAATAGAAGTATTATGTTAGTAATAATATGTGTGGTGGGCTTTATGTTTCCCTGGCACAGCACTGTTGGAGAGCATCCATCTGCTATAGCATGCATTCAGTTCTTCTTATATGCTGCCCTGCACTATAGATATTCACATATGTGGAATCTCTGACCCATGTTATGACAGAAAAATCACATTCCTTCAAAACACATGTGTGAGCCTGCAAAAGTCATACAAATTTCTAGTTCTCCATTATTACAACTAAAAACTAAAAGGGTTATATAAAATAAAGACTCTCTTTTCCACCATCTTAGGGATGGTTATTCTGCTGTTTTATACATTAGTATAGAAAAAGAAAACATAGGTAAGCACATATACACTCCAAGAAACTTCTTGTGAAATACTAAAATAATTTCTGAAAAACTGAGTGATGATTCTTTAGTAGAAACTCAAGTACTCATATAACTGAATGGTCTCTGAACCCTGCAGCTAAAAACGTCTTTCTCCTCCTGAAAAATGGAAAATGCATTGTGATTCTAAGTAAAGAGCACTCCAATTTTAGCTGCCTTTGTCCACTTTGAGGCTTGACTGGGTCAATAATTAGCAACACAGCTCTGGGGCTGAGCAAAGGAAAAGGATGATGAGCAAGTACAAATGAATTGCCATAAAAAAGCAATAGCATAGTGTAAGAGAGCACTGGAGGTTTATCCTGTCAAAGACATTCATATCAGGTAGGCTAAGAAATGAGAAACTGAAAATTAACAAACTGGAACCTAGCTAAGTATACTTATTTAACAAAGTCTACTATTAATGTAATACATTTTCTCCTTCTACTTTAGTGAGAACTTAAAAAATTACTCTAAATGTTTCTCAAAAAAAAAAAAAAACCAAAAACCCTCTATTTCTTAATAGAGTTCTTAAACTACTTTAAAATTTTTCTTTCCAAACAATAAGAGCAAGAAATCAGGAAACAGACTGAAATTTGATTTCTAGTCTTAGAACTGCTACATGCTTATGATGTGAAATTGGATTAAAAAAAAAAAAAGTTTAAACTTTTCTGTTTTTTTTTTTTCATCCCAAAAATGGGATAAGGACCGATGTGTCTACCCTTTAGGGGATTAAATGAAATTTTAAGGGAAAACATTTTACAATATATAAATTTTCTGCAAATGTAAAGTATTATTACAGATTCATTAAAGAAGTCTCTAATGAGCTAGAATCTGGTAATATTACATGTAGTCCTAGACCCAAAATTAGAGATAAGAAGAAGCACATAACAGAAATACTATGTCTATTACTGGAGATAGAACAATATAAATAAAACCAATATTTAAAGGCATAAGGTATAGTGATGAAATGTGCAGTAGGATTTGAGGCCTGACTCTGACATTTACTAGCTATGTGATTTGGAGCATATCTTTTCACTTTACTACAGTTCGGTTTTCACGTTGGTAAAATGGGGATAATGATACCTCATATGATTCTTGAAAGGATTAAAGGACTTAATACATACACAGCACTAGAATGGTATCTGGCTCATAGTAGGTATTACATGTATAGCTGTTATATAGGAATGAATCTGTGATGTTTTAAACCCTAGGCTAACCTCCTAGCTAGCTAGCATTTGCTTTGACTAGTTTGAAAAATAGCATGGTTTTTCCATCTACACATCAGATGTTGAAAGTATCACAAGTACATGCAGGAACAAAGCAAAGCAATGTCAGTTCATAAATCACAAGAGGATATTCTAGATGAGCCACAATTTTTAAAGGGGTAAAATAGATGGTGAGATAAAACATTTATGTGGGACCTTTGTAATATTCATGATTCTCTTTATTTTCATGTTTTCTTTAGGCACCGAAAGGACAATTAGAAGTGCCTTGTTTTGAAATGTGTTTTTAAAATCACTTTCAAACCATTGACTCATTAACAGTTCAGGGCAACTAAAGGTTGACAATGAACTTACTTTCCCCCTCACATCTCTTTGAGGAATCAAGTCAGCTGAATACTTGCACTTGAGTAAAAAAGGTGGGCTCCTGCCCAGGAATGGCGCCGCCCACACTTCCCATGCCGCTGACAACAACAGAAGCGGACAAAGAAACAAGACGCAGCAAATAGACACCGAGAACAGACAACCGGGGGAGGGGGGGAATTAAATAAATAAATAAATAAATCTTAAAAAAAAAAAAAAAAAGGTGAGCTCTTTGCCAGATACTTTCTGGGGGGTCATAAGCCTGAGCTTTTTCATCTGATCCAATTGCAAACATGGAAAGATTCAGAGGAGCAATTTGTCTGTTCAGCAGACCTCAGCAGCCCCTTTATTGTCGCTCCCCCTACCTTAAGCACACAGCTGTCAGGCAGTCAGCCGACCATCAACTGCATCCTCCTAGGGAGGAAGGCCATTTTTGAATGTTTCACCAAGAGATACAAGAGTGTGAGGCAGAGAAGGAGACCAAATAATTGGGGATTTCCTCTAGAATTTCCCCATAGGCCCTACCATTTGCATTATTCTATTGTTGGATTTAAAGGTGATTTTCTAGGAGATTTCCTCCTGGAAAGGAAAGTCTCAGGCTGTTTCTTATCTAATTTGATGAAATGTTATCCCAGGATTGTTAATTCAGAGCCTCTGGACTGGGGAAACATGGCAGAGCTGGGACTTTTCCAACTAAATGTTTCATAGAGTCATTTAATAAGTTGACCCCATAGCAAAAAACACTAAATGATATAAACCATTTTGTCAAGATTTAGGTAAATCTAATCAGAATGCTTGACTGAGAAAGACATTGTTCTTAGAAATTAAATTGAGAAGAGATTGTCTCTTTTGTTTAAATACTTATTAGGATTATTTCTTAAGTATATTGTGACAATGGCATTTGGTAAATGTATGTCAACTTTTAATCATTAAACATAGTGTAAAGTCTAAATGAAGGGAAGTGGATTTGGTCCAATGGATAGGGCGTCCACGTATCACATGGGAGGTCCAAGGTTCAAACTCAGGGCCTCCTGACCTGTGTGATGAGCTGGCGCATGTGCAGTGCTGATGCGCGCAAGGAGTGCCGTGCCACGCAGGGGAGTCCCCTGCATAGAGGAGCCCCAAGCACAAGGAGTATGCCCCATAAGGAGAGAGATACCCAGCATGAAAAAAGTATAGCCTGCCCAGGAGTGGTGCTGCACACACTGCAAAGCTGACGCAGCAGGATGACGTAACAAAATGAGACACAGGTTCTGGATGTTGCTGACAAGAATACAAGCGGACACAGAAGAACACACAGAGAATGGACACAGAGAGCAGACTACTGTGGGAGGGGAAGGAGAGAGAAATAAATAAATTTTAAAAAGTCTAAATGAAGGTCATGATTTGGATTAATAATCTTGATAACACTTTAAGTATAGAAATGTATAAAATTGAGCTATATCTGTGCTCACTCTAGGACAAAGCAAAATGGTTTTACAAATCCTTTCATTATCTTTTTTGATTTTGTTCCCTTTCCTATAATTTGAACTTAAAATATTAACAGTTAACCAAGAATGTAAAAGGATGTAAAAGCCTTGAGGCCATTTCTCTCTTCTATTTATTCAACACCATTCCCCCCAACATTTTGAACTGTGCCTGAAACATAGTAGGTGATTAATAATATTTGTGGAATGAATAGTGAATATTTGTGGTCATTCTAACCACATTAATATTTTTATCTATACATGTACTAGTCCAAACATATTAAGGGAAATTGGTAAGTATTAAACAACATCAACAGCAAAAAATGTTTTCCTTTGCAGGAATACAACACTAAATTATAATTGTACAAAGCCAAAAAAATAATCTACAAATCAATACAAAACATTATTAAATGAGTCAAAGCCATTCTACAAATAAATAATGCAATAATTTTCTAAAGGTTGTTGCTATTACGTGTTAACCCTGTGGGTGAAAACCAGAGTCCTATTTTTAATATGTCCATCACATTTATTAATGAATAATATAAACAATTCATGCAGGCATGTCAGCCAAACATTACTCTCAGGGACCAAAGGGACATTTCAGTAACAAGAGCTAAAAGCAGGAAATACTTGATTTGACTTAGAAAAGTAATTCTAAATTTCTTGATTTTCCCGACAGGCTAGCATTTAAGCAGAAGTTGGCAAAGAAGTGAAATACACAATTCAAGTTAACTTTCCCTTGGTAAGGGAAATAGGATCTCTCTCACTATTGTGGGATGATTTGGACCCTGCACTCTAGCCTCCCCTTCCTGAATCTCACGCCCCCTCAGAGGGAAAGGATGCATGTGTTTGTGCACTCCCATTCCCCACTAATGCCATTTAAAAACTGTTCTTGGGAGACTCTAATCTCAGATATTCATACTTGTATGACCCCAAGTCAACATTTTACCTCTCCTTCAGTCTTACTTTCCAGTCATACCTCTGAAAAAAAACAAAATAAATAAACAAATCTTTGTTTTCCCCCCTCTGTAAAAGAAATTTTAAGTATTAGACATCAGGAAGGAAAGCCTTTTTGTATATTTGGTTTTGAGATAGAAGGCCTCTCTGTCACTGAAATTACATATACAGACTAACTTGACCAACTCAGTCATACTATTCATACTGGAGAAGGACTGTACAGTTCAGTCACTGTCATATTTGAATTTTCCAGAACCACTATAAACAACTCCAGGAAAACCCTGTTCACTGGCCACAGATATATTCTTAAATCAAACCCCAATCTTCAGAATCCAAAGCGCCACTGCTCCTATGTGAATTTCCCTATTCCCGTTTCATTCGAGCCCCTCTAGAATCCAAATACATATTTTCAAGTTTCATTTCCTGCTATTCAAGTAGGCATGGCCACTCTGGATTACTCAAACCCATGCCTCTGTTTCCTCCTTCTGTTGCTTGCATTTATGTTTTTTTCTTTCCTCTCCAAAGATGGTGTCATCCTTCAGGACTCTAATCAAATGCTAGTTTCCTTTAGCAACACCTTTCCTCAGTCTTACACACACCCTTCTAAACCAATATGATTCCCTGTTGCTTGAGTCATAGTATATTTACCTGACCCTCTCCTCTTTATTTATCTTCCCCTGCTGGCTTCTTTTCTCATAAAATCCTAAGTTCCCCTTTAACACAGTTCTCATCACATAACGGGTACAGAAAAAAGCATTTAATGTACTGATTAAAGGCAGTTTATTTGCCATATATTGTTTTATGGGTTAATACGACTAAAATATCACAAACAAATATTTTCTTATATACATCCTGTAGACATGGCTTTATGACCAAGAACCAGTAATGATTATTTTGCTTATTTTTCTCACCATAATATTATAAATTTTCACTTTAAACAATTAGAGTACATATATGTAGTGGGACTTTCTTTACCAAAGTTTTGGGTGCCATTAGTGAAAATTAGGAGAAATGGTCTTATTACCCATATTATGAGTTGGAGAACTTATTAGTGACTGGTCTGCCTAAGGTTTTGTAAGCTCTAGTATCAAGGAACTTTTAGATCATTTCTATTTCATTTTCCACTCTACTCTACCCTCTCCAAGGCTGATTCTGTATTTGGCAGTTAGATCTTAGTTCTTTCCCAGTGAGTCTCCCTATCTTTGTGACACTTTAACCAGTTAAGGCTTTAAAAGCAATACATTACAATAAACTAAAGGTGGCTAACACTTTGAATGGCTATATCATACCCTTTTCCAATTCCCTTCATCCTTAGTGCCTTCATTAAAAAGACTAGAATGTCAAATATTAACTTTCTTGTCTCCTTCACATTAGAAATGGCCATGTGGAAAATTTCTGGACAATCGGCCTTAAGTTGAAATCTTTTGCAGACTTTGGGGGAAGGCATTCGTCCTTTTTATACCTCCCCTCCCCACTCCACACTGCCTGTAGCACAGACAGATGTCTGGAGCAGCAGCTGCCATCTTGCCATCATGAGAGAAAGAAAAACAAAAAAAAAACAACCAAAAAAACAAACAAAAACCCCATAGAGATGCTGGCCCTCTGCAAATGGTGGTGACATTGAGCAGCTAAAACAAGTTCAGTGGTCACCTATTTAAAAATAACCCCTACTTGTTCAAGCCATTGCAAGTATACTTTTCTTTCTACTTATAGCTGAAAGCATTTAAAACACATACAATAAGGTTGACAGCTTGAGTTTTCCACATAGAAAAATTCTTCTGTAAGCCACAGTCATGCTCCTTAATCAAAATCCAATTAGAAATCCACAATCCAGTTTCAAGGTCAAAACAAGGCAAGGGAGCATGAATTGGCTCTTTTCACTAAGGGTATCCCAGTTATTCTCTTCCCTTATAGATGAAGGGTAGTAACCTTCTTTACCCTTCAGGATTATTATCAATTTTTTTTTATGCCTATGTCAAGAATGGGATAATGTTAAAAGTAGATGGAAAGGAGGATCTTGTGGTGAGTTTATTGGTAGCCTTCACTTAAAGATGATTGCAATCTGCTTCTTATGAATGGAGAAGGTTTAGAGTTGCATAGAATGTTGTGGGCCATCTGCTTTTTCTGACACTCTCAACACCAGTTAGCTTTTAACGGTGATCCATAGTGGGCAAGAATCCTATTCATTTCCAAAAGAAATTCACAAACCTGTGTTCTTCTTTAGCCCATCAATTAAGATCAGCTGTTGTAATTCTGCTCTTAGGGCTTCAGACTTTGTAATTAATGGAGCCTGAGGCATTATTCATTTTTATGGAGTGATTTTGGTTCCAGTCCTAAAGGGTTTTAATTAAAGACTCCTCAGGGAGTTTTCCCTTGATCCACAGGATTCAAGATTCTCCAGTAATAAACCTGCTAGGATTGTTTCTGATGGTGATAATTTATCTTTAATTTTTATGCCCTACGTGTAGGTTAGACATATCCTGAAACCCCAGGACAGTCATCTCATTAAGTGTATACAAATTACATGAAAACAATACTTTGTTAAAGAATGTATGCAAATCTTGACACCGTCAGGTCTTATTTTTGCTGATGTAAACCTGGAAGTCTTTAAACAATAATAATGTTATTTATGTGAATAATGCATGTCTCATGTTTAATGCAAAGGTTTAGGGCTCTGTTTTAGGTACAAAGGTTGGTATAAAAAATGCGCAGAATAATTACACCTCCAAATGACTCCAAATTTAATGTGTCTACATAAGTCTGATGGCCTTCGGAAGGTTGGCAACTTTTCTGACAAAAGCACCGCTAATGAAGGGAATGTGGACAATGTGTTGAAGAAGGGCATCTAGAGGACCTGACTTCAAGCTGTATTTGCACTGCAAGCACCTTGGTTATACTGTACTTAGAATTTAGATTAATTGGGGTACACTGGGAAAAACAATGCCTCCCATCTACCCTTGGTACCATCGTTTCATCAAGGTTGACAGGGAACAAGAACTGCGCTAACATGGGAAAACAGCATTAAGCAGGCCTTTGCCCATCCTCACCATTCCTGTAAAAAAGTTCTTATGTTCTATTAATTAATGATATTTAAAGTATCTCTTCCTGGGAAGAAATAAACTTATCAGCTAGTCATTGTATAGTAAAAAGAATATAACTCATCAAGGCTCTTCCCATCTCTTCTTGAAATGTTGCCGGAACAAGTTGTTCCCTCTTCCTGGGAACTAGGCTTTTTACTTGAGAATTCTTATCTGTTCTCTATTTCCCTGGGTATGTATTATTTCCTCTCAGAAGCCTTGGTTTGCTGCCTCCAAATTAATGAGTTCACTGCTTTACAGTATCTTCCTGGGGCCTTTACTTCTTTAACGCATTTTATCTAATTATGTATTTATGCTTAATGTTTGTCTTCCCCACTGGTTTGAAGGCCCATAAGGGCAGGAAGCGGGTCTGTTATGTTCTCCACGGTGTCCTCAGGGCCCAGGCCAGTGCCAGCCTAACGGAATGCTCAATGGACATCAGCACTGATGAGACCAGCTTCCGGTCCTGGGCTCAGAGCACGGGGACTAGCCCCGAGGAGCTGCAGAAGGGGGCCTCAGACAATCACACGCCCCTTTAGAAGAGGAGCAGGCATTGAGCTGGAAAGGGAGTGCTGGAGCTTGAAGAGAGGGAGTATGGCAAAGAATCGACCTATTTCTTTCTTTCTCAGGATCATGGTGGTGACCTGATAGGTGATCACACTTTTACACAAGGATCAACTTAAAATAAGGACAGATACAAGTAAAAGAAGGACTTTTTTTTTTTTTTTAAGATTCTGCTGTACTATTTTAAGTGTCTCCCAATCAGGAGTGAAAAAAAACAAAACAAAACAAAAACTACTTGTTTAAAAATATCTTTCTGTAAAATAAAGAGGAAAACTCCTGAAGATGGAAATGAAAAAGCTAGATGGCAGCAGACTACCTTGGTTTTATCACATATTCCCCATGCCCTTATCAATAAATGGATATAAGCATGCAAACAGTCAGTGGCAGTACTCCTATAGTAAAATAAATAGTTCAAAAGACTACAGAAATAAGCTGTTAAGCCATTATACATCATTTGGAACAAGTATGGTTTGGAATTCTTCCCATCTTCATAATTCTGAGAAAAATGGTCTAGACTAGATGTCTATGACTCTATATTCAGATAACTTCTATTCATAAAATGAGAATACAGAATTGACTGGCTTCTATAATAGTCATGCCACTAGGAGAACAAATTGGCTCAAGAAGTAATAAAAAAAATCCTGGTAAGGCACTTCCAAGCAATCAATTTAGTTGTATCACTTTTTCTTGTGACTCTGAAGGAAGCTAATTTAAACTCTGAATGTAGTATCTTGCTGCCTGGAATTGCTACCCACAAGCTTCAAATAAACTATTCCATGAACGTTAAGCTGTCCTTGAGAGAGAGAAGGGCACATTCAGTCCTAAGCCATCAGGGAAGGTGTAATTTCACAAGACAAGACAACCAGGGAAAGCAACACTCAGGGGAAACCCTTATAGAAAAACGATGCATTTCCCTCTCCCCATCCATCAGTTACTGCAACAGAGTTAATTTTAGATTATTTCTCTTCAATCCTATTAGAGCTATTATCATATTTTTAGAAATACATATTTTTAGAAGCAGGTAAATTAATAAAAGTTTAGCTATGGGGCCAGGCAGACTTGATTCAAATCTCAGCTTGCTACCTCACTTAACCAGCTATCTGAGGTTCAGCAAGGTACTTACCCACAGGACCCCTGAATTCACAGGTGTTAACAAAAGGGGAGGTTGATAACATTGCCCACCTAATGGGACTGCGGTGAGAATTAGCCAATATACCACCGAAAATGTCGAGCACAAGGCCAGGCCTACAGAATGACCATAAGACATCCAAATCGCATCCACCTCCCTCCCTCTCCCGCCCCCTCTCCTCTCTCTCTCTCTCTCTCTGGCCCTTGTCTCCTCCCTCTCCTCTGTCTTCTGAGAATCAGTACTGACTTGCTGGGGGGTACCAGCAAAGCTCCCTGACTGCCAAAAAGCTCTGTGCACAGGAGGTCTGCTAGAGCACACAACACAGGGATTTACACTGTTTACAGAATGCTCTGTTCATGTTAAAATACAAACATGCCGGGGCGGGGGGGGGGGGGGGGGACACCCATTAGGTAATGTCTAATTGTTCATTTGAACTTTTAAGTCATCTTCATTTTTAACAATGTACTGTGAGCAGAATCTACTGAAGAGAATATAGGGAAAAAAGGATTTGGCTTTGAAGAGAAAAGGAGCATGCGGGGAGCTACGGGAGAAGGATGAAAAAGACAAGCTGCCTGCATCAGTTACACTATTGAACCAGCCCACCCTGAAACTGGCCAGTTCTTGGGCAAATCAAGCCAGAGATTTGTCTTAAATTGTCTGCTATTAGCTTTTCATGTTTCAAAGCCAAAATATTTAGGGATCATATTTGCAAGTGGTAATAATTTGTTTCCATAGAGATTGTTTCACAATCAACCATCCAAAAATTAATCCCCCAGTCCTTTCATTTCATGACCAGGATGGCAAACATCTGCCAGTCATAGAAATCTGATCTTTATTTTAGAGATTGGTCCATGTACATTGTATTAGGCCTATGCAGCTATGTTAAAAATTAAAAATATGAAGGGGGGCAACACACTGATTATTTCATATGTATAAATATAGAAACAAACAGTATCTTATTTTTTAAAATCTAGAGGCTAATGTGACATCAGAGTCTACAACATCCTAGAATGAGGCATTAACCCAGCAAAATGTGCTAACGCCAAATGTTTTCTCTCTTGTTAAGATAAAACAGTATTAGTTGACAGTTACCTCCATTATCCTTAGAGTAAGTTATATCTACATGTGGCTGATCACATCCATGACCTGATTTGCTGGGGTTTACAGAGTTTAACAGCTTTATATTCTCCATCCTTAGATGTACTTTATCTTTGATATATATAGTTGATCTTCATTATTTGTGATTCCATATTTGTGAAATTGCCTACTTGCTAAAATGTTTTTGAAACCCCCAAATCAATGCTTGCAGCACTTTTGTGGTTATTCATGGACCTGTGCAGAGGGGTGAAAAATAGTTTACTCAACACACTTGTTCCCAGCTGATGTTCAACAAGGGGATGCCCTGCCTTCTTGTTTCAGCTCTTATACTGTAAACAAATGCCCTTCACTGAATGCCAGGTTTTTCATATGGTTGTGCTTTTTGTTGGTGATTTCACCATTTAAAACGGCCACCAAGTGTAAGGTTGAAGTGCTGTCTAGTATTCCTAAGTACAAAAAGGCTGTGGTGTGCTTTATGGAGAAAATACATGTGTTAGATAAGCTTTGTTCAGGCTTAAGTTATAATGCTGTTGGCTGTGAATCCAATGTGACTCATCAGTATAAGTAAGGTGGCTTCAAACAGAAGCATGCATAAAACCAGGTTATGTATTGATTGGCTAGCAAAAATATTGTGACCTGAAGCGCACGGAACTGAACTTGATGGCTTCCCTAGGAACAATGGTTCAGTATTAACTAGTTTGGTATTCATCAAACTTTATAGAACCTAACTACTACAAATAATGAGAATCAACTGTATTTGAAGCAGGCATATAATCTATTTTAACTTGCTATATTTAGGTGGAATGTTTTCCTGATACTCAATGGCTTTATTTAATATACTCTAAAGGGATTTCATTTGTTAAAAGGATATATTCAATTAGAGTTATTTAAGAAAAATAATTTTAAAAATTTAAAAAATGATGCTAAAAGTAGTCTTTTAATGATCAACAAAACTCATCTTAATATTACTTCTAAAAGTAAATAGGGGGAAGTGGCTGTGGCTCAATCAGTTGGGCTCCAGCTACTACGTGGGATCGTGTCCTGGGGCCCCCTTGTGAAGGCAGGCTCGCCTGCAGCTGCGGAAAGCCGCCTGGCCCGCAGATGCTGCGGAGTGCTGCCGGCCCGCAAGCTCCGCAGAGAGCCGACTCAGCAAAGGTGATGCAAGAAAAAAAAGGGAGACAAGCAAAAACACAGAAGAGCACTCAGCGAATGGACACAGAGAGCAGACAACAAGCAAGCTGCAGGGGAGGGGAGGGGAAATAAATAAAACACAGACGCAGAAGAACGCACAGCAAATGGACAGAGAAAGCAGACAGCAGACAAAAAGCCACGGGGGGGGGGGCGGGTATTAAAAAAAAGTAAATAGGAATGGTTGAATTTTCATTTGCAGGTGTGTATTCAGAATGACTTCGGAGATTATGGTTGATCACTATGCTTTGATTAAAAAGAAAATATAGAAGTAATTTAGGACCTTCAGAAACTAAGATGCTCTTTTCAAGAACAATTACAAACTTGGAGATCAGTATCTGGAGTTTAACTAAAGCTAATTGTTTTGTTTTCTAAACAGTATCTTGAAAGGTTAACATCTATAAACTTCTCATAATCCTCAATAGCTTTCCTTAAAAGGGGGTCATAGTAGTTATTCATTCTGTACTAATTTCTATGAAACAAAGAATCATTTAAAACAATTTGCAGTTTTACAAGAACAAAAGTTGGTAGTTAGGAACCTTTTATATTCACTTAAAAGCACTATCAGTGTGTTTTTAAATATATTAGTACAAGTAAAAGACATTCATAAATACTGCTCTTCGGGGTTGCACTTAGCAGCAGTAGCAGTGGCGGTAAACAGCTAACATTCATGGGACACTTACCGTGTGCCAGGCCCTATGTTAAGCATGATTATCTCACTTAATTTCCATGAAAACTCTACAAGTTGGACCCCTTTACTATTTCATTTTTAGTTGAGAACACTGAGGCAGTAGTAATGGTAAAATCAACTAGTAGGAACTATTTGGTCTGACTCTAAAACCCAGGATTCTCCCTCTCTTGACTGAGCACTTGAACTCAATAAAACCTACTTAAAGTTCTAATGGAACATACAGAATGATTGCATATGGTTCTTTTTTTTTTCCAAAGTTCATCTTGGGTAATTTTGGGGGGGATGGACAAAATATAAATGGTCACAGGGCATTACTTTAAAGCGGGGAATGACATGGGTACCTTCCCCATCTGTGGACCCTCTTACTGATTACCTTCATTCCCATTTAAGATGTTTCCAAAACATAAGACGTTAAATTGCTTTTCTTTGGTAATGGGGAAGGAGGTAGTGAGGGAAGAAACTTAAAGTTCATAGGGCAAAACATTTGAGAACCACTAATTTCATATATGTTTCATGTGTATACATGTGAATACGTTTAAGACAATCTCTCAAGGATTCTTTCTGATCCCAGTAGCCTATAATATCCATTGCAAATGATGCCTCCCACAATAATTAATACCTTACATTCCTAAGTTATTTAACAAACATTACCTCGTTTGATTCTCACAGCAAATGTGTGAGGTGATTAGGGAAGATAGCAATAATCCTGCTTCACACATACAAAAAGAGGGATTCAAGACTATATGGCTTGAATGTAATATTAAAAAATAAATAAAGACGACCAAAAAAAAAAAAAAGACTATATGGCATAGCAGAAAAAGAACCAAAACTAGCATCTGGCTTCACAGTCCCATTTAAAATTCACTTTTATCAATGCAAAAGTCTCCTACTATATATAGCAGGTGAAAACATTCTCCTTGAACTAAATTTTACACAGAGAAAGCAAGGGCTCAACAATCTCATATTTTTGTTTTATGTATTTTAGGATTCAGTTAAATGTAAAATAAAAGGAGCTGGTTATCTCACAAAGCATCTGGCTAAGGAGTGCTGAGAGACCGCATGCTATTGGCTCTTAAAACTCATTATCATTTAGTTCATGTTCTTAAATTATTTCTTTCTGTGAGGAAAGTAGAGGAGCACATTTTGAATCCAAGATAAGTGAAACAGGGTATGCATTAAAGGGTATGTGATTAGAATACTAAGTAGAAACTCCAGTAAAAGTACGAGATTTCCAAATCACCAGACAACCCGTTAAGGGCAGAAGTACCCCCGAGAAAATGCCGATTTGACAGAACAGCAAAGAAACAACAAAGTTTTATTTATTTATTTTACTTAAATCTCTAAAAATGCCTTGCTCTTATCATAGCTATTAATGAAAGTCTGTTTTCCTGATCCTCAATGGCATTTTTAGCATAATTTATTGAACATAACCTCATACAATAAAGATAACATAAACTAAGAAATGTGTTTGTGAAATTTTTGTCCATCAGGTATCTTGCATCAGCCTGTCTAATGATGATGTTGTATTTTTATCTTGCTATCACTTTTCCCAAACCTAAGAAATCCTTTGAGAATTACAGTTTCAATTGGAACTCAAGCCCTACTTATCATCCAATGCAGAGACCTAAACAGTGGTTATCTCAATACAGGTTTCTTCGAACCCCTCTGGACCACACACCATGTTATAAGAATAAACAAGAAATATGTCCAAGAATATTTTTAAATCCTAGGTTTGGTTCTCATGCTAAAAGTGAGATATCCCCTAAACATCAAATTATATATTTTCCTGAAATCATTTTCCTTAGTAATAAATAATGAGAAATGATTGGAGGCAGTTGAATATATTTCAGTGTTCTATAGAAGATCACTTACAGCACATATATATGTGTGTATATATACACACACACATATACAGGTGCCTATATACACACATACACACATACACATATATTTTTATACAAACACTTGCATATATCCATAAATACCCAAATATGCACATATATACACATATACATGTATGCATATATGACATAATTCCCCTTTCCAATTGGATTTATGAATATATCTTTTTTAAAGAGTCAATTGGTTGGTGAATATTTCCTTTTTTTCTTTTTAAAATAATGGGCATTATAGAAGGAAAAGCAGAGTATCAATCTTCTCCTATAAATAAGCTTTCTATTCATACTTAAACTTATCTTCAATGGAAATAAATTTTATAGACTATTTTTACAAAATGTAATAACAGCTAATGTGCTGACTGCTTATGATACATCAGACACTGGTCTGGGTATTAAGCATGTATTATCTCACTTAACACAAAAGTAGTTGCTGGGGCAACTGAAGCAGAGTACACTTAAGAAATGTCCTCAAAGTCACAAAACCACAAGTAGAGGCCATGTCTAAACTCAGGAATCTCTGCTAAATCATGAAGCTAAACTATCCACTTTAAATGCATGGTGTTCTAAACACTATCTTTCAGATAAATATTTATTAGCTAACCTGGATTAGGTCCTTAAAAGCAATCCCATATTTCTTATGGCTTTAAATATGTCTGAAGATCTTAATGGGAAGGAACTTTGTAAATACATAGTTTTATACTTAGTGTAAGTTCTCACTTTATTTTATTCCAAGACCCATCCATGAAAAAGTACAGCTCACTCCTTATCTCTGACAAAGACCAGAATCTACAACAAATGGCGCCTCTTATCTGCATCATTTACCCAGTGCTTACATTCAGCTTTAATGTTGATATTTTGTGGCCTAGTGGCTCTTGAGGGATAACAAATACCTTTGTCCTTTGAACTATAAATAGTCATATTTGGACTTGCTTCTTCATATAAGGGTTTCTAGCCCATGTTACTGTCTCTCATTTATTAAATTAAAACTTTCAAATGATCAAATCTGTTTTAGTAGTAACAAAACATTGGTTTTAGAAAGGTGGCAGTGTAAATTATGAGTAGTAGCACAAAACCAGCTGAATCAACAAGGCAAGTAAATTGTATGTTAATTGTAAACTATTCCATTTGAGAATTGGCATCAAGGGGGTATCTTTCTGGAAATCCCTTAAATCGCAACTTAAGCTATGATGTAATTTTTATTTTCAAACCCCTCTTCTTGCTTATCTTGACCAGCATTCAGCAAAAAAGAATAGTGTTTAGCAGCAGGGTCACTTCTGAAAGTCTGCCACTCCCTGATTTAAACAACATACGTGAGAGTGGAAAGCATAAAGTTCGGGCTTCATAAGGCTAGCAGACTGTGCATACTAGTATATTTCTGTTGAGTGATGATTAAATGGCATATACGTCTAGAGGGATGCGGAACAATCCCTTGCTCCCGGGCTTGGTGTTGAGTGCATGCATGCATGCTTGATATATGGAGACATATTTTATGTCATTTATAGCTTCCTTACACCCTCATAATGCTATTTTATAAGACTAAAGAGATTTAGTGATTGTATAATCTATACACCGAATTTCAAATGAAAAGGTTGAGGCCCTGAGAATTTAAGTAAATTGACCAATGTTGCATAATGAGCCAAGGTAAGAATGTACATCTCGTTCAGCTGGCTGCTGCTTTCTCAAGGAAAAATCAGTAGTCATGGTTCAGATTATAATTGCCATATAAATGTAACCTAAAGAAACATTGCATGCTGAGACTTCATCACTATGATAATAAAGAAATTCACATTAAAAATAAATTATAGGGAAAAGCAGATATGGCTCAAGCAATTGGGCTCCCATCTACCAAATGAGAGGTCCAGGGTTTGATTCCTGGGGCCTCCTGGTGAAGGCAAACTGGCCCTTATGGTGAGCTGGCCCAAGCAGAGAGCTGGTCCACCCTGAGTGCTGGCCATGTGGTAAGCTGGCCTGCTCAGGAGTGTTGGCCCACACAGGAGTGCTGGCCTGCATGGCAAGCTGGCCCAAGCAGAGAGCTGGTCCAGAAAGATGATGCAACAAAAAGAGACACAGAGGAGAGACAATAAGAGACACAGCAGACCAGGAAGCTGAGGTGACACAAGAGATTGAGCGCCCTCTTCCACTCCAGAAAGGTCCAGGATCAGTTCCTGGTGCTGCCCAAAGAGAAGGCAAGCAGACACAGAAGAATGCACAGCAAATGGACACAGAGAGTAGGCAACCAACTGGGGGGGAGGGTGATAAATAAATAAATCTTAAAAAAAATTATAGGAAGCAGTTGTAGCTCAGTGGTTGAGCACCTGCCTCCTATGTGCAAGGTCCTGGGTTCATTCCCTGGTACTTCTTCTTTTAAAAAAATAAATATGTATGTATATCATTGTAAATGGCATCTCTTTATAATTCTTTTTCTGTTTATTACTTCTATAGAGAAATAAAATTTACTTTTGTAAACAAAAATATATATATATATATTTTATGTATGGTGAATTATACAGCAAATGGTAAGTAAACATTCTGAAATTGGATTTTCATATTAAAATTATATAATGTCTTCAAATAATATACAAAATCATCTATGGGAAAGACTTTCTTGCAGGTGTTAAAAATGCCTTCTCGGGAAACGGACTTTGGCCCAGTGGTTAGGGCGTCCGTCTACCATATGGGAGGTCCGCGGTTCAAACCCCAGGCCTCCTTGACCCGTGTGGAGCTGGCCCATGCGCAGTGCTGATGCGCGCAAGGAGTGCCGTGCCACGCAAGGGTGTCCCCCGCGTGGGGGAGCCCCACGCGCAAGGAGTGCGCCCGTGAGGAAAGCCGCCCAGCGTGAAAAGAAAGAGCAGCCTGCCCAGGAATGGTGCCGCCCACACTTCCCGTGCCGCTGACGACAACAGAAGCGGACAAAGCAACAAGACGCAGCAAATAGACACCAAGAACAGACAACCAGGGGAGGGGGGGGAATTAAATAAATAAATAAATCTTTAAAAAAAAAAAAAATGCCTTCCCTTTAGTCATTTCATAGCAGTGCGTGTAAACCAGAAGAGGAAAATATACTAACCCTTGCCTTTCACCCTCATTGTTCTCCGTCATAATTATAAAGGGTGAATAAAAATACCTGAAGAGTATCCAGTGATCACTAAGTGGTTCCATTTTTAGCACAAACTGCATAATATCTCAAATGATATAGGGTAGTCTCCTTTCTCAGTCTTCAGACTCAGTTTCCTAAATTCTTAATTTAGGTATGACTCAGGGCTCTTCTTTAGCAGCTTAAATCATGTACATAAAACTAAGATTTGGAGACTAGTTTTTTGTTGCTACAGCAACCTCATTTTGAACAACTCAAAAAAACCATAGTTTATTTTCCTTATATTTCATATCCATGTTCCTCTCAATTCAATCTCCCTAAGACTGTTTCTATCAATTGAACCAGGTGTCAACCTTTATAAGCTGTGCATACCTATTCATTTTAAGCAATTGAAAAAGCCCTCGTGATTTATTTTCTTATTTTTTACTAGAAAAGCTGCAAGTTTACACAACAATCATGCATACCAGCGTAACATACAGGATTCCCACATATCACTCCATCACCATCTTACCTTGTTCTGGAAGATTTGTAACAAAGGATGAAAAAAAAATCATTAGAATATTACTGCTAACTATAGACAATAGCTTACATTTGGTGTATTTTTCCCATAAACCGTCCTATTTTTAACACCAAGTTTCAGTACTGTACATTTGTTATAGTTTGTGAGAGAACATTCTTATATTTACCATTGATCACAATCCATCCACCACAGGGCTCACTGTGTTTTACAGTACTGTGTCTTGTACATTCATCCAAAGTGTACTCTCAGTGGCTCTCAGGTTTATCACACGGTTGTTCTGTCAACACCTCAGTCAATTTTAGAAAATTTTCATCACTAGGAAAGGAAAAATCTCATACCCTAATAAATCCCACTATTGTTGACCCTCAGCATTGATACAGTACCGTCTTTGCCACTGATGCAAAAATATTACAATATTATTAACGATAACCCATAAGTTATAGTAGTTGAAAGTATAGTAGTTGAATGAAAACATCTTTTAATAGTGACTTATATTTGTCCTAGTTCATAAAAGAACATTCTTGCATTTATACTGTTAACTACTACCCTCATCTACCACCGAGTTCACTATGTAATACAGTCCTTAGATTATCTTCTAACTTTGACTTTTATGTCCCTACACTACCCCTTTCAGCCACAATCACATTTATAAATCAGCAGTGTTAGTTACACTCACTATAACGTGTTACCATCAACTCTATCCATTTCTACACATTTACAATCAACCTTATTAAAAATTCTACATACCTTAAGCATCAGTTTCCCCTTCTCTATCTCCTAATAAACTGTACTCTAGAATTTAACTCTATGAGTTCACTCATAATATCTAGTTCATATTAGTGAGACCATACAATATTTGTTATTTTGTGTTTGGCTTATTCCAACCAATATAATGTCCTCAAGGTTCATCCATGTAGTCATATGCATCCCAAGTTCATTTCTTCTTACAGCTGAATAGTATTCCATCATATGTACATACCACATTTTGTTCATTCATCAGCTGATAGACACTTGGATTGTTACCACCTTTTGGCAATTGTGAATAATATCACTATGAACATCTGTGTACACATATCAGTTCACGTCCCTGCTTTCAGTTCTTCTGGATATATTCCTAGTAATGGGATTGCTGGATCATACTGCAGTTCTACATTTAGCTTCCCAAAGAACTGCCAAACTGCTTTCCACAGAGACTGCACCATTCTACATTCCCACCAGCAGTGCAGGAGTGTTCCTATTTTTCCACATCCTCTCCAGCACTTGTAGATTTGCTTGTTGTATTTTTTTTTTAAATAATGACCATTCTACACAGTGTGAAATAATATCTCATTGTAGGTTTTTTTTTTCCCTCTCCCCTTCCCCCTCCCCGCCCCCGCTCCCAAGTTTGTCTATTCTCTGTGTCTATTTGCTACATGTTCTTCTTTGTCTGCTTCTGTTTTTGTCAGCGGCACGTGAATCTGTGTTTCTTTTTGTTGCATCATCTTGTAGTGTCAGCTCTCCATGTATGCAGCACCATTCCTGGGCAGGCTGAACTTTCTTTCCCGTTGGGCGGCTCTTCTTATGGGGTGCACTTCTTGCATGTGAGGCTCCCACACGCAGGGACATCCCTGCGTGGCAGGGCACTCTTTGCGCACATCAGCACTGCATGTGGGCCAGCTCCACATGGGTCAAGGAGGCCCAGGGTTTGAACCACAGACCTCCCATGTGGTAGACAGACGCCCTAACCACTGGGCCAAGTCCGCTTCCCTCATTGAAGTTTTGATTTGCATTTCCCTAATAGCTAGTGATGTCAAGCATCTTTTCATGTGCTTTTTGGCCATTTGTCTATTCAATTCGTTTGTCCTTTTTTTTTTTTTTATTCAAATATTGGGGGCTGGGGATTGAATTCTAGACCTGGCATGTAGGAAACCAGCAACTCGACCACTGAGTCACATCAGCTTCCCTGAGTTGTTTTTTGTTTGTTTGTTTTGCTTATTGATTTTTTTTTAGGGAGCTAAACCCAGGACCTCCCATGTGGGAAGGAGGTGTTCAACTGCTTGAACCACATCTACTCCCCATATTCAAATCTTTTGCCCACTTTTAAATTGGGTTGCTTGTCTTTTTATCATTTGGTTGTTGATCTCTTTATATAATATGGAAGTCAAACCCCTACTGTATATGTGTTTTCCAAATATTTTTTCCATTGAGTAGAATGCCTTTTCGGCCTCTTGACAAAGTTATTTAAGTATAAAAGTATTTAATTTTTATCTATTTTTTCTTTCATTGTTCATGTTTTGGGTAAGGTTTAAGAAACCATCACCTACCACAAGATCTTGAAGAAGTTTCCCTACATTTTATTTTAGGAGTTTTATGATTCTAGTTTTTATATTTAGATCTTTGACTAATTTTGAGTTAAGTTTTCTATAAGATATGAGATGGTGTCCTCTTTCTTTCTTTTGGATATGGATATCCAGTTCTCCAGCACCATTTGTTGAATTGACAGTTCTGATAGACCTGGGTGGGTCTGATAGCCTTGTCAAAGATCACTTAACCATGGATGTGAGGGTGAACTCTCAGTTCAGTTCCATTGGCCAATATGCTTATCTTTATATCAGTACCATGTTCTTTTTACCACCATAGCTAACTAACATGCTTTAAAGTTGGGAAATGAGAGTCCTCCAATTTTGTTATTTTTAAAGACAGTTTTGGCCATTTGGGGCCCCTTACCTTTCCAAATAAATTTAGTAATTAGTTTTTTCATTTCTGCAAAAAAGGCTGTTGGGATTTTTATTGAGATTGCATTGAATCTGTAAATCAAATGGGTAACACTTACATCTTAATGATATTTAGTCTTCTAATCCATGAACAGGGACCATAATTTATTTGTAGTGTCTAGATACTTTTTAGCACAATAGTGTATTATAGTATGAAGTTTCTATTATACTAATAAAAGTTAGGATTACCTTTGGATGCTACTAAGTTAATGTCAAGTAATTTTTTAATGATTTCACATGGATCCAATTATTTGGATCTTATTAGCAAAATTCACTCTATATGAAAAATCCACTCTCACATTTATATTCTAAACCATTGGTGCCCAAACTGGCTTCCAGGGAACAGCATCATTAGCATCATCTTGGAGTTTGTTAGAAATACAGAATCTCAGGTCCCACCCAGACCTACTCAATCAGAACCTGCATTTTCATAAGTTTCCCAGTTGCTTTGTAAGCATTTTCAGATTTGAGAGGCACTGGCCTAAGCCACAGAACTTAGTATTTGTTTATATAAACTACTGTGATTGTTCATTTCATGCGTCAAATTGGCTAGGTTACCGGGTCCAGTTATTTGGTTAAGCAAGCACTTTCCTGATTGTTACTGAGAGTGTATTTCATAGACAGATTTGCATCTATGGGCAGTTGATTTCAACAACAGGTGATGCATCTACAATCAACAAAGGAGACTGCCATCATCAGTGAGGGGAATCTCTTCATTCAATCATCTAGAGGTTTTAAAACTAAAACTGAGCATTTCAGAAGTCAGAAAAATGAGTTCCTGCTGCTACTTCAGCCCCTAGCTTCTGCTAGGGAATTCAATGTCACCTTCATCAGAATTTCTAACTTGTGGTCTGCCCTAGAGAATTTGGACTTATCAATCCCCATAGTCATAAAAGCCAATTCCTATAATTAGTCTCTTAATATTTACATATATAAATACACAAGTGTATTTATGCACACACATATACACACACATATGTACACAAATATACATATATACATACATATATACATACACAAACACATGCATATATGTGTGTGTAATACACATTGCTGGTTCTGTTTCTCTGGAAAGCTTTGACTAACTCAAAGTTTACTTTCAGAAAAGTGAAAGTTTCTCTTCAGCTCTTGCTGCTGGGCCCATACTAGGTATAGTAAAATGACTGAAAAAAAAGAACAAAAGAAAGGTATAAAGACTTAACAACACAATGTCCTTTGTTTACTTTATTTTCCAAAACTGTATTTTGCTGTCAGATTATTCTATAAAGTATCATTTCAGAATTAGTTCCCCCACAGAGACCAGACTCTATCAAGCTGGTGGATTAATCTGTATTTAATGAATACAGGGATGCTTATCTACTTAGAGGATGATCCTTGTCTCTAGTTATTCTTCCTCCCTGAATTTGGATATTTCACGTCCTGTTATCACTACTGGCAACAGGTAGGAAAACCGGGGGATGGAAACAAGGGTAAGCCATTCTGCTTTTCCTTAGCAGTTTTGCTAAAAGATGTGATAAGTTTAAAATATTGGTTAAAATGAAGTCTATGGATTATTGTTAAATCATTTTTAGCAAACTTTATTTCACTTCAAAAATTAAGACACCAGATAATAGGTAGCTTAACAAATTATGGGAGCATTGCTTGAAAAAATTCTGTTCAGGCACATTTATCTTATTTAATCCTAAAAAACAAACTCAGTCTTTCTCCAGTGTTCAGAAAGATAAATAAATAAGCACAGTTTTGTTAAATGATACGACCTAGATTATCCTCCAGCTGTCTTTCAATTAACATTAACCTCCCTAGACTACCCTTTCAGCCATAATCACATTTATAAATCAGTAGTGTTAGTTATATTCATTATATAATGTGCTACCATCAACTCTATCCATTTCCATTTATTTACAATTTCTACATACATTAGTATCACCTCCCCCTTCTCAACCCACATTCTGTCTCCTATATACTCTATAGTTTAACGCCCTAAATTTAACTCATATCAGTGAGACCATACAATATTCATCCATTTATTTTGACTTATTTCACTTAACATAATATCCTCAAGGTTTATTGATGTTTATCATGTGCTTATCCAAAAACTTTGGTTCTAAAGATTAAATTTTCACAAGACCCTTATATCTGAGATGCTTCCTTATATTTGAGGAAACTTATACCTGTAAAACCCAAATATAATAATTTTCAGAGACTATTAAGGTAGAGAATAAGCTTTAAAAGAATAGTTTATGAATCTGTAATTTCCTGCTCAATTTCCAAATCAGAAGATCCTTATACAGAACTCTATACTTTTTTCAAATTTCATGATTTGCATTACCTGTATGGTAATAAAAATATATATATTATTTCAGGTTATGAAACACCTAGAATACATTAATACTGCCTTTTGCTCTATCTAATAGGCCACAAATTAGGGTTATAAGATTGGAACTTAAAACTTTAAGAGATAAGAACTACAGTGGTTATACAGGCTAAATTCCACAAGACAGCATCTTAAAATTAATGGTCACATTTTGACATGGTAAAAACTGAACCTGTATCACCTTACAAAGTTGAATACCAGAAATCAGATCAGTATCATCAATCACTTTATGATGAGCCTTAGATAAGGTGACATTCAAAAGAGTATTATATGTCACCAGAATTTTTGGCATTAAAAAAGCAGAAGACAGTGATGACAAAGAGGAAAAAAGCATAAGGAAAAAAAAAACTGCTAAAAATGCATGGGAAAAATCTATGAAAAAGGAGAACACATTTATTGTGTCATAACTTATACTGAATATGTATTTACTAGTGTTTTTAAACAGGTTAATTTGGTTTAGGAAAAATCTGAAGCAACTTTCCCAAGAAACAATATATGAAAGAGAAAACCTTAGTTTAAAGTGAACATTCAATATATAACTAGAACTAGAATTAGAAGATGGGAAATTAATAATGGAATAAAATATTTCATTGGTTTGGGTAACAATAATTATTGTTGAGCTGGCAAATGAATTTGAATGAAATAGCAGATAAGATCATAGATGTAAACATAATATGGGCTAAATAGAAGAAAAATTCCTTTTTCTCATAACAGGCAAAGTTTCCTACTGCAGTCACTTGTTTCACTATTGCTGGAAAAACAGGTTCTACAGATTGGGAGATCAAACTCGATAAATAAAAGGATTATGTCATTGCTATTACAAGGTAATCATTTATTAGGATGCTGTCATTGATGACCTATACTTCGGTAAGGATATGAAAAACTGATTTGGTGGCATGGAAATGGTCAATCACTTTGGAAACCTATTTGGCAGATCTAACACAAGCATATCCTAAATCCAGGAATTCCACTCCTTGGAATATATCCAACATAAATCGACACATACATTTATGTGCACATTGTTCACCAAATGACATACCCTATAATGTTCATAGCTACTCTATTCAGAGTAGCCTCAAACAGGAATACCCAAACACCCATCCACAGTAGAATAGATAAGTAAATTGGGGTGTATTCCCTTAGTGATATACTATCACAGTGAAAATGAAAAATCTACAACCACGCAAAACAATATGGATGAATCTCACAGATACTAATTTGAGTGAAAGAAGGTAAAACAAGACTTTTCTTTGTATATTTCCATTTATGTAAAGTTCAAAACAGGCAAAATAAATTTATATTTTTACAAGTCAGGATAGTGCTTATCTTTAGAAGCATAGTGACTGCAAAGGAGCATGAAGGGGTCTTTAGGGGAGCTAGTAATGTTTTTATTCTTAATCTGGGTGCTGGTTATAAGAAAACTGGCTAAGCATTTTTTTTTCCTACCTAGTTGCACATTCACACCAATTAGATGTTCCTGGATTGCTATGGGTTATAGATGAATCATTTAACAAAGAAAGGGGAGAGCCCATACCCTTTTTTTTAAACCAATACTGGGAAGATACAGATAGATAGATAGATAGATAGATAGATAGATAGATAGATAGATAGATAGATAGATAGATAGATAGATAGATAGATGACAGACACACAGATGTGCATATATATACACATATATGACACATACATGCATACACACATATATATTAAGTCATATAGGGCTAACACAACCATTATGCCTTTTTAATTCACCTTGGAACAAAAGATAGATTACTTGTCTGTTTGGGCAATAAGTTCTTTCCCTTTCTTGGCATTTCTGCAAGTCAGATCCCCCTGAAGTTTACGTTGTCTCCATCCACATGGATTTACATTTGGAAGGGTTAGGAAAGCAGCACATACAACAGAAGATGTTAAAAATTATTCTTATCTTCTTCGACAGTGAAATGTTTTCATCTTTTAGTTATCTGAGAATGGGGCAGTGATGCTTCTTTACAGAACCCACTGATGAGTGCTTTTTGTCAAGTACAGCCCAAAAATGGCAGGAGTTTTATTTTGCTATTCTCTCCCCCATAGGGACTACCCTTTCACTAGAGAATGCATTTACGTCATCAAATAAATGTGATTCTTAAACAGGACAAATGTTCCTTTTGGATGAGAACACTAGTTGTTGGAGTCAGCTAATTTTTCATTCTCTATCTATCTAAACACTGCCATTGTGTGAAAAGAAAAAAATCCTTTAAAACCAAGGATATTTTACAGAGGTAAACTTCTCTTCTCTATTTTGTTATCCTTTATAAACACATTCTGTGATTTTATTCTTTTATCCATAGCAACTTCCAATGGATAATCCACAAATCAATTAAAGACAAGTTAATAGCTGAAAGAGATCAAGCAACAAGCATTAGAAGCATAATATTTACAGGCACCATCCTAAAAATTTATGTGTCAGAGAAAAGTTTGGTCTGGCCAGCTTTCCTTCTAATGCAAGAATTTAAATTTGCACAATGACTTCTGAAAATCAAAAATTCACTACCTAATTACTTTCAGCTTATGGCATCTGTGGTGGATTGAAGTGTGTACCCAAGTTTGGACATGGTCTTGGTCTTGGTTTGCATTCTGGTAAGTGCGGGTCCATTGCAAATAAAATCTCATCAAAATGGTATATCAGTTAAGGTGTGGCCCAACTGATTCAGGTTGGGCTTTAATCTGGATTACTGGAGCCCCTTACAAGCAGAGTGAAAGTTAGGAGAGAGAAACCACGGGGAACGGCCAACAGTTGGAAATCAATGGAACTCCAGAGAAGAAAGGCAATGACATCAACATGTGCACTGCCATGTGACAGAAGAGGCAGGAACATCAAAGACTGCTGACCAGCCAGAAGATTAGGTTGCTGGAGGAAGTAAGCCTTCTGGCCTCCAAAACACTGAGCCAATAAATTCATGTTAAGCCAACCCATTGTATGGTATTTGTTCTAGCAACTAGGAAACTAAAAGAGAATCTATGTTCTGGGGGCAGACATGGAAAGATACATAAAGTAAAAGAAAAAAATAAAAAAGGTACTATCAGTGTAATAAATAATTAGAGGACACACTACTGCTATTGACTTTTAACTTGCAATTGTTATTTTTACTTTAATTTTTTTCTACATATGAAACTTTGAGGATAACATGAAATAACATAATAGAAAAGTATATTGTAAATTTGTTGTCATTATTTTTTTAACATAATAACACCTGAGGTAGACTAATACTTGTAGATAGTATTCCACCATACCAAAACACTTTCTTTAGTTATTTTCTCCTCCCTTTCTTCTCCCTCCTCTTCTGCTATAATAAGAGAGAAGCAAAGGCAAATTCACTAAGAGACTGGAATCTGATCTGACTGAGAACACAGTAATGAGATCAGCCTCCAGATGGTTCCATGGACTTGGTGCAAGTCTCAGTTTTGGACAGTCCATGTAGGACAACAAATGTACTCATGGATGTATGAAATGGATATGCTTCAATTTATATGTAAATAAATCGTCATTCTCTTTTTGAAGGCTTTCCTCACTTCCCGAAGCTGCTCCTCCATCAAGGTCCCTATTTTATTTTATTTATTTGTTAGCTTGTTTGTTCTCTGCCTTCCTCTTCTACAATGAAAGCTTTAAGGGAACAGAGACCTTGCCCATTGTGTGCCTTGCTCTTTTGCAAATAAAAGACAGATTTATTAGGTGGTATTAAAGCACCAGATATAAGTGTTGTACTGGAGCCCACGTGTAATGTCTGGTGAGAGGCAAGTGCTGAATTTTTAGGAGCACTTACAAGTCAGTTGTCAAATGCAGCCACTGTTAAAAATTAGATTATATAATCTTACTATTAAATAAATTATATTAAAATGAATGGTAATATAGAAAATATCATTTCCTAATATTTCAACTACATTTAAGTGTTATCTATGCTCTTGAGGTCATTTATGTCTACTATATCTGCATGGTGGAAACTACACATCTCTTCCCCACTCCATATGCAGTGATGTCACCTTTGCAGCTTTGCATGGGATGTGGTAGGGGTACTTTTTGCTATGGGAATCAGAAAATACTAAAAGCAAGGTTTTTTATTGTTATTTCATGGAGCATCAACATTTACCAGCATACCACTGACCAAGCATTTAATAGGCATTCAACAACTAGTCTCTAAATGAGTGAATCAATGTTTTTTATGTCCTGATTACATTTGAGTTATTTTGTTCATGGCCACAATAATCTTTACTTTTATACAGTTTATTCCTTTAGCCCAATCTTATCTTCTTTAGTTTCACTCCAAAGCCTGAATTTTGGAATGTGGCTTAAATATTTGTTGCTCTCGAAATGTTTGTCTTTTGCATTTAACTGACTTAATATAATCAAAGTAATATGTAATTACTCTGTTCACAAATCCACCTAGTCTCAAACATTTTAGTCATTCCTTCCAAATTTACACTATTACAGGTATAAAATGATGTAATTTGACTAGTTTAAAAGTGCCATATTATCCTTTCTTGCCAATGGAATTTTCTTTTGCTTCTCCTTCAAAGTAACTCTGGGCGTTCATACTCAGTCTTACTGACAGTCAGAATCCTCTTTCTTAACCATTATTGTGCCAGATGAAAAAAAGCTCTTCAGTTGCAGTTCAAAAGTAGAAAAAATGCAAGTTATGAGAGGGTATAGCCAAGGTCAGAGGTGGGTATTTGGCTGGGAAAAGAGCATGATAGGGTGGTGGGATCTCTAGAACAAGGAGTAGCAAAATAAGGTGTATGGAAGTAAATGCTTCTTCTTTTGTAAGAAGTTGTCCTTATTTGAAAAGTCTTATTTGGGTCACTCAGTTAAGGTACCATCCCTTACCTTAAAAATACTCAACTTCATGATATAATGACAAAATACAGTGGTTAAAAATCATAAAACTAACATTATGAGAATGAATAATAAATACTAATTCTACTACCTAGTAATCACAAATATTCATATCCTTTATATTTCCAAAAAATGATACAGTTTTTAAGCATGTGTGGTTCTCATATTGACTATCAGTAACACCACAAGGGTAATTGTGTTATAATACATCCTCAGCAGTGGGGAAGGCCTTTTATTCTTTTATCAACTTGATTGTTGCATCTTGTGACAACCCCTATTTGGCAGTATTTTAGGCTGATCATAGCCCACAGGTTACCTTATAGTGTCAGTACTTTTATAATAACAGCACAGAGTGTTAAGTCTGTCTGCAGCTCTCCTTGTGGTCTTGGTAGACTTGCTGCTTGCTCTCTGTAGGTTTCACCAACTGTATGTATTTCCCTCTCTATCTCTGTTTCAGGTCTACACAGCTAGTGTACTGATTCTTGTGAATGTTGGGGATGTGGCTTTCATTTAATTTATGAAAACTCAGCTAACACTTTTTTGCAAAAGTGCTGTTTACAAATAGTCCCTACAAAAACCTTATTTTAGCTGCGGTAGGGAGGAATTGCTAGACTTGGAGGTAAAATATCTGTGCTTGGTTTTACCTGGAAGAGCCTTTCTGTAACTCCGAAGGCTGTACTTCCATGGGTTGCTACCTAATTCTGACTCTTATACCCTACCCTGACTACAAGAAATGGGCCCCAAACCATTCCCCCTATTTCTGAAGGCACTGAATTAGGTAGGATATGTACTGAAGTGAGGGAGGTGGTACATTGGAGCAAAGATTTGCAAAGAATCATAAGTAGCCATGGGTTCTAGCTCTAGATCTGCAAGCTCAATCTGTATGACCTCAAGATCTCTCTAGCTCTTCAGATTCTTCATCTGTAAAATAATCGGGTTTGAGCAAATGAACTCTCAGATCTCTTCAACTCTGGCTTTGTGTTCCCATGAATGTGGCAAAAGGAAGCAGAATGCCCCACACTTGTCGGGGGCTTGAAAACTAACATTTGCTGGCAGATTCAGTCATGTGCATGAAGCATCTACTATGTGCCAGGCACTCTTCAAGGCCTTAGAAATACAGAGGTGGGGAAGAGGTCCCTGCCAGGTGAAGTTTCCATTCCAGCATCAGTAGGAGCTAACATGTAATTTAGTGTGCTCTCTGTGCCAGGTCCTGTTCTTGACTAACAATCCTCACAACACCCCATTTTACAGACAGGAAAACTTAGGCACATGAAGTTAAGTAACTTGCCTAACATCACAGAGCTGTAAATGACTGCTGAAATTTGAACCTCTGCACTGTGGCTCTGGGGCAAGCCCTCTTTACCACTACTCTACACTATTGTTGGAGGCTGTTTTTATATGCACGTTGCTTATAAGAGAACTGTTGATCGGTCAGCCGCATGGCATTATTCTGTAATTAATAGTGTGTTCTCAATACTGAATGTTAACCCCTAAAAGTATCTGAGCAAAGAAGAATCACATAATTGGTGAAATGATAAGGGAACCCTGGAAAATGCTATAAAAGAGGTGATAGGCAAGCCTACTTTTATATACCTTGTTTCCTTTTCTCTGCGCAATAGCCCTTTGAAGTAGGCATTTTTGTTTTCCTGTTACAGACACGTTTGTGGGGGTTAGGGAAATTGCCGAGGTGAGAAAGCAGCCGAGTCAGCTACAAACTTTGGTCTGCTTGGCTCTAAAGCCAAAGCCCTCTGACAATATCATGCTACCTTTCCCCGCAAAGAGCAACGATTGTAAATATTATCGTTATTCTCAGGTATAAACGCTGCCTATAAGGTTTTTTTTTTTTCCCACTTACCATTTAGCCAACATAACTCACAATTTGGAATATCATTAAAAAGTCCAGTTTAACACGCATGGCAATGCCAAGAGAATTAATAGGTATGGCCCAGGAGGAAGTTGACGTCTCTGGCTTAGAGACTCCTCTGGCTCCTCCGCACAGCTGGCCAACGAGCAACGTTTTGGCAGTAAAATACAACCACATGAGCAATGTTTTTGGCCAGATGCAATGAGCCAGATGGAAGCCCATGAAGCAAAACCCAGGGAGAGGACAGAAGCCACGTGACACCACTGACTACTCTCCCTTTTTTTAAACTTAAGAAACACTTTTTAAAATTTTTTTTTCCTGAACGCTAAACACTTTTTAAAATGTTTTTAATTTTTCCGAATGCTACTTTAAGACACTATCAACTAGTTTAGAGGACAGTTTAGATATTATTTAATTAATTTTAATTGATTACTAATCCCTATTGTCCTATATCAAATTATAAGTTTTCTTTCTTCAGAGAAAGATTCTGCGTTGAAGAGACGAAGACAGTAAACCTATTAGAATTACACCTCTCCTTAGCGAATTCCTCATGTGGTCTTAAGGGGAGCAGGTCAGGAAACCGGAGGGGAGGGAGCAACTGTTTAGGAAGCAGACTCCAGGACTGACTGGCAGGCTTCATACTCCGCCCACCTCCCTTTACTCATCAGTAAACGTGGGCAAGTTTAGTTAACTCTGTCTAGTTATGCCATCTGTAAAATAGAAGGAATAACAGCTCCACTTCCTGAGGCTGGTTTGAGGATTAAACAAAACAATGCTTGGATAGCACTGTGAGCACTGCCTGGCACAGAGGAAGTGCCAATAATATTAGCTCTTACTGTTCTTACTTTGGACTTTCTCACCATGTATGTCTGTGGTCACGGGTCCCTGAATCTCAAATTCTTCTTCTATTATTTGGTGGTAATTGTACCTGCCTTCTCTACTAACTCTGAAGATTTAGATGAGAAAAGATTACCTAAGATGTAGAGTACTAAAACAAGAGTTACCGCACCTGTTACATCCCAACAGGATTTGAATGTTCAAATGCAACAGGAAAAGATGAGAATGTTTTCATCACCATCGATCTAGTTAATCTCTTAGAGTGATATATATTCTAAAAGTCAGCTTCTTTGGCTTTTGTTAAATAAAATCTGGGTTCCTCCTGCCCCCTCCCCTTCCTTGTCTCTCCTTCCATCGTTGTATTCGCTGGCTGTTTTTCATCCTGGTGTTTTTAATCAATGGTGGCATTCATTTTCCTGCTGAAAACTTGGACCCTGGCCAGCGTTTTCCAATGAGCACCATGAAGATTGATTTGAAAATGACTGATATGATACTGCTTCCATTTTAACTGGTCTTTGCTCATCATTAGTACAAAACCCCCAGGTCAGAATCACAGATTTGAGCAAGTTACTTTCTAGAGCACAGGAGATGATTCAAGCTATATAGGGCTTCTTGTTTTAGCATAGATCGCTTCAGATTTTTCATGGCCTGAATATTGTGGTGCTCTTTTTTTTTTTTCTCCACCTGATTGCTAAACCCTTCTTCCTTCTACCGTTCAGTCTATTTCGTACAAAACAACTTACTTGTTAGCTCTTCTACCAGAGGTACAAGGATGCACACGTGTTCAAGTGATCACCTATGAGATCATGCTGACTCTGCTAAAATACTGGGGGAGGGAAAGAGGTAGAAACTATCAACAAAAATGAGATTTGGATATTTTTCTGGGAATTTCGATGAGTAATTTCCACAGTCCTTCTCTACTGGCATAAGAGGCAAAAAACCTAGACACAATCGACTATCTTTGGTTTTCAAGATGCCTTTGGAATCATCTCGCCCTATGTTGAATTTCATCCTAGACAGCTTTATTTTCACAGCCCCCCTTCCTATGGCGTCCATTTAATGCTCCTTTCATCATCTCATTTTAAGACAGAAAGCAGAAAGTTTAGTACTTTGCTCTTATTGGAAGACAGGGCCATCTTAGGTGAGTAATTTTCTATTCAACATTTCCTTGAATATGATTTTGATTTAAATAAATCAACATTAAAATAACAAAACTTCCTAGTTTTCTCTCATGGGGTTCTCAAAGTCCATGAGCTTACCACGAGTCTTAGCTCCACAATTCTCTCTTTGCTTCCCAGATAATTTTCTTCCATGTTTGTGTTAGCTACTGTTGTTATACCACAACATGAATTTACACACATTATTTTCTTAAATCTAACTTGAGCACAGCATTCACCACCCGATCCTCTAAAAATAGATATGAAAGGTGGGGCTCTAAAGTGATGAGACTGATCTTTAAATAAGTACACCACGATCTAGTGTGACAAATCAGTGCCTTGCCCTTCAAATTAGTACTTGTCTTTGTAAGCAGTGCCCTAATGCCATGCTGAGCCCTTTACACAAAATGTGGTTGACACTGAATTCCAGGTCCACAGACAGAAAGGAACCTCTTTACTATGTCATCCTCTTTCTCTCTTCCTCTCTCTCCTTTCCGTCTCTCCTTCTGCATTGAATGGAAGTATGTGGCTTAATAAGCCATATATTAATCAAAAGTGGCATTTAAAAACTACCCACAAAGAATAAAAATTTGTGACCTCTGAAAAACTTCTTTCAAGTCTATTTTGAGCATTGTATAACTGCCCAAGATGGTATTTCTCAGAGATCAACACTCATCAAACATATATGACTCACTCAAACAAATCAGACTCAGCTGAATTTCACATATCCCAGACTCGATTTTTCCTTCAGGGACTGAAAACAATATCAAAGAAAAATATTTCCACTTAAAGCTAAGTTTACCACCAATATCATGCCTCAATATCCATTCAATATTCAAGGGTAAAAATGATGGCACTACACTGGGTGCTTTGAGGATTTTAAAGAGTAGAGAAGATTGTTTTTAGGCAAACAGTCCAATGAGGGAGAAGTCCAATGAAGACATATTGCCTAATGCTCAGTTCTTTCAGTTGCTTCAATAGTGAAATCATATCCAAAGCTTCTCAAAGGTCAGAATTGGTCTAAGCCACGTTCATGTTTCAAGGACCATGTATATTAAAAAAAAAAAACTAAGAGGTTAGAAAAGGGATTGCCTGCTGAGACCTTGACCTCAACATTGAGGTTCCAGTTGGGACTCTTTTCCTGGGCCAAGAGGAGGCCTTGGATATTCCAAACGGCTTCACCATTGACCCCCACCATTGGTAAGGTCCAAAAGCATCTGGGGACCCCTCCCCTTAGCATTAGCAAGGGAAGAAATACTTTTTTTTGCTCCCTCCCCCCTCCCCCCCGGTTGTCTGTTCTCTGTGTCTATTTGCTGCGTCTTATTTCTTTGTCCGCTTCTGTTGTTGTCAGCGGCATGGGAATCTGTGTCTCTTTTCGTTGAGTCATCTTGTTGTGTCAGCTCTCCGTGTGTGCGGCGCCATTCTTAGGCAGGCTGCACTTTCTTTCACACTGGGCAGCTCTCCTTACAGGGTGCACTCCTTGCGCATGGGGCTCCCCTACATAGGGGACACCCCTGCGTGGCAGGGCACTCCTTGAGCGCATCAGCACTGCGCGTGGGCCAGCTGCACACGGGTCAAGGAGGCCCGGGGTTTGAACCGCGGACCTCCCATGTGGTAGACGGATGCCCTAACCACTGGGCCAAGTCCGTTTCCCAAGGAGCACTTAATAGCTTAAAAGGTGACCACACAAGGCAAAGCCAGCTCTCTCTGCCTAGAGGAGCCTGCTTCAAATCTCGGTGTGTATTTCTGTTCCTTCTCTCCCATTTCTCAGAAAGCTCTGTTCTTTTCCCCATTTCTCAATAAATTCTCTTTACTGGCCTAAAAATATAATAAAGGATTGCAAAATTATGGGAATATTTTAAATGCTTATTCTAAATAGTTTAAAGCTTTTAACTCCAAAAAAATGCTACGCAATGAAACCATGGTATTCATACGATAATTATGGAATTTATGTGTGTGTGTGTGTGCATATATGTGAGTGTGCACATCTATACATATACTAATTCATGGTAAATGTGAAGTCTGATAAAAGTTTAAGGTTCTGTGGCTTTTTTTTTTTTCCATTTGTGTCAGTGTATTGCTTTGGCTGAATGCAAAGTCACTTTTGGAAAAGTGACAGTTCTCTAGAAATATGAGACCTGGACAGCCTCTAGCTTTCTAATCCTTCCACTCTACTCTTGACCTGTGATAGGCCCAGATCATATCAACAAGATGGTGATGCCAATAAAGAGGACATGGGGTGATATCAAATGAGAAAGAGAGCAGTAGGATGCTTCATCAAATAGTCATTAATGGCATTCCTATTGTATGTAAGGCATACAGAAGATATGCCCAGTCTCTGCCCTTAAAGAACTGACGGTCGCACTAAGGAGTTACAATAAGCTCCGCAGAAAAGTGAAGACAGTACATATAAATAAATAAATTAGCTATTACATGGGCATCAATATTCAAATGAAAAGCAAATAGACAAAAAAATGAAGAGGAGATTGGCCCAAGGATGGTTTTTAGGGGTATCACCCTCACCTGTTAAACTTGTAATAAACAGCCTTACTAAAATTATAAACACTGGACATTCAAATACATGGATAACTTTTCCTTAGACACTTTCATGCTTGTTGTACTATGGAAAGGATCAGAACTCAACCAAAGGAAAAATGAAAATTTCTTGGGCAGATTGAAGAGTCAACTTTCATCATTTATATGCTAATCATACAGTAGAGCTTAAATCTTGAGATTTCTGGAATTCTTTAGTCTATCAAGCTATTACTTTAACTCTACCCAGCAGTTAGATATTCATGATATTTAGGCACTTGTCACTGGATCTGAGTCATGAGGAGAGTAAAGCCACTATCTATTGTGACTGGAAATATGCACAGTAATGTTCATAAATCTCTGGTGACAAGTTATGAGCATACAAGTTAGCACGTAAGTATGGGGTTACCGTTCAGTAGAATGCTAAGAACATAGTAGGCATGCAATTTCTACTGTCAACCAAATTTTATAATTATAATAAATTGACATAATTAATAAAAATGAACATTATTGTTTTGAAACAGATACTTTTTCTCTTAATTTACATGTACTCTTTAAGAAAGTTCACTCTTCTTAGTGAACTTTATAATTTGATTTCTGATTTTTTAAAAAATTTCTCTGATTTTTACAGTTCCCTAGAAAACTCTAAGGGCACTATCTCTCTTACTATCTAAAGCAAACAAATAAAGTTTGTGAATTAATTTAATCCAAATTTTGAACGCAGCCAAATAGAAACATTTTAATCTAAATTTAGTAAGTATTTCTACATAGGTTCAGCAGCTTCCAGATAGTATGCATTTGGTATAAACAAGAAAGATCTTATTCTTGAGATTTTGCAAAAAATTTCACGTTGATTTGCTATTGTTGATATAACACTCTGTGCTAGAGCCTGTAACCAATCAGAAATACAAAAAATGTGTGCAGAATCGATTTTTCCCTTGGAAATATTTAGAACACTTAAGAATGAAATCAAAGATTTTTCTAAGTGGTTTTGCCTTTCTAGTTATTTGGCTAAAATAAGCTAACTTTGACGATATCAAGCAAAGGTGTTACTGGCAGATTATTGAAGCACTAAGTGAAGACTGTCCATATGCTCTTTGGGGAAATCTTTAGAAATAAAAGATTAACAATATATTAACTTTGAATTTTGCTGGACAAGATTAAAAGTGAATTACCAAGACTCTAGAGACAGCTTCACTGTTTCCACGTGAATATGTCCTAGAACACTTAAATAAACAAATGCAGCAGTACTTTTGTTGCTGTTTAATCAAACCAGCTCCCTTTCCTGACAAGGAGTTAACTCAAAGTATGGATGGCCAAGTATTGGTTGCCTTAAGTCCATAAGGCAAGTTAACATACTTGTTTTCCAGAAGACAGTAAAGCAATGCTTTCTAAATTTCTCCATTTAACTCTCAAAATAAGCTTTTAGGGTTAGTCGACTTCTGCAGATTCCCACATACCCCTAATTATTTTAAAGTTCACATCTTATTAGCTCATATTTCATGCACTGCCAATTTAAGCAGCATTACAAGTTAAATAGGTCCACACAGGGCCGAGGCTTGTTGGCAAAGGGGCCTAAAGTTACAGAAGCAGATAAAAATATCCTCCCCAGCTACAAAAAGCAAAGAGCAATACCTGTAGGATTTTGCAAAACGCAATCTTGCTTTGGTTCTTGGAGATGGTCCTGGCACAGAGACTCCCAAAGGATCCCAAAGAAAAGCCATTTGTAAAGAGGGTGCCAAGATCGCCGGGAGGAGTGGGATGTCAGAGATGGTGTGGGGCTGTGGGGCCAGAGGGCCCTGCGAAGAGCAGGAGGCACTTGTAGGCGGGTGAGGGCATTTCCTCTGTGCTGTGGTATGCACTGACAGAGAGGTGGCAGGCTGGCTGGAGCAGCCTGGAAGGGATGGCCAGGACTTCCTGCTGCATGACACTTGCCCTTTGCGACAGAGCTTGCTTCACTCCGACCTTATCGCATTATTAAAGTGAGAAACATTCCCCTCACAAATTTGTTTTTATATATAGCTCTGATTAAACAGCAAAGTCACATGCTCCTCCTGAAAAGCACAACATACACACACACACACAGCGAGAGGTATGACTGAAGCGAGTGAACCTTTACAGTGTGTGAACTTAAGAAAAAAAAAGAAAGAAAATAAATAGAAGGCTTTCTTTAAAAAATAAAAGTAAGTGCATGCCTGCGAGTGGGAAATCTGACATACATTACTAAATTTCACAGAACTGGCTGCCAAACACCATTTTCCTTATTTCAACTTGTCTTAGAAACAGGGATGAGCACCATAAAGAGCAAACCTTCCACAAGGATTTAATCATCTCGAACATACCAGAGTCTCCTGGCAAGTTAGTGTGAGAAGAAAACAGACAGATCACTTTCAAAAGCTCTCGGCAGAGTTCCCTCAAGGAGATACTTGGAGAGTGAATTATAATGAATGACTTTGACAACACAAAGATCAATTTTTGGGTCCATTTTCTATTCCCTAGAAACACTTCTTAACTCTCTAATAATTTCCTTAAAACAACTTTCTTTTGAATTAAATAAATGATGAAAATGAAGGAGAGCCTTTCACAAGTTTTATGAGTCTGACACTTCGCAGGAGGCATCTATTTCAAGATATTTTACACAGGGAGTCAAAGGACCCCAATGCCGTCATCGGGCCTCATCACTGGCGGCATTTAAAGCTAACAATGTGGCACAATCCCATCAGTCCCTGTCCAAGCAGTGCCCTGTGGGTGACCTCAACTGTAAACTAAAGTACCACTGCTCCACTTCTCTGGGATAAGATTAAAGAGACTTGGAGTGTCCAAGAGTGAATTTAACCCACTCTGAACTGGACAAGATCAACTAGGAGTTCAGCTCAGTTGAATGTCAACATAGCCATCAAATTTTGAGATCCCAAAAGCCCAATCTATTTCTCATAGACCAAAGGGTTCCAAGTATTCACGTTGTTTCGTCAAAAGCTTGTCAGGAAACATGAAGCTTATTTTCACAGCAGCATCCAGCATACCAGGGGTTCTTGAAAATGCTGTAGGTCCCATATCAGCTTTGGGGATGAGTAATAGAAAACATTTTTATGGTTTCACGTCTTTGTTATCTGGCCTATGGGCCGAAAGAGGGATGGCTTCCCTGAACAGCAGCGACCTTGGAAGAGTCAATAGTTCAAAAGGCAAGGCGTTCTCTCAGAATCCACTTGCAATATTGACTGCTTCACAAACTGCTTTTTTGCTTCTGTCTAGGCTTCCCCATTTCACAACAGCAACATAGAAGGTCACTTTTCTGTTATTCTTGGAGAATGCCCCATCTACTATGTGGAATCCCACTATTACCATTTCATTCCTTTATATGACTTCATTTTCATTCTGGGCTAGCTCTTAGGAAGCACTCCTAGCAGCAATGGAGATGAAAGCCAGGCAGTGCGAGAGAACTGGGAGCCCAGGAGTCCCTGAAAACTGTTGGCGCGGTGGAGGGGATAAAGCCTGGGAACAGGGAGGGAGGAGGAAGGACGCTAGCACCTGAGCAGGAGAGCGGAAGGGATGGGACCTGGGACCGGCAAAGATTGACTTCCTTTACCTTCCAGGAACACAGACCTCTCATTCTATCTGGTGGTTTAAATTTCACTGGTGAAAGAGCACCAGTGATTTCTGATCATGAAAGCTATAGTCTGTGTATACGGCTTTGGAAGCAGAAAAATATTACTTGCACTGTTAGCTCAATCTTATTTGCTCACAGATCCCTATGTTCTCATCCAGATTAGAGCCAGCAACAGGCATTTTGACTAATAACTGTCCTCATCTCCCTATCAGTTTACAGGTTTGAAGAAGGGTTCTACTGATTGATATCTAATGGACAAAACGTAATAATAACCCAGGATGAAGATGCTACAGAGAATGCCCAATATTTCCCAAAAGAAATGTGTAATGCAAGGAAAGCAAGATTGCCTTTCTTATTACCAAAAATATATATTTTTTCCTTTTTCCCCCTGCTTCTTGAAAGCAGACATCTAGATTAGTCAGCAAGATATAAAAAAAAAAAAACCCAACAGAACTGTGAATGTGAAATTATGACAAGGAAAATGGAAACTTTGGTTCTTTCCCCTAATGTGAAATTGGTTAGACACAACGTAATATCAGCTAATCTTAATGTTATCTTTTCCTTAAATGATTACTTACCTCCTCCTTCCCATTTCCTCTGTACGGTTATGGGGTTATGGTTATGCATAATCCGTTCTAAGTTACCCAGCCTCAGCAAGGTCACAGAAATAAGCTACTTAGTTTTGAGATAATGAGCAGAGTTAAGCCTTGAATTCAAATGTAAATATTGGTATTGTTTTAAGGGAGTGGTTAGTACTTTATAGATGTAAGAATCTAGAAAACTGGGAAAAAAAAAAGTCAAATAAGATGTTTGCCTAAGATGAACCTTTGTCGCTATTTATACTTCAACCAGCTGTTCATGTGTTTTACTTCATGGCTACTAAAGTATAAAAAGGAAATGAAGTAGAAATCTTTTTCCTGCCACATTCTTTAGGATTTATTTTACCAAAAAAAAATTTTGCAGAAGCAGGGTTGAATGGTGAGGAGAGATGTTCCACCTCTGAGAAAAAATCTTTTTGGAGTTGAAAACAACCATATTCCAGGGAAAAACAGATTCTGAAATATAGTCATTGCTCCCATTCAGTTGTTCAACATATAATCTCTAAACCCTCTAAAATCTTGACAAAATCCCCACCTCCTGCCAATAAGTTAGAGCCTACTGAAAGCAGAGCTCTAGGCATATTTTTTTCTTCTTAAAATTTTTCTTGGATTTTGGATCCAAGATTCCAGATGTTGCAAGTGGCAGATTTGGGTTTTGGTATCTGACACAGAAACTCAGAATTGTCTTTATAGGAGATAGTCCCCACAAATCAAAACAACATTCCCAAATTTTTAAAACTGGGAAAATATAAACATAATTCATGCATTTACTTACACACCAGTCACTCATTGACAGGTGGGAGAAGCGGAGTTTGAGTTAAACTTCAGAGAAATAAAGAGTTACGTTAGTGGGGTTGAGTTATGGTGAAATACATTGCCTCAGGAAACCAGAGCAGGCAGAGAGATGGGTTTCAGGATAATGCAGTATTTTGAAATAGTCACCGGTCACAGACTCAAAGCCAGCAGAAGTTAACATGGAAACAAACAACTGTCTTAATTATCTGCTACCTCTGGTAAGAGTTTCATTGTAATAATGCTATTTTCAGAGTAATCCATTGCAAAAGAGTACGCCAAAAGGAAATTTAACAACTGGACTTGGGCACTTCTGAAAATGAATATTCATTCAATACAAGTAATTGCAGTTTAAAGATGGCTTTTTATTACCATAATTAACCACAAATGATTTCTCCAAAAGGAAGTGCTACATTACCAATGCTAGCAGTTTCTCTGAACTGCTTTCAAATATTCATTCTAAACCTTTCATGTGACTACTTGATTTAGAGGTCCATGATTTCCTGTATTGAAATTGGGGGGAAGGGGAGCAATCATTTTATTGACTGGAACATAGTAGAATACTAACAGAATTGAAGTTACCACATAGTTTTAACAGAGTGAGGAAAGCATACTCTGTGTTTAAAGAGTCTACAAATGCATCCTTTACTCATATATGTCCCAGGACACAAACAGAAATAAAACGTAATTAAAGAGGTGAAATAATTAAATAGACTCATGATTTAATTAAATAGAGGCATGATTAAATTGAAGAATAAAAAGATCAATAAACTATGGATTGTGGATAAACACGATCGGCTAAACACTTAAGGTTTCCATATACATTACAGAATTTTAGGAATGTTTTAGCAATCTACCGAGCTCTTCTCAACTCTGGGATAAATGGGGACTGAAGGAAAGAAGTCAGGAGAAAAAAATAGGAGAGAAGGAAAATAAATTTCATGTTTATTATGCATCTACTAAGTATTTGGCAAAGTCCTAGATATTTTTCTAACTATTCAAAAGGAAATATTAGTGAAAGCAAATTCTTCAACAATTTTCAAATTGACATAGCCTAATCACCTGAAATAAAGTAACAAAAATGTTTTCCTTTTGGAGTAACGAAAACGTTCTAAAGTTGACTGAGATGCTGACAGTACAACTCTGTGATGAAAATGAGAGCCACTGAGTGCACACTCTGAAAAGACTGTACAAAACATGAGGCTGCATAACACAGCGAATCCAGTGGTAGAAGACGGTCTATGGTTAATAGGACAAATAGGAGAACATTTTCTTATAAACTAGAACAAACGTATACATATAATACTAATTCAGAATGTTAATAATCAGGTGGGTTGGGGGAAAAATACACCAAATGTAAGATATGGGCTATAGTTCATAGTAATATTTTGACGAAGTCATGTCGTAGTTTGTAACAAAAGTTTCACAAACAATGCAAGGTGGTGGTGGTGGGGATATGTAAGGGAGCCCTGTATGATGCTATGCATGTTTGTTTTATAAGTTCACAACTTTCATTATACACTTATTGTTTATGTATGTTCATGTATGAATGATATACTTCAATAGAATTTTATTTTAAAAATCTTCTGGATCTTTGCTCAATTTTCTGAATATAAAGATTTAAAATGGCAAAAAAACCCTTCCTTTTCAATATTGTACTCATGAATACAGACTGAAAAACTCTTCCTTAAGCTATTGACTGAGGAGTGAAAGGGTAGAAATAGGATTTCATTTTGAAAAGTCATGTCTTCCAGGAAGTCTTCCCTGCTTCCCCAGACCAGATTGTCTTTAAAGCATTATGCACTTCCTTTGTCAATCTCTTCACATTCTTAATTACTTATTCAATGTTTGCCTTCCCTGATAGATCTAAACGTTATGTGGATTTACCCATGTCTGTTTTCCCACTGGATCCCGAGTGCCTGGAAAAATAAAAATTTCAATAATGTTTGTTGAATGAATGAATAAGCCAATAATTGAAGACATCTTAAGAATAAGGTACATTGTTTACATTATATTTTTATGTTCATAAATAGGGGTAAAAAAATCACCTTAAGTAATTTAGGTAGACATTACTTAAATTCTCTTTCTTGAGATGTTCTGTCTCCTTATTCCAAGCAAAGATTGTGGCAATAAATAAATAAATGAGAAAATAATAAAACCATAAAAATCACTGTCACTGTCACTGACACGACCAAATGAATTACAGGCCTGCCTCTCAAATAGTGTGTGTGTGTGTGTGTGTGTTTGATAAAACACGATTGAGCAAATATTCAGGGCTGTCCTGTTACAGAGGATTTGAGGCACAGTTATGCCTTGACCTTGCCATGTGATTTGACCTTGCTGAGTTTCAGATCTTATCCAATGTGAACCATTGCAAAGAGTTATTGAGAGGATTGAATTGGGTAATTAAAAGAAAGCATTTTGAAAAATCTACACAAAATGTTGGGCACTGCTACTGATAATGTTGATAAACTTTTGGGGGAGCTATGAAAACTCTTTTTATATTGTTAGAATTCTATCTGCTTTGAAATTTTCCCTCTAAAACAGGGGTTCTTAACCTATTTTGATCCATGGACCCCTTTGCCAGTCAGATAAAAACCATGGACCCTTTACTAAGTCCACACTATAGTGCGTATTATTTAATAAATATATCAGACCCACACCAACAAGTCTCCATAAGAATAGTGGTTTTTGTTGTTTTTTTTTAAATTTCCACTCAAGCTCATGGACCCCTTGTTAAGAACCCCTGCTCTAAAATGAGTCAGCTCATGAACATGGCAACTATTATATTATAAATATTACATTATTTTATTGGTTTCAAAAAAGTAGACCAGTCCTTATTTTTGATGGGTAACTTTTTCTCTATTTCAAATCACTTTACTCTAAGTCTGTAAGAATAGACTGTCAAGCAGTTATATTTTAAAGGCTAATCGTATAACACAATCTTAACACTTTATTTGCAGCAAAAAAGATGGCCCTAAATGGTTTTTGTTTATAAGAACCTAAAAAATTAAGTGGCAAGGATTTTACTAACATTAGCTGACGGAATTTTTCTCAATTTTTCAAAAGCTTATATTTCAACTAAATATAGCAACACTTGCATTGATTTTTTGAAACTTTGAGGGATCCTGTTTATTTGTTATTTATTTTAAAAAGCATTTGCAATACTAACTCCAACTCATGCTTCTCTAATTGTTACCAAACACCAAATAAGGACAGAAATGACCTTTTTCAGCTTCTTAGAACTAACAAAAAAGCAAAAGCAATGATGGAATTACCAGGCTGAGAAACAGAATAGTTCCCTTGGGAGAAAATAAAAAAAGACCCCAAATACCAAGAATCCCAAATAACAGCAGTCTCATGCATTAACTTTGGCGCCATGAATTTTTCCCATAACAGTAAATCTGGATATTCATTTGTTGTGGTCAACATTCATAAACTCCCCCATTCCTGAGCAGTGTGGCTGACCTGTCACCCCCAAATCCCCTTCTTCACTCTGACACTTCTTGTTCATTGACAGCGTCTATGGACCAAATGTCACCATTAGATCGGAGTAATTTTTCTAATTCTCCATTTTATTATGATAATATCAACCACTTCATATTTATTCAGTGATAAGAACTTAACATGCTATATCATCCTCACAATAATATATCTATAAGCTTAGTATTGTTTTTATTCTTTCCCACAATTGTGGAAATGTAGGCTTAAAGAGTTGAAGTAACTTGTCCCTAAGGTCATACAGCCAATGAGTGGCAGATCTGAGATTACAACTGACTGCAAATTTTATGCTCTTAATCAATATGTGTGTAGAATATAAGTGAATGAAAGAAAGAGTGACGTCAGGCTCCTTTTCTTGGAAAACAAAGCCATGAAAGAAGTCTTAGATTTTCACAGGGGGAGGAGTGATGTTAGGTACAATAATTACTTTCAGCTAATTTTAAACTCAGAGATAGATATTGTTATCACTATTCTGCAGGTGAGAAATCTGAGAGACAGGCTGAGTAACTTGCTTTATCCCACAAAACTAATATGTGGAAAGATGTTAAGTCAAGTCAGTTTTGCCTGCCTCCAAATTTTGTCTCTTTCGTACCTGGCTTACCCAAGCGCTTTAAATTCCTAATTCCAGGGGCAAGGTTGGTCTGAGAGCCTGGCCTGGGACTGAGGCTGCAGCTGGGGCTGGGTGGGACTCAACTCTTCCCATGAAAAGGTCACAGGGGCAGAGAGCAAGGCAGCCTGGCAGCCTGTGCTCAGGCTTCAGGAAAAGTGATAATGTCAGGGCCTGGGTCAACCACATATTTCTCTGTATTTTCTCTCTACATATTTGACATAGAAAAGAAATACAAACACTCCTCAGTCCACCCTACCCGTGGTCGCAATTCACAAAGGGTTACAATAGAAATATGGCCATTTCAGTAATTGAGTTTTTTTGTTGCTGCTGCTGCTGTTCTGTTTATGTTTTGTAACAGGATGCATAAAACATACGACTACATTTTATACCTTTCCCTCAAAACAACCTAAGACATATGTGACAGGTATTTGCACAATTATACCATAACAAAGTAAAACGATAGGGCAGGTTCTGGCTTTTGTTTCTGCTGCTACCATTAATTTTAGCTATATTCGTTCAGTAGAGTTAAGTGACTTTCCTGAGTTTGGAAAGTGGTATGTAATGGGGACTTGATGAAACCTCTGCCTTACCTCTAAATTTTAGAGGATAAATCATTTCTCAAGTTGGGACTTCCTTTATTAAACTTACTACCTTAAAAGTATAGAGGTAAATTTGAGAAGACACAGTTATTGCCTCCCTGGTCAAATGATATCAAGTAAAAGCACTAAATTTCAGAAATATTCTGATTTAAACTGGGCTTATCTTGACTGGTTCGATATACAAGTTATAGGTGACACTTAAGGGACTGAATTTTCATTTGAAAATAAATCACATTTTGCAGTCAGAGAAACAAAACCATAATTATAGGATTTTAAGCACGATTGGATTCTAAATAAGGAAATGTTTGGGACAAACAAGTATTTTTCTAGATTTTCTAAGAGTGACTCTAAGTAAATCATAAAATCCACTAAAATGAATGAAGGCAAAAAATATAGCTTAATAAGCTAGTTTCTATCTGGAATTTTGTTTGACAGCTAATTTAACCAGTCTAAATCTTTCCCTCCCTCCCTCCCTTCCTCTGCCCTCTCTTCTTCTCACAAATATATAATTAAGCCCCTACTATGTGTCTGGCCCTAAGTCACATACTGGAAACCAATGGTGAACAGAATTCAGGCACAAATAGAAGCTTAGAGCTGAACGAACTGAAAACTTTAAACAGAAGACTTAAGAAATTGGACAGGACTTCCATTTTTAAAGAGTATCAGGACAGAAGGAAGAAAGGGAATGTAAAAGATTTAGAGATGGAAAACGATTGGTGCTCTCACTTATTTTCTTTAAAGGTACAAAATGAGTGAGAATGTAATTTTTCAGATCAACATTAAAAATAAACCAGTCGAGAACTTTTTGTTTGACATTTTTCACAGCATGAGCCCTAGGGAAACACCCCTCCCTTCCTCCCCTCTTCTGGCAACAAATTATTAATATTGTTACAGTGGGAGTAGTGTGGCAGAGACACATTTATAAAGAAGTTCTTATTTCATAACTAATGTGTGTCTAAGTCTGTGCTAGGTGACTGAGGAAACGAAAAGGATGAAATCCACCTTCGACTCCTTACAAAGAAGCATGTACGAAGGAAAGACTCACCTTGCACAAACATTTCTATAACCTACAATGGTAATACCTTTCTCAGTAAAATGTATCATAGTACCCATAATATTGAAACAGATAAAAAACCTTCCCCTGGCATTTTTCTTCTACAAATAAAGCAAAAAATAAGCATGTCCCAAGACTGTCCAGGATGCGCTGAATTGGAGATGTCCAAAACACAAACTGGATGAGGCATATGAAATGTGTTTCAGAAAACATTTAGGATATGTTTTTTTTATGATGAAAATTTTCAAACATACAGGAAAGCTGAAAGAATTTTATAGCCAACACTTGTTTTACTTAGTGCTTCAAAATTTTACTGGTAACATTTATAAGATTATTTCTTAACAGGTGATTATCATGCTAAATTTGGGCAGCGAGGACTGTACTATTATAATGATTCATCTAAATTATATTTATGGTTGTGCCTTATTTGGAACCTAAATTATAAATCTCTATGCTTTCCTATTTGGTTTATTTTAAAGGTTGGATTTTGTACAGGTAAATACAATGTGGTTTTTTTTCTCCCTATTCAAGGTAAAGTACAAAATAAATTTGAATTCCTATATCTCACCAACAATAAATTAAAGATAAAAATAAATGTTAAAGATATGCTCTAAGATTATGCATTATCAAAGCTGACATACATTTATCTGGGTAAAAGCCATCAACCATGAGATTTTATTCCAATTTAGTCCAACGAATATATTTTCTGATTATTTGATACAGAACAATTCTTGGTAAATTATGAATTCAGTGAAGTGGTTGGGAATGGGATGATTGGGAATATTCCAGTTACTGATATTGTACAAAATATCCTATAAAATCTATAAATGAGAGATGTAGCAGTAAATGGGAACTTGCGGGTTTCTCTGTGGGTCTTATTTTTTGCTTTCTTTAGTTATATTTTAAATGGACATCATGTAACTGTTATTCCTAGAGGAAATTCTACTTTTCTAATGGAAAAAAAAGAAAACGACTTCAATTAATCTGGTTTTCATCTATTATTTCTGATGTATCTAGTGTAAACGGCAGCTTGCTACCTTCTCAGCAGTTTGAGATGCAGTCAAGGTCAAATGACATCACAAGAATGACAGAAGGAACCTAATTTTAGTCTCCATGAAACTGAAGACTCACACAAATGATTACTGAACACTTTCAGCTCATGTTTAGAGTTGTGTATTTGAAAAGATATTCAATCAAGAAGAGGGTACTTCAGAGAGTAATACAAGAAGCCGGAGCTCCGAGGGCTGTGGACATCTCAGAGTCACACAATCAGCTTCTCAGGTACATTTAAGGATATTTAAGGGCAACAGTAATGGAACCTCATTAAAGCACAAGTTCTGTGAAAATAACAAAGTTATAAAAATCATGGAGTGGCATTTTCAAGAAGCTATTACTATTTCTTTAAGAAGTGTATTATATTGTTGCACATATTGACATAGAGTCAAATTACTCCTGAAAAACATGTGCCAATTAAATCTAATTCACCAAAATAGACATAAAAATGTTAACAGTGTTATCTCTTGGTAGTAGTAGATCACAGACGTTTATAAACTCTTTTCTTTAACATTCAAATTTTCTACATCAAATATGGACTACTTTTATAATCAATACTAAATACATGTTATTAAAAAGCTTGAATAATCACGTTTATCTTTTGCACCAGTAGTTTCAGGTTTTTAGCTTGATTATATTTCAATCATAAGTCACGAATAAAAACTTCTGAATTCGTATTAAATTAAACACATTGCTGAAATGTTAAAGGGTGGTCTGAGGCGCGCTGGGACGCCAATTAAGCAGACAACTCGTTTACCGTCTGCGATGGTATGATTTAAAATCAAATTAGAAACATCACGATGAGGTCTGTGGTGGTCTAAGTGGAGGCAACAGAGCAGTTGGCCTCCCACTGAGAGAAGAGCCAAGGCCAGGAAAAAGCAAAAAAAAAAAAAAAAAAAAGAGAGAGAGAGAGAAAAACAGAGAAACAGAGCTTTCACAGATTTAGACATCCCTTTGCTCGAAGAGCCAGTTGTTTGCACAGCGCCCTCTTGTGAACAAAGGTTTTCACGACTGCTGTTTCCACCACAGGAAAAGAGCTGAGAGCTTCAGCCAGTGAAACAGCCAGTGTAATGTGCCTTTAACCATTTACTTCCAGGCCTTCCAGAAGCATGGGTGACACATGACTTGGTATCTTACTTCCCTATAAGTAAATGTTTAGCTAAGTATCTCATATGGTTGAATTCTTAATGGTAATGCTATAAAAAGAACTTCCTAAAACAGAAATACAGAAACTGTATTAATCTAATACAGAAAACTGTATTAATGTATGTCCTCCACTATTTTGGAAACTTGTGCTTTTGCTCTGATGAACTCCGTTTCCAATCTGGCAGAAGAACATTGAATATTGAAAATAGGAGAATATAGTAAAAAATAATGTATTTTCCATTCATCTTAAAAATATGGAACCATTTATTTACAAAACATGTTAGTGTGTTTATGAGTGAGTGCCAATTGATAATGCATTCATCATCTGAAACTTACTTCACATGAGGCTCGGCAGCAAAAAATATTACAGTTTTAGTAATTCATTAGAGACATTTTTGTGTGCTAGAATTAGCTTTTAGATCAGAAAAAAATACGTATTCATGTAAACAATTCTACTGGGTAACTGCTAAGCGGGGGCAGGGGGACAGGGACAGAGATGGGGATGGGACAAATTCTGGATACCTTCAGCAAAGGGGAAATTTCTCTGGAATGTGATACAATATATGCAAAAGAAGTTACCTGATATTCTGACTCATAATATGAAAGAGAAGGATTTGCTATTATGTGCAGTGGAGCTAGTGCCTGGAAGTGAGTACAGTCTTAATTTTGTCTATTTCTGGCTATACTACCTTGCTAATACGGGTTCCATTCATTTCTACCCACTTGCCTGCTCAGCTATCATACAAAACCTGCCAGGTGAGTAGAAAAGTTGAGAGAAACCTGAGCCAGGCTAGTGAGAAATTATGGCTTAAAGCAAACCATTATTTAAAAGCAATGGCATTGCCACACCAAAGATAAGTTCTTGCAAATTCACATCTCACTTAGGTTTCAAATTCTTAGTTGCAATGCCAGTTTGCTTTCCTTACCTGAAATTCTAAAGGAGATACTGGTGGCCCTAACTAAATCGCACTCCAAATACCCAGTTTCAAGCTAATAAAGTTCAGTTACAGAACTTTTCTTTTAGTCAGAAGGAAAAAACCTTCAGGGGCCTCTAAACATAAAGAGAAAATACTGGCTTCAACCAGTGTTCATTCAGTGTGGTGCCAAACTTCCAATGAAATTGAAATTCATACAACTTGAATTTTATTCACAGAGGATATCCTAATAGAGTAATCCTTTACTTTGCTCTATCCAACTGTCTTAAAAATACGGTGTTTCTCAAACAACTTCGTTACTTGATTAAAACAATGTTAAGATTCAGAGAGAGAAAAAAAAACAATGGCAGTATCAAAGAATGCTCTGCAGTATCCCTCTGTAATCTCCACCAGTTTTCCCCAAACCACCTGAAATAACCATAAAGTATAACGTGTTTCCTATGCAAACGTAGGGACAAGTACCCAAGATCCCCTTCCTTCCAACCAAATTGTTGTCACCCAGGAAGCTACTTCTATCAAGAAATTCTGCTGTGGCCTCTGCTGGAAGCCCACGCTGCTTTCTAAGGAGCATCATCATTTTTACATGGAAAAGAGAAGAGGTGAGAAGGAAGGAAACAAGTAAGTGTACGAACCTATTCATCTTGGACCTGCAAAAGATTAATCCCACCCAATTATGCCTGCATCCCTGATACTTCCCCTGATTTCCACAGCCAGCATATCTAGCTCCTTCTTGGACATTGACACTGGATGTCTAATAATCTCAAAGTCTTAGTGTGGGTAGTTTATTTAGAGAAGGGCCAGAGAGGAGATTCAGGAAGCACACATTAGAGGTGGGGAAGTAGGACAGGGAAGTGATAAAAGTGAGCATTCATAAGTAGATGACTGCTGTAAGCAAGTGGAGCTTAATCTTCCCAGAGACCCGCTGAGGGCCACGCTTTACACACATATATCAGAATGACCTAACTGCACGGGGAGCCGGGGTATGTGAGCCCTGACTCTGGTCCCTCAGTGTTTGAGGATTGCCTCTGGGCACCCACAAACAATCTCACCAAGCTTCTTTGGCACTGAAGACAGGACCCAGGGGCCCGAGATGGGAAGTTGACATTGATACATAGGAACCATCTACCACGGCTGCAGGTGAACTCTGACGTAAGCCAAAGGGAAATCAGATGGGAAGGGCATTGAGTTCTTCACCACAAATAGGCTTTTCAAACTGAAGAAGCTCAAGCTTTTGGTTTATTCTTCCAGTACCCTAGCACTAAACCAATTCTTCTCTCATCTTCCCCCATCTCAGTGAAAATACAATTTTTTATCTTACTCAGGCCCCAAACCCTGAATCATCCTTGACTCATCTCCTTTTCTCTCACCCCATGTTCAATCCATCATCACTTCTTGTTAGCCCTGGTTTTAAAAGTGTAGTCACTTCTCACCACCTCCACTGCCACTACCCTGCTGAGGTCACCATTCTCTCTTGCCTAGACTGTTGCAATCTCTTCCTAACCATTTTTCTTGCTTCGACCCTGGCTTCAAGTTTATTCTCCACAGAGCACTCAGAGTGATCCTTTAAAAATGCACCATCATTTCTCTGTTGAAAACCCTCCACTAGGGGGTCAATACATATTGGCCAAATGAATGAATTCACTGGTCTGATAGCCATATGAGATAAATATGAATACTTACTAAAATATTTACTAGACACTGTGACTGGCATTGTCCTATAGCAAGTACAAGTAGCTGCTGGCCTCCAGAAGTATGAGGTAGCAAATGCAGAGTGAAATCACGGGCGTTCAGAGGGATCGCTTATGAACTGTGCTAGGAAAAGGTAGGAAAGAAAGATTGGGACTGGATGGTAAAGAACCTTAAATGCTGTTTTAGGAGAAGGACCTCTGTTCCATGTAGAAGTAAAAAGTCACTGAAGGTTTCTGAATAAGAGAGGGAAATAATGAAAGCAGAATTTTACACGTGATTTCCTTCCACAAGGATTTGCACAAAGATTATAATACTTTCCCCTCAAATCCTCTTTCCCCTAAATAGCCAAAATAATTTAACTGACATATGTAATAACACTTGCATGTTTTCAATGGTTTTCAGGCTGCTGTATCATTCCACATTTTTTCACACTCAGCTAAGAAGCTTTTTGTCCTGACTGCGAATGTTTGTTAGCATACCTTGTTTAGTTGAAAAGGTCTGCCCACAGTTCCTCTGGAACTGAAAGTGAACCAAATACAGGTGTGAAAACCTCAGATCCATTCTCCTGTTATCACATTAACCTTCCTCCAGGTTATCTCAGAACTAATAAAGTATTGAAAAACATAAGGTTGGACATGAACATGAAATGGGTTATCTGGTGAGATACAGGTTATGAGTAAATGGGAATGAATATGTCAAAGGCATCTGTAAGAATTCACAAGGATTCATTCTTTACTTCTCTAATTTGTTTCTTACAGAGCATAACACATATTGCAGTCTTTTCTCTGAAGGAGTGGTGTGAAGTGAAAGAGATGGTTATCAGCTCAGTCTTCTACTGGGCTGTGAACTTCCCAAGACCATGTGGTCTTGGGGCTACCCAGCACAGTAGGAGTTCATTAACTGTAAGTTAAACAAATGCCTCAAAGGTAGACTCCAGGGAAACTTCCTTATTTTGCTCACTATTTGGTTATTCCTTCATATAATGATTAATTAATTTTGCTTTGTTCCAGAAAGGATGTACAGCTTCTCTGTTTCCTTTGGTAATTAGTGTAGGTAAGCCAAAGAATCCATTTCCCCACCTAGCCAGTGGACAATGGCTAATGCTTAAATTTCTCATAACTTTATTTGAGCATTCACATGTTTTAGAACATTTCATATATATATTTATAGCACTAATTATCATTGGAAGATATAAACTACTTAAGACATATCTTTGGAAACAACTGCAAATAACTGATACTGTTAGTTCGAGTTATAAGCCAATTTGGTTCAAAATTTTAAAATGAAGAAAAATTTCATAGAGAAGAGTTTGTTTAAGTTGTGTGATGGGTTGTTAGCTAGTCATCAATTCCATCTTTTCAGTCAGTTCATCAAATCTTTTGTCTGGTAAACATGTGGCCACAATTCTCAATCCCCTAGATATGGGAGATCGAAAGTTCTAAGAAAACTGATAAACAATATACTGAATTAAGAAAAAATTTATTCTGTATAGCTCCAAATTTTTGCATTTAATCATAAATACAATATAAATTCTATAGTCACCCTTTCAGATATTTCTTACAAAATAAAAATAAAGGATTTTAATTGTTAGAAGAGAATTCACACTGTTAAAAAAATCAAGAGGAGAAGCTATATTGAAACAAGCTTTCATTTTGTGCCATGTTATCATGGCATTTTTGCCAATAGTCTTTTTGGGATGTTTTCCAATATTTTATGCAAGACCATTCCTAAGAAACTCTGAGCTCAGTGCAAAGACCAATTTAGCATCTTTCAATCTCTGTCTTCCTTTCCTGAGCTCCTCTCCACACACGCTACCCTCCATATCAATTTCATCGAGCAAGGCAAGGACACAAGTCTGATTTGAAGGGAGAAAGAAAGGATTAGAGGATGTTCTGAGATGAATGTGTGTATGTGTGTGTGTGTCCTGCTTCATCCCAGCCCAGGGCGCTTTACCATAGTCCAGTTGCAGGGAGGGTATAAATTTACTAGCTCTGCTTCGGGCCCTTGCTTTCCTGGCCATTTCCCCTGGCTCCTTCCCCCTCTGACTGACCACCCAGGCCACAGCAACCCAGCCCCAGAAGCCAGAATCATCACGCTATTCCACAGGACTAAAAGGTGACTCAAATGATATGTTTGCCTGACAATAATTCCTTTAAATGGATTTCCTAAAGCATAAAACATGATTTTCTTATAATCTGCTGACTTTTACCAGCACTGACCCAAGAATCATACAACAGAAATGTGATTTCTAGTTTTCTCTTTATTTTCACACATTTAATAAAAGCTTGCCATTGCTTTTAGAAACACATTACTTTGAGTAATATTTATTTTTACAACTATAAAAATGAGGAGTATCCATTACAGAAAATTTAGAAAATGCAGAAAAGCAAAAAGAAGAAAAAATCACCGATATTCAGAGGAAACTACTATAATGTCCTGGTTTTTAATCTTCTTATCTTCTTTTCATATGTATATTTATGCATCTAATTTTAATATTCAATTGAGATTTTAATGTATGTGATTTTGGATTCTGCTTTACATTTCCCATTTTAATATAAGCAGTTTCCCATGTCATTCCATGTTATTTGAAAATATTTTTAATGGCTGGGCAAGATCCTATTGGCTGGGTCTAATATAATTTATTTAAACATTAGCTTTACTGTGGAAGATTTAGGATTCATCTATGTTTTCAGTATTATAAGTACTATTATGGTTAATATCTTTGAACATAAATCTTTTTAATATCTCAAATTACTTCTGTAATCCAAATACCTTTAGGTAAAAATTATTAAAGGGTCTGAATATATTTGAGTCTTGAGGTTTGTGATGAGTTTTAAAATAAATTTTTGTAAAGTAAAACCCTTTAAATTTGTTTTTTTTTTAAATCAGTATAACAAAGTATATTTGCAATGCATTATTTTTTAAAAGTTTAGTAAAACAAAATTACTTATTTACCTTAAAGAGGACTTTTATAACATGAAAATTAGAACTTAGAGCAGGAAAGAAAAAATGATTCTTTTCTTATAGGATGGAAAAAAATAATCCACCATATAAATCCTTAATTAAGGAAGGAAGGAAGAAAGGAGTAAGAAAGAGACAAAGAAAAAGGGAGAGAGACAAAAAGAAAAGAAAGAAAAAGAAAGAAAGAGAGAGAAAGAAAGAAAGAAAGAAAGAAAGAAAGAAAGAAAGAAAGAAAGAAAGAAAGAAAGAAAGAAAGAAAGAAAGAAAAAGAGAGAAAGAGAAAAAGAGAGAAAGAGAGAGAAAGCTACATATAGCTATTATAAAAGTCTTGCAATGTTGGTGAACCACTTCAAGTTCTTGTGGCCAGTGAGGTTGCTGGAGCTGCAGGACAGCATTTCAGACAAATTATGTACACTGAGGTCACATGGCTCAACCTGAGGTCGTTTTTTCATAATTACAGTGTTCTGTTTACAAAAATTCTTGACTTAAACATGTCCTTTTGTGCCCTCTAGTGTTTAAGTTCATCAACGCCTTCGAGAAGTTTCTCTTACTCCTCAACAACAGTAGAACACAATTTCATTTCTATTTAGACCAAGAGTTTATCGGTGTCAGAAGGTGGCCAGCATGTATAGCAGTCAACAATTTTAGAAGTTTTAAAGTTTTTCATTTCAAAAGGGATTATTACAGCAGGGGTTGAAACACTATCATAAGCCGAATCCCACCACCGTCTATTTTTGTAAGTAAAGTTTTACTGGAACACAACCACTCTCATTCGATATGCAATGTCTATAGATGACTGTTTTTGTGTTGTAAGGATGGAGTTGACTTATTACTATAAAGACCTTATGGCTCACAAAGCTTAAAATAGTTACTCTCTGGTCCTTTATAGAAAATGTATGCCAATCCTTCAGCTAGAAAATTTCTCTGATACTTAGATCAGATCAGAAAAGAGAAAGAAGAAAAAAACAATCAAAAACATGTATTTTCCTAAAGATGTGATGACATTTACAAGTTTAATTCTATTTCTTTCCATCAACTACCTGAAGAGTAATTAGAATAAAGAGATCTGGAAGGACAGCCAATTAGCTCTTTGGTCTAACAAAATTTCTCAGGAAAAACATTTTCTGTCCTGATTTTTATGATATCTACCCAGGGTGATAAATTGACTCCATCCTGAAGATTCTGACACTGAAATCATTATTTCAGATTAACATAATGAGATCAAAATTCTTTCCCTCCCAAGACCAGGGGCAGAAGAACAATACGTTTTCGCTTCCAGTGCTACCTCTTTCCTTATTGGCTAGCTGGAGCTTAACTAGGAGCTGATTTAGTATCTCCATCCCTCTTTATTTTTACACTTTTTTTTTTTTGAGGTACAGGGGCCAAGGATGCAATCTGGGACCTTATATGTAGGAAGCTGGAGCTCAACCACTGAATCACCTTGGCTTTCTTTCCTGAGTTTTTTTTGTTTGTTTTGTTTTTTTGCTTCTTTTATTGTTTCGTTTATTTTTTGTTTTTAGGAGGCACTGGGAACTGAACCCAGGGTTTTCCATGAAGGAAGCAGGCGCTCAACCTCTTGAGCCTCATACACTCCCTATTTTCACACATTTAATAATAAAGCTTGCAATTGCTTTTAGAAACACATAAGAGTATTTCTGTAATAAACATAGCATTTATGTTTAGCATGGAATTTACTTCAATTTTATGCTTGACTCAAATCATATAATCACTTCTTTTATATTCAAATAGAAACAGGGCTCAGTAATAATGTCCTATATGGGCAGCTTGGGTTGCCTTCCTTTGCCAGTACAGACTCTACATCTTTCTAAATCCTTCTGATATTTTATCTTCTCTTTTGTGCACTTAGAAGCTTTATTTAAATTACTTTCCTTCTCCTTATCTGAAACGGTTGAATGTAGAGCTTTTTTTCATATGGTTTCCAGGAAATGGATGTGTTTCATTGCTTTCTCACTTAAAAAATCTTACTTATGGACCAAAATGGTTATAGCCATTCCTTTTTCAGAGATACTCATCACTAGCCTGGTCAGAAAATTTTCACAATAATAGAAAAAAACATAAAACACAAGGCTTAGAGGAGGGATTGGAAATCATCTTTGATTTATTGCTTTTGTTCAAGAAAAGTTTTCTTTTTCTTTTCTTTTTTTTTTTTTTTTTTTTTGACATGTACTCATGGCTTTTTTGCAAGATTGTATGCACAGACCTGAAAGTTTCTGCCCTTCTGAGTCTTACAGTTTCTCATTGTGTTTCCTTCTTCATCACTCTTCTCCTTATATTTTCTCCTAATGTCCAATATAATTCTCTATTTGTAACTGGCATGGCAATTATTTAAATACAAACACTACATGGACTTACTTTATGGAATCACATTCTTAAAACTCCTGAATTAAAAAACTTAAAGCCACAGTGTTACTTTTCAAACCTTTGCAACAACAATGACAAACACAACAACAAATACATGATGAAACAACATCTTTCATACCCAAAGTTAATGTAATTAAAATAAAATTCAGGAAAAAATGACACCATACCTCTATTCCATGGGCAAATAAAGTATTTACAAACTTACCTGAAAAAGAAAAAAAAAAAAAGACAAGAGTAAGCAATCTTAATTCATAGGTAGTTCTTTTTCTTTTCTCTCAAGTAAAATAGGCAAAATTGTAATGATAAACATAGCCAATTCTTAATTATCTCTGTGTGGATTATTCCCTGTAAATAGTGCTTTCTAACTCTTGGAGATGCAAACAGGGCTGGCAGTGATCTTCTCTAAAGCCAATCTCACTCTACAAAGGGTCCTGTTCCAGCTGTAGTGTGACCCTAGCAGGGGAGTTTTAAATCAAAAACTTAAATTATTCCCTGGACTCAAGAAATCTGTAACTTTTAAGACATATTTTTGGGATTCAAAAACAAACAATAGAAAAGGAAAAAAAAAAAAGGCTTTAGAGTGAGACAGACCTGGGTGTAAATCCCAGCTCCATCCCAGCCTAGCTGGTAACTCAAGTCAGTTTATATCTCTTGAGCCTGAGTTTCTCATGGGTAAAACAAGGACATTATTTTTATCCTAATTGGATTGTTGAGAATTAACTGAGGTAATTATGTGACATGTTGTAGAAGCTTAAAAAATAGTAATTGCCTTCCTGCCTTTCTGCTAAGCTTCATTTTATGCCAATACTTTGCTGAAAGATATGTGTTCAGTACAGCATTCAAAGCGTGGAAGAGCTTTAAGCAATTTAAGAATGGGTAGAAAAGATAAATTCTACAGTGCTCTGTCATCTTCATGGTGTTGCCAAGTTGCTTTAAACAAAATATATCATCTTCTAAAAGCTGAGCAATTTATTTTTCAGTGTAAGTTCAAGCATTTCATTCAGAGTTAAACTATTAATTGAGAATAAAAAGTTCACAGAATGGCCTCTATGTCCCGTATGTATGTGTACACACACACACACACACACACACATATGGGAGCTATATCTCTCTCTACTTTGCCCCCTATCACTGTCCCCTTTACTTAACCTCACTAGTCTTATCATTCTTGAAAAACAGCAAGGATGCTCCAACCTCAGGCTTTTGCATTTACTGCTCTTTGCCTTGAAATCCGTATTGCTCACCCATCACCCTCTTCAAATCTTACCTCCAATGACCCCTTTCTCAGTGAGGCCTAACCTGACTATCCTATTGAAAATTCCAATCATATTCTCAGCCCTTGCTTTTAACTCCCCTTCCTTTGCACAATATTTCCCCCTGCACACATAACCTTCTAATATGTTACAAAAGGTACTTATTTATTATGTCTACTGTGTCTCCTTGCCCTTACCACCCAATATAAGCTATGCAAAAACAAGGACTGCTATCTCTTTGTTGACTATCGAATACCGGATAGCATATTTGCATAAAGGAATGTATAAAACTCACATTAAAAAGTCGAATGTAAATTATCAATATATATACAAACATTTTATATTTATATAAATACATACTTGAATGCTCAATTAAATTTTTAGCTAGAAGTGAATCATTTTATTTTACTTAAAAGCTTTTACAAAAGAAATCATACTCTTCATTAGAGCTGTTGGTCCAGTGTTTCCAGCTCTCCACCGAGCAGAGTCAAGCAGGGTGCACTCAATGATACCCTTGTGGTTGAATGGGGTCATGTGACTAGTTCTGGTCAATGAGTCTCAAGCAGCCAAGTATTGAATAGCTGGTGTGAGACTCTCCCCTACTTTCCCTCCCTCCTTCTGCCAACCAGAGCGGCAAAGTCCAAGATGGTGTCATGGTACCAGAGTGAGGAGACCATGCAGCATAGTTTACGCTGACGGACATGTACCATAGGAGCTTTGTTAGTAATAAGATCTAGAGGTTGTTTGTTAAGATAACTTAGCTCAATCGATCAGGACAAACAACAGAGAAAGTAAACACATATAATTTAAAAATTATACTGAAATAACTTGTTTAAAGAAAGCAAAAACTACCATATCTGCACTATTCTGAATACCCTTTCCCAAATTGTTTTGCTTCTCCTGGTACTTATGTCTGTATTTCTAGATAAATTATTTTAAATACATATTGTTCTTTTTTGATATAATAATGTTTTAGCCATTATCTATTTATTTCTGGTTAAAGATTTAATTCTCTTATCCTGCTACCCTTTTCCTCCATCTAGTTACATCACAATTTTAAAATTAATAATCATTGATTATATATTTTCCTATATAAATCTTATTAATTTCATATGATGATGAATACATTCTCTTTATGGTATAACTTGTTTTTCTTGGAATTAATAATTGCTTGGGTTTTTTTTACATGTGTAGGTTTCTTTTACATCTTAAATTTTTTCTCCAAATGGTCGTTCTTATCTGCTGTCACCATCAGAAGATCTATCAAGCTGGATAATCTATCAATACTATTTTCTCCTCCTTCCAACCTCCTCCCCAGAGTCCTCTACTTTCTTGCTTTAATCTGTATGTCTGAACTAGTTGCTTCTAGGCCTTCTAGAAAACTAACATCCTAAGATGCCCCTCTGTGGTCTCCTATGTTGGTTGCCGGATCCCATTACTTCCTCCTTAAGAGATTTATCCCTGTTTTTAGTGGGTCACATCCCATAGGACCTTTTTTGTTTTTAAGATTTTATTTATTTACTACCTCTCTCCATACATGATTGTTTGCTCTCTGTATCCATTTGTTGTGTGCTCTCTGTGTCTGCTCATCTTCTCTTTAAGAGGTACTGGGAACCAAACCCAGGAGCTCCCATGGGGGAGAGAGGTGCTCAATCACTTGATCACTTCTGCTCCCTGGCTTTGTTGTGTCTCTCATTGTGTGTCATCTTCGTGTCTCCTTGTTGCATCATCTTATTGCATCAGCTCACCAGTCTGTTGGGTCAGTTCACTGTCTTGCTCATCTTCTCTAGGAGGCACCACGAACCAAACCTGGGACCTTCCATGTGGTAGGCAAGTGCCCAAATGTTTGAGCCACATCCGCTTCCCCCCATAGAATCTTAAGTGGCAAAAGAGTGAATAGGGTTTAATTTTTTTTTTTTCAGATCTTGCATAACTAAAAATGGCTTGATTCTATCTTTACACTTATTGATGGTGTGACTTGCTAAAGGATTCTATGTTGAAAATAAGTCTTTCAAAATATTGATATCATGGCTTCCTTGTATTCCAGTACCTATTGTTGCTTTTCAGTAATCTGATTTTCTTTGGTAGAAGGTGATGTTTTTTTCTCTCTTTCTCTCCTTTCTTTGAAGACTTTCGGGATCTATACATAATAGGTATAGTGGAATTTCCAGAGTAGGTGATTTATGTGGCTCTATGGTGAGCACCCAATATTTTTTGTTGGTCTGAAGTATGTCTTTCAGTTATGAGAAATTTTCTTGTTTTATTCATTTGTTTATTTTTTAAAAATAATTTCCTCTCCTTCATGTTCAGCAGCTTTTCCTTAGATGATTATTCATAAGGTATCATGCCTTCCAGATCAAATCTTTTTCTGCCTAATATTTTCTCTTCTATTTTTCATCACTTTGTCTTTTCTTTCTGAGTTTTTTTTCTTTTTTCTTTTCTTACTTTCTTTTCAACATTGATGCTTACTTTTGGCCAATATATTTTCCTTTCTAAGAAATTTTTGTTTGTTTTATTGATTTGTTGATTGGTTCGCAGTAGTATTCTGTTCCTTACATCATCTGTTCCCTCTTGGTTCATTTTTTCTAGTTGATTTGGTCTCTTTCAAGCTGAGGTTCTCCTCAAAGGTGTGATGAAACTTAGGGAGCTATTAGCATTTTAAATTGAGGCACTAAACAGTATGGCTTAGCTAATTGCCTGGTGGACCTCAACATGGAGTCATTGGATGAGATCCAGCATTTCACTGAAAACCCCAAAAGGTCAGAATGTAAAGGTATTTTCAGGGGGGCAGTTTTAGTGTTCCAGAGAAAAACCTTGTAGTCAGCACCCTGGGGGTAAAATATAACTGGCTGCTTGTAGCTTTCGGTGGAGGGTGAGGAAAGAAGCTGAGGTTTCAGCATTGGAATGGCACTGGGTGCTGAAACATGCTGCCCAGATCCCCTTCAGGATGCATTTCTACAGTGGAGGGAGAACTAGACATCAGCCTTCAGATGCCAGCCTTCTCTGGGGACTGCTCTTGGCTGAAAAGAGCTATCTGCTCTAGATGACAACAGCCCTGGTGCAGAGCAGCCTGTACGTGATGATGACAGCCAAGGAGGGAGGTGGTAAAGAGTCTAGGCCCTTACAACAACATGAGACCATCTCAGTTTTAAAGTCCCCATGGGGTCAGCTGAGGAGTCCTCAGTCCTCTTCTCTTTCTTCCCCCAGGCATGTTGATCCTGACTGTGCTTCCCAGTAAAGGACCAGCACCCCCATCTCTACCTCAGTGCCTGCTTCAGGGAACCCAGCCTACAGCACGGACAGGCTGTCATCCATGATTTCAGTCCCACATCTCAACTCCTCGTTGTGCTATATCTGCTATCTCAGAGTCCCAAGCCTCTCCTGTAACATTTTTCTGGGAGATAAACCTCAAGTGTCCTGTGGTTGGGACTGAGGGTGGGAATGGGGGTGGAAGAAGTCTTCCTTCCTATTCTCTTTGCTTCCCACCCACTTTTTAAATTCCTCTATTTTACTAGAGATGACATAAACACATGTGGTCTACTCACCACCATTAATCAGAAATATGCCCTTTTTAGATTTTTGGTGCAATTGTTCTTCTCTTTTAACATGAATTAAAACAAGTTTATCTGTTAAAAGCAGAAAAGTATAAGACCATTTTCCAAACTCTTACATGAAAAACCAGTTTTTGAGATATTTAGAGCTCAGTTAAGTAATAAAAATGAGAAAAAGACTGAAGAGTCGAATAATTTGAGAAATACTGATGTGAAAATTTTAAAGGAAAAAAAGCATTGCAGGACTTCTAAGAGTTTTTAATATACTAATTGGAATGTGACTATTCTAGAAGGTGGAACACATTTCCAAAATAATTGAACCATTCCTCCCTAGACATCAATTAACATCAGTAAGTGCCTTTTAGAATATGATTTGGGAATTGGCGCACAAGGCATTTTAAACTAAGTTTTATACTAATCAGTCTTTCTATTACTCCTATAAGAATTCTTTTACCTTAACTGGAGAGGTAAAATGAATTGCTAGCCAATAGAAAAACAGCATGACTGTACTGAAGAATAAAACATATTAACTTACATTCAGGTGAGTGCTTTATTCATTACATCAAATTGCCTGCTAAATTAAAATTGACCTTAATTTTGGGATTATAATTATTTAAGGTAAAAAAAAATCCTTCCCCAGAATATTCTATATTAGAAATCAACTTCTCACCATTCTTAAGTTTGTTCTCAGAATTTGCATGTATTTTAAAATCTATCTATCCTCATATCTCTTTTTCAGCATGTGCCAAAATGTTCTCTATGAAGCACCAATCCCATTAGATAGTTTAAGAACAAACAAACAAAATTCATGTTTAATAATGTTTAGGTTATTCTGTATAAGATATCACCTTCCTGGAGATTTAAAATATTTATTTAGTTTGTTTAAAACTTTAGGAATCTTATAATAAGATATTAATTTAATTATGTGAAGCTCAACTTATTTGACCATGGAATAGTTTTATGTGTAGCACCTACTGATATTATACAGAACTAGTCTTCCACAGATCCCACCTTGGAAAATACTGATCTAGGCTTCTAGAGTTCTTACTAGCAAGAGATGAAGAGAACATACAAATTCTTATAAATATTAAAGGAAAAAAAAGAGCTCTAATGATCATGAACAGACAGGTGATTATTTAGAATACATTTGATTACCTAATGAGAAAAGTCGTGAAAGCAATGCTAGCATTTGTGTACTTAAGGTGGGGTATGGGTCAGGACCCTGTGTCTGAAGGTATTAACATCATACTCTCTTGGCTTCTTTTACCCATGTGGATCAGAGTTCAAGGAGAAGCTGTAACTCCAAAATGCATCTCTCTTTTTCTGCGGTGGATAGGAGCACTGACTCTTACTGACTGCCACATTTTGGCTGCCATGGGGTAATATTAAAATTTTATCTTTGTTGATGTTGGGGACATTAAGAGACTGGAAAAATATAAACATTAAGATTTAGCTTACGGACTCAAACAATATCTTGTTTAAAAATAATTTTTATTGATCTACCTATTTTATGAAGTTTTGTGAGCACAAAGTTTTGGGATGAAAAGATCATGGGATCAAATTCTAATTTTTACCTCCAAACTTTCTGTATCTTCATTTTGCATTTTGTGAAATGATTGGTCTAGGTGAGAGATATATAATATGAAGTTCATGGGGGAACTGCAGGTGAACTGGTGTTCTACTGTAAATAACCCTGAAATTATATGCAAACTTATGAGTGCATTTAAAGTTTTCAAGGGAAAGGAATCATGGGTATAATCAGATTTTCTAAGATGTTTAAGCATGCATGTGAAACAACAGAAGACCCTCCAAAAGTGATAAGTCATTTGAGGAAATAATCTCTAAGGACTCTCTTTTATGATTATATTTTTATAAAATTTCTTATGGAAAATGTCATAAGTTTTGTTTGTGGTATTTAGTAATTTCTTTGCTGGGACCTTCATTTTCAGATACTCAAGAAATTCCAAGAACATTTTAAATACTGCAATTGATTCATGGGAATTGGTTTAAGTATGCTTAAGTTTATACAGATTTAATATAGCTTTTCTATGCTGCCCATAGGCAGGCAGCAGCTTTTCAAAGCTCCTATCTGAGTGAGAAACTCACTTGCCCACAAGGTGGCTCTCTATAAACTTGGATAAGTAAGTCTCCAGACACAGAAGAATACACATCGAATGGACACAGAGAGCAGACAGTGAGCGCAGGCGGCAAGGGGCAGGGGGAGTAATTAAAAATAAAATAAATATCTTAAATTTAAAAAAAATAAAGAGTTACTGAATAAACTGACTTTTTAAAAAGTCTGGATTTCTGTGTGTCTGTGTCTATGTGTGTTTAAAATCAGGGGATCTGCCAACACTGGCCTGCATTTCACATGAAAACAACTGTTAGGAGCTCAGAAGAGGGCACAAGTGCAGATAAGACTGTACTTTCCAGCTGTTTGGGGTGTCCACCAGCCTTCTCCGTTTACATCACTTGCTTGGGCCCTGTTGATATGTAAGTTGTGACCTCTGCTGATAGAGTCCTGAAATGGGGGTGACAAGATCAAATGAGGGATTTCAGAATGTCTGCTAGGAGCAGTGGGTAGGATCAACTTGATGAGCCTGGATGCAGACATGCCAATTTGCATCCATTGTCTTAGCCCAGGCGTGAAAGGTTAACAAAGCCAGAAAATGAGGGACAGAGGAAGCAAAAGCGTGAAGGAAGGATTGATAGACCTTGCAGTCTGATTGGATATTCGCAGTGAAAGAAAAGAATGAATAAATAATGACTGGAATTTCTAGACCGGTTGATTAGAATAATGATGGAAATAGAGAACTTGGGAGAGAGTCAAATTAGGACAGAGATCAGAAGACTAACAGATGGAAAGAAATGTAATGATCTCACTGGATGTAAGCTGAACTTGAAGACACAGATTCAAAGGTATTTGATAGCTAAAAGCGACTTTGAGATCAACATTAGAGAGGAGGATTCAATTTCACACACTGTTTATATACTGCCTGTGGCAGTTTGAGATTATTTATGAGTCCCTAAGAGAAAAAGATTAAGTTTGTAAATTAGTCTATTCCTCTGGGTGTGATGCCCTTTGATCATATTAAATTTAGTTGAAAGGCTTTTGATTAGATTACCTGTTATGATTTTTTTAGGGCGTTTTTGATTCAACCATGTCAGTGGGGAGTGACTTGGGTTGGACCCACTCCCCCATGCTGGGTCTGATATAAATGGATACTCACACAGACAGACACAGGGAAGAGAGAGCTCTGTCATTTTTGATCCAGCCATGTGACAGAAAGTAGAAGGCTCAAACAGCTAAAGCCCCAGGGAGAGATGAGTCATTTTGCCTGATAGTTTACAGCTGAGATTGGGAATAGCCGAGACTGATATAGAAGGCCTGGAAAGAAGCCTCATGCTTGTTTCATCATGTGGCAACACATCGGAATCAACAATAGCTGACTTTGGTAAGAAAGCATCTCTGCTGATGCCTTGATTTGGCCTTGGGACTATCAGCTTTTCCCCCAAATAAATAGCCCTTATAAAAGCCATCAGATTTCTGGTACTTTTCATTGGCACCCCTTTGACAGACTAATACACTGCCTATGCTGCAAAAGGCACCTTATGGTGAAGTCCATCTCTAGAATAGAATATATAGAACAAGAGGAAAGACTAAGGGATGAAAGAGAAGAGTCCAAATTATAGGTCAAGTGGGTAGAACAAGATTTAAAGGCAAAACCCCTTTCTTCTCTCCCACTGAAAGAATAAAAGGCAACACAAAAACACATGTTTCATATCTTGCAACTGGCTACTTCTACTTAGTATGCATCCAATATTTTCCTCTGTCATATATAAAATAATCTTGTTTCAGTGAAGACAAACTATAAATGGCATCACAGATATTTAAGGAAGTTTCCCCATTTCCCTTTCCTGACTTTATATTTACGAACCATATATACTCTGTGGAAACCTCTGAGGGATGAGAAAATAGTTCAGTCTGCTGGCTTTTATATTTTATAATAAAAGAAGATAGGTTATTGTGACAGTCTTGAAGTTCTTTTGTGAATTCAAAAAGATTATGTACTTTAAACTAATCTATTTCTTAGAGTGTAGTACCTTTTGACTGCATTAGATTTACTTTAGATCACATGATTAGATAGCTTTAGATAGGACTATATCCGTGAGGCCTGAGCCAGCTGGGTCTCCACCTTTTTGCTGTGTCTGATATAGACAGACACGCAGGAAAAGGGAACCACCATATTGGTCTGGCCACCTGAAAGAAAGGACTCCAGGTTTGCCCACAGCTGAGGTCCCTGAGTGGCTAGGCCCAAGGAGTACCTCAGGTTGAAGAGACCAGCCATATGACTGGTAGTTCACAGCTGAACTTGGGAAGAAAGTGAAGTAGCCAAGACTGAGAGAAGAAACGTGGTAAGAGAAAAGCTCTATCTATGCTTGGCTGCCCACAGCTGAGTTCTGGGAGACAGTAGATTCTGGAGGGAAGGCAGGGCCCTAAGCAGGGATTGGCAGCCATCTTGCTTCACCACGGGGCAGAACCCCTGAGAAAGCATCTCTGCTGATGCCTTGATGTGGACATTTCACAGCCTCAGACTTGTAAGCTTTTACCCCTAGTAAATTCCCATTATAAAAGCCAACACATTTCTGGTACTTTGCATCAGCAGCTCTTTGGCAAACTAAGACATTTAGTTGTTTTTAATTCAAACACTATATAAAACTCATCTGTAACAATGGGCAAGTGCTAAGCAGACACTGAGAATATAACAGTTGGTCCCTTTTATTTTCCTTTTCTTTCCTCTGAAACTTGGATTAAATTAAAGTTTTATTAATTCACAACATATGTACTTTAATTAAAACTGGAAGATAAATTCGATAAAAGTTTTCTTTAAGCTCTTTAAAACAAGTTCAGTCTATGGGTTTTGGAAGTATTATTTTCATTATTATTTAGGGCCATTGCCTTGTGGGGCCTAATGTTTCAGATTTTGGATACTCATTTCTTTTGACCAAAGGTATCAACAGGTGTTTCCCACCTTTGATACTCTGAAATGGTTTTCCTTGAGTTGCTAAAATATAGTCTGTCATCTTGGCTGCCAAATGGACCCAGAGAGCATGGCTATCTGTATTGGCAGCTAAATGACAGCAGATGGAATCGAGATTGCTGCCTGTCTCATCGGCAAGCCTGCAGCCTTAGAAGAAGGGATGTGTCCCTGAAGCATTATGCAGGTTGTTCATCTAGCGTCGGTGTCACTGTCATAGTTGGTGAAAGGGAAACTGGCAAATCACTATACATAGTAGGCAAAATGCCACTCTCAGAGATTCCTAAAGGGATATTCTCCTCACTCACATCTTGCCTTTTTGCCAAGGGCAGGCTTCGGGGCCAAGACGTTTTGCCAGCCTGCAATTCTTGCCCAGTGTGTAGAAGGATAATTAATATTACCACTAAAGCATGCAATGGCATCAATGTTCATTCCCTTAGTGCTCTCAATGTATTAGGAAATAAAGACAAGCAAATTTACAACTTTTTGAGCATATGCTATATTACATACAGGTTTACTGTAATAAAAGCAAACTCATTTATATTGCCTACTTTAGACTGGGCACTGTTCCAAGGTTTTAAAATAGATTAGTTTTTTAAATGATCACCATATCCTTATGAGCTTAGCATTACCTAACTCATTTTAGATATGAGGAAACAATAATAGTTTTTACTCATAGTTTGTAGTAATAATAGTAATAGTAGCTAACACATGAGTGTTTACTGTGTGGTAGACACTATCGCATGTACATATATACATGAGTGTGCATGTATGTGTGTGAATATATATGTATGTTAATGCATATAACAAGCATATATATTATCTCATTTAATCTTCACAACAGTCCTATGAGTTTGGCAATATTATACTTATTTAGAAATGAGGAAACTAATAATAATAATGGATAGTGTTACTATAACAACTAACATTGTGAGTTTAAAATGTGTCAGGCATTGTAGATATTATCTCCTTTAGTCTTCACGTGAGAAGGACCTTACCATTTCAGTTTAGAAATGAGGAATGCTTACAAAACCAAGGACTAATAAATGGGGGACTTGGGTTTTTAACTCAAATACTGAATCAACACAGAGGCAGTGAGCAAGATCACAGGCAACACATTCTAGAAAGGCAGGCATGAGGGAAACAGAGGCAATGACCACAAGGAGCTAATACGGGGTGACCTGTGTTCTGTAACTTATTTCCCAGCTGGAGAATGCAACTTAATATGTTTCTGAGGGCTCACTATGTGCAAAGCTGTGTGCCAACCAATGGAGAAATGAAAAGATGGGGGTAATAGGCAGGCCTCACCTTCAGTGGAACCTATGATCCTATGGGAGAGAGAGATAGGGGTGTAAAAAGTGCAAGGGAATGAATAAGATGGGCAGAGCAGGAGTGGGTAAACTCTATGCTGGGACACCAGCTTTATGGTATGGAACTCTAGGAGTATTACACTGAAATATTTGAAGTTCTCACTGGGCTATTTATCTCTATTGACTCAATGTATGCTTGGTTGGGCTGATGCTGCACTTGGAGCTACTGGTTCCTCAATCAACAAAGAACAAGAGACAGAGTGAGAGCTGCTCGAGAGGATAAAGTCTGAACACTGCGATTCTGTTTAATTCCTCGATTCCAGACACTTGTCTTTCAGGATGTGGCATTCAGTAAACTGAAAGAACAACTCCATTGGAAAACCCTCCCTTTGGGCAAAGCAAGGCACTTTTGTGCCAAATTGAGGAGGCCTCACAGTGTGTGTTCTGCCAATCACCTGAAGGTCAGAAGATTTTCTGGATGCTTTTGAGGAAGAGGAAATGCTAAACCAGCAAGGAACAGCCTGGGTCATGGTATTTCTGAGGGACAAGGTATGTGTGTAAAGAAGTCAGATGTATTACATAAGCCATGCACAGAAAACCAGTCTCCTCATACTCTGTTTCCAACGGCAGGTACACTGTAGGTTTTATTCTACTCTTCCTAAATAGTGTTATTTCATTTAAAGTGTAAACTTAACAAGTCATTATAGTGACTTCTTTTTATTCTGATTATTTGAAATTACTATCCTATCTACTAGTGAAATACTGGAAGTGGAGGGTATTGGTTATGTATCATCTTTAGAGTTAGAGCTGCAGTAGGATAATTCGATACCTGAGCAGCACCTCACAAAAGACAACCTGAGGACAAATTGCCTAGGATATCTGCCCCCTCACTCATCACCCGCACTGGATACACTGGTTTGATTGGCTATTGTTTTGTTTTGTTTTTTGTCTCTACACCCTCCTGAAAGTTTATCTCTGACAGTAAACAGCACAATCCTTCACGGCTCTACTCTTAGAGATGATGTGAAACCTATCAAATTATTAGAGGATAAATAGAATATGCCACTCAAATTGAACAATTCCAATCAAGGGCATTTAATTAGGACCATAGTAATAAACATAGGGTATTAATCATATTTGCAAATTTGGTTAGTTGGGTTCCTTCTAAATTTACCAAAAAATGTTGAACTATTCTTTGTTTTTTTTTTCAAACTGTACTATACAAGGCTTAGAACAAGAAACAGGAGTCCTTTATGTCACCCGTTCCACTGTGAGCACCTCAAATTCTTTTAATCCTTTCTTCTGGTAGTTAACTTCATACTTCTAATCTACTCCCCATTTTGGAAGAGGATGACTTCACTTGCGTTTACCATCTCCTCCAATTTTCTCTTTTTGTCCTCCTAATGTAGTTATATAATAACTGTTGGTTAAATGAATATTCAGGTTTTATCTTATTATCCCTGTGAAGCAATGTTTATTGATAATCCAGGTATTGGTCCATGATTATGTTTTATTTATTGAATAACTTTTTTTTCCCAGGAGTTATAAACTGCCTTTAAAAAATGGTTTAACTTATGTGGTATTATCACCAATTTTTATAGAACTTTCCAAAGTTGTTTAAAACACCCTCCTTAAAATATTTTCTGCTTGGTGAAATAAATAATTTTATCAGTTGCATTTTTTTCCCTTGGATACTTGACTACATTAGATCTCCGTTAACATCCGGCTTCAATATAGCCCTGTTTCTATCTCTAGATCTACCAGAGAATTGTCATCTAGGAACTTTCATTTGTCTTGTTCCTAATTTGCTTTTCCTACTTCCTAAATCCCATGACTTTATCCTTTATAGTTTTTGCTCTCTGTTGGAAGAAAACTTCCTTCTATAGCTTGAATGGAGAAAGTATGTGTAGAAAATAAGACTTTTCCAGATATCATGTTTGAAGAGTTCTTAACACTTGACAAATGATTTAGCTACACTTGGAATTCCTGGTTGGAAGTCATTTTCAATTAGAATTGTCAGTGTTTTTACTATTTAAAGTTTTTCTTTCTAAATTTTCCTCCTTCTTGCTCCTACTGTCCACCTCTTTATCAATTTGTTCTACTTCATAGTAGATTTCTATGGCTTTATCTTCTAATACTTCCACTGAAATTTTATCTATCATTGTTTTAAATTTTGAGGCCTCTTTCATATTCTTGTAGTTTTATATAGTGTCCTTGTTTCATGAATTGGTAACTTCTCATCACTCTGAGAATAGTTTCCCCTGGAAATTCCTTTTGTTTTCTGAACTGTTTCTATGTCTTCCTCCTTATTACGATTTTGATGATGATTATTTTCATTTGTCTGTCTTCTAAGCTCTATGTTGGAGACTTTCCTCAAAAGTCTGTGGAGCTTCAGATTTGTCCATTCATATTCAACAAGGAGACATTAAAATGCTGACTGGTAGCTCTGTATGACTTAACCGGGCTCTTAAGAGTTTTGGGATTCACTGTAGGATGACTGGAGAATATTGAACCCTGCCTTTTTTCATTGGGAAAACACCTAATGCCATTATCTGTGGGGCTGTTCTCTGGGCAGTGATTCCATTACTCTAGAGCAGGAGTCTCCAGTCTCCTTTCTAGGCATTATAAGTCTAACTGCAGAGTTTCTATAAAAGTGGTAGAAGTACAGCTCCATGACTGGTAGACTTTTGTTTAATCCCCCACCTTCCACTTGCCTGGTATCTCCAAGTCTGAACCTCTCTCATTCAATTTTTTCATAGAAAACATTTTCTTTCTTCTAATGGGGATTGAGTGGAATCGGTCTAGCTATGCAATATGAGGGGAGGACTTGTGGAGTACCCCCTTCAAATGCAGACTTTCCACCCATCTATTTTTAAGGGCACTTGGTTCCTCAATTCCCGAATCTTTCCAGACTTTCCACAAAAGGAATTGTCTGCTTCTCCCGAAACCATCCTATGTGGGCACTTTGTAGTTGGCATTCTCAGTCTTGTTATTTGTCCTCTGCTTTCCATTAAAAATAATAATAATCCTACCACACCTCTGGTTGTCTCCTATCTCTCTATTTTTGAGAATTTATATCTTTTTTATTCCCTTACCATTATTTTAAGTGAGGATTTTGAAAGGGAGGAAGTTAAAAGGTCATGTTTAAATCCTTCCTTCCTCCCTATTTATTTTTTTAATGCTTAGCACTACCCCAAGCATTTTCAAAGTATTTTCTATCCTTTTACCTAAAGATACCAGGCTCATCTATCCAAATTAGCAGTGTTCTCTGTGAAACAGCATGCCCTTCATTAGCTCATCTACTCATCCATTAAATAAAAATTATGGCATATCTATTTTTAAAAGGTTCTTGGTTTAACAACTTAAAGATACAAAGGTAAGTGAGACTCATTCTCTGTTTATAGGAGGGTTTCATGAGAGGGATAAGAATTGGAGGCCTTAACTTTCTTACTGGGAAAGTCTTATATGGGATGTCTTAACACATAAAATATTTGTCAACTCCTTAATTGTGATTCCTTTGAAAACACTTAAAAGAATGGTTTCAGGGAAGCGGACATGACTCAACTGATAGAGCATCTGCCTACCATATGGAGGGTCCAGGGTTCTATCCCCAGGGCCTCCTGACCCGTGTGGTGAGCTGGCCCACACGCAGTGCTGCGGTGCGAAAGGAGTGCAAGGAGTGCACCCCGCAAGGAGAGCCACCCCACATGAAAAAAGCGCAGCCCAGCCAGAAGTGGCACCGCACAATAAAAAGCTGATGCAGCAAGACAGTTCAACAAAAAAGAGACACTGTTTCCCAGTTCTATCAGATAATACAAGCAGACACAGAAGAACACACAATGAATGGACACAGAGAGCAGACAATGGGGGGGGGGGAGGGGAGAAAAATAAATTAAATAAAATAAAATTTTTAAAAAAGAATGGTTTCAATGGGATACTAAAGTACCTAATCTTTTGCCTGAAATGCAATGTTTCTCACTTTCATTTTTTGTAAAAATCACTTTTGTAGCCTAGAAATATGGCAACTTATTCTACATTTATACTCATTACATGTCCTTACCACCAGCTCATTTCAGGAAAAATAACAACTCAACTTTCAATTGAAGTAAAACAGAAAGTGTAGAGCTGAACAACATTAATATGATTTTCCCCTCCATGATACATGTCCACATCTCTTCTCTCTTTAGTGCAAGCTGAAGGATACTGGGTTGGAGAACTGTTCACAGGGAGGGGCAAAGAAAAGCTGAGGGTGTGAAGCACATGGCAGAGTCCCAGCAGGCCCCGCCCTGGCTTTTTGCACTCTGCAAACGCATGAAAGGGAAGAGAGCGTCTCCATCTTTTGCTTCTATGGGGTATTGATCCATGGAAACACATTAACGATTAACCCAAATGAAGCAATACATGAGCAGTGCTTACTTTGTTTTGGTAATCTATGTGTTGCCCATCTATACATTTCATGCAGAATTAGTGTAAAGCAAAAAGTAAATTTCATTTGTTGGTAAGTTATTCTAGCCCCCCATCAAAATGTGGGGATGCAATTTCTTCTAAGACGGGGCTCATTAGTGAGAAGTCATCACCTGCTATACCTGGAAAGCTCTGTGCATATCTCTCACTCCTCCCCATTGGTCATAGGGAATTTTCTACATGCATAACACCACATTTCAGCGTGAGATGATAATTTGTCCAAAGTTGTCTTTACTTTTTGTGTCTTTCATAGGCCATTTTCTATATTTTGTCATGACTTGTGCTGTATCATGTTCCAAATGTGAAATCTGGCCAATGTTAAATTTGTCTGCCTGATGCTAAAGAGCATTTGAGGGTACATTTTAGAATTTTTCCAGTCAGACCACAGGTACCTGCAGTAAAAGAGCATTAAAAAATAGTCAAAAGACTATTTTTGTTATTTTTCAGGAAAAAGAAATTCAAGTATCATTTGCCATTCCTGAAAGCAATGTTGAGTAGCCTAATAAAAAAACGCCATGGTTGTCTTGTTGGAGGTATTTTTTACTTGCCTCCCATGCTATGCAGTATCCTTCCTAGCACCTTTTCCCAATTACTCTCCGCCTCGAACTTGGGGACAATTGCATGTAGATCAAAATAGACAGGTGGCTAGCATACATAACCATCTAGGCAGCAAATGGAGCAGATGTGGAAAAGAATAAAATCAAACAGATTTTGGAAAGGTGAGTAAACATTGTTTGAATTTCCTGCTCAAACATTTTAAGAGCTGAATTGAGTTGAGAGGGACTCAAACTCTGCAAGTCTCAGTTCTACATGAATAAAATAGGTACACTATCAACTTCCTCAAAGGATGGTTTTTTTGGGGGATTTAAATGATACATAACATGTGAAAACACCTAGAGCCTATCTCTCTCGATAGCTATAAATGTACACACACACACACATACATACACATATATATATATATATATATATATATATATATATATATACACATTTTGAATGTGTGCTCACAACTAATCTAAGTTGAAAAGTAAAAGAATTTTCCTTTCTGTTATATTTACCCACATCTACTCTCTCCTTAGTGCAACTGAAGTGCACTGGGATGGGGAGAACTATTCACAGGGAGGTGTGTAGAAAAGAAAGATGACTTCTACTGAACCCTCACTGAGTGTCAGTACATACAGTAATCTCAGTACTAACCCTGCAAGTTAGGTTTTGCTATTCTACTTATATAGATGAGGAAGGTGAGGTACAGTGAGGGCATACATCTTGGTCAAGAAAACGGGGTTTAAATTGAAACCCTGACTTCATCTTGGCATAAGGATGAGGTGGGCCTTGTAGAAGGGGGAGAGAACAGAGTAGGGACACTTCAGGAGAGGGGGATGATGTGGAGATGAAAGCTGTGGAGATGAAATGTAGGAGGTACATCTATATGTGAAACAGTGATGAGAAGCAGAAGGCAGGACCAGAAAAGTAGCACAGAAAAGTAGAAACCTTGAATGCCAGACCAAGAAGTGTCATTTGCCAGCTCACATGAAAAACAAGAATTTATTGAAGAACCACTGTGCTTGCTTCTGGAGATATTAAGACAGAAAACAAAACCAAGCTAAACCCAAACAAGCAGGGCTCTGTCCTTGTGGGGTTTAGGGTCCACTTACCTCAGGACATGGAATATGTGCTCTGAGGCTATCGTTCAAGTTTACAGGAGGCCCCCAGCATAGGCGGGGTGGGATTGGGGGTAGGGGGTATTATTTGTACGTGGTGTTAAAGTAGTCAAGAAAGGTTTCAGAGAGGAGAAGGTTCTGTTCTACAAGCTATGGGTAGAGGACATATTTTTTTTCTCCTGGAAGCAATGGGCAGAAAAGACAGGGTTTGAACAGTGGAGTCACATGATTAAAATGTCATTTTCAGAAGATTATTTCAATAGCAGCATACAGCAGACAAGATGTGCAGTGGTGGTTAGAGACTGGAACCTGAGGCTAATTAATGGGAGACCTTTGCAGCTGCCTAGGCAAGAAGAGAGGTAGTGATGGTGTAAAAGAAAAGGAAGGAAGTGTATGTTTTTAAAATGAAAGTTTCAAGGGGACTTGACTTGACCAGCAAGGATGGTGAATGAGAGGAGGGTTAAGCTATAACTTCAAGGTTCTGAGTTTAGGTAAATGAAAAAATAGCATTGCCCTGAAGAGAATATATGAGCTCTGTTCAAAAGAGCTGATTCAAGAGCGAAAGGTGAGTTCAGGTTAGCTGGACTGATACTTGGCCAGTAGGAGAGCTGGATACTTGGAGATGGAGAGCTGGACACTTGGAGATGTAGATCTGGAGCAGGAAGAGCTTACATGTCTGCATTTTGTCCAGCACCTGTCTGTTTTAGAAACCCAAAGATGTGACATCTACTCTGAGTAGGCACTCAGTGATAATAATGGGAAAAATTTTTAAATTCATTAACAATAAAAATGATAATAATAAAGATCAACATTTTTGAAGGTTCATTCTGTATGAAGTATTTTACAGGTGTTATTGATATGATTTCATTTAATCTTCATAACAACCTTATAATGTAGGAAGTACTACTATCATCTCCATTTTATGGATGAGGAAACTGAGGCACAGAGAGAAGTAATTTGTCCAAGTGAACACAATGAGTCTCAGAGTCTGAGTTCAAATTTGAATGATCTATATTGCAGGGTCAGATGCTGGACTTTATATATCCTGCCATAACCCACTGAATGTACTGGGGGAGAGTGCAAATTACAGGGTAAACTATTATCTGTGTAGTATAGCAGTGCCCCAAAATGTGTTCACCGAGTGTGATGAGTGTGCAGCAATGAGGGAGGTTGTTGGTGTGGGAGGAGTGGGGTGGGGGGTGGGGCGTATACTGGAACCACTTATATTTTTTAGTGTAACAATTGTTTTGTGATGTACATATCTTCAAAAAAATACAATTTACAAAAATGATGTGGTGGAGGGCGGGGAGTGGGACATATAGGAATCTTACTTTTTTGTTTTTTTATGTTTTTTAATGTAACATTCCTTATGATCTATTAACTTTAATTAAAAAATATATATAATTTTCCAATCTTTCAAAAAAAACCACAAAATTTGAATGATCTAATACAAGGCAGTGGGACATTCCAAAGGGGGCTAGTGCAATTGAGCAACTGAATTTTTAGCTTTAATTTTTATTAGTTTAAATTAAATAAAAAAACTATACTTCAGTTACTGGAAAGCTTTATATATATATGTTTAGGAAGAACTTGACATTTTCCATTGTAAATTTTCTGAAAAGTAAATACAGACTGAGTACCTCCAATGAAAATTGAGCGTCTGAATTGAGATGTGCTTGGAGTATAAAATACACAATGGATTTCAAAGGCTTAGTATAAGAAAATAATTTTAAATATCTCATTAATAATTTTATATATTGATTGTAAGTTGAAATGATAATGCTTTCATAGGTTGGGTTAAGGAAAATATGCAATTAAAATTAATATTACCTGTTTGTTTTTACTTTTTTAATGTTGCTACCAGATAACTTAAAAATGCTGATGAGGCTTACAGAATAGTTCTATCGACTAATGCTAATCTAAATTTTGAGAAATACATAAATGAGCGGTCAACTTCATGATGTGATGGATGAGAGAGCTTATGGGGCAGGTTATTCCTTTTCCCATTCTGAATTCTTGTGTTTTGGAAATTTCTGTAGGGAATAGAAAAATGGTCTTAATGCAATGGTACTGTGGGCCCTTAGACCCGATAGCATTGTTATTCTCCCCACTCTTGTCTGGGTAAACTCTGATAATATTTAGGGGAAAAAGCAATTGAAACTGCCCATTTTGGTATGTTTTATATTTGTTTTCCTCTCCAAGGAGAATTTTTTTGCTCACAGCTGTTTTCTGTCTTTCAACCACAACCTTGCTCCTCAGGTCAGTCTCAAACTAGAACCGATTTTATCCAAGAATTCCAGATGAGCAGCCATCAAGAGCTTCTTGGAGCTGTCCTGAGAAAAGAATAACTAAGAAATTAGGAGTAATCCGTATAAAGGTATAACTTTTTATTTCTGGATCCTTTTATGGGGGTGGAGGGTTGTAGTCTGATAGTGAAAATGAAACCGTGTGTTTCAGAACTGTGGACAATAACTCAGATTTACTCTTCTGAGAGTTACATTTGTGATAAATTAATGGCAGAAGATCTTAACTGAATGGGAAAGAAAAGGGTGATAGCGAAGCACTAGTGGATCTGTGGGTAGTGGAAAATTTAAGGCCATGTCATTTATCAAGCTAAGAAATCTAAAATTCTAGAAATTATCAAGCATTCAGTGTAGATGAAGCAATATGTCCCCAAAGTTAGAATCCTCCAGATGTTTTAAATTTGCCAGAGTAAACATTTGATTCATCACAGATTCACCATACTTTCAGTCAAAAGTAGAAAATTCACATCCACTTTCAATCTGAAGGGAGGAGAGCTCTTTCCATTCCCTATGCCAGGTGACTTGACATACTTAGTATTCACCCATGGAATAATCCACGTCACTGGATTTTTAGTCAAATACTATTAGTACAAAGTCTGATCCATTACATGTATATATTTACATGACATGTGTAAATATTATTAAATTTAGAACATGATGTTCCAAATTTTGCGTACATTGTGTATGAAGTCTTAATGCAACAGATAAATTGATGTATTTTACCCCTTTTAAATCTCTAATTATTATATTAGAGTGTTACTATGCATCCTTTGTAACAATTCTCCATAAAGGAGATCTTAAGGGATAAATTGTCTAAGAATTTTTTTATTTACAAATTATATATGGTATATATCATATTAAAGTGCCAAAATATAGTTTATAGCACTTAGTTCCTCACATCAATAAGGCAAATGAAAAGTAACTTCTCTGGCCAAGAAAAAAAAAGAAATAGAGAGCTTAGGGGAAAAGATAAACAAATCTATTAGAGAGGACATTAAATGCATTTGAAACAGCCTCAATAAAATAACCCAAGCTTCTCGGAAAATAAGGTATCTAACTACTGGTAAAACTGTTTACAAACCTACTAAAAGGAAATCACACACAGCTACCCACATCTAGCCAAACATGACTGCAATGTGCTTATTGAGTTTCCAGTAAAGAAGGGTTGGTTGAAAAGAAAAAGCTATTTTATTTTTTTCTTTTATAAGCAACACAATAGAAAAGGATAGAAAACTCATTCTCATGGCTAATTCTCATTGTGTGGCCATAATCATATTTTTTTTCCTGGGACTGGGTAATGGCACATTATCTTTTTTTGGGTCCTCTATTCTCCCTGATAATTTCAAAATTATGAAATTATCTATCCATTGTCAACAAATCCCTAACAATTAAACCAATTTTGGTTGGTTTCTGGCAATTGCACCACTTAAACATTCTCATTTAATATTTATTGCTAAGAATGTAATGATAGTACAGCAGATAAGTATTTGATCAACTGTGAACCGTTGTTAATATTTTACATTTGTAAAGCATTTGTTGATTAAGTTTCAAGATTCAATACCAGGGCTAATGATGATTTTACCTGACTTTTATTGAAAAGTAATGGTGGGAAGCAGCTGTGGCCTGACCATTTTGGCTCCCGTCTGTCATATGGGAGGCCCTGGGTTTGTGTCCTGGGGCCTCCTTGGAAGGCAGGCTTACCCTCACGCCGCGGAGAGCTGGCACAGCAAGATGACACAACAAAGGGAGACAAGCAGACACAGAAGAATGCACAGCAAATGGACACAGAGAGCAGACAGCAAACAAACGGCGGGGGCGGGGGGCAAATAAAAGATAAATGAAATAACAATTAATCTTAAAAAAAAATCTATGGTAAGTTGAAAAAGGAATGCCATTTTACAAAGCACTCACAATTTATGTATCTTACATTTTAACCAAGGTCTGAAAGATCTCAGCAGTAAAATATTTAGGAAAAATTCTGATGATTTTTTTTTTTGTCAATTATTTATCTTCCATTCAAGATGCATTCAAAGATCTGCCCAATATAGCACAGGGTGAAAGCAAGGAAACAAATAAATAAAAATAAATTACTTGTGACTTTAAAAAACATTAAACTTTTACTGTTAAATCTAAATCTAATCCACAGAAGTACATGCTCCCTCTTTTGTCTTCACATCTTTGATACTTCTGTCTATACATCCCCATCTATGTGACCTGCCAAATTCTCAAATTCATCTTATCCATCAAGAAGATCATTATCTTCACTCTCAAATCCTCTTCTCTTCTTCCTACTCCCTCTTTTCTGTTAATTATGCAGTTCTTTTGCCAGAAATCCAGGATTCAACCTGGTGCTCAGGTATCATCATGGAAACAGCATTCTCTTTCCCTTTTTCATGCAAGTTTTCAAGTTTTGTCGATCTTATCTCCATCACTTGTCTAGCAAATGTTTCCTCTTCCTCATTTTTTTACTATCAGTTTCCTTGCTATTTTAGGCTTTAATTACCTGCTCTCATATTTTCTTTAAAAAGATACTTTAATTATTCTGATAAATTTGTATATAGTCATTGCAAAAAATATAGAATATACAAAAATTACAAAAAATGTAATCTACCATCTTGAATTAACAACTGTTTTATTATCTCTAGAGTAGATTATTGCTATAAATCCCCCCACTAGTGCCCTTACTCAAGTTTTTTGCTACTCCAAGTTATATCCTCATTGATGCCATTTTATTATTTCTTAAGCAAAACTAAGCTCATGGGACTCCTCTGTTCAAAAACCTTCAATAGCTCACCATGGCTTAGATAATATTCCTTACTTATCTTGGATTTCCTGACCCTAAAAGTAAAATATCATTCTCTCCTTCCAACTTTATTTCCCATGATTTCTTCTCACATTCATTAAATTTGGGAAACAGTCAATTGCTTTCCCCTATAAATGCTCACTTGTTTTCCTACATCCATATCAATCCTAGGTTCTCAGCTGGAAATGCCGTTCATCCTCAACTTTGCATAAATAAAAGCAAACTTCAAGACCAAATGCCATTTTGTCAAAGCATCCCATGACACCCTCGGTTGGAAGTACACTCTCTGCCAAAGCATGTTATTTTTGCTTTCCCTGTGACACTTAAGAGAATACAGAGTGTAAAATCTAGAGGCAGATGACTGGAGTTTGAATTCCAACTCTAGCTTTTAACTAACTCTAAGGCATTGAGTAAGACCCTTGCACCCTCTGAATCTCATTTTCCAATCAGTTCATATAAGGATCAAAGGAAACAACACATGAAAATCTGTTATACTGTGTAAGCTACAAAGTGCTATGTCACATGAGTTCATTCTCTGCTGGGTACCCCCTCTTTTTGGCACTGTCCTTCAGGGAATGCCTAGTAATCTTTCATAAAACCACACCTCAATAGCCCAACATGTGGTGGGTTTTGGTCCTTGGTGTGCCCAGAAGATTACTAATGTCCTTATGTGGTTAGGATTTAAAATTTTGGTTAAATTTTTACCTGAGCAATTAGACTGTAATCCTTTTGAAGGCAGGGAACTTGTCTTACTCAGGTTTGTAGTCATAGCAGAGAGCCTTGAATTCTATTTCTGTTCAGTAAATATTTGTTGAACAAGTGAGTACATGGATATTGAGTGTATTAATTTATTGATATCTGGGTCCTGTGGGACAGTTATTTCTATTGAGTACTTGCCATCTCTCTTTAAACTGTAAGCTCCCTGAGGACAAGCTCTTTGTGTGCTCCATCTTTGAATCTTTATCATACCATATCCATTATATCGAATAAATATTTGCAAAACTGAAGAGAAGAACCTATTAAGCTGGGTCATGCACTGGGATGCTACTGCATGTAGCGCTCTCCTGTATGACAGAATTTCCTGGTGTGAGTGTAATCTTAATATCTGTTTACCTCCACAAATGAGGCTAATTATATTACCATCAACATTGCACAGCCTTCTCAAATTGAATAAAAAATGTCTATAAACATAGATACATCTTTTGATGGTACAGTAATACTAACTTCAGTGAATTCATATCTTACTTAGGTTTAAGTTCTAATAAGAGCCCTCATGCCAAAAATATAGTATAGTCAATATTACCATGGAGATTCTCTTAAATTACACAAATGGAAAGCAAGATGTTTATACTATGCTAGGCCCACGGGCACTGAGACTGGCGAGAGAGCAGCAGATTCACATCTTCTACTAGTGCTCAATCATGATGGCAGCTGGAGAAAGTCAACTGCCTTATTTAAATTGCTTTTTCTCTCTCCTCAATCTCCTCCTCCTTGACTTAGCATGCATATTTGTATCTGTATTTTTAAGTGCTCAGATGGTGCAACTTCATTGAATTGTTCTTTGACACTATCAGCCAGGTTCGCCTTAGTCACAGCACATGTAAAATCTCTCTTTAGCCTGGAAAGATTAATGGGTCTGTATAAACATCATTATCCTCTGAATATCCCAATCATTCTCATAGTAACTTAAAACCAAGTCTGACATGGAGAGTCTACTGTAGCATAGTCAAAAATAGCAAGCTAGCTTTAAAAACTGCCAGCGATGTGATTACCTTTTGTCTTCCTATTTCGTTTTGAGGTGATTTTGAACACTCACTGGAGCCAGAGACATTGGCTCACTATACTTGATTCCTGGGATCAATGGACCTGAGGATTCAAATTATTTTTCCCCCAGAAGCAAGAAGACTTTACGGACAAAAAGAAATATTAGGGGAAAGCAAAATCTCTTGTAAGTCAAAATGCTCAAGAACTCCTTTGCTAGGAGAGAATAAATCCTATGAGCAACAGAAAGGGCAAACTGGTGTGTGTTACTTTTGATTTCATGACCACTAGATTTCTGAAAGAGAGTGAGAGAGAGGTGAGAGGTGGGAAAGGGGTAGGAGGGGAGAGAGAGAAAGGGAGAAAGAGAGAGAGAAGGAAAGAAAGAAGGAAAAGGGAAACTAAAAGAGAACAGAAAGCTGCTGGTACTCTTAATCTCTTTGTATATACTTGATGGGTTACCATGGTAACACTAATATCACATGACTCATCTTACATCTGATACCAGCATACATTGTTCAGAAATAACAGCACAAATAAGAGCGCATATTTTCAGTCAGAATGGCTGGGTGCAGGAGGGCAATTATAAATTTAGGAAAGCTGTATACCCATCATGAGCAAGTTGAATAATTAGTGACTGTTTAACAGACTTTGAGACTCTGTAGCTATACATATACATATTTCTAACTTTTGGTTGGATTAAAAATCAATGACTAAAAGTCACATGCTTACAGGAACACCCCCCATACCTTATGATAAGCTCTGTGTTTTGTGAGCTGGTTTTACTGTGAATTCTTTTACAATCATAAACTCAGATTTCAGGAAGTCTTAGGAGAATTTTGAGTGTTTTAATCATGCAAATTAGGTAGTTCATTGTCTTTTGATTCAACCATAGCTCTGTAAGAAACATTACAAAGAAAGAATTTGTACTTTTATACTTGGGGTCAGTTAGAAGATTGAACTGAGTACTCAAAGCTCAAAATGTTTTGGTGTAATTTGTTAGTATTGCAGAAATGTAAATACCATGATAGCAATTATGCAGACCATTGAACAAACACAAAGTCCTTGTGGGTGGGTTAAATGGAGACCCTTGATGTGGAGATCATTTCAAAGGCTCTGACAATAGTGCAAATCAAAGGGTAGTATTGGCAAAGACAGAGTGAATGGGACTGATAGAAGAATTCTGAGGGCTAAACTATGACCTGATGATGAGGGAGGGAGCTGAGAAAAGGGCGGCAACTAAGGCGGCACCACGTTTCAATTAGGAGAACTGAGCAGTAATCCACTAGGCCCAGGAATAGAGAAGGAACAGATGTTAAGAGTAAGAGGATGAGTTCAGTTTCGACTCTGAGGACACCCTGAAAACAATTCAGGCAATGATTATAATACAAGTTTAAAGGGGAGGAGTGGTCAGGACTTGAGATGTAAGTTTGGAAGTTGGTGGAATGCAGTTAATATGTTTCTCCAAAAGGGCACACACTACTTACTGTCTTTGATTACTTTCTTATTTCCAGATGGAAAAACAAATTTCACAAGAATTTATTGAATGCCTATTACATACTAGGCCCCTTACAAAGCACTGGACTCATAGTGATTAAAAGATCCTGTCCTGGTGGTCCTAGAATTGAATGTGGGTGGAGGCTTTTAGGGCCAACAAAATACATGAACATGATCACAATTACGAGAACTGCTTAAAAGAAGACAATGGTGCAATAAGAGTGTATAAATAGGTGCCTAACATAGTCTGAGCATTTGGGGAATGGTTTCCTGGGCATGATGAGATGAGTAACAAGTGCTCCCCTCCCGAGAACTGGGGTGAATGAAGGCCTGATCATCTTTTGAAATTCAGAACACATTCCTTCTTGTCTGAGAAGCTGATTATCTTTTCCCAGGATACCCGCAACTTCCTTCTCATCAAACTCCAGTGAACCACTTTTTATCCCCACTGGCAAACTGTTTTCCCAGGTGGAGCAGCCTCCTTCTTAGGGCCATTTAAACATGGTACTAAGGATCAAGTCATGATCCTCAGTTTCAAAGGCCATAGCTAGATTGATTGCTCCCCCCTCTTTTTGTCTTGTCTCTAGATTGATTGCTCCCCCTTCTTTTTGTCTATTAGAACTTTGTTTCTTTCGGTACTGTCACATGAATATATAATCTGTTTGATGGCAAGGTGCCATCCTAAGCCCAGAATGCTTTGTCAGAATTCACTTCCTTTATTACAGTTTACAAAGCAAAATGAAAGGCACCTTTCCCATTGTTACACAAGTTATCTATGTAATAACTGTTCAGTGCATGAGCAAAAACTAAAATCATAATAATATCAAAAGTTGGATATATATTTTAATGTGTTTCACTGGGTATAGAAATGTGACTAACACATGCAGGCCACTGTGACTGAGCAGCATCTTCGATACGTCACTGGCAGTAAAGGTTATACGTACTCTAAACTATCTCCTTCTATTCCTTTGGCAAAGGAGAGGCTGTAAGGTTAGGTGATGGGTGAACATTGAACTGATGTAGAAGGACAAAGGTTGCTATTTATGACTGCTTTTATTAATCTCTAGCTGTTGGCAATGGTTTAGAAAGTTGACTTTTTAAACCTCAGTTGGAAAATATCATCTATTGTTCATTTCAGTGTTCTAAAATCCTCAGTGATAAATACAATGCAAGGAATATGTTTTTTAAATTGCATTTTCAATGAATATTTAATAAACGTATTAATCACTTAATGCTTCTTCCCCAAATGATGGATAATTACTTGATTAACTTACTTTTTAAAAAAAGAGTACCCCCTTCCCCCCGCCGCCTTCCTTCTAGACTTCATGTCTTGCCATTCTTCTCCCTCCCTCATTACATTTCAGAAACCTTAGTTGCTTTAACATTCACATCAGGGCTTCATGCACGAGGTCCCTGGTAGTGTCTATTGTTACTCATCCTCAGGCCTCTCATCCCCAGGGAAACATTCTCTCAATGCTCAGACAGTTTTAGAGTATATTCACATACACTCTTTATTTTAAAGCAGTTTTATTGAGTTATATTCACACACCATGCAGTCCATCTGAAGTGTACAGTCAATAGCTCTCAGTGTAATCACAGAGTTGTGCACTCATCACCACAATCCATTTTAGAACATTTGCACTACTCTGAAAAGAAAAACCCCATGCTCCTAATAACCCATTATTGACACTTGACATTGGTGCAGTATCTTTGTTACAACTGATGAAAGAATATTAAAATATTACTATTGACTATAGTCCATAGTTTGCATTAAGTAATTTTTTCTCATATATCCCTTATCATTAACACCTTGTAATAGTGACATACATTTGTTCTAGTTCATGGAAGAACATTCTTATATTTGTACTTTCATATGCACTTATACTTTGATTACACCACTGTCTTCTTTTTAGCACTTCTCACCACTATAATCACATATTTATGCATTTTGTAATTGTAACAAAATTGTCCCAGGATTTTCTAGTGGTTGTTTGCTTCTACTTGTATAGGGTTTCAGTCCTTTCCATTCTAATCTATAGTGATGCCATTGCCAAGTAATTGTTCCTAAAACAACCATTTCTAGCATGAAACTCTTAAAAAGGCAGAGAGATAGAAAATATCCAGATAATTGATAATGCTGTGATAGAAATCTCAGAAAGGAATAGCAGCTAGCTAAAGGACCAGCTTTACTTGGAAGTAGGGAATTAGGAAAGGTTTTAGCATAAAGACCTTGCATGGGATCTGGAAGATGAGTTGGCGTTCATCACAAGATGAGTGGAGAAGGGAACCTCAGGCCAAAACAGGTGTAATTAGTGGTTCATTATACCTAAAATTCAAAGGATACATGTGGGAGTAAAGACAGTTATGAGGATAGAGATATATAGAGAGGGATCATTTGGAATTTAGACTTTTTTGTTTGTGGGCAATGAAATGTTAATGGTGTAAGCATGGAAGAGGAGATAGAGTAAGGAGATCAATTATGAGGCTAGCAGTCTTCCAGGCAAAAGAGGATGAGGCTATGCCCTGAGAGAGTAGCAGTAGGTATGGCAACAAATGTCAAGGCAAGGTGGGTATGAAGAAGGTAGAATGGGCCTGACACAGATGGTGATAGAGAGGTGAGGTTGCAGGGGAAGGAAGCCTTTATGATGATTTCCAGGTCTGTGGCTTGGATCACTGAGGAAATGGAGGAAGTCAAGGGTCCCTGGGTAATTTTAGTTTCAAATATGTTGAGTTTGAGTTCATTGGAGGACACTGAGGTAGGAGGCAGCTGGATATACAATTCAGGAACTGAGGAGAGAATGAGGAGCCAGAGATACACATTACAGTTACAACTGCTATTGCTAATATTTTTTTTAACCCAGATGTAGGGAGGATTAGAAGAAATTATGAGAATAATCACATTTTATTCTGTGAAAAGAAAGACCTCACATCCAAGAAAGTGTACCCCTTTCCCCCAGAGTTCTCTGCTTTTGAAATCTGCTCTTTATTCTGAGGATGAGCTGAGTTACAATGAAAACACACATGTAGCTCACACATCCACCAGCAATGGGCCCATGCACAAAGGCAGGGGAGGGATAGCAAAAGTCAAGCAGAGTGTCATCATATCAAGCCAACAGGATGGTCACGTAATACTTGTTGCCTTCTTTGTAATTTTACTTTGTATTTTACCTTTCACTTTGTAACAATGTTTAGTACCAAGCCTGGAGTTACAAGAATGTATCAGATCATTTATTCAGTTTTGTTTAACAAATCTTAGTAGTACCTCTACTGAAAGAATTATGGGCCCTGTAAATGCAATAAAGCACACCAATTCAGACAAATCAGAGGAGAAGGCAGTCTGAATTACTGAACATTTTAGAACATTTAGAAGAAGGCAGTTGCCTATTTTTAACCAGGTTGAAAATGTTATCTAGTAGATAGCACAAAGGTTGAAAATGTTATCTAGTAGATAGCACAAAATAGACAAGAGCAAATATTTTCATGAATACATAAGAATTCAATTAGTTGGAGATATATAGATATATATATATATAAAGGATTTTAAAAATCCACCCCCCCCCCAAAAAAAAAAAAACAACAACACACCTCACTCCAATTTACGTCAGGGAATCTAAACTCAGCATTATTGACACTTTGGGCTGAGTAATTTTTTCTTGTAGGATGCTGCCTGAGTTCTATAAGATATTTAGCAGCATCCCTGGCCTCTCTATATTTGACACCAGTAGTTCTCTCCCCATATCATAGCAATAAAAAGTGTCCCTGGGGAGTAAAATTGCCTCAGTTGAAAACCATGGGTTATACTGATAATTAATTTAATAACCACTTAATTTTAAAAAAAACTGTACAAAAGTACATGTTGGTCTAGGCCCTGTGTTTTGAAGTCCCAGCTGCTGAAACAATACCATACAATGGGTTGCCTTAACAGCAGGAATTTATTTTTCACAGTCTCAGAGGCTAGAAGGCTTGCTTCCTTCTGGGGTATCTTCTGGCTGGATGGTAATCCTTGAGGTTCCTTCGTCTCTCCATCATATGGAAATGCATATAGAGGCATCTTCCCATTCTTCCAAGGTTCCACTGATTTCAACCTGCCGGCACTCCCTGTGCATTTCTCTCTGTCCTAGGTCCTTTGCTTATAAGGACTTCAGCTGCATTGGACTAAGGCCTCCCTCATTGACTTTGGGCACACCTTCACTGATAACACCTTCATAGGTTCTATTTACACTCATAGAACCAGGGGCTGGGACCTGAACATGCCCTTTACAGGGGACATGATTCAATTCCCAACACCCTGTCTGAATGATTATAGATTCCAAATTAAAATGGCCATTGCTGATGAAGATTTATTGTATTCACGATAGGCAATTCTTTTCTTTTGTTACAGGAAGTGGTACGTATTTTCCTGTACTCGGCAATGCCCGACTCCTGTATGTTCAGACTTACTGATTGAATCCATTTTTATGACCATGAGGTCACTGATTATTCAGGAATCATAGTCCAATTCCCATCTACTGCCACAGTCATTAATTGTAAATCATTTCTATGTGCACTATTTGAGTAAATGGATAGGCTGATGACTGCCTGGCAAACGAAGTTCACAACTTTTATCTTTCCTCAAGGAGAAAGCAAAGCAGGCTACTTTCACTCTTAACATACATTCAAACTCATAACCTCAAATGCTGCATTTATTCCTGTCTTCGGTCTCTTGAAATCTGTTTTCCTCTAATTGTAGAGCTAACAGGGAGAACAAGCTTACCGGTAGGATTCAGGGAAATGGAGGCCAGAGGGCATATGAGAAAGCAATATCACTCGCAAGAGGAAGCCAAGAGCAGCCAGAGTGCAAGTCCCCTTGACTGCCAGGCAGACACCCAGGGGAGCGCTACTGGATTGTCCACTGAAGAGGACAGTAAGGGACACCCTCCAGTCCTCAGCTGTGAAAAGTTGATGTGCCCTAGGGCACAGCTGTTTTCCATAACCTTGAAGTACAGGTGGCTCCTTTCTGACCTCTTTCTGTGCTCTTAGTTTTTACTTTCTATTTTGATGTTCAACATTATTGATCACTAAGGAAATGCAAATTGAAACCACAATGAGATACCACTTCACACCCAATAGGATAACTATTACCAGAATATAAGTGCCCGTCAGGGTGTGGAGAAATAGGAACTCTTATAAACTACCAGTGGCACCAAAGAACAGTGTAGTCACTATGCAAATCAGTTTGGTGGTTTCTCAGAAAATAGAAAATAGAATTACCATATGATCCAACAATCTCACTACTTGGTACATACTTCAAGAATTGAAAGCAGGGACTAGAGCAGGTATTTGCACACCAATGTTCATGGGAGCATTATTTGCAATAGTCAAAAGGTAGAAGCAACCCATGTGTCCATCAACAGATGAAAGGCTAAACAAAATGCAGTGTATATTTATACTGGAATGTTAGTCAGCTGTAAAAAGGAATGAGGTTTTGATGCATGCTACAATATGGATAAAACTTGAAGATATTTAGAATGAAATAAGCCAGACACAAAAAGACAATGATTGTATGATGTCACTTATATGAAACACCTAGAAGAATCAAACTTCATAGAGATAAGTAGTAGTTTAAAGATTACCAAGACTGGGGATTGGAGTGGGAAAAGAGAATTACATAATAGCTTAATGGGTGATGAGTTTCTGCATGAGGTGATGAAAATGTAGTGATAACTGATATCTGTGATGGTAGCACAATATTGCACTTATACTGAACTGTACACATGAATGTGATTAAAAGGAGAAATTTTGGGTTGTATATTTGTTACCACAATAAAAATTTTTAAAATCTCTGAGTATAAATTTATAACAAGACAAATAGAACTGGAGTTTACAGTTCACAATTTTTAAGCTGATTTTAGGAACTCGTGCTTCTATTATATTTATTATGGTTGCAATTTTTTTTCCTCTAAGAACTTTCCCTTCACCATCCCTCTGCCATTATTCTTTACTCTTTCTTTTTGCTACTTGAAGTTATCCTATGCTTATGACCATAGAAACTAATTCCAGGTTCTGTTTTGTTGACCTGGAGATAATAAAATGCACTCTTCCTACCCACTTTAGCTTGTGTTCTAAAGTCAGTGCTATATATAGCTTCTAAAAGGAAATAAGGAAGGGGGACTAAACTGAACCAGGAAAATAGAAGAGACATAAAATCTTGCCAAATGCTCCCATATGCTGGACATGCAAGGAGGTGATGCATACACCTATGTCAAGATGTGTAACATGGACTGTCTAGTCACTTGTTTATTAAAGGAACACTTATTGTCTAATCTTTCCTGGGCTCTGTACTGATTATTGGGGACTTAACAAGGAATGAGGCATGATCTTCACATGCAAAAACCTGATGCTTAATTTGCTAAGGAGGGGGTGGTAGAGCCAGATTAAATCCTATTATTAAATCTCTACACATTAAAAATGAGACTGTTTTATAGAATAAAAAAAGAAATTATATTTCTTGCACAAGAGTAAAAATAGAGCTCTAGAATTTGTGGAGGCTACAAGAAATTTTCAAAAGGAATATTATAAACAATCATGAATATAAAATCAGTAGAATCACAGATGGTGGGGTGTCATTTTCTTTGACATTGAGCTTAATGTTTAATAATGTTAACTGCTTCAGTAAATTGTCCTTACTGCTGTTGAAATAAAAATTCAGAACTATTAAGTGACCATGTTGTCATACTTCCATTTTCAAATTGGAAGTTAGTCCATTTTCAAATTGGAAGTTATTTCCCAGTGTGCTATGCAAAACATGCTGTCATTTCACTGTCATTATTATGTAAGGATACACTTGGATTTAAATTGAGCTATAATTTGGATGTATGTATTAAATTTTCTTCTTTATTATCTCCAAGGGTTTTTATGGGAAAAGGCTGATTTCTTTTTCATCCTTTTTATCATCTCAAATTTTATGCTTCACTGGGTGGGGGAAATAATCAAAATATAGCTTTTCTTCTTTAGATATTAAAAAAAAAGTAATTAGAAAAGCAATTTCCTTTCTACCAAAGTGCACAACTGTGACAGTATGAAAACCAACCTAAACATGCTGTTTTTGATAAATCATGGATGAATCTTAGCAAGCATCCTGAAAACCTAGCCACTTAATTTTGGTTAGATTTTAGTGATTCTAGGGTGATGACCCACCACCATTTCAGATATATTGCTTTCTCAGCAGACTCAAAAGAAGTTCAAATGCAGGTTTTAAAATTAGCACTTAAAGAATGAATTACAGAATAAAAAGATATTCTTTTTGATTTGGACCTTTATTCAACCATTTATCCACCCCCCGTTCATTGTTTTTATTACATATGTTGTCATATTTATTCTTCCATGGAATAAGAGCTCTAGACACAATGCTTTACGTTATCTCTTATACAGAAGATCATTTAGTTGACCTTTTTTATGGATATAAACCATGTAAAAATTGAATCTGGTATTTTACAAATTCCAAGTTCTATTATATAAAATACTATTGTTGTAAAGGGCCTTGCAAAGTATTGGTTTGCAAAATACATTGAGATGCTCAACTTTACAACTGAGTGGGATAAGTCTAAATTAACCTGGGTAAATTAGGATGTGCTGAAAGTCCACATTCTATGCACATACACATCAGCTTACATAGAAACACCATTCAACTGACTTACACAGATAGTTGATTGCCTTTAAGCAGATACAAAATTGGTTAACAAGAATAGGGTCATAGTATTTACACATGACTTTGACCATTTGCAAGGGGTTTTACCATTAACTAGGGATCGAGGTGACTAGCAGTAACTAACTAATGTTGTATGTTTCAGGACACATTTTCCTGAATGTTCCTTAAAATAGTTGCTAGTTGCTGAATATTAACACACTAGCTGTTATAAATTCACATGGTGCTAGAGCTGGAACTAAAAGCCTTAATATTCTGGGAAAAAGAACTAAATATTGCCCCTCACAAAAATCAGAGAGCTCATTCCCATAAAATAAAAAAAAATTGCAGTTGAAATATTAATTTTTTAAAATCACTCAAATAGATGAATGTACCTTCATTTTAAAATAAAATCAAATCTGGCAAAACATGTTTCATATGAGTTTGTGTTTGTGTGATTAAAAAGAGGAAAGTAGAAGAATAAGATGATTATGATAGTCTACAAATAAAATATATTGCTTTAGAGATTTAGATTTTTATTCCAGGAATACATTTAATTAGGAAGAACTGATAGTTTCACAGAGAGAATGGAATATCCTTAAAAATGCTTCTCAAGTTCATTGTTAAATGCCAAATAAGTTGACTTTGTATAAAACCAGATTTGTGGGAGGATTTTTGGACACAGTCCCACATATCGTTCCGATTGCCGAAGGCTGGGGGTAGAAAGGGTCTACTTAGAGCATACCCACTTTTTCTGCAGTGAAAACATGGAGCTCAACTTTGTAAGTCCTAATTTCACAACATGCGTTTTCCTCTGTGTGTGTGTGTGTGTGTGTGTGTGTGTGCATGGAGGATTGGGGTGGTGGTATGGGAATGTGTGAAGACTGTGAGTTAACAGAATTCTGGAACGCTGATCCAGAAATGACAACATCTTTACAGGAAAAATACTTAACCCATTATGCCCTCCCTACTGACCACATGAAAATGAGTACTTTCTGTGGAATTATAACACATTTGTCATACATTGGAATCATGGACTGTTACGTGCTGATTGTGACATATTGGGCATCTGATATTAGGAGACATTAATAAATATACTCATTATTTGCCTAAACCCTCTTTCAAATGCTCATCATGGATGATTCTGACGGAAATACAAACACTAACAGTCTCTGAAATCCTTAAACTCAATAGATGTTGAAACCGGATCAGCTTTTGCTAAATAGCTAAGCTAAGAATATTTTCCAGCTTTCCTCTTTGGTTAATTTTCTTCTAACTATCCAGCATGCTGAATTTCAAAACTAACCTCTTTCCCCGATCCTGACCCTCCCAGCTCAGCAGACCTCCAAAGCAGTTACCAAAGGGTAACAAAACACATTTTTACTGACAAACAACTAGAAGAAAGGAAAGCAGTTACCGTCTCCTCTGTGGCTTAATATCAATTGGCTTGTTGATTGCATAAGGTGATCCATGAACATAAGTGCTGCGGAATCTAGACACCTTCCCCAGGGTTAGGTACTCGCAGCTGGTTGGCAAACTCATTTTATCCAAAAGGCAGGAAGTAAAAATAAATCTTAGTAGTCAGCCAGCATTCCTAGGAACGCTGGAAAGAACATGTCAGATAATGGATTTCATACATATGCCGCTCACTGGTTGCCCGGTGCTTCTTTTCTTCAAAAGTAAACGCGTGGTTTCTCAGAGACTGCATGCATTACCTTGTTTTCTGTCCGTGGATACAGGAAGCTCATTGCTTATTTCTAACCAGAGTCATGCTCTGACCAATTACTGGCTGAGCAGATGAAGTAGAAATTCTGTAGCTCCACAGAAACCCATTTCCATTCAGGCCAAATCTCTGAGCAGGCAGCAAGCTTTAATCCATTTTTGTCTAAAATCTAAAAGAACGTTGACCTAATGTAATAGTGGTTGGGTAAAGAGAGTTGTTTACCTCTACACCAAGCATGCACCTGATAGAAAGGGTATAATCAATTCTTTGCCATATTTTCAGAAGGGGAAAATTGTTTTTTTAAGTGACAATAGGTACCTAAAAAATGAGATGAGCACATGGAAATGATTATGGACAGTTTTCCAATTTTCTGGTAAAAAGAAATTGTGGGTTCTTGTTCACGAATTATGGTTCACAATAGAACTGAATTCAGCCTCTCAGTTCTACGAAAATTGTAAGCAGAAACTTTTGTATACCAACCCTTTTCTATAATACTAATTTTTTCCCTTCATTAGAAACATTCTCTCAGAAATGAAACCTCTATCTGTGCTGTGAATGAAGATCTATTGAACAATTGATGGGGAATTCTTTACTAATTCTTTGTAAGCTGATTTTTTTTTATAAAAGTGAAAGACAAGTTGGAGAAATTAGAAATGGTATCAGATAATTCTACCTCAAGGAGCAGAATCTCAGAGAAAGTTACAGCTTTAATTACCTGATGGTTTTCCCCAGCCCTCACCCTATTTCCTGGTGTTCTAACAACAAAACCACTGAGGCCCTTGTATGGAGCCTAAACACAAGAATTCCCAGTACTGTGAGCAATTTTTATCATTTTATTTATGATTTTAATAAGAAACAATATTCCTTATTCAGGGTTTGAATATATATACCTATTTATTTATGAGTCCTGAGACATGGGCAAACACAAAGAAGGTTGAGAAGAAGCTTTGTTTTATATTGTAGTGGCCAAATTTAAACACAACTTGAGTTCAAAAGCAGACCCTGTTTAAATTAAGAAATTTGAAGTTTGAAAGGGAAGATAATTTTCCATTTGATAGTATTCATTCTGTCCAATGATTCTTTATATTTTATTGTAAATTACAAAATGATATATGCTCACTCTAACATGCCAGAGGTGTACAAGTAAATTGTTCGTTTATTGCCTTTGCCTTCCCATTAATCCTATCCTTTTTCTTTATGCTTATTCCAACAAATGTCTGTATATATGCATGTACATATATATGCCTGTCAGTATATGTATATATATAAACACATATATAATACATACACCCACTCACGTACATATGGGGGGGCTTTCATTCCTTTTTTAAAAAGTGAACTCATACTATACATAACCCTCTTTAAATTTTTTGTACTTAAGAGAAATCATGGATACTTTTTCAGTTAATACATAGAGATCCAGTGTATTTTTTTAATAGTTACATAAGGTTCCATTACTTATTCAAACAGTCCCTTGTAATGGACATATACTTTTGGATTTCTATGAACAAGAAAACATTTGTTACTAAATTTTTAATGATTGAGGCTTCTATTTATGAAAGTGGGGTTGCACAGAGCATGTGCCTTTTTCACTTTAATGGGCTGTGGCAGTCCATACTCCCATAAGCCATGTGGGAAGATGTTCATTTCCCCACACCCTTGACAACACTATGTCATTCAAACCTGTTACTTTAAAGCATAAAAATAAGGTAAATAGCTCTCCAAAATGGTAGCATATGGTTCTTTGCTAAAATGAAACTGTTTCTAAGGTGCTAACAAAAAAAAAGGGCACTATACCTGAACTGAAATATATCTGGACACAAAAGATTTATTCATAAAGGCTTTGCTTAGGTGGACAGTGGCAGAAGTCTGGAGTCTCATCAAACATGAGAGAATACTCCAAGCAAAAGAAGAGAAAAGAAATGATTTCTTGCTTAATTTGAAAAATTAGGAGAGATAAAATATGGAGAGAGTCCCGTCTATGTTTTCATTCTCCAGTAGGTTTTACTTAGTCTGGGTGATATTTCATAATTTGGGGAAATGCCACATAATTTTACCATACAGAGGTAGTGCTTAATGACTGTCAACTAACTGTGATATATGACTGTGAATAAATTAGAGTTTTTGAGTTTAAGAGGCTCTTTGGACCTACTTTCCCATTCCAGAGTCCTAAGAACAACAGTACAATAGAACATTTTTATCTGCAAGCCAATTTAGAGGTCTTAGTACTAGAGGATAAGATCCGCCTCACATAAGAACTTCCTAGAGGGATAACAATCAGAAACTGAAGGGTACAGCATATGCCTCTTTGGGAGGGAAATGTCCTCTGATGAGTAAAATTCCTTGGGTTCTTAGCAGGGACAATTTTGCTTATACCTGGCAATGATTTACTGCAAATCTGGCAGAGTATCTTGGGGATTACTTGGATTTAAATTGGGATGAGAAGGGATTATTGCTAAGATCCAAGATATTCAGAATCTATGAGAACTTTGGCCAATTAGCAGGGAGTGGCCTGTAAGTGAAAATCAAATCTTACTCTCCAACAATCCTCTTCCTCGGGGAATGGGAAGAGGTATTATAGTTAGGGTCTTTACCTTTGGGAAAATCAAAACACATTGGAGAGATAATTTAATGATTAGAATTACAGTCTGTAACAGACTTCAGCAAATTTTGGCTCAAATCTCGTTAATAAATGAGCAGGTTTATCCACCTATGTTTTATTTTTCTTTGTATACTTGGATTTCTGTAGCAGACAGGCATGGGGTCTAGCACAAATGTTAAGGCACTTAAAAAATGTCACTCATCACTCCTATGATTCTAAACTCTGAAAGCCTTCAAGCAAGGGTGAAAATCACCTTAAGATATCTGAAAATTCAATTTTTTTCAGTATACTCAAGGCTATGTTGCTGATAATGTCCCATCAGAGTACTTAAACACAATTGCTAGCAAGGAGCAATTTGAGGGAAGCAGATGTGGCTCAAGCAATTGGGCTCCCGTCTACCATATAAGAGGTACAAGGTTCAATACCCAAGGCATCCTGGTGAAGGCAATCTGGCCCACACAGAGTGCTGGCCTGTGCAGAGTGCTGCCCTGAGCAGGAGTGCTGGTCCACGTGGAGAGCTGGCACAGCAAGAGGACACAACGAAAAGACACACAGAGGAAGTGACTGTAGCTCAATCAGCTGGGTTCCTGTCTACCATATGGGAGACCCTGGGTTTGTGTCCCAGGGCCTCCTTGTGAAGGCAGGCTCTCCTATGTGCTGTGGAACGCTGCCTGGCCTGCAAGTGCCACAGAGTACCAACTCAGCAAGGTGACGCAATAAAAAAGGGAGACAAGCAAAAACTCAGAAGAGAGCACAGCAAATGGACACAGAGAGCAGATAACCAGCAAGCTGCAAGGGGGGAGGAGAAATAAAATAAATAAATACAGACACAGAAGAATGCATAGCAAATGGACAGAGAGAACAGACAGCACGCAAAAAGCCACAAGGGGGAGGGGAGGGAGATAAAAAAAAAAAGAGAGAGAGACACAGAGGAAAGATGATAAGAGATGCAGCAGACCAGGGAGCCGAGGTGGCACTAGAGAATGATCACCTCTCTTCCACTCCGGAAGGTCCCAGGATCATTTCCCAGAGCTGCCTAAGGAGAATATAAGCAGATACAGGAGAACACACAGCAAATGAACAGAGAGAGCAGACAATGGAGGGAGGGGGGGTTGAAATAAATAAATCCTTAAAAAAAAAGAAAAAGAAGCAATTCAGGCAACAGGACTTTTCTTCTAATACTTCTAATCATATGTATTAAAGAAGATCCTTCAGCTGGAAGCTATTTCCTGGCCTGAGTTTGGCAATTTGGAAACCTGCAGAAACACTTTTACAACATGAGGGTATCACCTGTTCACGATCATATCAGAGCACAAGAACAGACCAGATCATCTCTTCCTGCCTCTGGCTTGGAAGGACTCCCTTGCTTGTAGACTTTGAGTTCTTTGCCCACTCCCTTAATGTGGCAAGTGACAGTTCATGTCTGCTCTCAGGTCTTTTGGCTCTTCTCGCTTCTGACCTACATCTTTCCTGGTGAATGCAGCCAATCCAATGGCTTCGAATACCACTTATGTGCTGAAAAATGCCCACATCTTTATCCAGAGTCCACATTTTTCTACTGTTATAATCAACTACTTATGAGAGAATTCCACTTGGACGTCCCATGATACCTCATTCCAGCATCTATAATGTAACTCACATCAACTCTTTCCCCACCTACCAAAACACATTTCTCCCTTTATTTTCTGGCATAACCACCACTCAGCCAACCACCTGAAAATCAAGACAATCTCAGGTGACACTCTGAGAATTATGTTTTCAAAATAAGACTTAATAACATGGAAGAGTGTGCATAAAATGTTAGCTTAGTAAAAAAAAACTAGGTTATAAAATGCTGTAACAAAATGGTCCTATTCTTAACAAAGAAATTCAAGAGAATGAAAGGATATGCATCAGAAAACAAATAAACCTGGATGGACAGCAATGGATAATTTAATTCTTCCTGTTCTTGCCTACTATATTATCTAAACTTTCTAGACTACCCTTTGTATAATAAGAAAATGAGATTTCGAAATTTCAAAATGTGGATTCTATCAATTAAAATGGAAAATCACTGACCATAATTAATTAGCATATTACATAGAAGAAAGTAACAAATATTGATGACTTCTTCTGTGTGCTTGGTGTCTGTGGCATCCTTGGCATGTTTTTATAAACAGTTGTAAAAGCTCCATAAAACTGTACTGATTCAGGTAGTCAATTAAGAGAATATAATCCTTATAGGCAAGGATAGCCCTAAAGTCTAGGTATCGTTTGGGACTAAAGCTAACAAGAAGTCAAGTAGCAATGAGATTCACAATCTATAGAAATGTATACAATTAATGTTTCCTTATATATTATTACATATTCCTTATATATTACTAAGAAACATATTTCAATGAAATAGTCAATAAACTTTGGAAATATTACTATCACAAAAATATATTAAAATGAAGGAGGGTGATGGGATACTTGTGATGCAAACAGAGGGGTCATGGCCTTGCTGAGATGAAAAAAAAAATTGTAATAACAGGAGCATTGAGTATTCTGAATCTAAAAACTGTTCCCAGTTCTTTAAGTGAAAAAATCTTTAAAGGGTAGTTTACATAACTACCATAGCTTGAATGAAATATACCTTTTAAAGCCACAACTTCTCCTGATTCAACCTGCATTCACAAACAACTTTCAGATGTAGGATTTGATTTCCTGAGTAGAATTATCCAGAAAATGGGTATCATACAGAATCAGTGTTGTTCTTCTTAGACCAGTTAAGTCTTCAGTTATAAATGATAATGTTAATATTCCAACCTACGAGTCAGTCCCTTTTGGAATTTTATTAGCATGAATCAATCTTTCAAATTGCGAAAAGCAATAGGACTGAATTTCATGCTTTTTAGAACTTAAAGAACATAAAGACCTAGAAATCAGCAAGCCAGCAAGCAAGTTAGCAAGCTTAACTCAACTTTATAAGGCTAACTTTTGTTTCACTCAATCAAGTGATTTTTTTTTTTTTAAATTAGAGAAATTGTAGGTTTACAGAAAAATCATGCAAAAATACCCTCCCATTATTAGCACCGCATTAGTGTGGTCCCTTTGTTACAACTGATGAAAGAATATTACAACTGTAATATTAATATAGTCCAGCAGGTTTGGAGCAAATGGACCATAGGTACTCAACTTCTTGAAAAAGTTTTATTATCTATTCAATGGAGTCCCCAGTTGTAAGCAATTTCTCTGGACATCTTATTTTATCTGTCAACTGCCAAACCCTCAAAAGCCCAGCAGAAATAAGCTGATTAGGTAAAATTACATTTATTAAACCTACTACAGTAAGGGCAAAGACCACTTTGTCAAAATTTTAAAGTGCCTAATATGGAGTAGTCAAAGAAACAAGTAGTTATTTTTTGTTTGTCCTCAGTTTTATTTAACGAGTAGGCCTGGTCCCAGTATCACTTAACACAGGGACAGTAAAGTATGCTGGCTTCAGTTCTCGTGTCCAGCTGAAATTCCATGACTCCTGGTTGTTAATCTTATCTCAACAAATCTATGATGTTTCCAAAATTTAGGTTGAGCTAAAGTAGCAGTATAATCAACTGAATATATGTTGACATTCATTCATGAAGTTTCATTTAGGCCCACAGACTTCTCCAAGCTCATTATAAGCTCCTTGAATTTTAAATGGAGTGACATTTAGCTTTAGAATGTATGGAAATGGAAACAAATGAGCTTAATATATGTAAAAGGCTTTTTAACAACATGACTTCTTCTATAAGTGTCCTATGCTACTTCCCACACTTATATCCTTAAAAAGCACAGTCTACTTGCCAAGACATAAACTGTTGCCAGTGTTCAGCTGCAAAAAAATTTCCAACAGTAGGAACCAGTAGAAAGAATTAAAACACATTAAGTTTATTTCCAAATAACCAAATGCCTTGTATCATTATAAAACCCCCAAATGAAAAATAATGCTGCTACTTCTTACTCTGTCAACTTGTTAGTCAAGCAAAGAGGAGGTGTATTTGGCAAACATTGTTCTGTATTTAGTTGCCAGATGATTTTTTAAAAATCTGGTGATTCATTCTTCTACCCTAGCCTGTCAGCCAGCCAGCCAGCCATTAGTTGAACATCTATCATATATATATATATTCAAGAAGGTGATGACATAACTCTTATCTAGAAAAAAATTATATATAATCCATTGGATGTCCAATTCACAGGTAATAACAGATCTCATTCAATTGGCCATGCTGTGTGGGAGACATAGAAAGTGGCACAGCATCAGTGATTCTTTTGGAAAACTTGTAGTTAGTTAACCTCACATCAAGCTTATATTTGACACCTTTGCACTACACTCCCCCAAACCATAATTTACTTCCTTTTATTCTATCTTTTGTTAAAGGCCTCTCTCCTCTAGTAGACTATAAACCTACTCTATACATATCCATGGCTTATTCATCCTTGAATTTGCCACAATGCCTAGTACATTGTCCTGCATACAGTAGGTGCTCAGCAAATATTTATTCCAAAAACAACTTATACCTATATTTTATCTTCATCAACATATAAAACTAGGGTGACTATACTACTCAGTTTGCCTGAGATAGTCCTGGTTTACACCTGGCATTGTTAAGCAGTACCTTCTTTTGCTGTCAAAAGTATCACTATCTGGATTATAAATTATCTAGTCATCACCTGGCTCTAGAACTGCATACTTACAAAACTGCTTTTGCCACTAGACTGAAAGTATCTCACAGGCAAAGACGGAATTTTATTCTCTACTACATCTCCAAATCTCCATTCCTCACCTCTTCTAGGGTCTATATCAACATAGTTTGTGTGAAGAGATTGATGGTCCAAGAAACAACAAGAGATAACGAGGAAACTCATAGTAAATTAAATCAGATGGAATATATCTAGAGAGGAAATAAAATACAAAGGTGTCATCAGAATGGAGATGGGTTAGGCAGGCAAAAACTGATGTAGAAGTTCTTCTAAATTTAGATGATACAAAAGTTATCTCCCTGTCTAAATCCATTTAGCAGTGAAATATCATTTTTGTTGTCAAATACTTTTAGATCTCTGGGTTCACTCTGCACAATGCAGGTGTTATTTACAGTGGAGGGAGAAAGAAGAACAAGGATGTTGGTTTGGGAGTCAATGAGTTTGAGTCACAACCCTGCACTAACATAAATGGATTAAATAATGCTGGGGAGAAAGTACGCCTTTCTAGTATGTTTCCATGACACATAAGCTTTATTCACTTACTCAAAATTGTTCTAAGGGTCAGGAATACAGCAGCAAACAAAACAGACAAATATCTCTATCTTCATGGGGTTTACATTCCAGTAGGGCAAGGTAGACACACATAATTAAGCAAAATATATAGTATTAGAGATGGCAGTGAGTTGGATAAAAATGTGGCAGGGTAGGGGCAAAAGGAATGCAGGGGTAGCAGTGAGGAGGGGATTTGCCTTAATGCCGTGGATCCTTTGGGTCAGGGTCTGGGAGATGGGGAATGACAATGGGGCTGATCTTTCTCTGATAATTGAACTCAAAAATATTTTTTAATGTAACTTTTTTTTTGTGATGTATATATCTTCAAAAAAATACAATTTACAAAAATGATGGGGTGGGGGGGTGAGGAGTGGGGTATATGGGAACCTCATGTTTTTTATGTTTTTTTATGTTTTTTAATGTAATGTTCTTTCTGATCTATTAACTTTAATTTAAAAAGTATTAAAAAAATGGATAGGGAAATTGGGTTATATAGAAAGAAGGAGGTAGGGGGCAGGCATGGGCAGTGCCTGGTACATTTGTTGAATGAATACATGAATGAATGAATCAATGCTTTCAACAGATATTACCTGCAATCCTGAGAGATCACAAATATATCATCTGAGAAAAATGTCCAATGAAGTTAACATGATGAAGAATTTAATCATTAAGATTCTAAGTCACTAACCTGAAACTTCTCTCTTAATAAATGGAAAAGATTCATTTTTTTCTGGCATGGTTCATTCCTTTGTTGATGGACTATTGCTGTTAGTCACTAGATAATTTAATATAAGCAACTGTGATTTAGCAGCTGCTTGGGTAGAATTTTCCTGTTATATTTGATCAATTAATCCCAAATCCAGATTACATAGAATTTAAAGGCAATTATAGAAAACATAAGTGGTAATAAATTAGCAGTAAATCAGTTACAAGTAGCATAAGCCCTTATTAACTGCTTTATTTAGCAACAGGAGCTGGTACTAACATTTTAAAATTACCTTCCTCCCCCCAGACAAATATCTGGTTACAGATTCATGGAATAGCGACTACTGATAACAATTGTGGCTAGTATTTATTGAGCATTTACTTGGTGCCATCTGGCACTACACCAAGAATTTTTTATGGAATAAACTCTCATTGTTGCAAGGTTCATGGGAAGAGACTGGCTGGGAACGCAGTCTTCCCCTCCTGCAAAATGCCCTCCAGAGAGAAGCAAGCATCCAGTTCTGCTCACGCCCTTCCAGTTCTGAGGAATACCCCACTTTCTGGGGCAGCATACTCATTTTTTAGCAAACCAAATTAAAAAATCTTTGTACCAAAGTAAATTTCACCCTTCCACAACTGCTGCCTCTCGATCCTAGATCTAGAGTCATTCAAAAACAAGGCTGATTCTATCTTAACATGACAGTCATTAGAATATCTTGAGAGAGTTTCCATACACTTCTATTTCATGCCACATGGTCTCAGTTCTTTTGACTGTTCCTGATATGTCATGATTTCCAGATGCTTTACTGTCCTAGCAAAGGGCTTCTCTACTTATTCCTGCTTATTGATTCCTCTTAAAATGTGGTATCTGGAATTAAACTGATACCCCAGGTGTGATATGACTATTGCAAAGCAGAGGGAGACAACTACCTCCGTTTTCCTGCTAATTATACATCTATGAATTGAATGAGGCTTAAGACAGAATTCTTCTCATAATCTTAATTCATGTACTAGCTCTCTTAGGTCTCTCCAGTTAAATTCAGATCATTGCAGTCATTTTTAATAGCAAACAAAAATAACTGTTGATCTGACTTGTATTATTTTTTTAAAAACATTTAAAAAAAAGATTTCTTTATTTACTTATTTCTCCCCCCTCCCTGCATTGTCTGCTCTCTGTGTCCATTTGCTGTTGTTCTTCTGTGTCTGCCTGTATTCTCATTAGGTGGCTCTGGGAACCAATCCTGGGACCTTCAGAGTGGGAGAAAGGTGATCATTCTCTCATACCACCTCAGCTCCCTGATCTGCTGCATCTCATTATTTCTCCTCTGTGTCTCTTTTTTATTGTGTCATCTTGCTGCACCAGCTTTCCATGTGAGCCAGCACTCCTGCACAGGGCAGCACTCCACATGGGCCAACTCACCACATGGGCCAGTGTGCCTTCACCAGGAGGCCCTGGGCATCGAACACTGGACCTCATACATGGTAGATGGGGGCCCAATTGGTTGAGCCACATCTGCTTCCCTGACTTGCTTTCTAATATATTCACTATCCCTCTCAAGTTCATACTTCTGTATATTTGATTGGCTGAAAAAGCCTTTTCCATTCAAACAAATATTTTTTAAAAATTCAGTATTTTACATCTATGTTGTTCAACCTATTTAACTGTATTTTTGTTCACCCTGTGTATATACTGCAAATCTACAATTATACCACAAAAAACTTTCTCAAATACCTTACAAAAATAAAAAATATACCATCTGTACAGCATTTCCCTGATTTACCAGACAACTGAAAGTGAGATTAGAACTGATTTTTTGAGAATTGGAAAAACGTAAATGTTATCAATGGGCACTTGGACTAGATATTTTTATTAATGGAATTGAATGATTTGTGAAACAGAAGTAAAATAAGTGATAGTATCTTGGAAGATCATTTAGATATCAAATTGACTTTATAATTGACCAATTAAGTTGAAACCAAAGCAATGCAACTTGTGAGCAAAACAAATAGTGAACGTAAATGGGGACAGAAAATGAACTTGCAAAAATCAAGTGTATATAACAGATAAGTTAGGGACAAATCAGCAAGTTAACAACTTAATACAAAAGCAAGAAGGACAAAAGCAATGACCAAAAGGATTGCAACATCAGGGTCTTGGAGCTCATTCTTCCCTTACAGATTCTTTGTTCAAAGGAGAGACCTCATTCAGTTTGAAGGGTGACACTTAGCAAAAGTTCCTAAGAGAATAATTGTGACCAAGAGCAAATGTTTAAATAAATGGGTACCATTTTACCTGGAAATGAGAAGACAGGGGTGATTTAATTATATGGTTCAGGGACCTTTTGAAAAGGATAATTATGCTTTCCACATTCCATTTTCAGTTAGAAAATAAGAAAACAAATGATTTTCAAGAGAAGCAGAGCAAATGGAGTGCAGCAATATAGGAAAGCTTCTTGACAGTACAGGGCCTCTGTTACCAAGACTTTCAAAATGTCCTCGAGGGCCCTTCCTTCCACACCCTGCTGCCAGAGAAGTTCACACAGAAACAGATAGGCAATTTATACAGTTGTGGGTAAAAGAAGTCATTGGACTACACCATCTATCAAACATGCACCACCAGAAGGAACAACTCTTTTTAAAATTCTTAGCCCATTTTCACTATTTTACAGCATTAACAACCAATAATTTAATCATTTTTATTCTATCCTTACAAAAGTCCAGCATACAGTGAAACTTTCAGAGACACAAAAAGAGAACCAAATGGCCCCTGCCCTCACAAAGCTTACAATATTTTTAAGGAGATAATATTTAAATATAAGAATAAGCCTGTAGCCAGTGTGAGACAGTACACAGTGTGTGGCTTAAACACGAAATGTAATGAGAGTTCAGGGAAAGCAGAAATCAATGCATGCTCTGCAGTGAACTCATTCAGTTTACATGGAGACTCTTGCCCTATATCATTCCAGGGAGACTACAGAATCCCTGGATGAAATTGACTGCACAGTTTCCAGAATGTGAATATAACAATCTGATCATTTCTCTCATGAATTGACACAAAGAAGTAGATAAAGATAGTAAATATTAATCCCAAGGGCTTACATAATGTGAGCTTCAGAGATGACATATGTTTGTACTTTGACTTTTATTTTCATAAAACAAATGGCAGAATTCCTGAACTGCATGTTCCATTTAGGAAAGAAGCATGTACCCTGTTGCTGTTCTTTCTAATATGGAAAAATCAATAGTGTAATTACATGGAGATAGAAAAGGCTGGGTCATCTGAATTACCAATGTCATTGTTATTATGAATGACAGGGTACAGTATCTAGAAGCTATTTAACATGTGATTATTTTGCTATCATGGACAATGTTAATCGCCAAAAGAACAGATGGTACAAGCATAGTTTAAATTATTCAATGAAGTGTGCTTTTTAAACTGCAAATGTGTATTAGCAGAGGGGATACATTTGGCATTTAACCCTTGCTTATGTTTTTTTGTCCTAATATATAATATATTCTGAGATAACCAGAGTCAACCGAGTAGTTTCCCTTTTGTTTCTCTTGACCTTTTCCATACTAAGGTGACAGATATAAGGTACCATGAAAAATTACAGAATTTAGTCTGGAGATTCAAAATACCAAAAGAAAAAAAAGAATAGAGAGAAACAAGACAAGCCGTATAACTTTTCCTGGTGATATAACTAAGCAACAACAAGGAGGCAGCCTTTTCTTAGCAAGTTACTAAGAACTAAACTTTTTGAGATGAAGTAGGAGAGTACCTAACCCCATTTTCTAGTGCCTTCTATTGGGACATCCTTTTTACCTGGTACATAATTTGTTTTCTAGGAAATGAATGGAGTGTTGAGGCTCACCAGAGCCAGAGTATTTTGCCTTTTTGTTTTGGGCTATTTATCCTTAGAAGATGGTAAGAAAATCAAAATATTCTGGGGGTTTTCTAAGGAAACCAGAAGCAAACATAGGGTGTGGCTACAGACTTTGGGCCTTGCCCATAGCTATGGAAAAACTGGAAATAACAGTCACAACCTTAAGGAAGAGGAATAAAGGGAAGCACTATGGCACAGCATGAATATTTGCGAATTGGTTGTAGGTGTAGGATAGAATTGGTAAATTGGTTGTTCTTGGACCACATATGGACAGCAGGCCTGAGTTTGATCAGCATACCGTTATTTCCTTTTTTACTTTGATCCAATGTTTAAACTATAGGAAATGTCATGTAAAAGTTGATATTTGGGCTTCTTTTGAAAATTTGCAAGGCAGAAACACTGAAACCCCTCTTCCTACACGGCGACATGAGACTGGAGCAAAGTACCGGCTGTCTTTTTCAGATGAGGCAGGCATTCTTCATTTTGATGCACTCTCCCCTCAAGTTACCCAATTCACAAACATTTCCTCCCTAGCTTTTATAAGAAGTTGACTGGAAGACATTTCAAGTGAAATTAAGAGTTGAGATAAAAATAAATCTGCCATCACCTAGTCAAATTCTAGTCCAAATATTAGCACCTCGCAGTAAATCTTAGCCTTCACACCCCAGTTTACTTACAGTTTCCAAAACTATTTCTTTATAATGCCCTTAATCTGAATTCCAGTAGCTATGTATCAAAGACTCTAGATTATGAAAAAATATGTTGTCCTTTACCAATGCAGACCCAGGTTTAAACCAAGAATCCATAAACATAGCCAATTTTAGTGAAGAAATAGACATTCGCTAGCACATTTTTTCCATGCACTCAGGAAACACATACCAGGTTTATGCCATGGAATACTTTCCCAAAGGAATTGACAGGTATTGTTGGTCTGGTTTATGGTGACATGTATATTTAAAACTATCTGATAATTCTGTTTACAACATTATGTGCCATTAAATTGATCCCATGCAAGCTGAACTGCCTGACTATATAGATCCTGTTGCAATTTGTCTGTAATTGCAAAGACAGTCAATTATGTGCCCTTGATAATACCAACTGATTTAGTCAAAATTAGTTGACATCATGTAGTCAAAATCAGGCACTGAACAAACAGTAATTTTTCAAGTACTTTCAGAAAACATATAGGCATAGCTTAAGTCCAGTCTGACTCAAATATTTCAGATTCATGAGCAGATTTCACAGGTTGCAAAGTAAGTTAGGTTATATTGCTTATACATGTGTGTATAATTATTTATGCTTTTATGCAAATAAGATATAAATCACCTTAGGAAAAAAATCTCCATCTACCCCACAATATAATTTATTTTCAATGGCTAGAATACTAAGGAAGAATGGTAAATCTGATACATAGCAGTGATTTTTAAAGCAGTCATTTATCACTGGCTATATTCTCCCCCATGTGCATACAGAACTGAATGCTAACTAGCTGTAAAGGAAGCCAATCAATTTAAAAGCAGAATCCCGAATAACTAAGTAACAGATCAAATATTACTCACTAGTTTTGATTTCTGACAGAAGTATTTGCTTAAAAAACAGAAATTTTTCTTAAAAACAGCTGCAAATAAATCATTTAACTTGGTCAATGTGCTATGCAGATATGTAAATTTTATAACATACATACTCATTTTTTTAAGCCTTGTTATAATCAATATGGGAGTGAGTTTCATCTACAAAATGGAGACAACAGTTCCTACCTATGGAATTCTTGGCTGTATTACATAAAACACATTAAAAGTAAATAGCACAGTGCCTGATATTTAGTCTAGTATAGGACCATTAATGTCAGTTGGACCCACAGTCCAATGACATTCTCAATGCACAATCTAAACCCTGGATCTGAAGAGTTTTTGGCTCCCACCTCATGCCCGTTGAAGAACAGCCATCCCTGTAAGCTCCAGAATGTGCCCCTGGGCACGAGTCATAGGTGAGTCTCTTCCTTTTTTCCCTGAGATTTTCCTTTCAAGAACTTTGGTGACTTTCTTGCCAGCATACCTCAGTAGGAACCATCCTGGTCTATCAGAAAGGGTCTCATACGGTTCACTTAAATAAAGGAGTTGGGATAGCACTCACTTTTTCTCCCAGAAGATTTCTTTGCATCTATGCAAATTTGCCCACCTCTTCTCCAGATATTAACTCTGTAAACAATGGTGTATAGGGAGCAACAGCCTTTTCAGCTCTTCTGTTCCACTTCACCCAAGGCAATGGGTGTTTATAGGCCCTATATCTGTATCAAATAATGAGAGGCCACTAATGTGTTCAAAGACCATCAGAGACCTGCTGCAGAGAGACTTCCTGGTCCATCTAGATATAAGGGGGCTGTCAGTCTTTCTCTGGAAATTATTCCACTCATCCTCACCAGCCACTCCTTCTACACTGCCTACAATGGAATTTCAGCAGTCCTTCGTCCTGCTTTCATCATATGGGGTATATTCCAGGCTCTCTCTTCTTTGCCCCCAAGGACTCTGTAGCCCTGTTAAGAGGGGGGTTCAATATTAAACATAAACAATTGTTGGAGAGACCTCCTGCTTGTGGGAAGCTTGTTTACATCACCAGAATCCTTCTGGTTATTCTGCCTCAAGCATCCATACTATGGCTCAAAGGACCTGATCTTATCTTTCTCCTGCCTTAAAGCCTCCTGAGGGTGGCAGACTTGGCCCAGTGGTTAGGGCATCCGTCTACCACATGAGAGGTCCGCTGTTCAAACCCCGGGCCTCCTTGACCCGTGTGCAGCTGGCCCATGCACAGTGCTGATGTGCACAAGGAGTGCCGTGCCACACAGGGGTGTCCCTGCGCTGGGGAGCCCCACGCGCAAGGAGTGTGCCCTGTAAGGAGAGCCGCCCAGCGCAAAACAAAGTGCAGCCTGCCCAGGAATGGCACCACACACACGGAGAGCTGACACAACAGGATGACGCAGCAAAAAGAAACACAGATTCCCGTGCCGCTGGCAACAACAGAAGTGGACAAAGAAGATGCAGCAAATAGACACAGAGAACAGACAACCTGGGTAAGGGGGGGGGGGAGGGGAGAGAAATAAATAAATAAATCTTGGGGGAAAAAAAAAGCCTCCCGAAACTCCCTGCTGCCTGGAATCAGTATTCCTGAGTATGGCACCCAAGGCTTTCCACAGTTTGACTCACATATATAGTCATTTTCATATATAAATATTATATAGACATTACAGGAACATTTTGATATAGAAAATTTTATTTATATTCCTTTTATGTAATTACTAAGTAAACTGTCTCTAAAGTAACAAGAGTTAGTTTTTAAACATTTATGCCATATGCAAATTCAAATTAGCATTTACTAACTGATATATTTCAAAGCATAAGTAGTGCTTGCTGCACAAATGTATGAATGAATGATATCATGGCTGAAGACTTTTTTTTTGGCAGCATTCTTTGGCAATTATCATTACAGGCCATTTGAATTGTGTCTAAGAAAGCCTCTTGATTTTATAGTCACTCTGCATTTTGACCCCAGATAGCTTTAGCTAACAGGAGCATCCACTTAAATCATCAGACTTAATGCCAAAGTACTTCTGGCAGCTTCACAGAACCAGATCTACCTTCAGCAGATGGAGAATTGCCATCAATGAATTTAAAGCAAAACAAAACAAAACACATGTGTAGCACAGGCTCTGAAGGCAAGTCCAAAAGGAGAATCTCCCAATCTCTTAAACAAGGTCACATCCCTAGAAGACTATAGCTCCCACCGGCATCATTTAGCTCGGCTCAATCTCCACTTGATGAACGTGTAAATTCTGGTGTGTTGGTGCTAGTCCCTCTCTCTCCCTCTTCTCTCTTTCTTTCCATATGTGTTTTTAAAAGAATAAAGCAAAATCCACATAATCTGCAGAGTCAATGTCAGATATTCATGCTGTATTTAGACTTTTTGGTGGAAGAGATTTTAATTAATGAATAAGCAAATGAAATGGCACATCAGAAATGATGAAAAACATCATCTCATTGGTAATAATTATACATTTCTTTAGTGACTTTGGGTCATCTGTGCAGGTAGATTTGAGACTTGTTCTTTAGGGAACCTTCCTGAAAGTCCAGATTTACCATGCTGGGGGTATTACTTCAATAGTTCATTATTCTTGTTTTCCTGAGATGAGTCTGACTCTGCAGTGGTCAAGCTTGATATTATATGGAATCTTGTGTTCCAGATGCAATATTTAAGGTGAATATTACCTGCACTCAAAAAGATAAAAATTGAATCCATCAGATTCTCCTTCCCTGAATTTGTCTTGTCATACTTTTCCAACTTGCAAATGCAAGACCGCATTATGATTTCTAGTTCTACATGATTCCTTTTTGGAAGGAAGTGGAGTGTGATGGTAGGAAAGGTAAACACTCTCTTATTTATCTCTTATTCATTAAGTCATTCAGACTGGCAGTAAACACATATTGAGGTGTCTGTTTTGTGCCAACCACAGACTAGAGACTCAAAGATGAATATCATGTGGCCTCTGTTCTCATAAGGTGAAACATAAGAATAAATGAGTAAACCAAATATAACACAGCATCTAAGGTGCTACTGGGTAGCTACCGGTGAAGAGTTTGTAAACAGCAAAGAAGAAAAAGAAGAGTAATAGCAAGCTGTCAGAATGAAAAAGTAACATTAAGGAAATTACACAGAATACTGGAAAAGACTTTTAAGTATTAAATTTGGAAATAATTTGAAAGCCTGTGGTAGACTTTGTTATTTAACAGCTTTCCTATTGTACCTATTCCTGTGCAAGGAGTGTATTACCTGCCCTACTGATGTCAAGGCTGGCCACGAAATTTACTTTGTCCAATGACATGTAAGTGGAAGAGATCTGTGGCATTTCTGAGCAGAAACTTTAAAAACCATTGTGCGGCCTTGCCATCATTCCACTTTCGCCTTCTAGCCCAGCAAATCTTAGGATGGTTTATTCTTTTAGTCTTGGTTCCAGAAGGAACAGAGCAATATCAACCAGTTAAAGACATGTAACAGGCAGAAAATTAAAGTGTCATAAGCCACTAGACTATCCGGGAGGTTTGTTACTTCAGCATGACTAATCTAAACTCACTGAAACCGAGAGTAAATTCCTAGTAGTCAGGGGCAGATTGTGGGTAGACGTTTTAATTTTCTTTATACAAAGCAGGTTGACTAACAGAATTTGAGTTGATAAAGATTACGGCATTGTGTAAAATAAGATGGTACCTTCTCTAACATCCCATGAGGTTTTTGACAATAAATGCTAAGAAATTTCTCTGTGGCTGTCATTGAAGGGAGCACTCCCGCAGCCGTAACAGGAGAATGTTTTTTTTCCTTTTTCCTTTTGCCCTGTTTCTTTCCCTGGGATGGGCCCTGGGCTCTGTGCTCCTGAGTGCCTGAGGCATTCCTGTACTAAGCAGTGTTTGGGAGAGCAGGTTGAGTTGGGAATAAAATTCCCTGCCTTTTCAATATCAGGGTATTGTCTCTAGTATCATTATAAAAAAATCCATTAAAATTCACTACTAAAGTCACTGCAACCACAGTTCAAAGAACAGTCTTCACAGTGGTAATTTCCAAGGTTTTTTTTTTGTTTTTTGTTTTGGTATTAACACAGGGAGCAAAGGAAGGGGTGCTATAATTTGGAGAAAAGATATTGTCCTCATGTTAGTTTATTACAACCTTCTTTTCCTCACCACCCAGTTGTTTCCTGCCCCGAAATTCCAGGTAAAGAGACCCTGCTTTACAGGAGATCGGAAGTCCCAACTGTCCCAAACTGGACAATAAATTATTTGGTCACCCCAATCTAGGCTCGTTACCATGTTTAGACCCAGGAACATTGGTGCAGGGAAGTTTCCAAAGTGCTGTCATCATACTGGACTAGGGTCATTTTTGTCCCAAGTCCACCTTTTAAAAAGTGCTAGAAACTTAAAATATCCTATCCAATCAATCTTGAACTCACTGTACAGGATTTTTCCTTATTTAACCTTAGTGACTCAGTATTATTCATATAAAACTTCCTTATCTTACCTCCCTTTTCTTATCTGCCACTGATTTTTTTATTCATAGAGTATGTGGCTTTCTTGAGAAGAACAGAGAAATACACTAGATGATTAGAGTTTAGGATTCAAAGGAACAACTTCCTTTTCTGTATTTCCATACTTTAAAAATGTCTAAGAAGGGGGATGTAGCTCAAGTGGTTGAGCGCCTGCTTCCCACATGGGAGTTCCCAGGTTCAGTCCCCGGTTCCTCCTGAAAACAAAACAACAAACAACAAGCAAACAAATGAAAAAAAAAATCTTAGGGGAGCTGACATGGCTCAGTGTTTGAGAACTGGCTTCCCACATGATCCTGGTTTAATCCCAGGACCTGCTACCTAAAAAAAAAAGTCTGTATTCTTAAGGATATTTACCTGGTTAACTTGTGCAGGTTTTTCTCAGTCTCACAACACCTGGTGGGGGGCGGGGGCACATAATGGGTTCCCAAGGGCAGGAAAGGGACACCTACTTCATGACCCACCACCACTCCCACTCTTCATGGTGAAACATTGAGAAAAAGCCATTGAATGACTTAATTTCCTTGAATGTCCTCAACTTAATATTTGTAGGACTTTTAAAAAGCAAAAATTTGGACTAATATCTAACATTTCAGTTACACAGAGAGCACACATATGTTTGTCAAATGGCAACTGACTGATAGAATTCAGTTTAAATGCGGTGTTTGCCATTTGGCAGTTATTTCTCCAGCATTCTGGGTTTATGTACCCTGTCGACATCCAGAGCAATGCAATTTCTAGCTTATTTTAAGATAAAATGCTAAGCTGAAATCTCTATTCTGACTATGCAAATGACCTTCTTGTGCCAACTGATTAGCATTTTGAAGGCAGAGAATTTGGAAGAGATGGTATGTTATGCACAATACATTTAGTGTGAAAGCAAATCATATATCTGTTAAGGTTTTTGTGGCACCACAGTCTTTCTCTACCCTATAAACTGTATGTAAAATTGAGAAACGTGTTATTTCAAATTTTTTTTCTTTAAAAAAAATCTGAGTTTACAGCAAGAAGCTCAAAACTCAATTTACTGATCTGTCAGTGTTGGCTGGTAATGAAAGGAACTTGTCAGGTCAGCATTTTACAACAGAACACACCATTTCCAACAAGTGGACAAAAGGATGACTACATACCGTAAAGAGGCTTAGCAGCACAAGGATTAAAAGAGAAGTAGGCAAGATTGCTAATATTTTTTAAATAACTATAAACCAAGCCTCTTGCATACATTTTAAAATTCTGAGAACTATTAATTAGCTTTCTTTTCCATTTTCCCTGAAGACTACAGCAAATGTCCTTTCTTCTCAAACACTCAGCTCCCCACTTCCTACGCACAGCAGATGATCTTTCCTCCTCTCTCAAAGAGAAAATAGTAACCACCAAAAAGGAACTTTCTCCATGTCCAGCCACCAAACTGACAAACTCGTCTCCACCCACATTCATCATTTCCATTTTCTCTACTGTTACCACTTCTACAAATCCATCCACCTATGCTGTGGATCTCAGTCCTTACATCTCAGAAACCCAGCTTCATCAAGCATTCCCTCACTCTCTTCTTTCTCTTACCCAAACCTTTTCATAAGAACTCAAATGAAATGCATTATTTCCCATCTTAAATAATACCCTCTCTCAATTCCGATTTCTCCCTCCAGCAGCATTCATATCTCCCCTTCATTTGGAGGCTAATACTTTCTTTATTTCCAATATCTTGATTCTCCCTTCATACTTACATCTCAACCACCTTAGTCTGGTTTCTGCTCTCACCACCTTGGAAATTTCTCTTGCCAGGTCACCAGTTGCCAAGGACATTTCCAAAACTGTTGGCCACTCCCTCCTTTCTGACACCCTTGGCTTCTGGGGCTCCTAATTTCTCTGGTTTTCTTATCATATCTCTGTTAACATTTGAATTTATTTTTCAGCCTCTTTCTCCACACGCTCTTTAAAATGTCTGTATTCCTCAGGGCTGAGACAATGCTCTCTTATTCTCTTAATCTTGCACATGTTCTGGTTGATTGCATCAACTCAAATAACTTCCATGGCCATCTATTGATGGACACCACCAAATCAATTTCTCTAGAACGGATCTGTCATATATAATATGACTCCTGACAAAATCACCAGGAAATGTCCCTTATATACTTCAAGCTTAACCATGGAACTCCTTGCTGTAAACGGACCTCATCTCTCCAGGTGCTGCGTCCTGAATCCTGGTAACAATCAAAGTTTCTTCTTCAACCTTTTCTCCTAGAGCCCATCAATTACCAAGATTTGAATATATGTCAAATTTGATTATATGTCAAATCAATCCACTTCCATTATCCACACTATCATTCCACCCTAAACCAACATCACCATCTGCAACAGTCTGCCAAACAGTTACCTTTGCCTCCCTTCCAAACAATTCTACACACTGCACCACTGAATTTGAGATACAAATGACCATGTCATTCCACTGCAATGTCTTCTGACTGGCTTGGATTCAAAATCTTTAAAGCTTGAAAGCCCTCTAATGTTCTTATTCTTTCCACCTCTCTCTTATTTCACATTCCAGTTATGCCATGTCTTAGTTACTAAAATGTGCCACATTTTCTCATACCTTCAAGTCCCACCACATCATCTAGATCAGGGGTTCTTAACCTTCTTTGTTCCACAGACCCCTTTGCCAGTCAGGTGAAAACCATGGACCCCTTACTAAGTCCACACTGTACTGTGTATTATTCAATAAATGTATCACACCTGTATCAACATGTCCCCACAAAAATGATTTTTTGAATTTCAGTTCAAGCTCACTAACTCTTTGTTAAGAATCTCTGATCTAGAACATTCTTTCCCTTCTCCATTGATAGACTTTACGCACACTTGAGATATGGACCTAAAATTTACTTCCTTAGGCAAACTTTCATTGGCTGCTTCGAACATAGGACCTTTGTGCATCACCATTATCAAAGCTATATGAAATAGCATCCAACTAAGAAAAGAGAAAAACTATTTTAAAAGGAGTGACTCTAGTAGATGTATAATTGGTTCCTCAGGTGATGGAAAAGTTATGACGCACATTAGGAAACTTTGAGGAAACCCAGAAATTAGGAACAGCAGGAAACCATTACCACTCTGGTCTGGCAGGGCAATGAGAGGGCCCATGTTTCCGGGTGAAAATGGAGCCAAAGAGGAGACACAGCTATTGTATGAGGCTGCCTCAGGTGGACAGAGAGGGATAGTGGGAGAAATATCTTGGCTTCACCCTTTCCTCCACTCTCCAGATGTCTGCCTGGGCTTCCAACTTGCTCACTCTATCTGACAACTGACTGAACATGGATGCCTAGGAACCACAGTCTTGAGGGGTTACTCTCCCAATGTGCAGGACAGAGCAGGGGAAGGGTGAGACACTGGCCTAAGAATAAACGAGCCAAAGACCAGAAGAAAACATTCATCACTTTTTATGTCATTACTTTGTAAAATTTTCTTCCACTCTGGGGAAAAATTTTTTCCATGAGGGCAAATATTATGGTTTATCTTGTTTTCCCTTTTATATAGCAAAGTAACTGATATGTACCAGGCATTCGGTAAAAATTGACTAAATGAATAAAAGAATGCCATACCATTATTCACATTTTTAGGTGGAGAGAAAAAGGCCCAGAGAAGTGAAGTAATGTATGTAGAGATGCACAAATAGAGTAAAATGTGAAGCTGTGACTTGTGTCTGCAATATCTGAATCTATACTCTTGTCATGTACTATTTTGAATTCCTGATTGGCTTTTTCATTATTTTGTTCTTGGATATGGTTTCTTACAATACACTAAGAAAAAAAATTTAAATACCAATTTTTCAAAAACCTGAGTTTTTGTAATGATGGTGATAAATATTGCTGAGTTTGCTTCTTGTTCAATTATTCACTCAGCAAACACTGAGCACTTAGTAAGTTTGACTAAACTGAAAAGTCTGTGTGGAAACAAACTGTTAACGTATTTCATCACCATATTATCAGAGCTTGAGACAAAGCCTTGTATGTAATAAGAATAGTAGGGGGAAGCGAACTTGGCCCAGTAGACAGGGCATCTGTCTACCACATGGGAGGTCTGCGGTTCAAATCCCGGGCCTCCTTGACTCCTGTGGAGCTGGCCCATGTGCAGTGCTGATGCGCTCAAGGAGTGCCCTGCCATGCAGGGGTGTCCCCTGCGTAGGGGAGCCGAGCCCCACGCACAAGGAGTGCACCCCGTAGAGTTGCCCAGCGTGAAAGAAAGTGCAGCCTGCCCAGGAATGGCGCCACACACATGGAGAGCTGACAGAACAAGATGACACAACAAAAAGAAACACAGATTCCCGGAGCCACTGATAAGGATAGAAGCTGCCACAGAAGAACAGAAAGAGAGCAGACAACTGGGGGGCGGGGGAATAAATAAATAAATAATAATAATAAAATTAAAATTAAAAAAACAAAAAAAGGACACTTCATTAAAAAAAAAAATAGTAGGCCCTCAGTATGTATTTGTCAAATGACATAAGTAAATTTTAAACCACACCAGCTGCTTAAGATACAGAAAAAATGATGGTTCTTGACATTAAGGAACTCACAGTGAAAATTCATTGAAAAGGGTCTATGAATTAATCAACAGACACAGAAGAACTTCAAACCTCAGAGGACGTATCACTGACCGAAGTAGGCACTACCTGCCAGCTTCCTCTAATCAGACTCTGCTTTGTCTTTCTTTCAGGCTTTCTCTGTGGTTGGGCCCCTTATCCCCTCCCATGCTTGCTGAACTGCTTTCCATGCTAAAAAAAAAAAATTCATCTTGGAAAATAATTATACAATTGATGAATGAGCAATTTTAAACTATTATCAAAGTCTAACTATCCCAGAGAGACCCTAAAAGACATATGTGCTGACTCTAAACACAAAGAAATAAAAATCAATTTGGTAAAGGCAATCATCAGGTTTAACTATTCTCTTTAAGTGTTCCTATAACTCCTAAAATAATTTGGCAAACGTTTTCTACAGTTTGGTTTTTATTTTTTCACTGTTAGACAGTCTTATATGTTTAAGGTAGTCTATTTAATTTAATAAAAATAAACATAATTTCATAAAAATAAAATTTATAAAATATTAATAATCAAAAATAGTGCTTTGTGACTGAACCTAAGGCATCTAATTTCTTAATTAGGAAAATAAAACTGAAAATAGGAACTGAAAAATGGGATTGGCTTTAAAAATAGATTTGCAGCCAAATAGGGGACAGTTAACTAAACAAGGAAAGCACAATTGGTATCTTGTTTATCTATAACTATTTTGCATATGGTAAATTCTTAATCTCTCCTCTGCCAAAATAAAACAACAAATGCATAAAAAGAACACACAAATTTAACTTTCATAGTTCTGTCTATTTTGCTACCCTGGAATCTGTAGTGAAATCTGATATGTTTCATCCGTTTTAAAGTTCTTATGGAGATTGCAGCATCCTTCACCCATCTTATATTTTATTGTCAATAGGAACAGATAAAATTTATATGAGATGCAGAAAGTGGTAAATTAAATAAAATTTGCTATAAAGTTATTTGCTAATAAGTTTGTATTTATTTTCATAAAAATAATTTTAATGTATGCTTTCCTCCATGATTGAATTTGTAATTAATAAATATTCAATGCTCAAATTATTCTTATAGAGTAAAAATCCTTCTACACTGACCTGCTTACCTGGATTCTCCAGCTTTCATTCTAGCTAAATGTTATCAAAGCAGAAATACTGCTTACTCCATTCCTAAGCGATTTAGGGGGAAAACTGGGTTAAAATTTAAACAATGATGTTTCAGAAAACTAGACTGATTTTTTAAATTATTCATTTATGGCAGGAGGATTATCTTTGTGATAGGTGAAATATTCTTATGACTGGATTTTTTTTTTCTATTTTAATAGTTCCCAAAGAGCTTACTTGTCCCATGTTCTATTCATTAAGGCCTTAAACCCAGTGGTTCTCAACTCTGGCTGCACTCTGGCTTAAATGTTACCCTGACTATTTAATTTAATGAAAATTTCTTGAGTTTTGGACCCAGATATTTTTAAAAAGTTGGGAGCAGATGTAGTGCCTGCTTCCCACATGGGAGTTCCTGGGTTCAGTTCCTGGTGCCTCCTAAACACACAAATATAAACAACAAGCAAACAAATGAAAAAACCATCTCAGGGAAGTCGATTTGGCTCAGTGGTTGAGTGCTGGCTTCCCCACATATCAGGTCCTGGGTTCAATCTTGACCCTGGTACCTCAAAAAAAAAAAAAAAAAAAAAAAGTTACCCAGGTGAGATTAATGTTCTACCAAGGTTTCAATCTGGTGGGAGTTTGAAACAGCTAGCTAGTCAGGCAATGCCATGACCTGAAAATCACACTGAAGTTGGCTACCAAGTACTGCTAGTAAAAAAGCCATGGATTGGATTTTGACTCTAAATCTAATTAGCTTTATGGTCTTAATTAGATACCCACTTAAACTATTTAAACTGTTCAACTCTTTTAGCTATGAAAGGAGAGAGATGATACATTCAGTCCCATAAGAACTTTCTCTATGTCTTACTAATACATTTCTGCAGTGTTCGGATTTTTTTTTTTACAAAATATTATATACTTATGTAATCAAGAAAAAATAAACATTAAAAAATTAAAACTGCTTAGGTTCTTTTCAGACACTGCTTTGTTTCCTAAGAGGCACTATAAAATTACTTGGTAATTTAAAAAACTACTCTCCAGACCATTCTGGCTACCTAGCAGGCCAAAATGTTTTGGTGCTTTAGCATGTATTCAGTTCAGCTAAGAAAAATGCAAGCTGATAAAAGCCTTACCACCTTACACACTGAAGTGTTTTTCCACTTACTTGACCAGCTGCCTGATTTTCAGCCCAGTCAAAATGCTTTAATTATCATATTTGTGTAGGCCTCCCATAATCACTGCCTTAGAGAAAATTAGGCTATTATTCTAAGGATTGTTCTTTGAATCCCCAATTTATTTTGGTTAATAACCATCTTGTAAATTAAATGGACTTTTCTGGAACCTAGAGGCCCTTTCTACGGGCTTTCAGTAGAAAAGAACCCCTTCCGCTCATGATTAGAAATGGGCCCTACTTCTTGCACTCATTGATAGTTCTTAATGGAAAATATCTTGAGTGTTTGAGAGTTAATGCAAAATTACGACTATTTTGTTTAAAAAAAAAAAAGATAATGATGTAGTTGCCAACTCTCTTTCTTAAGAGGTTAGCTGTTCCATGAGGGACAGGTTAAGAATAGAGGTAAATGACATAAGATACTAGTAACAAAATTATTAAGAATAATCAAATTTACATATCAGTTAAAACAATTATTTCATAATTGAAATAAACTTTTTTCTTTGTCAAAAAGTAAAAAAAAAAAAAAAATTAACATCTCCGAGGAGAGCAAGGAGAACAACCTAGCATAATTACCTCCATTTCTCTTTCTCAAATTATTTTAGTCTTAATTTTCTCATTATATTAATCAAATTGTGTCACTTGGCAAAACAATTTCCTTGGATTCTACTAATTTACCCAGGCAAGATTCACTGATGTCTCTAGATAATCCCAGAATATTCCAGGTGTTTCTTGGCTCAGGCTGCCAGGCAAGCAGACTCTGGAGGAAATACATCAGTCCAAACCAGGTGCAGGTTGGCGCGCTAAGTTCCTAAGTATCATCTCCAACCAAACACAATAGTTCTGAGCATGCTGGGATATTGTAAGAGAAAGATGAGGATGATATTTTATGACCATTTTGTTTTTCACATACACAAGTGTTAATCTTTGTTAAGCAGACCCATTTTTCTACCTAACTACCAAATGTGTATGTGTGTGTGTGTGTGTGTGTACATCACCAGTGACACTTATTTTGTCCTCAGACGGATTATAGTTGCATATGCTTAACTTGGTAAGGTAAGAACCAGCATGAAATCTGCAATGGGATGAGAGTAAATAAAAGGAACCTGCAGGGGTACAGAAAAGATATGCTTTTGTATATAAACCTCTCAATGATGCTATATTTGATTCTGGAACAAAGCATCTCTGTAATATGTGAAAGTGACAGTGTTTTCTAAAATTCCATAATTGTTCATAGTATGCCATGACAGTATTTAAAAACAAAGGGGAGGAGCAAAGGAGGGCAATCACTTTTAATAAAGTAAATATAAGAAATCTGCAGGCAAATATTCCTTTCATCGCTAAACATTTTATTTAATTAAAGCATATACTTAGCCACTCCTGGATCCTTCACAGGTAATTGTTTAAGCAGTTACAATGATTAAAGTCTCCTTGATTACTCATTAAATTAAATTAATATTTATTACATGTCTAGAGGGCATATGTCATATTTCAAGGTTATCATGGGGGATATCTCGTTGGGAGGCTGATGAAATGTATTAATTAGATAGATTAAGCAAATTAGGGAGGGGGAAAGGACCCCATTAAAATGATAGGATGGTAATGCACTAATATCATATCAGAGCATGAATTTTATTGTGAAAACACAGGTACTATACAGAAATCTTCTAATTTCCTACACTTAGAATATGAACAATTGCAGTTTGCTGTGAATCACTGCCTCAGATGGTTCACATATGAAGCTTCAAGAACAAATGAAAAATGTGGTTAAACCCTCATATATAACATTTCTAAGTAAGGTTTCTTGCTATTGAAACAGGACAAAAGCTTCTCATGATTAAAATCCATGGTGGGCGCCAACCTGGTCCGCGGATGTTTTGAAGCTCAGGAGGGGGGTCGTCCCCTCACTGACTCACACACTCAGACAGCTTTCTCCTAAAACCAGGAACCCAGGCTTCATCTCGAAGAACAAAAGAGCTCCAGGGAGTTATGACAACTATTCCATTGTGTGAATTTTCCATTGTGAGACCCAAGAAAATGCTCGGTGAAATCAGCAGAGAGATTTTGCCAGGAAATTTTTGGCTAATTGATTCAAATTATCAATTGTACCGGGAGGTTTAAACCAACATTTTTTTTTTTTTAAATCTCGCTTAAATTTATGAGAACATAAACTGTGTTGTACGTTAAAGGATCCCAGGTCAGTCAGGAATCGGATGTGCAAAAATAATGCAATAAAAAGATGCCTATAAGGTGGGAACTTGTGTTTGCTATAAATACACAGACTAGATTTTTATTTTCCTGCAAAAGTATTAGAGAAAAATTATTTTCAAAATGCAACTCTAAATATGTTATGGACTTCACCTTCCCATCCACTAAAGCCTCTCATTGGCTTACCATTTTTCTTAGAAGACAAACTCCTTAACGCAGTCTGAGGCTCTGCCTCAGTTGAACCCTCTCTAGCCTCATCTCAGGTAACTCTGTTCCTCTTTGCTCTCTGCATCCCAGCCTCAAATAGCCTTCTTTTAGTAAACTGTAATCTCCATACTACTTTTCCCACCTCAGGACACTGTATCTGTTGCTCGCCAGATATGCTCATCTTTCATGTCATCTGCCTCCTTCTCCTGTACCACCACCACCCCTACCACCACCCTAACAACTAGTACTCCTGGATATGTCTCTCTCTCTCTCTTTGCATGTCCCTCTCTCTCTCTCTTAAACACACACACACACATACACATTTGCAGGGAAATTTTATTTATGTCCTTAAAAATCAGTTCAAATGTTATGTCCTCAGAGAAATATTTCCTGATATCTCCATACCCTCAAAAAAGAGAGCTCTCCCTATGGCAAAATCTCCTAGGTATGGTATATGTTTATGTTATACCACTTACTTTTTTAAAAATTTTCAATCAGTTTGTGGACCTTTTAGTTAATGCCCAACTCTCCATGAGAGCTGAGATCCTGTATGTTTCTGCTCATCATTATTTATCCAACATCTAGAATGAAACCAGGACCTAGTGGATACTAATACCTAAACACTGTTTAAATGAAAGAATGAGTGATTCCCAGTGAATCATTCAATCCAATCTGCAAACATTCTCTATGACAGATGTTTCAACCACTGGACCCAAATCAACCTGAAGGAGTATTAATGGAAAAGAACATTTGATGAACTCAACTATTTTGTAAGGAGTAGGCTAAGTTCTTTACATCTCTTAATTTAGTACCAGCAACTACCCAGAAAAGCAGGCATTCTGTTTCCCTTTTTACAGATGGAGAATCTCAGGCTCATGTGGGCTTAGTAACCAGCCCACAGAAACATATCTAGTAAAAGAAAGCACAGGGATTATGTCAAAGTTTGGTGCTTTTGTATTTTCCTAGGATTTTCTCCAAAATTGGGAAACCATGTTTACAACCATATTAAGTGAGCATTTGTACAATTTGAACTTAGAATGGTAATATTTTATAGTACAGAAAATGTTTTTGAATGCTAGCTATAGAAATTGTGTAAAATAGAATACAACAAAAACTTAAAGTCATACACTAAACCTACTTTTTGGTCTTGAAAATTTAATGAGGTAATCGCCTTTCACTTAAACAAGTGTGTGTAAAGTAAAAGTATTAGCAAAAAGGTAAGCAGAATTTCAGTACTTAAAATATGATTTAAAAACTCATATTTATTTTAGCTCCAGAAAACGTAATTAAGGAACATTAATGTGTACGCAATTTTACACTCTAAAGGTCTTCCTCTGGTTCTTGAAACTATTAATTAGGTAATGATTTTCCATGAGACCAAATCATTTTCTGTGGTACATGACCAGGTTCAATGGCCTTTACACTTTCACCCACTCACAGAGATCAGCAATTCCATTTACCAGATTGTTTCTGCTGACGGGAATGCTGATCTGGCTCCCAGGAATGAAACAGAGTGCTTTTGACCACTGTCTGACCTCAAGACCAATCGTGCTGGTTTCTTGATGTCAAGATAAGGGAGCTGAAGTCAGCAAGGATCGATGAAAGGACTCTCACTGCTCCTCTTATCCTACTCTTTCCAACATTTTCAAACAACAAATATTTAGTATTTAATATTATGTACCCAGTCCTCTATTAAAAAATAAAATATTACATTGATTATTTACTATTATGTGAATGAAGTAAAAAACATTAGAAGTATGACTATGCCCTGTCTTCAAGGGTCTTGGGCTCTCAGCAGGGAAGACAGAACTAATTTAGACGGGATGACTTAGGGAATAATTAAGTGAGAAAGGGCAGTATGGACTAGTTTTAAGGAGTTTAGAGCAATGGCAAGCCAGGATGCTCTGGAGTATCTGAGGAAGGCTATGTGAAAGAGGCAGGATCTGAGGTGAGCACAGATAAAAACTAAGTGGATTCCAGGAGAACTGAAAACCTAATGAGGGGCAAGCATAGAAAATGGAAGAGAAAATAATTTTGTTACCAGCAACAGTCTTTAAAATCTTCCAACTTTCCAATTTCCTTATACTAAATGTATGTGATTAGTATATTTATTCACTTACATTGAATACTTTCAGTTCACATTATCTGTTGTATTATCAGAAGGGCTGTTGTATTATCAGAAGGGCTCTACTGATGTTAACATAAACATAGACTATTTATCATATATGTTTAGATCTTGAAATTCATAGTCACAGAAAAAATGACTATTATTATAGGCATTATAAATACAAGTAAATTTTGAATGTTATTTCATAGGTACACAGGAGAGGTACATATAAAACGAAGAAGAGAAGATAACAACAAAATGTGGTAATAAATTACTTTTGAGTTGATTCTTATTTTCTCTCTCAATTATCCAGATTCTACACATTTATTTTCAAAGGCTTTAAGGATTTTTCTGAGTGAAGCTTCTACCTTATTTATGAGCATCTGTTACTGAAGTATTTAAGTTGATAGTTTCATACCTACACAAGTAAAAATTTTAATATGAATATTAAGCTTTCTATTCTAAAATTCTTTTGGAGAAACAACAACAAAAAGAACAGGCAGACAAAAACATCCTCAGCATTGCCCACATCTATTTCAATTTGGTATTTACCCCAAATTTTTAAAGCTGCAATTAAGTGATTAATTTCCAGCTTGGGAATGAGGAGCTGTCTCAGTACACCTAACCAATAAGCACGTGAGAATGAATATTTCATGAACATTAGTTGTAATCTTCTCTCCTCTCACAGCAACAATGCCCCACCTCCACTGTCTTCCCGTCAGTCCTTTTAATCCCTTCCCTTAGAAAAGAGAAGGGTGTTTTGAGTGACTTGAAGAAACCTTACCAGTACCAGGTAGCTCGCCATTCCTCACTGATCACATAATGTTTTATTTTTTGGTTTTAAAAATCCATTGGTAAAACATCAGGCAGGTACATTTTCGTTCAGCATTAAGGAAGAAGAATACCAAAGTACTTACCTAAAACAAAACACAGAAAGAGAAAGAGTAACGTGAATTGATGGACACACTGGCTACTTGACATAGACATATGCCCACCGACCCCTAAAGCACATGATGGCACTGAACCACAACACTGACACAGAAAGTAAAGAACAACAAGCAGAACAAATGCAAGATGCACGTCTTTCTCCAAGTTAAAAGAGCAATACTTTATTTTTTAAAACTAATAGATACAATGAGATTTTCTTTTCTATTTTCTAAACAGCTTATATTATCACAGACTCCACTGGAGGGCTAAACACATAACCTCTCTCTTGATGTTAACAGATTTTGTCATCTCCTTATAATAATGCTTCTGTAATTATTATCCAGGAGACCTTGATTCCAGATCTAACATTGCCTCCAAATCAGAATTTCAACGCTGTGTTATCCAATAGCACCAGGAAGAGAGGACAGGGAGATACCAGAAATTGGTAGGTTATGAGGGAAATAAAGTCCTTCCTAACAGTTTTATTCATGATTTTGAGGTCATGGGCTTCCTTTAATATGAGACATAATATTGCACAAGTGTTCACTTTCTGAGCTTTTGGGACACTAGAAATATAGATGATATCAAGGCTAATGCACATTATCAGATGTAGCAGACAGCAGAGAAACATCATTTCTATAAGCATTTAGGGAAATTTATATTGAAATCCTAACTGCCAATATTTGCAGTGCTCATCCACGTGTCAGATGCATACTGGTATGATGTCTTTGACAGTATGCTGATCACACAGGAAAATGTGCTTAGCATAGTTCTAATGAGTGACAGGTCTAGAATAGGTGCCAGAAGGCACAGGACATACCAAGGGAAGAAATCATTTACCCTGAGAGTCGAAGGAAGGAAGGGAAAGAGGGAGGGAGGGAGGGAAGGAGGAAAGAACAGGACTATACAACATAAACAGGGAACCCTAATGTAAACCATAGACTGTAGTTAATAGGATAATGATGATAATATACAACATAATAATATATAGTAATATACAATTTCATCACTTGTAACAAATGCACCGCGCTATAAAGCAAGGTGTTAATGGGGGGGGGTATGTGAGAACTCTGTATTTTCTGCATGATTTTTCTATAAACCTACAACTTCTCTAATTAAAAGAAAAAAAGCAAAAGAAATAGTTCCTTCAGAAGAAATGCATTTTCCCCTCCATCTGTGACAGACAAGAGTCAAACAGGAGAAAATGGGATTTCTGGGAGAGGAGTAGAAGTGCAGTCCAGGGGACGACCTGAGGGCCAGCCAGCTCCCACTTACAGGGAGGAGAGAAAGTCCACAGCGTGACTGCAACTACAACAAGGAGCTGCCTAATCAGGTGTTTCCTGAGTAAACCAATGCAAAGAGCAGCGACACAAAAAGGCATTGCTCCCCCAGCCTGTGCTGTAGCACAATCACATGGAATGCTTGATAAAAATCTGATATTCCCAGGGACCAGCTAGACCTACTGCATCAATACATCTGGAGGGAAGTTTTGGAATTTCCATTTTTAAATCTTATGGAGGCAGCTGGGTGCCAGTGCACACATCTACCTTTAGGAACCATGCACTAGAAGCCATGGATTCTCCCCTTTTTAAGTGTTGCTCGATCATTCTCTGAGGTGGCTGAGTGACAAGGTGGTACCTGGGTTTTTTTGTTTTGTTTTGTTTTGTTTTGTTTAGGTATTGGGCCCAGAGATTGAACTCAGGACCTCAAATGTGAGAAGCCGGAGTTCAACCACTGAGCCACATGGACAACCCTGAGGTGGTTTTTCATTTGTTTGCTTGTTTGCTTTTTTTGTTTCTAGGAAGTACTGGGAACGGAACCTGGGACCTCCCATGAGGGAAGCAGATGCTCGACGCTTAAGCCACATCGTGATGTTTATAAACATCATGAATTAATGAAACATTATGGACAGAGCTAGGGAATCTGAGTGTTTCTCTTAATTTTTCCTGACACACACAAAAAAATGTTGCATGAAAGGTATTCTTTTAATTAGCCAGCGTCACCAATCAAATATACTGATCCATGTTAATAAGATGCATTCTGTGCTCCCAATCATAGAGGGCACTGTTTTCTTGTTTTCATTCTGTTACTGTTACCGGTGGTGAAAGAAAGAAAGAAAGAAAGAAAAGGAACGAAGGAACGAAGGAACGAAGGAAGGAACGAAGAAGGAAGGAGGGAGGGAGGGAGGGAGGGAGGAAGGGAGGAAGGAAGGAAGGAAGGAAGGAAGGAAGGAAGGAAGGAAGGAAGGAAGGAAGGAAGGAAGGAAGGAAGGAAGGAAGGAAGGAATATTTCATCAGTGACTTAAGCCTAGTGATAGTTTTGAATATTAAAGAATATATGGTAAAATCCCTTTAGTGCAAACTTCCAGGAACCTGGGTACACTTGAATTTACCACCATTGGTATAGCATCTCTCTACCTATGGTGTTTTCATTTTCATTAATGAACTGCTTAGCTAGTTCCTGAGCTACTTTCATCTGAATAATGCAAACTGAAAATTTCTTTTTTTTTAATTTTTTCAGAAAATTGTTTGATTCCATTCTATTTCTTTGCTTTAGAACTATTTGTTTCACTTCCATGATATTATAGCATATTAAAAAGGTTGAAAATGTGCTTCATGAGAGTATATCATATTTCAGTATACAAAGAGATGTTTTTCCAGACTAAGGTGCTCTACTACTAAGTGAAATATGACTTAAAAATAAACTAGACATAATATCAGTGAACTGTGGACTGACCTCAATATTAATATTTATACTCATCAGAAGCTAAATTGAAATCCTTTACATTTCATATTTGCAAGTGAACTTGTATTGCCATTAAACGTTTTTTTCTGTGTGACTTTCTTGGCATATAAAACCTTTTTGTTTCTTACGAAAGTGAGAGGACTCTGAAGATTAAATAAAAGAAGCTCTTACGGTTGACCAGGAGCTTGAGGGAGAGAGGAATAAAGGTAATTAGAATGATTTCGAAAATATTTCCTGTACCTTAGAACATAAAAATGGAGAAAGGATAAAATGTTAACTGATTCAGGCCACAAAGCAGCACAAAGCAGCACAATAGCTTTAAAGGCTTCTGTATAGCCCAAGGATTGTCATAAGACTCACATCCCTCTACATCTTTTCAAATTCTATTATTCATTTTCTTTTCCTTTTCCAACTGCACAAGTGACAAAAGCTGCAAAATACACTGTCCGAAAGGAAGATGGCTAAAAATGCCTGAATAATATAAAGCGACAAGCAGTTCAGCTTGAGGCCTTGCCCTAGAAGCACGAAGAATATCATTGTATTTTTTCTTTATTTTAAAGGTGGTAGTATAACATATTACCACCACAAACCTATCACCAACTAGTCAAGCTTCCAGACTGCTATTCTGTAAGAGAACCTGTTTACAGTTTAGATTCCATTTTATAAGTTGTGGGAAAAAAAGGTTAACGTAAACTATAACATGCCATCTCCCATAATAAAATGGTTTGAAAATATATATGAGTAGGGTTATGACATAAAGATCCCTGCCAGAGGTTGGTCAGGGTATACTTGGCAGCAGAGAGATGTAATTTCAAAAGGGAGAAATTACAGAGCCTTTTAACTCTAATTTTTTTTAAAGCACAACAATTAAGCAGGCTTTTTTTTTCTTTTTTCAAATTAGACAGTTAAACTACAAAAAGTGAACATGTATCTAACGTAAACATGCCTGTTTACCAAAGTGCCCAATACCAATCTCATTATTTAAAATCATTGCAGGTACCCACATGGCTGGAAGCCAAGTTTGGAAAGTGTTCTTCATATACAAAGGCTGATTTTTATCCTGAACAAGGAAAGGAGAGATAGACATGCCACAGTCAGCACAGCTTCTAAATCAAGATGTTTGTGCTCGTTGTCGTACACTGTAAATCATTTCCCCAAAGGCAACAACCCATTTCATTTGGTGGCAATGCCCTTGAACAATTTGCCTGTAAAGTAGCCTTCTCATTAGCTTTCTTAGATAGCCTATCTGTGTCATGCATCTCCTGCAAATGCATGAATATAACCTTTCCATCACCTTGACTTTTAATTTCCCTTTCAAAGTAAGAATTTTATGAATTGTTTTGACAGGTCTCATAAGTCTCTCAACACAATTCATAAAACTTGTCTACCGACATGCTTTCAAATTAAGATTGCAAACCAGCTCTAGACAATCATACTTATGCCTACCTAAAACCTATGCTGAGACGGCTGACTAGCTCTGCTATACCTACTTAAAGGGCTAATATTTTACAAACTAATTAAAAATTTGTTTAGATTCAGCGCTACTTGTTAACAGCTTTCCAAAAAAACCTGACTAGCAATGTTCTCAACATAGAAGGAAACTAAGGGCTACATGCAGATTGCAGGGCAGGATTACTGTCTTATTTACATGCCTTCTCTTTAAAATCATGAGACACTATAAAAAACAGGAAGTTTAATCTAGTAACAAGAGCATGAATTTTATGGTCAGACAAAGCTAGGCTTGTGGCTCTTAATATACCTAGTTTGTATCACTCTACTTCCTCTTTTAAAAAAAAGACAGGAAAACATATGAAGACCTAGAACAAAACCTAGAATATGGTAAGTACTGAGTATTTATATTTATTATAATGATTAGGGGGAAAAAGTACTTCAAAGTCCAAAATTAGTCAAAAATTTATCTAAAGTTAGTTCAAAGGGCAAAATTTCAGTGTCTTTAAGGGAAAAAAAATCTCTATAGAGCTTGACCATTCCTTGCAGTGATAAAGGCTGGATCCTATGAAAAGAAAACTATGAAATAGTAGGCAGGTTGACATAACTTTGACATTCTCCTTATAGGCAACTATATATAGTCCCTAATCTGAAACATAAATAGATCTCATGCTGAACCTTTTTCCTGACACAGATTTACTTAACAGTAATTAGGAGTTTGTTGCTTTACAAAATCCATCATTTCACTCTTATTTGTCATAGTTTGAAAGTCCTTATGTATAATGTATCCATTCTAATAGTGTGAAACCTGGTTCTTCGGGTTCATTATTTGTGGGAAATGCACTTTGAATGTTTTGGGGTTTTTTTTGGTTTGTTTGTTTGTATCTGGCCTATCTCTTGTTTCTCCTTTGGTTCTTTGCTGAGGATATGCTCAAGACTCTTCTAGGTCCTTTGTTCACTCACCTGAACTAGCTCAGCAGCCAATTTACTCTCACAGTTTCAATTATACTAATGTCTTGGAAATACACACTTTAGTTCTCAATTTCTAACTAAAGTTTTGCTTCTTAATTTCCAGTGGCCAAAAGAGAGATATCATATATTTCATTATATTATAGCTATAACATATGAAATTTACCCAAGAATATTTTGAATGATGATATGTGCACTAACAATTATCTATAGAGCCTGTATTTAATTGTATTATTTAGGAAACTGTAGCCAATATAAAACCGCTCCATATAATCCACCAACGGCCCCTATTCTTCCTTTGCAAAATGGCCCAGAAGACTTGGTTAAATATGCCCATTTATTTTTCAGGGATGACATTTCTTTCTTGTTGTAGCTACTTTCTTAACATGACTAGTAGTATCTCTACTTTAACAATCAACTTGGTACCAGCGACTTGCAATGTCCAGATTGCCAGACGTTGTTGTTCCTGACAACGGATTTGTGTTTATTTCAAATGTGTTTAAGAAATTTGTGAAATGAGGTCTCGTCCACTTGTCATCATGGCACTTTATCACCCTCAAGAAATTGGCCAGGCTAAAATAACTGTACAGACCACTAAGGAGTACCCTACAGTGAACTGTTAGAGGAAAACAACCAAGGAGATTTGTCAAGTTTCTCATCATTCAACATGCCACTTCTAGTGGGACAACAGGAGTCAGTTCTGCTGGATACAATGAAGCAATATTCCAATTGCCTCTTTGACAATCTCCACATAAAGCTCAGCTTACAATTTATAGGACAAACCAGAATGTACCCTGGGTACCATATTTACTCTTAATTCATTTTTGCCTTGCAGTTTGCCTTGGATAAGAATTTTAAAGTTAAATAGAGAGAAGCTTGTTCCTATATAATTTAAGTCACAGTGAGTGAATGTGTAATGTTATAAGGGCTAAAATGTGGATAGGCTAGGGTGACATAACACTAAAAAGAGTGGATCTGTGTTATATTGAGGTTTTCTTTAAACTCCTGTTCATTTTTATTTCTTTTAAGTCACTTGTGCCATTGCTTACCTATTTATTTTAAGTTCAGATGCATTACATGACATAGTTAATGGAAAGTAATTTTTTTCCACCAAATAAATGACTTCAGACCCTTCTCCCACTTAACATCTATCAAATCTCCAAAAGATAGGAGAAACTGGAAGGGAATGCAAAAAAGAATATGGTAAAGATTAGAGATTAGTGCTGTCCAGCTAATACTCCTGGCTCTCCTCTTTCTAGACACGTATCCCTCTGATGTCAGGCATGGCCATGCGATACTCTTTGGAAATTGGATTTGGGCAAAAGCTTTGAGAACCTGTGCCTGATTCACTCCATTCTTTTTTCCTGCTGAAGTAACAAGGGAAGCCTTACTGAGACAGAGCATTAGTAACCCTGGGTCCCAGATTGGCTACAATGAGCAAAAACTCCCTGCCAATCCATCTTGGACATGGAGCAGGGGTAGGAAATAAACTTTTGTTGTGTGAAGTCATTGACATTGCGGATTTACTACAGAACAACAAGCACAATAAGTAACCAAAGTAATAAAAATAATGATAACTGCAGCCATGGGGAGTTTTATGCAAAAACTGAAACAAGAAGAAACAGGTGGGAAGTGGGTGTGGCTCAAGTGATTGAGCACCCACCTACCATATGGGAAGTCCAGGTTCAGTTCCTGTGCCTCCTAAAGAAGAGAGCAAGACAACATGCTGACATGACAGGCTGGTGCAGCGAGTTGATGCAACAAGAGACACATGGAGGATAGCAATGAGAGTCACAACAAAGCAGGGTCTGGAAGTGGTTAAGCGATTAAGCACCTCCCTCCCACATGGGAGGTCCCAGGTTCAGTTCCCAGTGCCTCCAAATAAAAGAAGACCAGCACGCAATAAACAGACACAGCAAATGCAAACAATGAGGGGGTGGGAAGAAATAAATAAATAAAATAAATCTTAAAAAAAAAAGAGGAGAGGGTGTATTGTTTCTGCTATGTTCGAAATGAAAAGCAATTAAGGCTTGTCTCAATCACTGTCTTCAAGTATAGAAAAGTCTTTTTTCCCTTCTTACAAAAAGGTATTGGCCAGTTTTCCGAGGAAACATTTTTCTTTTTATCAAGAGAGAATTTACTTGAAGTAGGATAATTTTTGTTGGATATAAGAGAAAATGAAAGAATCTTCAGGTCATAAATTAGAGTGATGAAACCATGAAACAGGTAAATGATGAAGGCTGTGTAGTACCCTTCTCTAGAGAATTGTGATAAGAGACCTACATCCATCACTCCCAGATTGTTGCCATTGTTGAACTTAAGAATTTCAGAAATTAGAAGAGGAACTTTAGAATAAGACTCGGAGACCCCTAAAAGGGTGAATTGGTTTAAGGGAATCTGTAAACTAACTAAGCCAGTAGCTAAACTGTGTGTGACCATGTTGCCTATATCTATCTTTCTGGGAAGAAAGTCTACAACTTTCATTATATACTCCAAGGGGCCTCGAACCCAAAAGAAGGCTAAGAATCATGACTAGACAGCAGTTCTGCTTAATGTAGGGAACTATGGAATAGAATCTCAGTTTAATTCTATAGCTCTCTTGGTGAGGAAAGTCTGCGACCTTACAGTCACCTTCAAATCAATGTGGAGCATGGTAAGAATCCTTACTCTGTCACTTTAAACTATCAATTAGCTTGGCAAAGCTGGAACTCTAATTTGTATTCTAACCATGAGGTTAGAGTTACATTCAAAGGGTTTAGAGAAAATGCCTGTGAGGGGCTGGAGGTTCTCAATTTTCTACCTCAGCCCTAAGATCTACTCTTATCTCTCCTTTAAAAAGATTAAGACAGCTTGACTTAGCCTTCTATACAGCACTTCATTTTGACTGTCAGAATCTAACATTCCCAGACTTCACTGCTGAGAGCCCAGGCTTGCTGATTGCTCTACGCCTCCACGTCCCAGAGCGTTCCCATCCTTCACTCGGGCCCTAAAGGAAATTACAGGGAAGGCTGTTTTTTTAAAAAATAACAACAACCAAAACCTCTACTTTTAAGGTTTCTAGCTGTTTCCATTTTATCATTAAAGCTACCTAAAATAAAAGTCTCTAGTAAATGTGTAAAGAACCAAAATCAGATATTTTGAAAAACGTCATCAAGTGCATCATAAAAAGATATAAAGTCAGGGTCTTAAAGCATGGTTATGTTGCTCATATTGCAGAGATAAATGAAAAGCAGTTGTTCCCTTCCACCTACCTATCCTCTTTTCCTTCCTTCCACTTTACGAAGAAAATGGTGGCATTTAAAGTTAATCTTGAGAGGTATAAAAGTTGAAGATTTTAAAAAAAGTTAACTGAGTTCTGTAGACTAATGTTCATAGCAGCATTACTCAAAATAGCCAAAAGGTATTAGTAAAGTGTGGCACATACATCCAAAAGAATATTATTTTGCTGTAAAAAGGAATGAAGTCCTGTTACATGCCCCAACATGGATGAACCCTGAAGACATTATGTTGAGTGAAATAAGCCAGACACAAAAGTACAAATATTATATGATATCACTTATATAAAATACCTAGATTAAACTAGCCATAGAGAGAGTTGACTATAGGTTACCATGGGCTGGGGGGTAGGGAACAGGGAAAATGGGGAATTATGGCTTGACAGGTAGAGTTTCTGTTTGGAGTGACAAAAAAAAGTTGTTTTCCTAATGGACGGTAGTATTGGTAGCATAATATTATGAATGTAATTAATACCACTGAATTGTACAATAGTGACTAAAATAGGAAATTTTGTGCTGTGTCTATATATACAATACTAAACACTTTTTAAAATCAACCATTAAAAAAAAGTTGACCCAGTTCTGCTTCTAGCTACAAAAAAAGTAGGTTACAGAAGAGCAAATATCGCCAAAAGCATATTAGGTTTTAAAAAAGCAGGTAAGGCTTAATTTAAAGTGACAGAAGTTAGGATACTCTTTGTATATGGTGTGGGGGCAGACATGGGAGTGTGGCACTAAGGACTCCTGGGAGACAGTTCATCAAGATGTACACTTGGGAAGCGGACTTGGCCCAATGGATAGGGCGTCTGTCTACCACATGGGAGGTCCACAGTTCAAACCCCAGGCCTCCTTGACCCGTGTGGAGCTGGCCCATGTGCAATGCTGACGAGTGCAAGGAGTGCCCTGCCACGCAGGAGTGTCCCCAGCGTAGGGGAGCCCCACGCGCAAGAAGTGCGCCCTGTAAGGAGAGCCACCCAGCACGAAAGAAAGTGCAGCCTGCCCAAGCATGGAGCCGCACACAGGGAGAACTGACACAGCAAGATGACTCAACAAAAAGAAACACAGATTCCCGGTGCCGCTGATAAGGATAGAAGTGGTCACAGAAGAACACACAGCGAATGGACACAGAGAGCAGACAACTCGGGGGGGCGGGGGATAAATTATAAATAAATAAATAAATAAATCTAAAAAAAAAAAGATGTGCACTTATCTTACATTTTCTGTACATAGGTTATAATTTAACAACATTTTTTGTTTTTAAAAAGCTAACTGCTTTTAATAGGTCTGGTGAATGCCTGGAAACATCATTTGCAATGTGTAAGCACATGTACACTTTCTCTGAGAGTCTTAATTTTTGGACACCCTGACAAACTTGTTCAAACTTACTCATGGATGTTAACCTCCCTTGGAAAGTTTACATAAACATTAGTCTGAGATAGGATCTTCTTTCGGCAGGCAAGCTCATGACCAACACAATCTTTCACAAAACAATATGCATTGGTACTCTATTTGCTGTGAATATGGCTTTGGCTTCCATACTTTGGAAACCCCATTGCAGGTGGCCAAATGTCCATCTCTTTTTACCCCAAAATTCCATTTTAATCAGTTTCATGAGGCGGGATAGGAGGAGAATTTATATAGAAACTACTTTGTGTATAATTTAGGCAAAACACAAACAATGTACGTACCTAGTGCAAAATAAATATCATGCACTATATTTTAAGAAAACAAAACCCTGAAATTGTGCTTGCTAAGTACACTCCTTTTATTGCACTATAACATTTAACAATAGATTATTTTAGAAGGCAATTGAATTAAATCTCATAATAAGTTTCAACAATTTATAGATAAATATTCAGAGGTAAGAGTAGTACATTTAAAAGAATAGGACTATTAGTCTACAGACACAAAGGAGGGAACACAAAAATTACCAATTTCAAGAATTTGAATTTCTATTCACAATCAACAGTGAACTTCTTAATGCAGCTGTGAAAGCCACCTACAGAAAATTAAAATAAGAATACCAATTCTACTTTAGAAAAAAAATTGACAGTGATATTGAGACAAATATTTCTATCCCTTGATTTCAATAACTAAGCAGCAGGGGCAATTAAGTTGATTTTAATCTCATGAAACAATCATATGACTATGATTCTTATGAATTTTTCTGGAAAAATAAAACAAAAGGACAGTTGATTAATGTTTTAAAAGATATTGAGGACATTTTAGTAAGAAATATTCTCACATATTCAATAAAATAGTAAAGGCTAAAATAAAAACATATATAACCTAATGAGATGAAAACAAACAGATTTGTTTAGGCTAAAGAACGAAGAGTTTAAAAATATTATATATTTGGTTGAGAGCATTTAGTATTTACCATCATATGGGAATATCCATATCCCACTTTTTTTCAGTCACTAGTAATTTTTCCCAGAGTTTTTTTCTGATAAGAAATGGTAAGAATCTGTATAAGCACAGGATGAAATAAGCTTATAGCCACACTTTTTAAATGTAAATTTATTAAAATCATCTAAACTAAACTTTGAAATAAGATTGTAGAAGAAATGTTGAAATTAACTAAAAGAACATCTGTTTTGTTTTAAAAAAAATGAAATATCTGTTTATATGTGAAAAATAAATATGCTAATTATAAATCATTTTTTCTTATTAAATTGATACAGAATGATCCTCTATTTTTCAATATTTAAAAAATCTAGATTAGTTTACTAAATGTTCAGAATGTTTGTGGAAAATAGTTCCGCAATTACATCCTACAGAGACTAAAAGCTATAGTTTCTGTGTGTGTGCCAATTTTGATTAAAATCAATGACAAAAATTATAGAAGTCATTTTTCCTAATGAAAGACTATTGTTTTCTCAGCTAACATGGCTGAGGAATATTTAAGTATATTATGTGACTACATATAAATATTTGAAACTATCCATTTGACTTAAAAATTAAACTTTTTGCTGAGCTATAGTCAACCAGCAAAGTAGTACTTAACATAATCTGCCACTGTCAATGAATTCTTTACATGTTTTTAAATAAACATTTACAATTGTAATACTTTAATATGCATCTTAAAATAGAAGGTTCAATAATTTGCATGATTGTTTGCTCAATCTAACCTGTCTTTTATATTTTTTAATTTTTTATTATCTTTTTTTTTAAGAAACAGATCACACAAAATGTTACATTAAAAAATATATAAGAGGTTCCCATATACCCCTTACTCCTCCCACATCAACAACTTCTTTCATCAGTGTGGCACATTCATTGTATTTGATGAATACATTTTGGAACACTGCTATACAGCATGGATTATGGTCTACACTGTAGTTTACACTTTCTCCCAGTCCATTCAGTGGGTTATGGCAGGATATATAATGTCTGCATCTGTCCCTACAATATCATTCAGGACAACTCAAAGTCCCAAAAATGCCCCCATATCACACCTCTTATCTCTCCCTGCCTTCGGCAACTCCCAGGACCACTGTCTCCACATTAATGAAACAACTTCTTCCATTGCTAGAGTCACAATAATTCCATAGTAGAATACCAGTAAGTCCACTCTAATCCATAATTTATTCCTCCATCCTGAGGACCCTGGAATGGTGATGTTCACTCCATCTCTAAATGGAGAGGGGTTTAGATCCCACATGGCTAACAGATAGGATTCTTCTCCTTGCAGTTGTAGACTCTCTTAGTTCCCTGGTGTGATGGTTGACCATTCTCACCTCCCTGTTAGCTGACCTGGGTAAGTCCAATGTACTGGAGAGTAGGTGTTGCAACTCTGCTGAGGCTCAGGGCCCAGCTGGCACATGGACAGTCCAGAGATTTAAGTCTCCTGGCATACACCAACCACAGGTTCAGTAAAAGTGACAGAAGAGGCATGTGTAAAGAAGGCACATCTGAGTCCAACTCCATCACACTCAGGAGCAAAAATTCCAGGCCCACAGGCAAGGCACAGAATTCCAGAGCCATCTGTAATGACCGTAGGACCTGGGTGTCTCTGTAGCCCTCAGGGCACCACTACCTGGGGTTGTATCTACTTTGGCTGTCTCTGAGATCCTGTTAAGACGTGCATAAGCACAACCCCTCTGATGGCCTCCTGACTCATTTGAAGTCTCTTAGCCATATAAACTTATTTGTCTTGACTATTTCCCCCCTTTTATTCAAGGTCTTCTTCTAGTTGCTTCACCAGCTGGTGCTTGGTAGTAATCCCTAGGTTCCTGGGAGTCATGTTCCAAGTTGGGGGAAAGGTAAAGCATTTACATGTTGAGTTTGACTTAGAGAGTGACCACATCTGAGGCTCTCAGGAGGTAACTCTTAGGCACCCTGCAGCTGAAATTTCAAGCACAGAGGTTCATAGCATAGTCATCAGTATCAAGGACCCATAAACGGACCATCCTTCTTTGCCCTTGCACAGGGGGGACTGTTGTTATTCCACTGGGGAATGCAACAGAGTTCCCTGGAATGGAAACTCAGCACTCTCTCAGTTGTCATGTGAAACTCTACCCACTATGCCAATACCCAACGAATATCTGAACATATCTATATACCCTATATGCATGCCCTGGAGAACTCACTCCCATCCACGAAACCCACATCAGTGCTCCTCCCCTGCCATAGTTGAATCCTTCTGTGATCCAAAACTTCTTCAGAAATGAAGTCTAATATATTGCCAAATTCAATTAATAGGAAAATGAAATAGTAATGATAGGTTTAAGCATTAGAAATAGAATGCATAATAATTTAGAAAAACTAAAGTTAAAAATATTTGGGATATTAAAAAAGGAAAAATATCACAGAATTTTTTTTGACATTTTGCCTTTCATCACTGTAATAGGTATTAATAGGTGTTGCCCTGTATGTACAGTGGCAAGGCAATCTCTCCCATTTCTTCCTCAGTGTCTACATCCTTTATTTTTATTATTATTATTATTATTATTATTATTACGTCTTCAGAAACGTTTTAGTTTGCTCATTTTTATATCTGTTGGTCTTGTATGATGTATGTTAGAACTTCCTGGGGAGTTTTTAAAACTTCTGATGCTCAGATCTTATGCTCAGAGATTCTGATTCAGTTGGCCTGGAGTTTCTGGTGCTTTTGCATTTTGAAAAACTCCCCAATGATTCTGAAGAACTGCCAAGGTTAGTACCCCACACCCTGACAGTTCTTAGGCAGACACTATACTAAGTCTATAGCTCTGCCCTCACTAACATGTTTAAGTTAAAACAACTCCAGATCAATACCTAATTACAGTTTAGACTAATTTGCCTTTATCCTTATCTTTCCTCAGAGAAAAGAGATGAAATAATACAAATTGTCTATTTATTAGCCCTTCCATCCTTAATAACAATGTCAAGCTCCCAGTTGCATGTTTTTACTCAGAATTATATATGTCAAACTGTGGGCTTCTGACTGATGGGAAGGGATGTTAAACTATTTTCATGGGTAGTGATAAGCATTATAAACACAAAGATTTAAAAATCTCAGAGAGCATCACAAGTGATAAAAATAAGTAGGAGAGGAGGAGATGTAGCTCAGTGGTTGAGGCCCTGCTCATGTATGAGGTCCTGGGTCCAATCCCTGGTACCTCCTAAAATAAAGAAAGAAAAAGAAAGAAATAAGTAGGACTTCGTGATACTTTGTTTCCGTTATATATGCATATATTTGTGTGTGTGTGTGTGTGTGTGTTTGTGAACATGTATACTGGGTGGTAAAGTAAAATATATTTTACTGTAGGTTGTGATATCAGCCAATTCCAGCTGCTTATCTTTTCCTCATTCTCAGAAAACTGAAAAATTCTCTAGTCAAGAAAAGCAGTTTACTCATAATTTAATAAATGTAAAATTGAACTCATAAAAATTCTTCTAATAGAATAACCAGGGAATGTCCTATAAATGCACACTGGATCATGGTAGGGGGCTGGGAGGAATACAAACTAGTTTCTAATTATCACTGTTAATGATTTTCCTTCCTTCTCCAAATTCTTTACTAATATCTTAAGGTATATGGATTGCTCTTCCTAGTTACAGGAGACATTTGTGGAGGGTGTAATTATCATTCTTTTTTCCAACACTGAAAATTTTACAGGTGTAAAGCCTCTAATTTTAGGCTCCATTAAAGAAATTATCCTCGAAGATTTTTGTTGACAAATATTCTAATACTCAAAACTTCTAAATTTTTTACTCAAGCTATTTAATGATATTTAAAAATATGAAAAATTCTCAAAAAGGATGGAGTAATTTACATAACACAAATGGCATTTCTTTTGCAATGTTATTATCAGCGTACAAGCAAAGTATGCATCTCTTTGAAAAAACTACGCTTTTAAGAAAATTCCATAGTATAATAGTGCAGATAATGCTTCTACACACCTTCTGAGTGGTCTAAGATTTACTAAAAACATTTTCTGCCAATGTCACTGATTACCTCCTTTATGCTATTTCCCACAATTACCCAGCACCCAGCCATTCAAGAATGCTACTACTCTTCACTAATGAGGGGCACATCTTCACACAGTGGCAGAAAGGTTTATGGATCAAACATGCTAGTTGTTCTGAAGCCAGGTGTTACTTTTCAGCATGTCCTTTCATTGAACTTATTTTGTATCTATCCAGTAAATCTTTTTCCTTGAACTAATTTTAATAGCCTTCTGTTTAGTCATTCATTTATTGAGCACCTTCAGAGTGCCAGCCACGTGATAATAATCAATGGGATGGCATGGCTCCTGCCTTTATGGGGGCCAGTTCCTTATAACCAAATTTGTCCTGATCAAATAATTTGTTATTTTCCTCCCTTGAAGTGGTCTTAAAGTCAAAGCTCCCAGACTAACCATGATAGCAGTGACCTGGCAGTACCATGCATATATGGTGGGCATAAGCTCAATGATTGCTTGTGTAGCACGATGTTAATGAAGGCTCTTTCTCTCTGGTTTCAGCAGAGGTCCTAAAAAGGCCAAAGACAAAATAATAGATAGCAAATAATCCTACATGCTGGAGATGTTTGCAGGACCTGCGTCTTAGTCAGGGTTCTCCAGGGAAACAGAATTGACAGGAGATTATATATAAAATGTAAATATTATGAGACTTATTATGGGAATTGGACTATGAGGTGGGCCACAAGCTGCTGAAAATTTTCAATGAATGCCCCAGGAGAAGCCGGCTGACTGAAGTAGAGATGGAAAGTCTTCTTTCTGACTGCTGAAATCATCATTTCTCCTTTTAAGGCCACCAACTGATTGCATGAGACCATTCTCATCATTGACTGTAAATGTAATCATCCATAGATACAATCAATTGACTCATGATTTAAATCCATGAAATATCCTCACAACAATCAGGCCAGTGCTTGCTGGACCAAACAACTTGACACCATAACCTAATCAAGTCAACATATACATTTAACCATTAAAAGATGCAAAGAGGTACACTTTCTCTGACCCTTAGCTGATGTCCTTCATCCAACTTTTAAAAGCTGTCTGAAGGACTAATAAAAGAATGACTGGAATTTTTAAGAGAGAGGGTTTGTTTAGAAAGAGTTGTTTGCCCAAAGTGTCCCACCCCTTTATTGGGTCTTAAGGGCAATGAAGAGGGAAATAAACATGTTCTGACTGTGCTCTACGCATGTTGATTTTTCAACAAGGCACTTACACATTCTAATAAAGTGAGGAACAATATGACACAGGCTGAATACAGTGGGAATAAGGAAGTCTAGTCTGGGATTACCAACTAACTGTGTGTCTCAATATATCATTAGCCCCTCTGAGTCTCAGCTGATGCACCTCTAAAATTAGAGTTCAGTCAGGAATGTGGAATTCTTCAAATGAAAATAGCCATAAAATTCCTGGCCCTTTCTCCTTGCTTTGTGGGTGACTCTGAGTAGTGGGAGGGGATGGGTGTCCTGAGAGGCACAGTTTGAAAATGGTTGAACCGGAAAGCCACTGTCTCTCTAACCTTAAGATTTTGTGATATGACTTTTCTTGGAAATAAAGTTACTTTGATGTCCCTTCACTGATACCATTAACCATCCCCTATTTGTTGAAATTATCCCTCAGCTTCCAGACATGATGTTCTCTGTATTTCCTTTGTGGATACAAAACTCACTTCAAGTCAATCACCGAAAAAATATTTCAGCTCTCACCTCTGTCTGTCAGAATTAAAAGAATAAAGGCCTAGTCTCTAATATCCCCTTATCTCAGTTTGATAACTAACAAAATGACAGGTATTCCCCTCATCATTGACCCTATTATTTGAGGTATCTGCTTCAACCATTGCCTACTAGTTACTTCTTTCCAGGAAATGAGTGGCTGGTAAGGGCAACAAGAAAGGACAATTACTTTGTCCTTGTTCTTTAAAATATTCTGTTTAACATGAACTGCTATGTGATAAGCTCGAAAGGAAATCATTTTGCAGTTCATTTCTATACTGAGACAAAATTATTCTGGTAGCAATAAAAGAATATGTCCTTGGAAATTCAAGATTTTTTATTTAAAAAATCAACATAAGTCAAAAGAATGAAAGAAAAAAATAAGTGATTCTCTCTTGCTTTTCTTTGAAATAGACCCACTGAAGTTATTACAGTATCCTAGAAATAAGGATTGGCTTTAGAACTGTGCATAAATCATTATCATAACACTGCAAAAATGTTTGACTCTGGCTTAATGGTCACAGCAACAACACCCTTCTAATCACAATTACCTCCTTTTTATGCTCCTCTAACAATAACCCCATTTTGTCATATTTCAAATGAATGCAATCATTGCTTTTTTTTTAACACATGGATAAACATATATATATTTGGTAATACATTTCTAATTATTTTAAACAAAAATATATAAACATCTCACCTATATACACTTGAGTCCATGCCCTTCTCTGCAAATCCATAGTTAAAAATATTCATATGCTTTAAAATCTGTTATTGTTCCTAAGGGCCTGCTTGGGTCAGGCAGATCAACACTTTGTAAAACGTCACTTTTTCCCCATTTTTCTGGAAGTAGATACCAGCAGAAACTATAGTAGAGTTTCTAATCTTAGGGCAATCACAGGTAATCATTTCTTTTGAGTGGCTCCTTACAGCCAGGGGCTGGGGGTGTTAGCGGAAGGGCACAAGAGCAAGAGAAGGTCCTGAATGGTGTCCAAATGGCCATACATATAAAGCTCCCTGAATATTGACTGGCTAGGACTGGTTGCCTGGCAACAGTGGCCTCCACCCACACAGCCTCAGGATGCATGTTTGCATGTTGCTTTTCAGTGACATACGTCTGCTCCTACCTTTACATTTAATGTCGATTCATAGATATAAGAATCTTAGGGACAATCTTAATGATTATCAGCTACTTGGACAAACAGCAGCAGCATAATCACTGAAATTAACTCAGTGCAGCAAAGATTACTATGGTCTCTTATTCAAGGGATGAAATAACTACATTTCATCAGTACACAGTTTACTAGGGGTTGAGGGTAGGCACAGCACGATTTTCACTTGGGCCTCTTCTCCTTGCAAGGCAGCCCTGACTGAGCTCTGCTGCCTCCTCTGCTTATGCACTGCCTCCCAAAACCATCAAACTCTGAAAATCCCCACTGTATCTCTGGAGAATTCCACTGCCGTCCAGGCTTCCCCTGTGACTGTCTGGTTCTCAGAAAACAGGCCAAAGCTATGGTTGCCCAAGGGGTTCCCATCTGTACCCAACCAAACGTTTTCATCTTCATACAAGTACTTACTGCTGATTTAACATCTGAATAATGATTATGTTGTATGCCCGATACGTGATGGACTGTAGTTGTCTGAAGTATATCTTAGCATATCTTTATCTTTCTACTTTGGCCCTTAATCATCCTATCTAGAGAAAAGACTTCCCTAGTTTTCAAGACTCTATGACTATGGAGTTCTGTACTTTAGGAAATTATAGGTGATCCTATATACAATGCAGAGCTAGATTTGATTTTCCTATTTTCCATACCCCCATCACCTTCATTGCAGAACAAATAAATGGAATAGGTACACTGATGGTGTTTTTATCCCTTTCTTCATCCCATCTTTTGTTAGTGGCAGCAGCAAACCCAACATTACTGCACCCTCATTCTAGTTGCCCCTTTTAATCTCATTAGTTAATACACCTTATTTCTGTGATGAGGTAGCAGATATACTAGAAAGAATGTCCGACTAGTCAGCAGCCTTTAGCTTAAAGCTCAGTTATGACACTAACTAGTTACCTGGCTATGGTGAAACCACTTAATCATTTGTTTCACATTTTCCCATCTCTAAAATATAACTTGGGTCAGCTTTAAAATTCTCTGAGAGTTCTAAACTTTTATGAGTCATCAACCACCACTTGACAACCAGTAATATCTACCATGATGCATGAACTGAGGCTAGTAAACCAGTTAGTTATAGCAACCACCATGGCAAACTGAGTACTGGTTTTGGATCACACTTGAAAAAAATTCCAAGAAACCTCAGTTTCCTAGGGAAGCCTAGAGACTGAGGATAATAGAGATAAGAGCAAATTACGTTGTTATATGTGGCAATTTGTTTTCAAAATCCACCTAGCTGCTAGCCTATGTGCTTTTAGTTCAGAGAAGACACACTCACTATTTGCTGTTTGATTGACAGATAGATAAAATATGTTATGTATTGTCTATTAATATTCAGGAAACCAAGAAATTGTATAGTATATCTGATGACTGTGAAATATATCAGCCATCTGGGCTTTACTTTCATTGTTATTTATTAACACAGTCACATCTGGCCCAGCTTATAGACCCACATTTCCTTGTTTGTTTGTTTTTTAAAACATATCCAGGGAATTAACAATTATATTCGGACATAAAAGTCAGGCCAACATATTTTTAAATTTAGGGCTTAACCAATAAGATTTTACAAAATGACCTTTCCTCCCAAGTAGGATGGCTATTGAGGCAAAGCTGCTACCAAACTGTGAAGCTACATATTTTAAGATCTGGTATATAATCCAGGGGACCTGAATCTCTGGACTGACCACATGATAGCCATGCCCTGAGCCCCAACAGACTTGCAACTCCTACACTCTGGTTTATTGGACTTACTCCACTCATCTAACATGGAGGTGAAGAAGGTCAACCACCACACCAGGGAACCAAGAGTGCCTATAACTAAAAGCAGGAGAATTGCATCCAGCATCCATGTGGAATCTAAGCCCCCTCTTGATATAGATGTGGAGTGGACACAACCATTCCAAGGTCCACAGGATGGAGGAATAGAGTATGGATTAGAGTGGACTTACTGATATTCTATTCATGAACTATTGTGATTTTTTTAGTAATTGAAGAAAATGTGGCATTGTGTGGAGAAAGCGGCCATGGTGGCTGCTGGGGTTAGGGAGTGGGAGGAAGAGATGAGAAGTGGAGGCATTTTTGGGACTTGGAGATGTCCTGGGTGGTGCTGCAGGGACAGTTTCCAGACATTGTATGTCCTCCCATGGCCTACTGGATGGAACGTGGGAGATTGTGGGCTATGATATGGACCACTGACCATGAGGTACAGCGGTGCTCAGAGACGTATTCACCAAATGCAATGAATGTCTCATGATGATGGAGGAGATTGTTGTTATGGTGGGAGGAGTGGGGTGAGGGGGGATGGGGGTATATGGGGACCTCATATTTTTTGAATGTAATATTAAAAAAATAAAGAAAAAAAAAGATCTGATATATAGGTAAAGCTCTAGTTATGTGCAATCTTACTGCAGAATAGTTTTTCTAGAAGAAATGCCTGTTTAAAGACCAGGAAGGTAAAGTTTCAAAGTGCTTTCATTTTGCATAAGACTAGGGCCAACACTGTCAGAAAATGATTAACACTCAAGCATTCTCACTTTTGTCAGAATAGTGTAGGGAGATGAGGAATGTAGGATTGCCTTGGGCATTGCCAGCTCCCTGACGTCAATTCAGATCAAATTCAGATAACTTGTTATGCCAGCTGCTTAACTCTCTGGAGTTCTGTGAGAATCCAGCTCGCTTTAACATGCTGTTGTCATCTAAATATTATCAAAGCTACTTTGAAATGTTGGCAAAAGGATTTAATTTTTTTTAAATGCCTTTTACTACCTGCAGCAGAGCAAACCTGCAGAAAATGATCAATGCTTTCCTATTCCCTTCAATTATGATCATTATCATTATGTAATTTTTTTTCTGGACTCTACAGTTTTAGTGTAAGGGCCAATCTATGCCCTGTCAAATTTTACCTTATACAGTTTCATAGATAGGATTTGGTTGCAGACTTTGTAATGCATATGTCACCTTTGGCCTTCTCAAAGCACCATTGTCTAGGAAACCATATGTGGTGGTTTGAGATTACTTATGAATTCCGAAAAGAGATTATGTTTGTAAACTGGCCTGTTTCTCTGGGCATGAACCCAGAGGATTGGGTTAGATTCAGCTGAGATGCCTTCGATTAAATTATTTTACAATTAGGGCTTTGATTTGACCATGTCCGAAGGGTAGAACTCAGTTTTAGTCCCCGCCACCTTGGTGGGCTATATAAATGGATACTCACTAAAGAAGAAACACAGAAAGAAGAATCAAACAGCTAAAGCCCTGGGAAGAGAGACGAGCCCTATTTGAGCCCACAGCTTAGATCGGAAGAAGCTGGGCCCATGGAGACTTAAGAGGAAGAAGGAAGGAGAGACCAGGCAGACGTCGCCCACTATCGTGCTTCAACACGTGGCAGCAGACTTTGGTGAGAAAGTAACCTTGAGTTGGCTCTTTAGGGCCTTGTAATGTAAGTTTTTACCCCAAATAAATCCCCTTTATAAAAGCCAACAGATTTCTGGTACTTTGCATCAGCACCCATTTGGCTGACTAATACACCATATTATTTGATTTGTTTCCTCCCTTACCTTCCACTTCCCATCCGGGCATTCCCATCCTTTCTCTATCCAATGTCACAATAGATTTCCCTTGGTTACTATTCAGAAAAGAAAAATGCTTTCAAACATTTGAAATAAATCCAATCTTAACTATTTTCTCTCTACCAATCTCAAACCTTTCATCTTATCAACTACAGATGCTTTCCTATGTTACCATAAATTCATTCTTTACAAATTAGTAATAGGGAACACTTATAGAGCACTTACTGTGCATTATGTACAAAACCCTTAGGAGGTAGTTATTCCTATTGCCCCCTTGCATAGGTGAAGAAAGGAGGCACTTAGCTATTAAGTGACTTGCCAGTGTTACCACAGCTAGCAAGTGCTGGAGCTGAGATTTAACCATGTGGTAAGGTTAACCACTGGTATCGCTTCCTTTTCTGAGTATAGAAAGTAGACAAAAGAAATGGCCTAAGAATCTTTAAAGTATTAAACACTCAATGCCTTGGCTACCAGGATATTATTAAGCACTTATCATCAACGAATACTTGATACAACTTGAATACTGTGGGGAAGAATAAGAAAATGTTTATTCCCAGAACCGTGGACTTAATTTTAGAAAAACAATTTTAGTTTGCAAAAATAGTTAATGCTACCATCTTGTTTTAGTTTCAAACCAAATTAGGAGTTGTCTAATTCAGTGATGCTTATTAGGGCAAGTAAGGTAATAGGGATAATAAGCCCTTTGTTTAAAACTTTATATGCATCATTTTAGTATCGTGATGTAATTTAAAAAAAAAAGAAAAAAAACCCTAGGATTCTGACTAGGAGTGGGGAGTGAGGAACTTCTGTAAGGATAATAGAAGTTAGTGCAGAGTTTTTTAAGAGGTGGAGAAATAAGGAAAAGGAAGATTTCATGAGAAGGCATTTCTACTGCTCCTGAAAAGATAAGAACATCTTCAAGAGGGTATGAGCGGGGGGTGCAGATGGGATTTCCAGGAGATAGAACACTGCAAAATGTAGAGAAATGGAAATGACAAAAAAAAAATTGAAATTTCTCTTTGTACCCATTAAGCTTGGAATACACTAGCCCACACCAGGTATAGCCTCCAGAAGCCAACGCATCAGGAGCCAGGCTTGCAACCCACTTCCAGAAAGGACTAGTCATATGATCCTGGGCAAGCTAAACTCAGCTTCCTTAAGGTAAAATGCTATGAACAGTCCTATCATTTTCCTAGTTAGTTATCTATTTACTTAGACACTTGCTTGCTCCAGAAAGGATGTTAAGTGTTGTTAAGAATCCATATGCTAAGGTAACAAGCGGATGCTCGACATAAGGTCAGGAACACGAAACAGCAAATACAGAAAGGTGCATAGCGAAGACATACCCTGGCGATGAATGGGTTACAAAAATGACGAAGCTTTTATGCAAGCATTGAACAAGTGAAACCTGGTAGGTAATGAAACTCAAGAGGAGAAATATCTGCCTCTTAGCATTGTAAGGATTAAGAGAGTGCTCATTCGTGCCATGTAACCAACGTCAATTTCATCCCTCCCACCTACTCCATTCAATGGTATGCTGTTCAGTTGCTGGTAAAGAAGGAAGGAGGTAAAAACTGTTCCTTTAGAGAACTACCACGGCGCCTGTTCTGCAGCTCCACTCTTTCTCTGTCTTCTTCGGGCTCTGGATAGCAGAGACACACTATGGGTACAAATAGGGAGGTTCGCGCTTCTTCACCACTGCGCTTGCCCCTCTTTAGGGAGGATTCTTCAAGTAATTACTTAGAATTGGGCTTCTGGATGCTCCTTGGTTGACTCAGGCTTCAGCCAGGCCACGTTTCCCTAGATAGGCCTCCAGAAAGATTGCACAAGTTCAGCAACAGCAAAACAGGTTTAACAGTTGAAACAAAGTAAAATATAATGGATTTTGAAGTGATACAATTCTTGAGGTCTATAGGCCACCCAGGCCATAGCTTTCATTTCCTTTTTTATCTCACAGTTTCATGTTTTACCACTAAAACAAATAATTTGAGCTACTCAGCTGATGCAAGCTGAGAAAAAAGCAGTGGAGAGATGTGCACCTTGTAAAATATGGAATAAAGCTATTTAATTATCAGAAATTAATTTGGAGTAGATAAGCAGCTTAAACATGGGCTTGAAATACCATTAATGGAAACATCTTTTCTCTTTGCCATGTACTGTGTTTTATTTTAAATAAAATTGCTAGTGGTCGCATTAGTGCATGCATAGCTGTGCACATCCTGTTTACTGCAATAGTTACTTAATGCCAAGATAGTCATTTGTATGAACAAGAACTAGATATACAGTTGACAGAACAATACACTTTTTAATGAAATATAACCACCAGGGACAATCTTTTTTTGGGTCTTTAGGGAGCTTTCAAAGTACAGTTGGAATATTCCATCGTTTCAGGAAATTTGTATGCATTCAAATACAACAGCTGAGTGTATTACCCTGATAGAATATTTTTGGATGTATTAAGATTGATGGTTCATCTGGTAAGTAAAATTTAAGGGTGAGTGGGAGAGAGGCAGATGTAGGAAACATCTGTGCTTTCCAACTGAGACAAGTCAAAGAAGGAGAAAAATGACAAACTTCTTTTGTAAATAAGCTTTGGGCTGTTTTCCAGTCTCAGGCAATCTCTCTATTTTAATACGAATGAGGGCGCTTGCTATTGCTTTAGCCTGTAATACCACTTTCTTGAGGCTTAGCGTGACTTAGGTTCTTTTGTTTCTTTCAAAAGCAACAAAATATTAATTAGCCTCCTTCGATATGTCAGAACAATTTTTTAATTAAACGAAATTTAAGATAAGTGGAATTACTTTATTTTTTAGATGCCCATATTTCTATGGGGAATCACCTTACAATGTTTAAAATGCAATTCATGTCTTAGGGAAATTCCCACTTGGAAAACACGGAGTTGTTTGGTGGAGGAATCTGTGATATTTGTTATTTTAATGAATGCAGATATAGGAGGTTTCAGTATTTTTTTTCCTTATTGCCTTAATACCCTCAACATTTAAATTCATAAGATTTGGGGTGCTTTAGCAATGGAGATGGAGTCTTATTCATTTCCTTGTACCCTCAAGAAAAGGGCTGAAAATGACTCATTAATGAGAAAGGTAACTTACAATGAAAGAATTGCCTTCATCATTGAATCTCAAGGGAGACTTGACAATATCATGCAATTTTCTGTTTTCCCTCTATTTCTTTATATTTTAATAACCTTTCTAAGGAGGATTTTCCCCACGCAGTTGTTTTTCTCACATAGATAGTAATGATAATGGTTATCAAGACTTGAACTTTTTAAAAGTCTGTGTCTAATAAAATCCCTGGTATTTCTCTAGAGATAATAGAATTATAATAACAGTATTGCCTTAATAAAATAACAATAACATTTTAATTGCTCATTACTGCCAGTGTAGTAAAGATCATTTCTCAAACATCTGCTTGCTTGTTTAGACTCTTTCCCTTTCATAAGTTAACAAAAATGAGATACCCTTATGAGTCAGGTAGAGTGGTTATTTTTCCACTCTTCAAAACAAATTGTGAATAAGTACTCCCTTAAAACAGGTCTCCAAATTCCAAATGGTTTTCTCAGTAGCAGTTAATTGAACATAGTCACGAAAAATTATGAACAAATGATCACTATGCTGGTTCCACCACCACACACAAAACAGCTTACTTTCCAGTAACCACACAAAGTTCAAAAAATGGGCACTGAATCATTTGGATATGCTGATCATAGTGTCAAGTGCTTTCACATGCATCATCTCATTCTTTGACTCCTTTGAGATACATATTATATGGTTCCCACTTTACAGATAAGACTGGTGGAGAAAATAAATGTGGAAAAGAAATAAAAATAACTGAGATAGTTTCTGAATTTTTAAAAATTCCATCCAGAGAACATATGTCCATGGCACAGAATTTAAATCATTTGGAAATTCAATATTACTGTATTGCTACACTCTCCATTTGTCATTTTTGTGCACTGCATTTGTGTATTATAATGATAAATAATACTAAATTGAGGTAAATAAAGCCCTTACAACCACATTACCTTGTTTTCTTGGTATGGTACAGAAAGTGATTGAACAGGTGGACATACAATATGTTATCATGTGCCAAAATTACTGTTATTAGGACACCACAGAGGTTAAAATGTTGAATACTTTACCTCCAGCAATCCTACAAAGTATGTCTCTATATGGGACTGTGCGTCTATTAGGAAGTACAGGAGTCTATATATGGAGTGTAGAGCCCACAAATAGAGGATCGGATCTTATCTCTACTTACTAGCCAAATGAATTTGGGCAAGTTGCTGCATCGCTCACTGAGCTTACCTTCCCTCACCTCAAGCATGAGGAAGCAAATTTGCCTTATGAGGAAATGGTTAACAATGTTAGTTATTTCTGAGTGGCCAGAATATGTGTGATTTTATAATTTTCTCTGTACTTTTCTTTATGTTTGGAATATCACATTATTTTCAAAAAAGAATAAAATGAATAAATAAATAACATGATAGCTGATAATAGCTACTTCTAAGGGGAGGGTTAAGGTGAATTTTACGTCAGGTATCATATATAAAGTGGATGACAGAGTAGGTACCTCTCAAATATTTGTGCCCTTATCTCCTTACAGCTATTTTCTTGGCAATACCCTATTACCGTCTACCTCACCATTTCATTCACATTGAGTAGTGACTTTCCAGGAAATGTTCATGAAGCAAGTTTAAAAATATGATATCAATAGCGAGTAATAGCATGCTAATTAAGTATTCAGTATACGGGAAAACCATATAACATTGAAAGCAAGTTTCACTGAAATTTTTTAGGAAAAACCTTCTCTATACCCCCGTTTTGAAAGGTAATATAACTATATTACATTTAATTCAAATGTTTTTTCAGTTCTCTAGAAAGATGAAATTAAAATTTAGCTATAATACCTTTGATATTGTTTAACTGTATATATAGCCACCTAGATCTTGTATCCCAAGTTTCTTACTTTATCTAATTATAATAATTGTAATGCACCAGATACAGAAATTGGTCTATATTACTACGTTCTTACTAGCGACATAGTAATAGTTAGTGGGTAGATTTTAGTTTGCCCAAACAAGAGGTAGGACAGGAGGTATAAGAGAAACTGTAGGTTTATTTGCTAAAGCTATAATGTGGTTGAGTGGATGCTCAAATGTGCAACCCAGATGCACCTTCAGGATTGAGGCACTCACTCCCCCAGTTGCTGGGAGTGCTGGCAGCTGGAAGCTCTCAGTTAAGCCCCTCTTCTAGAATCGCCTTAAGTCAAGGAGTACTAAATGCTGCTGCCTTCACTCCCGCACAGGTGCTGATTCTGAGAGAAGTCTCCAATGATCTTCTTGCAGATAAACCTGTGTTTCCAAGTGTTTCCCAAGGAACATGACTTATAGAGAGTTCTTCCAGTGATGCCTCTGAATCCTTCAGTACAAATATCCATGGCCCTGGCCATGCATTTATTTTCTATACAAATTTTCAGGAATGATGTCCTATGAATTAAGTGACAGTAAACTACACAGAGTATTCAGATTTTTAGGTCACTAGAAAATCTACTGAGAACTAACTACTCATAATATATTAACTAAAAAATAATGTACAAAATTCTTCATGGTTAGCAAGGGTGCCCACCCTGGACACTTAATGACCATTTTCCATGGCATTTTGCTTACACCTAAACATACTTACATTATGTCTTTTAGAAGAGTTAAGTATAAGTACATAGGAATGGGGGAAAGTCTTACTCATCTCTGTATATACAGAAAACCTATAATAAAGGTTTTTTTTAATAAAATACTTTATCAATAACAAGTAGATAGATTATTGAATGTATGAATGAATGAACTAATGGTGTTTCTATCAAAGACTGAGTTTCTGAGTCAAAAAGATGACCGCAAATGACCCGAGTAGAGTAGGAGCCAGTAGGATGTTGATGAGATCCCATTAACTATACAGTTTTCTTCCCATGAATCAAAAACAAATGACATACCCTGTCAGATTAAACCACTAAATTAGCATGAACGAATTTTGCTTCAGTCTGACCTCCCCTAACCGAATTTCTGATTACCTGGAACTAATTGCCAGGCGTAACAGGCACTATGGAAATTCATAAGTCTAGGGAATTGAAAGGCCTATATATTCAATTTGGTAAGAAAAGTGTAGCTAAAATTGTTTGTTTACCTTTGAAGGTCTTTAAAAGATATTTTAAATAGTCAGATTGGTACCAAACTATGACATTTTTACTTTCGTAATTAGCTTTAGGCATTTGGTAAAATATGCATTAGAAACATAGAAAAAAGGAGACACTGAAAAAAATAGAAACTCTTTTTTTCTTTACTGGTGGCTAAAATCCTTTGCAAAGATTCAAGATTAATAATGCAAAGTTGTTGAAACAAGGTAATGGCTCATGTTTCATCTTCTCTCATTCTCAGATTAAATTGCCCAGTAAATGACCAGAATCTCTTCTGGTTAAAAATAGGAATTAAATAATTTAATTCCCTAACAAACAGCAATCCATGTTCTAGAAACCAAATGATGAGTGTCCTGGTGATTTAAATTTATAATTGCAATGTATTAATGTGTGAGTAAATTACTAGGCTAAAAACTGAAAGACTAACTGGATATTGATGTGACAGTGTATTTTAGTATCCATCAGAGTAGATGGGTATGCAGATTCTGCTCATTTGGGAGAATAAATGAATGTTTAAGTTAGATTCATGAGGCCACACAAACCCAGTGTAATACGCACAATATCAGAATAGTGAGCACTATGGAAGATGGTGGAACACACGTCTTTGCATAACACAAAGACATGATCACATTTGACCACATCACAAAACAGTTCTTTTTCCCAGTTATAATCAAACTACCTTTGAACATTAAATGGCTTAATATAAATATATGGTAATAAAATTAGAAATAACATGAACTTTTAACTCCACTTTGACCCTCATAACCTCAATTAAGATCAGGAAAATCCTTCTTTTTAACAGTCTCTGGTGTGGCAATGAAAATGGAATGCAACCCAGGGAGACAGACAATGTAAGGCTTTGAGTGTAGCTACCTGGTGAGTCCAGACCAACAATCATTTAAGCTGCCAGAAGTGTCTGGGCTCCAATTTTGGATATCACAATGTGTCACACATGTAACAAAGGAGCTTACGACAATCTATATCACCATTGAACTTTAGAGGCTTTGCCATATTACTATAATGGATTGTAGATCTCAAAAATAAATACTAGCTGGAATTAGGACACAATTCAGCTCCTGAACATCTGTTGTTGAAAGTCAGTATCCTAATTTGACAGGGAAATCAGATTTGTCAACCCAAGCACAAGACCTGGAAACTCAACCTCCATATCTACATTCCATTTTCACCTGTAGGAAGTATGAACACCATCAATCTGATGACTGTATTATCTCTTATGACAAAGTTCATAAGTTCTAATCCTTCCATTTTTCTTTATTTTCATTCCTTCTGACCTTTTCCCTTTCTCCACTGTCATTTTTGGCACTGTATTCCTTTCCTATTTTTCCAACTTTTAGCACACCTCCTATGGCCAATTTATTTGCTACTTTGTTTAGCTTAGACTCCAGAATTAAGTTTTCCAACTTTATTTACATTAGCACTCTTGAATCTCTTATCCTTGATCTTCAGAAGTACCCCCTTACCAAACCCAAACCCTCTTTTCATCAAAGCATTCTTCTATCCCAATAACAGAAAATGTATACCTTTAAATACTTGTTATAAATATTTCCTCAGTCTGTTTGCCTTCTAATTTTGATTAAGTTTGATTATAGAATCTTTTTTTAAGTTTTTGTGCAGACTAATCTTCCAGCCTTTTCTTTCCAGTACAAGCAAGTCAGCATACCTATGCTAGAGATTACATAGATGAATTTGAAGTCATCTAATTTCAGTTCCACAAAAATTTACTAAGCAGCAGAGTGAATATGTTAAAGAATAGCTCCTCCCCTTAAAGAAACTTGCAAATTTGGGGGAAAATAGGTACATAAGCAAGTCATTTCAATAGTACAGAGCAAATACAAAGAGAGGTATATCAGAGCACGGGAACATAGAGGGAAGTACTAAGTGCTGCCTGGGAAGCAGGAAAGTAAGGGAATACATCTAGAAGTATATGGAGTCTGAGCTGAGTCTCAAAAGGTTAGAAAGAGGCAGGTGGAGAGAAAAGGAGGAAATAGATGTTCTTGGCACAATCAGATTGTGCACAAGAAATTGAAAGCTAGCTGGACATGAACAAAGAGGAAGGGATGATATGCCCAGTTATCTTTAAACCCTGCATTCCCAATATAATAATTTATAGTTTCCTCAATTACTCTCAAAAGGTCCTATTTCAACAGAAAATTAAATCTTAAGAGTATTCAAAGGAAAAAGAAATGAAATGAGTTTGGGGAAGTTATTGACGATCATGGGTATCCTCTCCTATAGTTTCTAGAAATCACTGGAGAGTTTTCAGATGAAGTGGTACCTGGTTAAATTTATGTTTTTGATAGTTTTCTGTAGTGGCTATGTAAGAAATTAATGAGAGTAGAGATAAAATAGGAGAAAGAAAACGAGGTATTGCAATGGTTTAGTAAGAGATGATTATGACATACAAAAGTACAAATGCAAAAGGTTTGATAAGAAGGGAAGGACTTAAGATTTAGAATATAAATTCAGCATATTTTGGTGATCAGTTGGATGCATCACCTAACTACACTGGGGAAATACTGAGGCAGCAACAGGTCTGAGAAATGATGATGAATTTACATTTTGATTTATTGAGGTTGAATTGCTAATTGGGTAGTTGATTAGTAGGAATCAGCAGTAGAGATTTTAGATTTTAATGGAGAGTTCAGGGATGGAGATAACACCTGAAGAGGCATGAGCATGCACATGACAGCTAAAATTCTAAAATTACCAGAAGTTTCCCCAGGAAATTTAAAAGTATCTTTGGAGCAGGGGTTCCAAAGGGAACCTTTTCAGTTCCACAGACCCCTTTGCCAGTCAGATGAAAACCGCAGACCTCTTACTAAGTCCACACAATACTGTGTATTATTTGATATATATATTACACCTACACCAACACGTCCCCACAAGAAAAAAGTTTTTTTGAATTTCAATTCAAGCTCACGGATGCCTTGTTAAGAACCCCTGCTTTGGAGAGAAACCTGGAGAGGCTGTCTTGTCCTACTAATCGGTTTGCCTCTTTGCACTGGTACTTCCCTTTAAACTAATATATCTTTGAAGATTCAGGCTATGGATTCTTCATCTCACTATCACTCATATCTCCTAGCACAGTGTATTATTCTTAGAAGTGAGCAACCATTCAATAAATGTTTATTAAATTAAAAGGTCCTTAACAGCACAGAATACTATTTCAATCCATGGAGGACATACAACTGATGGCTAGATTAAATTTATGTGGAATAACAGAGGACACCAAAGTTTCTACTTGCATGTGCTCCATTAACAGATAAGGCCATGTGAGACATAAACTAAAGCAGAAGGAAATAGGGCAGGCTTTTGTGATATAGCTTTCTGAGGTGAAACACTCAAATATTTGCCTAATGGAACAGACCTCTGTCTGATCATCTCCAACCTGGAGAGTCAGATCTGTCTTAAGTAATGTGGCTCAGATCCAGGAAGCTGTAAACATGGACTCTGAGCAACAGGAGTTTCCTCAATATACATCTACCCGATTAAAACCTGGAGTGAGTACTGAAAAGGTAGAGATATTTTTGTTCACCTTGTGACAAGGTGAATAGGATTTGGATACTTTATCTGAATTCAATTAGGAAAATTGAAAGCACCATTAATTTCCACTTAGATAACTTCTTTATACCTAAAAGTCTTATTTTTTTTTTTTTTCTTTTCATTGTATGACTCTCCTCTAGGAAGAGTTGCAAGAATTGTTTTTCTTTACATTGATATAGAAACTGAAGCATGGAATATTTCCTTTAGAAGAAATCTGATTCAACACTGTTTTTAATCCTAAATCACAATGCCTTGGTATAGATACGTTTGATAGCAGACAGAAAAGCTTTATTATTATTTTTTCTTTGCTGAGGTTGCTTTTATTTTATTGCTTTTAAAAGTTGTTTTCAGTCTTTTAACTACCATTTAAATGTGATTCAAATTCTATATTGTAAGAGAAGAATCTAGAAGCATCTGGAGACAAGTGTATGGCCACATGTAAAGTACCCAAAAGTGTAATTTAGAGGGGGTTCTTTGGTGGAAGATGACCTCATTTCATTATCATTAACAATAGGAAAAAAAGCAGGTAAGGCCCACTATATTCCTGAATGTTAACTTCAAGATTTTAAATTTTTAGGTATTTTTACAGAGTGAGGCAAAATGATGAAAGTTCAATAAGTCCTCCATCTATGACTAATGCTGAAGAAACACAAGGGATACTGTAATTAGATCCTCAGAAACATGTGTTTTCTATGCAAAGGAAAATGAAAACAAGAAAACAGTTCTCTGCAACTAAGAGAGGTCTGTGGGCAGATTCATCTTGATGGAACTGCTCTCATTATTGGTACACAGAAAAAGTTCCCATGAAAACCAAAACTATGCAATACAATGATGGTGCTGTATATATAGGGCTATCCTATATTATTATAAATAGATAAAGATATCATTTTAAAGTACTTTGGTCCTAAGATCCATGACAGTCTGTAAATGACAACTGTCAAGTAAGATGGAATACACAGAGTAGGGTTTTTGTAAGTACAAATAATTGAAAATTTTATTTCCTCACTTTCTAAAACCTTTAGAGGGCATGCTGTCAGGAGTTCTATGATGTGCTGTTGTGATTTTCAAGTTTGGTTCCATTGGAATTATGGCCTCCCAGTGAGATGGAACAGTAATATGGCCTTGTATAACATGGCTAAGCACACCCAAACCAGAATGCGGTTTGCTCCTTCAGTAGAAACAAAAGCCCTCTTTGGGTCAGGAGTCTCCATAATGGTATATAACAGAAGATAAAAGAACAAACATATAAGAAATTGCTCACTCTCCCCAACATTTGTAAAGGTTCTGGAAGTTCAAAGCAACATACCCAGAATTTTCTGTATACTTTTCCACCAGAGAGCCTTTAATAAGTTATATCTCCTTTTTTTTTTTTTTGATATTTTCCCAAAGGAGTGTGAACTTCCTAAAGGCAGAAGCAAAATATTACTTATTGTTGTATATTGGGCCTGGGATGTGTTGGGGGAATGATAAAAATTTTCTTGAATGAACAAAAAAAAAATAATGGATATGAAAAATAAACTAACAAATACAATACATGTGCTAGGTGCAATGTGTACTAGACTCAACATCACACTATGAGAGCTGTAGAGCAAGCCAAATCCTTTGAATCCTAATTTAGTTCATCATCCTGTTTATGAAAGTCAATACTCTATTGGCTTATAATATAATTGGAATAAGTATCAGTTATATACATCTGCATATTTAGCAACAATCCATTTTGCATTCGTTAGTAAGAGATAGTATATTTTTATAAGTAATTTAAAGCATATGTAGTTCTTCCTACTTGTTTAACTGAGGTTCGAAGAGAAAACTCAATTTGTTTTGGTTAATAAGGTGTGATAATCAATAGGAACATATGCTTTAAAAAGCTACCCTAGGTCTGAAACCTAGCAAATGCTGACTCTGTACCAATGTAGACCATCTCTCTTTACTCATACATGGTGGCCTCTGTAATAAGAAGTCAGAGTTCAATTTTTTCTATTAGATTGCTGATAGCTTTTAAGCCTCACCCCTCCATCCTTCCTCTCTGCCCCACATCTGGGCAACCTGACAAGAAAGCCTAAGGGCTTTGGCATTCAGTGGGAGATTCAAACTAGGTAAACCCCTGCCTAGATAGGAACCCTCAGCCCAGCCTCACCCCCAAATGCCGTGAAAATCCTAAGCCAGGCACCTTTCCCCACTCTATCAAGCTATTTCAGACTTGCTTGGGAGGTATGCTCTGATTTCCCTAAAGAGCTTGACTAATGTAAGAAGAAAACCTTTTCATCTCCTCTTGGTGTATGTGTGGCAGCCTCAGTCTCAAGATTTGAAACAAATTTTGGGTGAGGGGCGGGGGTCCATTCTGTTTCTGTACAGTGTGGAAAGCAGTCTCATCTTCTCAACCTTGGTTATCTGATTCCCCACTTTTGTTCCCCTCCTTAGGGGGGGAGTATAAAAGCTAAAATAATATGCATCCCCAGGTCACACATTGAAACTAGCTTAAAAGACCTATAGCTATAATAAAGCAAGAATTTAGGGGAGCGTGCAGAGGTAATACCATTTTAGCAGTACTTGAAAATTTCTACCTGCCTAATTGTGAATTGGCTCTGGAATCGATGGTCTTTCTAGAATTTGTCCCAATGGCATTCTTAGCAAAGGGTGCTGAGAGAAACAGGAAAATTACTCTTTTTACGATTATGTTTGATTGGCCTCTTGCAGTGCATTATTATAAGGGTGTGTGGTACCATTTCCAAAACTAATGTTAAGAAAATTAACATGGACAGGGGAAAAGTAGACTTTCAACATTCTCAAAAGGAAAGATGCCAATTTCTGGCTTATTTATAACCTGATAGCTGTTTACAATAGCTGTTTAAAATATAGCATAGAATTTACTACGTGCCAAGCACTGGGCTAAATACTGTGTACATACTATTGCATTTATCCTTATAAAAACCTTATATCTTACAAAATAACAGAAAAACAGTTTACTATAAACTTATCTTTTCTTGTATTGTAAGATATAGTTAACTAAAATTTACTGAAATGGTCTTGTAATGACTTGTATCCAGATGCTTAACAAAACATTGCTGCTGCAAATATTTCTATTTTTTAGGAAGGGTTTTCATGGCTAAGGCCCCAGTTGTCAGTCAAAGCCATCGGTGTTTTCATTGTTTAAAATGCCACCTATAAAACTGGCATTATTTTTTTTTCTTTTTTCCTCCTTGATAATTATACATACTGTATAAAGTCTGTGCATTGGGTTATAATTACTAGTATATTTAAACTTATAGGCTTATTTGTAATGTAAACCACCATTTCAATGTACTGTAAATAACAAGATTATAATACCAATTTTAGTTTGCAATAAAACCTTGAAAAATATTTTTTAAAAGCCTTATAGATATTGTTATTGCCATTTTATTGATGGAAGACAAAAACCGCTGAAGTTGTCATCAGTAACTGTCAGTGGTAACATTTAAACTCAGGTTTACCTATGTAGACCCAAAGTCCATACTCTTATACACCCATTAAATAACTTCGAATCTGTATTTTCAGCACTATGAATTTCTTGCATCCTAATCAATTTTGACATAATAATAGGCCTTTAAGAAGCTAGCCAACTGGCAAGCTTGAAAAAGGAACACTTTTTTTGCACTGGAATGTAGGGAAACAGTATCTGTCACAGTTGATTGATGAAATATTTGTAAATACTTCATGGTATGCTTTTTCATTTTAACTACACTGTCCTAAAAGGTGTATACTATGAATTTGAATGTAATGAAACAACTGAATAAATTCCTTCAGACTCTTTTCAACATACCTTGAATTATATCATATACAAGTAAAAGTTCTGGGAACTGTGATGTGGTCTAAAGAGGAATATGCCATTTGCTGACTTTGACATGCTTATGGTACACCTGAAATGATAATATAAGACTCAGTAGTTTGGTGTTCATTAATTTGAAGTATTACTTTATTATATAAATACAAATTATTTTTTATGACAAGTAAGAGAAGTAGTACTCATTTTAAGTATTTATTATGATCTTTCTTTTGTTCTGAGTAAATATATATCAATTGATTGTACACCCTCGGTCTTTGGGAAAAGGAAGTGCACCTGTTTGAAAGAGCTCATCGCCTAAGAATTCATCCTTTAAAGCTGTTGATGTAATCAACCAGTATATCATAAATGGGAGACAGCAGGGGGAGCTCAAAGACAGGGTGGACAGTTAAAGGCTGACTTTTAAAGAGCACTGAAAAAATTATTTTTAAGACCGTTTTGAAGAGAGGAGAAAGAAAGGTAAGAATAGATAGGGCACAGTGAAATTATTAAATGGTATTTCAAACAGAAGTAATTTTGAGAAGATAGTGAACTAGTTATGCAGAGGAACACTGTCCAATACAGAGCACTGCTGATGGCTGGATAAAAATGTTCAAGAAATATTTGTAAAGGCATACAATATTATTAGACATCAGCAAAATGCAATGTTAAACTGCAATAACCAAGCACTACATACCCAAAAGAATGACTAAAATGAAAAAGGCAAGTGTTGACAAAGATGTGGAACAACCAAAACATTGAAACTGTATTGTTCGTTCTCTAAATCAGTACAACCCACTCAGGACTGTTTGTCAGTATCTTCCAAACTAGATAAAAATTCATGCCCTATGATTCAACAATTCCACTTCTGGCTATATACCCAAGAAAAATATGTACCTCTATTCACCAAATGATATGTACAATAATGTTCATAGCAGCATGATTTTTGACAGTCCTAAATCAAAGGAAACAAAATGAATATCATCAATAAAATGAATAAATAATTTATGGCATATCTGTATGAAGGATAATACAAAGTGATAAGAATGAAAAGAAACTTCTATAACACATATAAATACAGATGAATCTCCCAAATATAATGTTGACAAAAAGTAGCCAGGTACTAATGAATACATAATATTATTCTCTTAAGTGAATAATGGCATCTATGGTGTTAGACATTAGGGTAATAGTTACTTCTGAAGAGCAGTATCTGGAAGGGGGCACAAGGAGGCTCCTGCAGTTTTGATAATGTTCTGCTTCTTGACCTAGTTGCTAGCTATATGTATGTTCACTTTGTAAAAATTCATCAAATAGTACATTTAGTTTTGTATATTTTTATCTATTACTAAGTAAAATACATTTTGAGTGTTTGTGTTTTGAAACAAAATATATGTGATATATTTAAAGGTATCCAAAAATATGATTGGAAATTTAGTAGATGAATGACAGACCCTTAAAAAAATCATCAGGGGAAGCAGACTTGGCCCAGGGGTTAGGGCATCCGTCTACCACATGGGAGGTCCATGGTTCAAACCCCGGGCCTCCTTGACGTGGAGCTGGCCCATGCGCAGTGCTGATGCGTGCAAGGAGTGCCCTGCCACGCAGGGGTGTCCCCCACGTAGGGGAGCCCCACGCCCAAGGAGTGTGCCCTGTAAGGAGAGTCACCCAGCATGAAAGAAAAGTGCAGCCTGCCTAAGAATGGTGCCGCCCACACGGAGAGCTGACACAACAAGATGATGCAAAAAGAAACACAGATTCCTGTGCCGCTGACAACAACAGAAAGCAGACAAAGAAGATGACGCAGCAAATAGACAACAGAGAACAGACAACGGGGCGGGGAGGGGAGAGAAATAAATAAATAAAATAAATCTTTAAAAAAATATATCATCAGGCATATTCAAAATTTTAAAAAAATCTCTAAGTAAAAAGTTAATAATTGAAATGACAAACTCAGCAAACAGGTTAAATAACAGGTTAGACACACCTGAAGGTTAAATCAGTGAACCAGAAAACATGTAGAGTACAGAAGAGAAAGCAAAATGATGGAAACAATAAACAGTTAAGAGACGTGAACAATAGAGTGAAAAAATTCAATGTAAGCCTAATTAGGGTTCAATAGAGAAAAAAACAACAACAAAAAGAATGGTGATGAGGCAATATTTGAAATGATAGCTGAGAATTTTCCAAAATTAAAAAAAGTTATCAATGCTCATATGAAAAAGATCAATGACTCTTAAGTAGGTAAATAAAAAGAAACTGAATTCTGGACCCATTATAATGAAACTGCAAAAAAAACAAAACAACAAAGCTAAAAAGAATAATGTAAAGGCACCCAGAGAGAAAAGTCAGAACAAAAGAATACTGATCAGACTGAACAATGATTTCCCAAAAGACAATGTAATACTATCTTTACAGTGTTGAGAGAAATGAGCTGTCAACCTAGAAATATCTTTTACATATAAGTGCAAAATAAATATTTTAAGAAAAATAAAAATTCAGTTCACTAAAGGAACTTCTAAAAGATGTATTTTAAGAAGGAAAGTCAGAGATGCAAAAAGCATCAGCAAATAAAATGGAAATCTTTGCAGCAATCTATAAATAATGTTGACTTTTGAAAACTTTATTAATAATGTCTTTGATGTGAAGAAAAATATGAAGAGAACTAAAGTCCATTTTTTGCTTAACTTTAGCCTTTGTTAAGTTAAATATTCAGGGAAAATTTCTAAAGTTGTTACTAACACAGTAGAATTAGACATTAAAACTTCCCAGTTAGAAAAAATATACATTGAGAAAAAAGAGGAAGTCACTTTAATCCAAAAGAATTCAAAAAATAAAATAAAATAAGATAAAGAAACATAGGGTAAAAAAATAAATATAAGGAGCCTAAAATAATATTGTTGAATGAATCCTAATATATAATTAACCTAATGTTCATGATGAACTAATATTTCCAGTTACAGTGAATCTCAACAAATATCAGAGAATAATTTGTGTGATGATAATGCAACACATTTAGAAATAAATAATAACAATATAAATATAATACAATATTTTTTGGAAAATATTTTTAAGCTACTTCTAAAAACACTTGGGCCAGAGAAGAAATCTAATAGAATTTTTAAAATATCGGTACTTAAAATGGAATTCTAAGCTAATAATAATAAAGCAGTAGTTTACAGAGATTACAGGATTAAATTATTACATTAGAAAGGAAGAAAGGCTAAAAATTAACATACAAAGCAATTTACTTAAAAACAGCAAAAATAAAATAAAATAAAACCTATTAGAAGGAAGGATAATAGTCAGGGCAAGCTTCAATAACAGAAATGAAAATACAATGAAAGAAATTTAAAAACAAGCCATTTGAAAAGAATAGCAAAGATTAGCAAATTGAGGAAAAAGAGATAGAGAAATAAAGGAAGAAAAGAACAAAAATAAAAGGAAAGGAAAGCAAAGGAAAAACAATGGATAAAACATGAGAGCTAGATGGAAAGCTAGATAACAAACACAAATAAGGAGAATTTTACACAAGTATAACTAAAGATATTTCAGGGATAAGAAAGATAAGACAATCATATAAACTGCTTAAAACCAATAAAACTGAAAACAGGTAAAATGAACATATTTCTAGAAAAAACTACAAACACTGCTATAAAAAGAAATAGAAGAGCTGAATGTCTTACATCCACTTAAAAAAAAAAAAATTCCCAATGAAAATAAACCAAGTTCAGGTGGTTTCATCAATAAATTTACTATAAATTCAAGAAAAAGATAGTTTCCATTCTGCATTTTAAAAAAAGGGGGAATACTCCCTAATACACTTAATGATGCTAGCATAACTTGAATATGAAAGAAAATTTGATAAGGAATCTAAGAGAATCGGAAAGAAAATTATAGATCAACTCCCCTTATGAACAAAAATGAAAGAAATCCTAAATATGATGTTGGCAAATAAAACCCATAAACAGATAAGATAATGTATAATGAATAATTAAGTTTATTTAAGGAATGAAATGTATAAACATTAAAATTTAACAATGTACTTTATGAAATTGACAGATTAAATGAAAAGACCATATGGAAATCTCAATATATCCAGAAAGAATTGATGATATTTAACTGCCAGGTATGACAATTTCTTAAGAAATACAAATAGAACAAAATTTCATTAGCCTGGCAAAGGGCATCTAATTAAAAACTTAAAGCAACATATATAACAGAGAATCATTAAGAGTTTTCCAATTAATATCTGTGTGCAGACAAAAATGTTTGCTATCAATGGAGCACCTAGAAAGCACAACAAAATAAGAAAAAGAAATAAAAATTTGGGTGTGAAGGAAAATTTTCTTCATTAGTAGATGATATGATATTTGATTTATATATATATGTACAATAGATTCATATATGAATTATTAGAATAATTGCAACATTTGACTTAGGTGTAATCTGTAAGATCAATATACAAACAAAGTTGATAGGATTTCTAAACATCAACAACAAATGGTTAAAAAAATGCAATTTAAAAATATCCATTTGGCAGGGTGTCAGTGATGGGGGGATGTGTGAGGAAGGGAGCAGCTAGGGCATGCCTCTAAGGCATATGAATGTGTTCAAGTGTTCATGGGGCATTGTCTTAGTGGGTGGATACCCATACAATACTGAAAGAATATTGAATTCTCATCTTGGCAAGTCCTGCTACATTCTCTAATAGAACAGCAAGAATTTCCCTAAGTACATGGGCAGTGCCTACTGAAGGAAGACAGATCATTATGCCAGATACTTGATATTTATGACTATACTTATGAACCTGTTCTGTACTATAATACTTAGCCTAGTATTATATATTGCCTAAGAGTTACTGCCTGACAGCCTCCTTGTTGCTCAAATCTGACCTCTCTCTAAGCCAAACTCAGCATATAAACACACTATATTCTTCCTGGTGTGAGACATGACTCCAAGAGATGAGCCTCCTGGCACCAAGGGATTATTACCAACCACCAACAAGCAATGAGTCTGGAAAAACACCGTGACCTAAATAGGGAAATATTAAATATGAATGAGTTTTTGTGGATAAGAGAGTTCAAAGTGAGTCAGGAGGTCATTCCAGAGGTTACACTTATGCACATCTTAGCAGGATCTCATTGACAGCCACAGTAAACAGTGTCTCAAAAAGTGGGACTCCTGAGGGCTCTAGAGAAATCTAGAAACTATAAACAAGGCAGACAATCTCAGGAATTCAACACCCTGTCAGTGGACCTTACTTTGGAATTCATGCTTCCCATGGTAACAGAGTTAGACCCATTTACAGTTTCCCTACACATGGCTATTCTACCCCTTTTATGTGAACCTATAATTAGCACTAGACTTGTTAAATATATGTCCCAGAGACTTAAATCTTTGGTCTGTTCATGTGCCGGTTAAGTACCACATCTCAGCAAAACCTACTCTCCAGTTAATTGGAACTCACCCAGAACAACTAACAAAGAGATAATGATGGACAACACCCATTCCAAGCAACAGAGAGTGTCTGCAACTTTAAGCAGAATATTTCCATCCATCTGCCCAATGGGATCTAAGATCTCTCTCAATTAGAAACAAAGTGGGCATCGTCTTCCCAAAATCCTCATAATTGGGGAATGAACAATGAACTAAGGTAGGATTATTATTATTCTATTATATACTTACTATTCTAGCAATGAAAGAACTTTTATCATTGACATAAAGGCAGTGGACACGAGAGAGGTTCTGAGGGGAGGGAGTATAAAGAACAGGTGTAACATGGGGGCATTTTCAGGACATTGGAATTGTCCTGCAGGACATTGCAATGACAGATACAGGCCATTATACATCTTGTCATAACCTGTAATATTGTGCGGGGCAAAGTGTAAACTATAATGTAAACTATAGTCCACAGTTAATAGCAATGCTTCAATATTTGTTCATCAATTGTAACAAATGTACCACACTAACAAAAGATGTTGTTAATGTGGGAAAGTGTGGGAGGGGAAGGGTGTGGGGCATACGGAATCCGCTATGTTTTTTATGTAACATTTAGATAATCTAAAGTTTCCTTAAAAAGAAAAAACTATCCATTTGTACTAAGATTAAAAAATATACCAAGTACAGAAAAAAAATAACTAAATACATTGGAGGCCCTTTTTAGGGAATTAAAATTTTTATTAAAACACTAAAGGAGGGGTAGCGGATATGGCTCAAGCAGTTGAGTGCCTGCCTCCCACATGGGAGGTCCTGGGCTCGGTTCCCAGTGCCTCCTAAAGAAAATGAGCAAAATGAGCAAACAATGAACAAAACAACGAGTAAAACAATGAGTAAACAATGAGCAAATAACAAGCAAACAGATCAGGGAGCATATGTGGCTCGGTGGGTTAAGTGCTAGCCTCCCACATACGAGGGTCCTGGGTTCAGATTCCATCCCTGGTCGCAGAATCTCAAAATACATACAACAACAACAACAGCAAAAAACCCCAAAAACACACTAAAGGAAAACAAATAAAAGGAAAAATATTCATATATAAACACTAAACATCAGTATTTTCCCAAATTCCTCTACAGATTTTAATGAAACTCCAATAAAAAAATTCAATAGTTTGAGATATTTCCCAATCATTACTATGGAGCAGAACACCAATGAAATATTTTTTGCAAATGAATGACTTACATAAGAGTGGGGAAAAATGGAAACCCTGATACAAAGTGCTAATTTATCCACAAAAATATAAAAACAGGAAATATAAATGAAAGAAACATTTTCCATGTATATGAAAAAGCAAGAAAATGTAATGTTGTTTAGAGAAAACATGAAGCCAAGTGAAAACAGTTAAGTTATCCAAAATAGAGCCAATAAAAGGTGGTGGTACCACTGATTCCTATAGCTATGGAAAGAGGTCTGAAAGTGAAAATATAATTTCTATTACTTATATATTTTTGCTTCTTTCTGTTTTACTATATAACTTAAATCTGATTACTTACCAGTTATAGTAAGATTTCATTAGAGAAAGAGAATATAGACTCATTTTTCATGGAAAACAAGGCACAAATTTTTCAAAAATGATAACAAGCAGACCTCACTCATATAAGCAGCACCTTTTTGGTTGCAAAATGACAGGAGACAGAAATATAATTGAGATTTTGTCCTAGTGGTTCCACCACTGAAATTAATCTCTATTATATCATTTAAATGAGGAAAAGAACTTCAAAAGGTATTTCTAGCACCATTTATTTTTAATAGCAGAAAACAAATAAACAAACCAAAAAATCTTGGATATCCAAATATATAGTTCAAGCAGATTATTATATAGATATTATACATGAAGCTTGGGTCAGACATGAGAAAAGTGTTTAAGGATTAATGTTAGGATTTTTAAAAGTGGAACAAAAGCCATATATGAATACTAGTATAGCCACATCAAATAGGTACACAAACAGGCATTTCAAATGGAAATAAGAAATAAAAATAGTTGATTTTAATGGGAGAATTATGGCTAAGTAATTCTGAAACCATATTGTGTACTTCTTTAGAAACTGATACAAATTGTAAAAATGTAATTGAATTGTACCTGTTGATCAATATGCATTGCTGTAGTAGAGACAGGCTCATTGGTTATTATTTTCATGAACTCACAGATAATTCATAAAACCAGAAGAAATGATAAATTTCTTTAAAATGAGTTCTAAGGTTGCAATAATTTTGTCTTCCAGTTTCTATACATAAATATGAAAATAATTATTTCCAAGTATGGAGCTGAGCACAGGTTACTAGCAAGTATTTAATGTGCCTTTATAATGACCAGTCTGATCAATTCAGTATCCTAAAATGATATAACAAGTCAATTTAGAACCAGCTGGACAATCTATGTTCGGAAACTTTCCCAAACAATATTCTCATTAGCAATATAGAAATACATGGACTATAACACTGCATTCCTGAACCATGGACTCAGCACTCCATGAGAAATTTCTAGTAAGGTTTAAAAGAATACGTGGTAATTTAGATCTCAATCGGATTCAACGATGCAGGAAATTTTGGTGTTCTAGAATATAAACAAAACACAAAATGAACTTCTAAATTGTTGCCTATATCAAATCTCAACATCTTGTTTGGAGGCTCAACTATTTAGACCTATAGAAAATGTCTGAAATTTTAATGACTCAGTATCAAGAAGAATAAAAAAATGTAAGCTCTAGTAATGAATACGAGATTGTAAAATCTCCATCCTTAAGGATCCTACAGACACCTCCTGTTTTGACAATGTGGCAACTTGTCTTCTGAAAGGTCAGTGCTAGGCCAAATGATCCGAAGGCCTTTACTCCATTAAGGTCATGTCCTTCTCTGAGTCGGTGATACCTACACCCCCGATTAACCTGGCTGCCATGGAGTTCCTAATTTATCAATACACCCATTTCTACTGAAGTTTTCTTCACCATTTAATTTATAATATAAAGATACATTCTCAGTGGTGGAACCACTAGGCCAAATTCTACAATAATATGTATGCCTCCTACCTTTTTGCAACCAAAAAGACAAGGCTTATTTAAGTAAAGGCTGCTTGGTAACGTATTTATTTATTTATTTACCTTGTCTTCCATGAGAAGTATCTTCCTTTAATAAAATCTTACTATAACTAGTAAGTAATTGGATTTAAGTTTTATAGAGTTTCACGTGTCTTAAAATATTTTTAAAGGTATTTTTCAAGAAGCTACTGCCAATTGATGAAACCTATTTTTTCAAACAGGTTGAAAAGAAGATGAATCAATGAATGATCATGACATTTGAAATGTCCTCCAATTTTACTTCGGATATGTTCAACCCTATTGACCTGGTAAATACTTTCCTGATATACAGATGTTGCCTTCACCTTCTTTGAAAGGTTTAACCTCAGATTCCCCATTGCAAAATAATGGAAGCCAAAAAGATAGTATTCATTCAGAAATCAGTCAATGTAAGCCAAATCAAGGATCATTTGTAAAAAAGAAATTAGGTTGGCATTCAAGTACAGATAGGGACATTTTCTCTAATAAAATCTTATTATCACAGACTAGCAATGTCACTGAACAATCAAGTATAAAGCAGTACCAAGGACAGAGAAAAAGTTACTTCTATTTTTGGAAAGAAATTAGGTGATGTCTAGTTTAAAAATAAAAACATGTAGAAGTATAAAAGTCAGACGTTTCATTTGACTACACAGGCTAATTTGTTTTTCTATTAATGTACGAACACATTACATAGTTTCCAAATTCTAAGTGTGTTTTATAAAAGATTAATGATGAATATGATGAATAAATAATTCATCTTAAACAATGAGATAAAATGTGGAGGTTTCTCCTTCCCATATGTTTTTTTTTAGCAGTAATATTTTTTCATATAATAAGCTTTATTTTTAAAGAAGTTTTGGGTTAAGAAAAGTTACATTGAAAGTATAGGAGATTCCCAAACACATCACCTCTTCCCCCTCTCACATTTTCCCCTATTAAGTCTTATGTTTGTTACAATTGCTTCTTTTTCTTTTTCATTTTTTTTCATTTTTAAAGGAGCTTTAGATTATATAAATGACCCCACCCCTGCCTCTCCCATACTTTCCCCCATCTTTTTAAAAGCTAGTGATTGCACTGTGAGTATTGATTTATAGTATGCCTATTTATTTATTTAAAAGATTATTTATTTATTTATTTCTCTCCCCTTCCCCCCTCACCCCAGTTGTCTGTTCTCTGTGTCTATTTGCTGTGTGTTCTTCTTTGTCCACTTCTGTTGTTGTCAGCGGTACGGGAATCTGTGTTTCTTTTTGTTGCGTCATCTTGTTGTGTTGGCTCTCTGTGTGTGTGGTGCCATTCTTGGGCAGGCTGCACTTTCTTTCACACTGGGCAGCTCTCCTTATGGGGCGCACTCCTTGCGCATGGGGCTCCCCTACACGGGCGACACCCCTGCATGGCAGGGCACTCCTTGTGCGCATCAGCACTGCACATGGGCCAGCTCCACACTGGTTAAGGAGGCCCGGGGTTTGAACTGCAGACCTCCCATGTGGTAGACGGACACCCTAACCACTGGGCCAAGTCCACTTCCCTATAGTATGGCTATTTAATTACATTTTTTTTTCTCTTAGGAGGATTTACTATTATTTTTTACGCCCTCCACTAAATCTATGATTTTAAAATTGTCAAAAGGAACGTGTCCAAAAGAATTAACAAGGCTTGGAAACATTTAGCAACTCTAGGCCATATTATTAATAATAATATTAATGTGATATAAAATGGACTAGACAGTGAACTTGACAAAAATCAGTCTATCACATCTTATAGATAATGAATTTTCAACACCCTAGGAAAATAGTGCATTATATTAGTTATATATATTCTTACTAATGAGAAAATACTGTGTAATAATGAACAAAATCCTTTAACATTAGAGATGATAGGAGGTGAGAGATTGCCTAGTTTGAACCTTTCACAGAGGAGGAAATTGAATCTATAAGAGATTAAATGATTCTTTCAGTTCATATGCCTCATGATCATGAGGATGTCTCTTCTGTAGTTTCTTCTATTTTTTTTTTAAAGATTTATTTATTTATTTAATTCCTTCCCCCCCCCCCCCCACCCCGTTTGTCTGTTCTTGGTGTCTGTTTGCTGCGTCTTGTTTCTTTGTCCGCTTCTGTTGTTGTCAGCGGCACGGGAAGTGTGGGCGGCGCCATTCCTGGGCGGGCTGCTCTTTCTTTTCGCGCTGGGTGGCTCTCCTCACGGGCACACTCCCTGCGCGTGGGGCTCCCCCACGCGGGGGGACACCCCTGTGTGGCACGGCACTCCCCGCGCGCATCAGCACCGCGCATGGCCAGCTCCACACGGGTCAAGGAGGCCGGGGTTTGAACCGCCGACCTCCCATATGGTAGACGGACGCCCCAACCACCGGGCCAAAGTCCGTTTCCCTGTAGTTTCTTCTATATCATAATATCTATGTAGCAAAGAAAAAATTCTTTGAATTCTTACAGTAAAATTTCTCACACTGAAAGTCACTGCTTCCAACCTACCAACAATTATTCATGAAAAAATATGTAAAAGATTTGGAAAAAAGGGAACTTAGTAAAACTGGTAAGAGATATCTAATAAAATATTTACAGCAAACATATTCAATGTGAAATTCAGTATCATGCTCTTTAAAAAATTTAGGAACAAGAAAGGAATGCTTATTCTTCCATTTTGATTTAACAATCTAGATTCTAGCTTAGACTTATATCATTGCCATCACCTGAGAGCTTGCTGGAAATGCAGATTCTCATGCCTGACCTACTACTGATCATTTTAACATGATCCCCAGATGATTCACACGTACTTTAAAGTTTGAGAAATAGTGGCCTAATTAGTATAGCAAGGTAACAATTTATTTTTTACATTTTAAAAGTGATAGAAAATGTAATTTAAAAGTGGTATAAAAATAGGAATGGAAGAAATGAATCTTTTCATTATTCACATATGATATGATTGACTACAAAGAATACATAAAATAATAAAATAAATAGAAGTTAAAGAGTTTAACAAGTTTTCTGCATATTTAGGCAATATGAAATTATTAAATTCTTATATACAGACAACAAGCATAAGATAATATAATTTTTAAGTTGTCATTGTGCAGTGGAAACAGAAGTATATAGTACATGCAAATGAAAAGATGTGCAAGACCTTTATATAATAATAAAATTTATTAAACACTGAAAATCACTAAAGGAGACCTAATTAATGGAGAGAGTTGCTACATTTATGGATAGTGAGACATAATATCCTGAATATATCACTAATTCTTGAATTGATTAATACATTCAATGAAATTCTAGTCAATACCATCACAACTTATTTCAAGGAATTAATAAGCAGCTTTTAATTTTTAATTCTTTTTTAGAGATGATAAAGACAAAGAATAATCAACATATGAGTCAAGAAAAACAAGGTTGGGTGGCGGTGAGCTAGGTGGTTCTTATTGATATTGATTATCATAATATTATAGAAATTAAGATCATGTGGGTTTGGAAGAGAGAGGTAGAAATATAGGCAAAAGGAACAGAAGGCCCAGGAACAGACTACAGTGCTGAGAAACTCAATGCATTTCAAAGGAAACACTATACAGTTGGAAAATAATGGACCAGTCACTCAACGATGCTTAAATAACTGCAACCCATACGAAATACGTGTTTAAAGATGGATTCTTTTTTGCACCACACTTAAAATTAAATTCAATATGCAAAGTGACTTAAATATAAAAGTCAGAATATGAAAAATTTTAGAAGAAAATTTCTGGCAGTGAAAAGCCACCTCTACTTCTCAACAGCTATCAACAGTAAGTCCCTAGGAGAAGATGTCTTCAACACTTATAATGAACAAAGAGTTGGAGAGTAGATAGAATTCTGAAAATTGTTTCTCTCTTCCATAAAAATATGCCAGACTAATATTTTCATGAATGGATTTCTCTTCTGGCCAGTATTTTTAGCAGGATTTAATTCTCAAGCATTCCAATGGGGTGTGCTTGAATTTGACTTCAATTATCTCATGATTTTGACTTCATGATTAATTTCTCTTATCAGAATGAATGAATATGCATGTTATTTATAACAGTCACAGAGGAAAGATTTTGTTTGGAAAGCAAAAAATGTTTGCTCTCCATCACCTTTCTTTAGTTAAAAGAGCAATGCAATCATAAAGTATGCTAAGGTATTTTTGCTGTCAGAAAGCTCTTTAACCTCATCCCTTATCATGTAGGTGAGTCATGAAGAAAATAACAAATACGTATTAATAATTGTCTGTTATATCAGTACTGGGCTGTGCAATGTGGTATTTGCGGAAGAGGAGGCGGAGCAGGATGTGATTACTCTTATCAGGTTTCTTATATTAATTTAGAGGAGACAGAACTAAAAGACTCAAAATAACTGAACAATACCAAAATTGTTTCAGGTCAGCCTCTGATAGTGTACAGAAGTCTAGCAAAAAATGAGATAGGTGAAGAGGGCAGTAGTGGGGAGGAATATTTCATGGATTAAATATAAATTGCAATGGAACCTGAAGAAAAGTTTAAAAAATAGAAATTTTCTAGGTTATTTACCCCAAATTTCATGCATCAGACTACCACATTCATAATTTTGTCATATCCATATTTCTGCATCATAATTTTTGTTGTAACTGAGTTCCCTCTATATTATTATTTACTTAAAAATTTCTGAAATAAAACACTTTAAAAACCTAAGTATATTTAAAGAGGAAATTTTAGAGCACCACAGTAAATGGAAAATCAGTGCTACTAGATACAAAAAAGAAGGTAACTGAAAATAAATACATTGTAAACAGAACAATTTTATTAGTTCCATCTAGATACTGTTGCCTTCCAAAGGCTCTGGGCTAGAGGCAAGTTTTATCTTGGTTAAAATAGAAATTAAAGCAAGCATTAAGAAGAGACTTAGTAACACTCACGTAAGACTTTCACTTCTCTATAATAAGGAATGAATGAAAAAGCATTGAAAAATGGGATGATTTGATTTATTTCCTCTTTATGTTGTCAAAATTGGGTAATAGCAAACTTACATGCCACCCAAACTAATCTTTTGCTCTTACTAAGATTATACATCTTGTGCTTTAAAAAAAAAATGTGGCATAGATTCTAAAAATAAAAGAATGGATAACGATATTCCTTAGGCAGGAAAGCCCTGCATTCCATTCTCTGCCTCCTTTTCTTTCTTTGACAGATTAAGTCCTATGTAAATGGCAATACTTCAGCTTTTGTCTTCTCTGGAAAGTTTTCACTACTTCGTTCCATCCTTCCCCCTTTCCACTAATATTTATTGAGCACCTATTATGTGCCATCCTTGGCAATGGGGATGCAGCAGCAAAGAAACAGACAAAAGTCCTTGCCTTCACAGAGTTTATATTTCAGTTGGAGGAAGACAGGCAATATAAAAATAAATAAGAAAAGATGACACATGTCATAGGTGCTATGAAGAAAAAGAGCAGGGAGCGTCAGGATGAAGGAATTAGCTTGAATGAGGAGGACTTACCGAAAACAGATATTGGATTATGTTTGTACTGTGGTTCTGTACCTGGACATGATTAAGTTATGATTAGGGCTTTTGATTGGGCCACACCATTAAGGTGTTGAGTCCCCACTCCTTGGTGGGTGGGGACTCCCCACTCCTTGGTGGGTGGGGACTCACAGATAAAAGGCATGGCAAAGGACAGAGTTGAGGGTATTTGATGTTGGAGCTTCAAGCTTCATATATAATATCTATATAATAATCTGCTTGTCTTTTGATTAGAAAGTTCAATTCAATAACATTCTATATTATTACTGTAAAGGCATTATTTTCTTGGTCCATTTTATCCTTTTGCTTTCAATTGTCATATTTTACTATTGTCTGGGTGTTTTTTTTTTTTTAACCTTTTCAGCTACCCTTATTAGTAATCTTCATTTCTACACTCTTCTCCAAGTCTCTTGCTCTTGTCTTTTAGTACCTTTAATATATCATACCACTGCTTTCTCACCTCCATAGTTTCTGATGAGAAACCAGCACTTAGCCTTATTGAGCATACCTTGTATTGATGAATTGCTTTTCTCTTGCTGCTTTCAGAATTCTCGCTTTCTCTCTCATATTTGACATTCTGAATAGTATGTGTCTTGGAGTAGGTCTATTCAGATTTATTCTGTTTGGGATATGTTGTCCTTCTTGGTTTTGATATTCATGTCTTTCAGAAGGTTCAGAAATTTGGGGCCATTATTTCCTCAAATATTCTGTCAGCCCCTTTTCCATTCTCTTCTCTTTCCAGGACATGCATAATGCATATATTCGTGCATTTTGCACTGTCATTCAATTCCCTGAGACCCTTTAGAATTTTTTTCCATTCTTTTCTCTTTCTGTTCTGACTTTTCAAGTTCATATGCTCTGTCTTCCAATATGGTTACTCCAAACTCAGTCAATTCAAATCTGCTCTTATATACCTCTAATCAATCTATTATGTGCTGGCATTATGAGGATTCATCACAATTAAGTAGTAATATTTCAAGGTAGCCAAAGGGGACCACTCCTAAGAAAATCCCCACTGCAAAATGAAGTTGACAGGGAGCCAAGGCAAGACAGGGCGGCGATAGTGAATGATGTGGAGTTGAGGATGGGGGTTGAGTTGCTGAGCATGAAGAAAGGAAGGAAGGTGGCCGGAGGGAGCAGAAAGTGCATGGTTTTCTATATAAATATATTCCTAATGTTGTATCAGGGAGACTTGGGCCTTTCTTGCTGAAGGCAGCTAAGTCAGAATAAAAGTAGAATTTGATTCTTAGGAGGGGAGACAGAGACAGTGATCACCTTTTAAAGGTAAAAAAGACAGTGATTTTCATCTCCTAATCTAAGCCATCCTCATCTCTTGTTTGACTACAGATATTGTCTCCTAATTGGCTTTGCCCATCTACACTTAGCCCTCTGCACTCCATTCTTCACCAGCCAATAGCAATGGTTTCTAAGCTCTCTTTGATTAAATACCAATTATGCTATTTCTCTACATTCCTTTTCTGCCCCTCTTCTCCCCAGTCATCAGAGGAATTACCATTTAATTCTTTAAAAGTTACCTATTCTAACACCATCTGCTGGCCTTCCCCCATCCCCAACAATTATGCTATGTTCTCTTACATGGTCCTGAAGCAACCTCCGTGCCTTTGTAAGAATATCTGATGCACTTGTAATCCTACATCTTTCTTACCCAGAATATAGAAAAGAGCCTGGTATATGGTAAGCACTTAAATATTTGTTAAATGTTGAAGTTGAATGTTGACCACTGATGAATATGAAGATGTAAAGATAATGGTTTCTGAATAAATGAAAGGTTTTTACATTTCAGATAAGGTGCAACTGACTTTTACCAGTTCTCAGGTTTTTGTTTTTTGTCATATGAATCAAGGTAAATATTCATAGATACATATTAGTGGTACTGAAATATACGTCATTCTCCTATAAACCCAAATCTTAGATATTGTTGCTAACCACACACAGACAACACCACTGGCCACTCTTTTACACAAGCATCAATCAAGTAGCAACTAGGAGAGGGCAGTTCCCCCAGTTCTGAGTTACTTCTGGGTGTACATGAGATGTTTAAGCTGTGCATTAACTAATTCATTTAGGCATAGAGAGTAGCTCTTTTTGTCTTTTTTTTTATTTTTAAAGATACACAGATCACAAAAAATGTTACAATAAAAAATATAAGTGGTTCCCATATACCCAACATCCCATCACACCCCACTCCTCCCACATCAACAACCTCTTTCATCATTGTGGCACATTCACTGCATTTGGTGAATACATTTTGGAGCACCGCTGTAACGCTTAATGCACCAAGGCAAAATTTGAGAATCCCTTTTTATTACCAAGAGAGCTGGAGAGACTGCCAAAAATTAACACTTGCTCTTTTTAATGCATGAATTCCGGACAACAAATCTTGTGGTAGACTGAGGTCGCCTAGACATTTTACATTAACGATCTGCAGGATGTGATTTTGCATTGCCTGCCATTTTCACAGTATTGCACAAGGGGAACTTCCTCAGCCTACTGAAGGGCTCTTCTGCTACAGAAATATATTTCAGTTAACCTGAGTAAGAATTATCCTTAAAAGAGACAAAAAGGTCAGAAGCAACACTGACTTTCCAAGATCCACAAGGCACAGAGTTTAGTATAGAAGTTTTTAGCCTTGGAATAGAATATCTTTTTTTATCATCATTAATGTGATTAACACAGTTCCTGCTCGATTAGCTTATAATTTAATTGGGTCTAAATGCAAATATTCTGAGCTGAGGTAGTAGGCTTTTAAAATAGAAGCCAGCCAACCACTGTCAGCGGCTCCCTATCTTTTGCCTCTCCCTTCTTTTTTCCTCTCCCCTTTATTCATACACATTGCTTCCCCCTCCCCATTTTTTTTCCCACTAAAAAGACATAAATCAAACTACACCTGTAAAAGCATAAGCCTTGAGGTCAATATACAACTTTAAAATCCATACTTGTGTTTTCTAGCTGAAGACTATAACCCTATTTTGTGAAGGTTGATAGATAATCTAACACATATTTAGATAGTTAAAAATATTAGTGTGGAACCATGAGCACTTTCCTAGGATATTTATGCAAATTGAGCTCTAAATAGAGTTCTGTGTTTCCATTTGACTTTCACACATCTGGATTTCCTGTATAGGTTCTGAGATAGCTCCATATCTTTTCTGGGATTGGTTCATCACTCAAGATTCCTTACAGAACTACATGTTGCACCTGATCCTACACTACATTCACTCTTGGAAGACATCAGATATATCAGGATCACAGTGGAACACTCATTAATATAGAGAGTAGAGAACAGGCTACCCCTGCAAAAATTACTTAATAACTCTAATAAGCTGCTTTATTTAAAAAAAGGAAATAAACTCATTTACCAGGAATAAACTCTTGAGTCATAAATATTTTCACAGTTAAAGCACCACCAAAAACTGATTTGGTGGGGAGCAGATGGGCTCGAGTGGTTGAGCACTTGCCTCCCACATGGGAGGTCCCGGGTTTGGTCCCGGTGCCTCCTAAAAACAAACAAACAAAAAAACAGCAAGCAAACAAACTAAAAGGCCAGCTCTGGGGAGCTGATGTGGCTCAGTGGTAGAGCCCCAGCTGCCCACTTGAGGTCCCAGGTTCAATCCCCAGCCCCGGTACCTCAAAAATAAGCAAACAATCGAACAAACAAAAACAGATTTGATTTGTGCAGCAAAAATGCCAAATCATTGCTTCCTTTGCCCTGTACTACCCAGTAGCTCCTGTTGAGAAGCCTGAGACACTGCAGGACTCTGATCTCTGGATAAACATGCTTGAACAGCATTAGGAGCAAGTAGTCCTACTGAGGCAGACTGCACAGCAAGCATTTGGCAAAGGATATTCCACAGCCTGATGTGGAACCACAATAAGGCAGTGAGAAGAAACTTATTACCACTTTCAATATTTCTTTGAAGCCTTCAAATTTCTGCATGATTCTTTGTAGCCATTCACCAATGACAGTAAAGAAAGGAGACCAGGCAGGGGAAGACACAGACTGATGGCATCTGCTATTTGCCCTTCTCTTGCTGGTTTGACTAGAGAACATTAAAACTGGGAGTGATGGTTTTAAAAGGCTTATGCCTGCTTCAATGCCTATTTCCTTTCAGCTTCTCTTTTAGATCAAGTCAGGGAAAGCAAAACTCTGCTAAGTTTTTATTGAGAATAATCATTGCTTCAGGAAGTTAGATTGTTTTGATATCTAATGTCACAGGAAATCTGAACGTCGATCAACATTTAACATGGCCATGAGAATGTTTTCCCATTGCTTAATTTTATTTTAGTTGTCATTTTTTATTTACTTAGGCATTCCTTATTTATAGGCATTTTGTTCATTCCCATTTTTTACTAGTGCAAAAAATGTTCTGGGGAACTTACTAAATTAACAAAATTATTATTTCTCATCTTAGGCCAAAATAAAAGCATATAGCAGAAATGTCAGGCAAATCATTTTAATGAACAAATGTTTAAAAATATCCGTAATCGTACTTACTCTGAAATAACTACTGAGTGGTTTTGTGGTTTATGTTGTGTGTGAGTGTATTTATACATTTAGCCTTTTCTGAGTATTAGCATATTTTTATATTTAGTGCCAACCAATTTTATAAACTGACGTCATTAAAAAAGATTGAAGTGTTTGCTTGCAAGTTTTCCTCCTAATATTTGTGAGACTTGATGTAGTTGATTTAAATGAGATAAAGTAAAATCTAACTTTAAATACTTCAATTCTTCTTTCCAAGATAAAATAAACCCATCCCTATTTCCTCAAAAATTATCTATGTTAAAGGAGTGACGGTGTCTCCTGCTGAAAGGAGTAACTTGATAGCCTAGCTTCTAAATTGTATGCCAATTCCTCCTGTTTTGGTTCTGCTGTCTCAGACATTTAATTAACAAGACTCACTGTGGCAAAGGTTTTGTCTCAAATTTCATTGAATCACCCATTTCTGAGTCATCTAGATCCAATTTGTTTTAAAACCAAATCAAGATATTTGGCTAGCATACAATCATTGTGGGCTAGGAACTCAAAGGAATAAACAACTTACAGCCTTGTTTGATGCACTCCTACCTTCATTTGAACCTTCTAGTTTGCAAACAAATGTTATAGTTTTATTTATTAAAATCATTTCCTAAGCCTCCTTTTCCCATATCTGAAACCAAGTCTCCCACTTTTTTATTAGTCAGCCATCACACACCATCCAAAGTGAAAAAAAAAAAAAAGTATTTACGGTATTCCAAAGAGTAAGCAAAACTGTGTAGAGCAAACAGCTCCCTGGCAAGAGGAATCTGTACTCTAATAGAGTGATTGTGGTTAAACTACATATTTAAGAACACATAAAAATGTACCAGAAAATAAATTCACACTTAAAATTTGTTACAGAGATCCTCACAAACATTTAATAAACACAATTTAAGAAGGATGGAGGAAGCAGTGACAAATTTTATTAGGGAAATGGAAATGGTTTAGGGAAAGAATAAGGTGACTTCAAGCTGGGAAGGGCAGTTAATAGAATGGATGACAAAATCAAGATTTTAAAAAAAGTTTAATGGCCCAAATCTAACAAGATGGAGTTAAAGAGAGACACATTTAAAGTATCCTCTGGTTAAAATGAAAACATCTAATTGAACAGCTACTTAATGGAGCTGAGCACTTTCAGTAAGTACATGTCATCCTGTCAACTGGATATGGCAGTCCAAGAATCAATGTGATCTAAAGTCATTCACTGATAAATAATATCTACAACGAGGTAAGAAAAAGAAACCTCTGACGCTCTGAGCTAATTGGAAGAATTTTCACCTCTCTGGGCCACAAACTTGAAAAAGAATTGAGAGATAGGAGCTAGTCTAAAGAAGAGTAACTAGGATGGGAAAAGAAGAGCCATGGTATAAGGATACTTAACCTAAGGAACAGAGCACACAGGGAACAAACCTTATGGTTAAGGATATGAAAGAGTGTCAAGTAAAAGTGGAATTACACTGACCCCATGTGTCAAAGCTTCAGAAGTAGGAGAAACGAGAAGTAGAAGTTGATTTAGTGGAAGAGGTTAGTCAACAACTCAGAGCTGACCAACAACATAAAAGCTCCCCTGGGGAATCGTGAGTTCTCTGTATGAACAGAAGCCAGAGGGTCAAGGAATGGCCTTGAAAAGCCTATTCATACCTTGCATTAACGCTAAACCAGAGGACATTTGTGACTTCTTTTAACTCTTAATTTCTGATTCAGTGTTTTACAGATTCTTTGTTTTACTCTGTATCCCCAATTTGCCTTCCTTTAGACAAACTACTATACACTTCATCACTCAAATGATTATATCGTTAAAAATAGGTTGACCAATTTAAGACTTTGAAATATAAACAACATAAGGTCAAAAGGTTTGGTCAACTCTCCAAAAGCATAACAATGTAGAGTTGATGTACGTCACTATTGCAGGGTGGTGGGAATGCGGAGAAACATGGGAAAAATACAATTGGTGTGACCTATGGACTATGGTTAACAGCAGTACTGTAATATTCTTGCATCAATGTCAAAGATGTACTGTATTAATAGTTAGGGGGTGGTATGGAGAAAATACTCCAAATATATGCTCTGGACCATGGTTTTTGGTGGTAATAGTCTGATTAGATTACCTCATAATCTGTAACAAATGTTCTACCATGGTGTGGTGTGTTGTTGGAGAGGTGTTGTAAGTTCACAACCTCTGTAATAAAAATATATTTTAAAAAAACAGTCCAAATGTAAGATGTGGACTATGGTTAGGAGCAATATTTTGACAATGCTCTTGCATAGTTTGCAACAAATGTTTCACAACAATGCAAGTTGTTGGCAGAGGGGTGATGTATGGGTCTCCTATATGATGTTATGCATATTTATTTTGTAAGTTCACAGCCTTTACTATACACTTATTGTTTATATATGTTCATATATGAATGATATATTTCAGTTTTTTTAAAAACATAACACTAACTCACACATCCCTGTAGTAATATTCTAAGTCATGAGACACTAAACTCTCTTAATGGAAAATATCCTTCCAAAAGATGACATTCAAGAGCACTGAATTAAGAATAATGTGATTTCCTATAGCCTTGTCAGGCTTAAAAGAACATCCAATACTTGATGGTGCAATTCATAAGGAGAGCCCAAGGTATTGCCCTTAGACAGTGCTTCTCACACTTAATGGGCATATTGATCACTGGGGGAATCTTCCTAAAGTACAAATTCTGGTTTAGTAACTCTGAAATGCCTGAGAACATGCATTTCTATCAAGCCCCCAGATATTGTTCAAGCTGCTGGTCCAGATACCACACTTTGAGTGTAAAGTGAGGCATATTTCCCATAAAGCATCCCTGTAGAATATTTATTACTATATCAGTAATTATCAGAGCATTTCATTTTTACTTACACAGATCACAGAATTCCTATTCTCCTTTTATCGAAAATTAAAATAAATACAATAAAACATTTTAAAAAATCAGACAGTTTATTTTCCAAGTATTTAGGAGCATGGCCATAAAAAATAATTGACTTGGCCTTTACAATCAGAATATTTGGAAGTATCAGTGGACAATTTCATCAAGAGTATTGGGGAACACTGCATTGAGTTGGCAGCCTGATTTTTTTTTTATTTCATTACTAACTGAAAGTCAGTTTCTGATAATAAAATAATTATAGGACCTCTTCTCAGGCATTTAATTTGTATAACAACAATTCAGTATCAGATATAGTCTGAGATCCCTTTGCTTTGCTACAAGTTATCTGTTGATAATAATGTTGAATGGATGGTATGAAAGATGCAAGCCTGAAATCCCCAAGATGTTCACTTTAGGCCAAATTTTAAGGTGTCTCTGGCTTTGAATATAGTGTGAATGAAATGGTATTGACTTTTTTTCATGTATTCTCCAGAAAAAAATATGAAAAAGTGAATCATGTTATTTAGACCAGGATATTTACTTACAGAAATATCAGAATGTCACCTATCAAGCTTTGAGACTTTACCCTAAATTATCACACTTGTTTATTGTGGGAGTCTTGGATATTCTGGAATGGTAATTGTTCTTTTGATGTTGGTATTTAGGATCCAGACAGGCAGGATCATTGCCCAAGGACAAGAGCCTTTGGCTTCTCCTTTTCTCATCTGAAATGTTCTTTCCTTTCACCTCTTTCAAGTCTTTACTCAAGTGTCAGTGTGGAATCTACGATACCTACAATTGTACTCCCTCCTGATACTTCCTATCTCATTCTCTGACTTATTCTCCTTAGCACCTACCACTAACAATATATTTTAGTTATTTTTTGTGAATACTGTCTCCCCCAGTTTAGCTTTCTATTGCAGGTATAACAGATTCCACAAATGTAGTGGGGTCTCTACCACAGACCTAGAGAATCAGAAACTTTGGGGAGGAGGCCCAGTAATATGGGTTTCCTAGATCTTCCAGGTAATTCTGATGTTGCTAAAGTTTGAGAACCACAAATATAAAACTTAGCTGAAGTCTTTTTATTTTTTTACCCTAAAATGTCCTACCTTACTTCTTAACACAGTACTTTTGTTAGATAGTACATATGGAAAAACATACTGTTTATTAAAAAGTGAAAACCTGCACCAACAGTTAGCTATTTGGTCTAAGTCACAAATAAAAATCATGTGGGCAGATTATTTTGAAAATTGCATATTTGAATCAGCTGAATTTCCCCTAATCCAAATAAAAAAGCCCTATTTATTCTTTAACAGTTTATATAACTCCTGCAAAATAAGCATTGTATCTAATGCTTAGGCAGAAATACTTTCCAGTCATTCATTTTCTCCCTCAATAAGACTCAAACAACCTGGGGGGTGGGGGAAGGAGAGGAGCAAGAATGTCATAAATGTCACAGAAAGCAAAAACAAGCATGCAAACAAAATTTGCTTATAATCAGCTGTATGTTAAAAACCCCAGAGTCCTAAAAATACGGGTATTTCCCCTTGTGAGTTAAATAAGAACAAACAAATATATTGCACTGAATATGGTTTTATTTTAGTAGTTGGGAATACCACCTTACCGACATGGTAATTGCTAGAATAGAGGTAAAGCCAAATGCTGAGACAGCCCAGAGAATGTAGAACTAATTCTTCCTGGGAGAACCAGGAACAGTGCCCCAGAAGAGGTATGTTTGTGCTAGGTCTTAGAAGGTGCATTTCCTGGGGACAGAATGAGGGGGAGGATTTTCCCAAGAGAAATGCTTTGTGCACAAGAACACACCGTAAGAAGCAGCTTTGTGAGGTGAACATGCATGAGATGGAGTTACTCCATGCAGAACTGCCCCAGTAAGGAGTTGGGTTTATCTTAGGCTAGGGAGAAGCAATGAGAGTTTCTAGGCTATGAATTTACATAACAGAATCTCTTATTAGGAAGATGAGCTGTGGCAGAAGCATGAACTCGGGACTGAATCTGAGAGCAGCTAGCATAGGGATTTCTGGCAATTTCTAACTTTGCAAAAGGCAGTGTTGGTAATAGTGCTGGAGGTGAGAACTTGAGAGACATTTGGGCTGGCTTTACATGCGATGGGTTTAGATGTGATGGCGGGTAGAAAAAAAACATGAGGCAAAGCAGAATCTTGACTTCATATTAAGTATTCCTTAATATTGGGTGTGATGCTTATTTTGCATTCGATATTTGTGTAAAATAACAGAAATTATTAGCTAAAGTATAAATGGAGCTTTTATGTTTAGAATGGAGGGGGGAATGCCTCTATCATGTACCCAGCTGATGCAAATGATCATTTCTCCAAATGATCTGACCAGGTGGAAAGGGATCTCTCTGGGAGGAAGAGCAGGTGTGGATGTATTTCTTACCCGGCAGTTAGTGAGTCTTTAATGCAGTGGAGTCACCAGGAGTGTTAAAAAATACTGAGACCTGGGCCCCATGCCCAGAACTTCTGTTGTCATTGGTCTGGGATGTCTGGTCTCAACTTCAGATTTTTAAAAAGATTTCAGGTGATTTAAAATGAGTCGGGGGAAGTGAATGTGGCTCAACTGACAGAGCATCCACCTACCATATGGAGGGTGTAGGGTTCTATACCCAGGGCCTCCTGACACATGTGGTGAGCTGGCCCATGCGCAGTGCTGCCACGCGCAAGGAGTGTCGTGCCACACAGGGGTGTCCCCTGGGTAAGGGAGTCCCACACTCAAGGAGTGTGCCCTGTAAGGAGAGCCAACCCGTGCGAAGGAAGTGCAGCCCACCCCAGGAGTGGCACCGCACTCACGGAGAGCTGATACAGCAAGATGATATAACGAAAAAGAGACACAGTTTCCCAATGCTGCAGTATAATGCAAGCAGAGGCAGAAGAACACACAGTGCATGGACACAGAGAGCAGATAACGGGGTGTGGGGGGTGGGGGTGGGGGGGGTGGAATACATAAATCTTTTTTTAAAAAATTAAAAAATAAAATGAGTGGGAACTACAGCTTGAAAGAAGAAAAGGACGGTTTTTCAAGTTGATAGCATATCTTTCAAGTTTCTTTCTGTTGGTTTGTCTAATAATTTGTGTAATACTAATTAAACCAATGTGTTATATATCTACCTCCTGGAGATGTTGTAAAGTGAGATATGTATGAAAATACATTTAGCTGATCCTTATTTGGGCCCCTGTGTCAGTGCTTCCTATAGGGAGTAAATATTTACACAAATCACTGAGAAACTACATGAAGTACCACAGTTTCTTCCCTTTTAGCTGTAACATGTAGGCTACAGAATTTTCATAAATACTATCTGTCACAGCTTAAAATAATAAAAACACCTTTTTTTTTAAATCAACATAGGACGAGCGGATATACATCTTTTAAAAGACATCAGAAGGCAATATATGCAAGTTGGATGCCAACACTTCCTTTGGGGGGTTGTTAATTTCACTTCTATTCTCATCCTCCCCCTCCTCCTCCCCCTCCTTTTTTTTTTTTTAACAGGGGTTAGAGTTGGGCCTCAGGGAATGTGCTCCCTAGCCCCACATCCAGGTTGCTTCCACCCCTGAGCACGTTTGAGTCTTGCTTTTGCTACTTTGGCACCGTGCTTGGGCTTTTTCCAGTCCGCTGTATCTGCCGGGTTCCCAGGCTGCCTGGAGGCCAAGGCCTTTGTCCAGATGGGGCCTGCACTTGGTGTACCCTTTCCCAGGAAGTCCTGTCTAATCACCCAAGACGGGTGTCATCCAGAATAGAACCAGCTTCTGCAGGAGGAACTGGGGTGTGGCGGGGGGGAGGGAGGTAATTAGGGGTTTAAAAAATTAGGCAAATCACCTTGCTGTGAACACTGGAATGAAAACCAAAATACGGCCTGCTTCTGAATTTGCATGTCATCCATGTTCAGGGCCATGCTAATCTCTGTATTATCCCAATTTTAGTATTCGTGTTCCTTATAAATGGAAGATCCTGTAAATCCTAGAATTCCCAGGTTACATTTGCCTGGCACATACTTGATACTCAACAAAGATACTGTAAATGCCTGAACAACATCAGCACAGGTGTTGTGTTAATGTATCAGGCTAATATTGCATTGATTGAGGCTGGGTTGTGGAAAAGTTGATCTTTAAGACACTAATGTAAATATAATTTTAAACATTATCAAGAGAAAGATGCTATAGAGAAAAAGGAACTTAAAAAGTGGTGTAAGTCAAAAGAAATAGTAAAGAATAAAAATTATTAATTAAAGAACTAAGTGGATTATATTTTTGAAGTTACAAGAATCCAAGGAAAAAGGATAGGCTATGGAAATAAATGTGGCTTCACAAATGTTGAATATATCAAACACAGACATGGTCCTATTTATGATAAATGATTCAGAAAGGGTAGCTATATACTACTTTTAAAAATTTCCAACGTGCATGATAAAGCCAGTCGGGTCTAGGTCTAGTTAACATTTCTCAGCTCTGTGCATTTAAAATATTTAAGTCTTCCCACTTTTTTCAAATCTCTTAGCTTTGGAGGTTCTTTCTAAGGACTTTATCCAAATTATCCTTGCTGGCTTCTTTATATTAGCCTCCTTTTCTCTTTTAACATGTGACTTACTGTACCTACTGCACTGGCTAACACTGGGGAACACCAGAAATAATCTGAATTTCTGTGTCCTTTGTGAATGAGCTAAATCTAATATGTTTACCACCATAAATATGGGACATCCTACGTGAGGTAAGACCTTTGGTTCTAAATATAATTCTGCTCCATATATTATGACAATATATACTGGGTATAGGAACCATTTGGTAAACTACAACAAGATCCACCCCAAATTTAAGCAGGCTTACCCTAAATTTACAGAAGATTTAATATGGTTTACTGGATGGTTAAATAAAAATGTATATATGTGTGTGTATATATAAATATATATTCATATCCATATATAGATTTTTTTAACTGAGTGGTTAAGACAAAAGTCATGACAGGATATGACAATAAACATTGTGTTGGCTGGGACAAAGCATTTATTAGAGAGAATAAGGGTTTTGAGAACCTGAATTAGGAAAAAGAACACAGGAAGAGATGACAGGTTTTAACACTTTGGATCAACTCCCAACCTGTCTGACTATAATCTATATTATGCATGAGCAGGACTTTTGTATTTCAAATAGAAGCCCCCCAACTATTCATTAGAAAAAAGAGTTCATAGAGTCACAAGAGTAGGTTTAATTGCCCTCTTAATAGACCAAAGTAAGGCAGGTATTAACAACAACACACATCATCAGATATATATATTCATGTTTCCTAACTTTTCTAATTTTGCTCCCTTGCAAGCATCAATGGGATTTGAACATTCTAAATTTTGTCGATAATAACTCTTGCTCTCTTTATTCTGGAAAACTAATTGAAATTTGCGAGTCTCTGATCACCTGTGCTCTCTCAAAAGTTCAAAAAACAAAAACAAAAACAAAAGATTTCATAATTATGGAGAGACTTTTGGATAAAAATTTACAGAGAAGATCATAATTTATGTAAGATTTTTCTTTAGTTTTTGACAATCATCACTTGTACATGAAACATTCAGTAAATAGGTTGTTGTCTGAATTATTACAACAGGGTTCTGGCTGATTTCCCTTCCTCCAGTCCAGTCTCTACAGTGCAGCCAAATCAGTTAGTCTAAAAGGCTTCCCATTTTGCTGAAATAAAGACCAGAATCCTTAACATAGTTTGTAAAATCCTCTGTTTTCTGTTCCTTGCCTTTTTACCAGCTTCATCTCCTAGCATTCTCCAGCCCCTGTGTAGCCACTACCTCTCCACTTAGTCGCTCCAGGTAGAGCCACGTTCAGTCACATGACTGTGCCAAAACAAACACAAAAATAAAAAAAATTACCTTAGGACTTTGCATATGCTCTTCAGCCTCCTGCCTTTCCCTTGCTAATTCCTGCTCCGCCTTCAGGTTTTAGTGCCTCTACCACGAACCCGCTGCCGACCACCCCAAGATTTCCATGCCCTCAATCCAGGTGAGTTGTTCCACCTCATCCCTGTAGTTACTAGTGTCATTGTAATTGCTTATCTACTCAGCGCTCTTTACCAGTGGACCCCTGGCTTCATAAGAACAATAACAGTGACTGTCTTGCTCATTTGTATAAACCAGGTCCCTAACAGAGAGAACTCTATGGTAGGCTTTCCACAAGTATTTGTTAAATGAATGAGCCTGAATGGAATTATGTACAAAGGCCACTTTGCTCAGATTTCTGTTTATGCCTTTAGCTATTAAGTACCACAGGGAATAGTGCATGGTAATTAAATGTCGCCTTGTTACACAGCTACCCCCTGCAATACAGTTTCTTTCTTTCTTTCTCTCTCCCTCTCTCTCCCCGCCCCCCCCCCCAAATAATCCTATTCCTAGCTGATTCAAATTTATTTGACTACTTTTTTCAGCCTTGGTAAGAACTGTAGGGACCATCATTATATTTAAGAAGAGAATTAAATTACTAATATCGGTCTACCCATTTCTCCAAGAAAATGAAATTACTTCTCTACAGAATTAAAACACCATTTCCTTGAACTTGATGAAGAAGCCAATTTTCTTTTGTGTTTCCTGCCTCAAAAAAGAATATATGTCTAGACAGAATATTAGTGAAGTTTTCCCATGAGATACCCTTTTCTTTTAGAACAAAGTCCATTATTTCCACAAAATTACATAAGTAGCTCACTGTACCTCTCGGCTTACCTAATTTCAAAAATGGGAAAAAAATAAAAAGACTAAGTGGAAGAAATGCTATCCCATACTTCCAAACATAGAATTCTGCTAAAGTTAACTAATTAATCAAAATAACTATCAATTTATATACCCTTCCCCAAATTTCTAAACATAGCCATGTGCATAGCACAATTCATTTTAAGAGGGATATAACCATTTTAGTTATTTTACATTTGTTCGGTGGTATTCTTTCCATGAAAAGTCCTCAGTTTAGCATTCATCAGAATTTCCTGGACCTGCAGGTCTTTTAACATGCAGATTGATGGCGCTGGGCCCTGAGGTTTTGATTCAGCAGGTCTGGGATGGGACCAGAGAATGTGCATTTCTCATAAGGTAGCTGATGCACCTCCTCTGGGGATCACACTTTGAACTCCTGCCTTGCATGTGTGGTCTACAATAGAGAGGCACATTTTGTTTCTTCTATGCTGTTACATCGTGGTATTTTGACATCTACTATCCTACTACTCTCTTTTTTTGTTTGGACTCAATTGTGATTTCTTTGTTCAAGAGCCAAGCTGGCAATTAAGCTGGCACAAGAAGCAGGAGACATTTGTTTAACATGATGATAGTACAGGCCTTTGTAAACCCTGGAACAATGAAGCCGACACATAGCTCACTCTAAGTTCTAGTTCCTTCTCTCCGCTTGCCACCTAAGTTGCAGCTGCTCATTCTGAATTCTCATAGCCACAAAGGAAGGGGGAGATTTTAGATTCTGTCACTTTCTTCCCCATTTAAACTTTCAATAGTTTTCACTTATAAGAGCAATATTAAGTAATCCTCTTTAAATACTCTATAGAACTGGTCATAAGATCCACGAACAAACTGGCGGTCATGAAATCTCTTTGGCTCCAAAGGCTTTCCCATTAACCACTGTGTTCCTCTGTAGTAGTGCTGTCTTGAGAGGAGGAAGGAGAAAATTCAGTCTGGAGTTGCAGTTCAAACTCAAGACTCCTGTATCAAATTGGGCTTGGTAGGAGAACTGTTTTCATCTTGAAGACTGTTATGTCAGTCCTCTTCTCAGGTAGACAGAACATCTTAAGAAGTTCTAATTCTTACCAGTTCTGGCATAAACTGAGTCAAGTAAAGGGTCTCAGAATTTAAAGAAAGTGATGGCCTTATCAGTGGCTTCTGAAGAAATCAGGAATACCATGCTGAGACCATTACAAGGTTCTACATGAGTGCTCATTCTTCTTGTAAGCTTTTATAGGGTGGTTTGAAACTGTATGTATCACCAGAAAAGCATGTTCTTAAAGCTAACCCATTCCTGTGGGTGTAAACCTATCATAAGTAGTACTTTTTTTAAAAAAATGAGGTTACTTCAGTTAAGGTGTAGCCCAGGGTAAGTCTTAATCCTCTTAATGGAGTCCTTTATAGACAGGATGAATACAAAGAGAGAGAGAGAGAAAAAAAAAAAACCCATGCAATCAAGAGGCTGAAAGCAAAAAATCCTGGAAGAGAGGGGAGAGACAGCAAATGCTTCCATTTACCTTGACATGTGATAGAGGAGTCCAGGATTGGTTTCCAGGAAGTTGGTCTCTAGTAAGAAAGCACCATCTTGATGAAGTCTGGATTTGGACATTTTCATAGCCTCAAAACTGTAAGCTTGTAAGCTAATAAATTCCCATTGTTAAAAGTCAATCCATTTCATGGTGTCGTTTCCAGCAGCCCAGCAAACAAAGACTGTCTTATCCACTGCTTTATTCCTACAATTTAGAATTGTGCCCAGAACATAGAAGGCACTAAATATATGAGTTGTTCCCTGACTGACTCTCAATATAAGCAGTACAGGAAATGCACAAAAAAATTAAAGAAGTGTAAACATGTTCTTAAATATGTTTAAGTTAAACCAAAGATCATAAATTAAAAGTTATCAAAACAGGATTGCATCTACAAATGAAGAAAATAAGTCAGAAGATTGTATTAGAATATAACCTCCTCTAGCTCCCATTCCCAGACTTCTCATATATGTTCACAATGAAAAAGCATTTTTCGTTTCAGGAATTAAATCCTTATACTTGGGCAATGCCAAGAGTAGTCAAATCTTTTCACTTAAACACGTTGTCTGACAGTTTATAAATAAGAATGGCTACCCCACCCCACACCACCCTTTTTTAAAAAATATTGTTCTATGGGCGGTGGACTTGGCCCAGTGGTTAGGGCATCTGTCTACCACATGGGAGGTCTGCAGTTCAAACCCTGGGCCTCCGTGACCTGTGTGCAGCTGGCCCATGCGCAGTGCTGATGCACGCAAGGAGTGCCGTGCCACACAGGGGTGTCCTCCGTGTAGGGGAGCCCCACACGCAAGGAGTGTGCCCCGCAAGGAGAGCTGCCCAGTGCAAAAGGAAGTGCAGCCTGCCCAGGAACGGCGCCGCACACACGGAGAGCTGACACAACAAGATGATGCAACAAAAAGAAACACAGATTCCCATGCTGCTGACAACAACAGAAGCAGACAAAGAAGATGCGGCAAATAGACACAGAGAACAGACAACCGGGGTGGAGCGGGGAAGGGGAGAGAAATAAATAAATAAATCTTTAAAAAAATATATTGTTCTGGCTAACTACTTTCTTGGAATTGTGTAGGAAGGGCCTACAATTATTAGACAGACAAGTGTGACTGCCGTTTCTTTGAACATCAGTAGTTTCCTAAAGACTCTTCTCTAGTTTGCTGGTATGTCAGCTCATAGTGCTCCATGGCCCCTTCATTGAATCTACTCACTGCAGGCTCAGTCAGCCTGAGTTCATGACAGAATCCTACAAGGGAAGGACCCATTACAAGAACTTCAGCTGAAAATAGGTCATGCCATGCATACCTGTATCTGAGTGACTGCTGGCTCCTGCATTAGCTACTCTGCTTCACAGGCACTGGAGTCTGCATCAGACTTTCAAATGAGGAGAGCCTCATATCACAGTACATTTTGCCCCTTCTATCTTTGGCTCTCCTGTGACCCAAAACAGCCTAATCCAAGTCAGGCTCTGTTTTACTTTGACTATTATGCTGCTAATGATTCACAAGAAGGCCTATGAAGACAGGCCAGTTTGTCCATCTCATCTACCAACCTACTTTTGTTTTCTGCCAGATTCTGATTTCTTCCCTCCTGCTATTGCTGAAGTCCCGCTGTATCCCTCACTGGACTTCCTAAATCCTGGCATGGTACAATCTTGAGTTCATCTTCAGGGCTTAGGGTACAATAATGACTAGTTGATCAGCACCCAAAAAGCCTACAGAAAGTGAAGAAGTTGGGGTGGAGGGAGAGCAGAGAAGGGGCTCTCAGCACTGAAATGTATTTCCAGGAAATAATAGAATTGGTGAATTCTCATATACAGTGAGGATTAAATTGATGTACCATTTTAGCACTCTCACAAGAATTCTCCTATGTCATTTTTGCACAGAATTTCATTTTATGGAAAAGTTCCATGGTTTTTAACATACTATTTCATCTCCTCATGCCAAGTAGCTTCATTTTTGAAAGAACTATAAAATGCACTCATCAAAAAAAATTTGGCACACCATGAACTACGTATCACATGGTTATATATTTTTAAAATCCTGAGCAAGTCTCCCTTGAGGTTCTGTTTAAAATATAATCATAACCACAGTCAAGTTTGAAAGAAAAATGCATCACCAACTCACAGAAGATCAGCACCTATCCTAAAATGAAAATTAATTATGCAGTGTTCCTTCTACTGGACAAAATTAAGGCCTCAGAAATGAAATGTCCAAACCTCTTCTTGAAATAAAAATCAATTGAGAAGAGCAGCCCAGAAAGTATTAATGCAATCAGTCTGCATGCTGCCAGCTAATTTACAATCCATGACAGGCAGAGCCAAGCGAGAGTTATTTATGATTGTTCTTCTGGTATAAAAGAAGGGATGAGAGCAAAAAGGATCTGCTGACTCAGATCATGTTTGACTGAAGAGTGACAGAGGCATTTTCTTCAATTAATAGCCAGCTGTATAATTTGAGCTAATGCCAGTCAGGCTTTCATTATTAAGAGACACTGAAATAAATTACACTATACTCAGAACTAGCTGTGGTGAAGTAAATTAATCTTTCCAAAATGCTGGGTAGGAGGACAGGTGCTTATGGTATCTGATTTTTTGGGCATATTTTGGCAACCATTTTGAGGATATTGAGTTCATGCTAACTAATAAAATGACCAAATGGATCATTTCAGGTTTAATATTTACTTGAATGAACAAATTCCCAGAAGCCAGAAGCTAAACAGGGTAGAAATGGTCCAATAGAAATCAAGTTGGTTTCTTTCACCTAGTAGTGAAATCCATAGTCACACTAAACTCACTTTTAGTTAAGTGATGAGTGGGAAAAAAGGGTTTTGTAAAGAGCGTCCACACAGGGGGATTCTCAAAGGAGTAGGAGGATAGCAATGACTTTTTAAAAATCCAGGATAGGTCCGGAGAGGTCAAATGCCTGCGAGTACTTTCAGAAGAAATTACCAGGGCCAGCTGGGGGCGTTTTCTAACTAGGTGCCTGTCACACAGTAGTCCCATGTCCCTGTGTCTCCTGGCTGCCCAGCCACATTCCTGCCTGTCTGGATGGAAGACAGCCCACCCACAAGCCAGACTTTTCAACACAGGAAAGTTTTTGAGGTTCCACGTCAGGCAAACTTCGCTCACCCATCACTTCATGTAAACACCTCTTCTCTGGGGACTTCTTAACACAGAAACCCACTTGAAAGCATCAAACCGAAGCAAAGAAGTTTTGGAAAACAAGCTACGTGGGAATCTAGGGATAGAAGAACCAGGCAGAAAATCAACCCACTAGATCCAAGGGAACAGCAGCAGCTTGACCTGTGAATTCTTGGCTATCTGTTTGCTCCCCTTGTTTTCAAACGGTAGCCCTGGAAATATAAACACACAGTTCTAAACATTTGAAAGTCTGAAGGAACAAAATGCCACGTGCCAGCTTTACAACTGGGTCATGCAGACCATAAATTCTGTAGTGGCAGGAAGGGAGGTGCAGAAATGGACTGTCACCATTCAACACCCGGCACCAAAGAAAACTGGGCACGAGGAACGCCAACTGGCAGCATATCCCTAGATTTTCATTCATCGAAGAAGGATCTCAAGGATTGAATTACCCAGTTGACGCTAGTTCTACCCATGCCAGAGGGCAAAAGTTATGAGACCGCCAAAGGCTACGGTTGCTTTGAATTTGGGCAGAGTTGCTTGTTGCTAGGGTATGGCGGAGATGAGGACTGTACAAAGACAGGCTGGAAAAGGGGCTTCTCACAAGTCTGGTAATGAGCGCTCCCATTCTAATATCTATTTTAGAGAAGAACTCCAGGGACAAGCTTGTTAGGTTTTGACTCTTTAAATCTGTCAGCAAGAGAGGGAAAAAAACCAACTAATTTGGCCCTTGGGAATCATGAGAAACAGTCTTTGCTGCTGGCAACACAGAAAGGGAAGGACAAAATAGGAGACCCATCACGATTAGTTCACATTCGGAGCAATAGAGATTTTTTACCACCACATGGCACCCTGTTCCCTTAGCAGTTGGATAGTCTGGGAGATTCAAAGCTGTTAACTGAAAGCCATCTCCATAGTGAGTGTACTGGGAAGTGAGGGTGATGCCGTTAGGAAGCTGAATTAGAAAGAGCTTTTTCAAATGTTCCATACAGTGTCAATGTGCACCAAAAATGTAACTACCCCTAAAGTCATCAATCCAGAGTCAGGATATAGGCATGTTTTCTAGATGTATGTATTACATGACAATGTTTCCCAAGAATTAGTTTGCTTCTTTCAGCAAATTGACTCTTTCAACACAAAACACTTTAGTTTCCTTTCTCGTTCTCTCTACATCACACCCAAATATATGGTTGTAAAAAGGAAATTTTGATCACTGATTAAAACATCATTTAAGAGTCTATGGGTTGATAAAAAAAAAAGTCTATGGGGGTGGGGGGTATATGGGGACCTCTTATATTTTTTTAATGTAACATTTTAAAAAAATAAAATAAAGAGAGAGAGAGAAAAATGAGTCTATTGAGAGTATCGCTTTGTTTTGCTTTTATAATTGTTATTATGGAACAGAGCCTTTATTTCCTTTCCTGGGATAAATGATACAAATGGATGAATTAACAATTTTCTTATTGAGACATGAATGACCGTATGAATAGAGTCTTACCTCTTTCATTCAGAGGTTGATTATCTAATTGGCCATTTATCCTCTTCTAGTCATTTCCTTTTGAGCTGCTCTTCATCAGAAATAAGGGTGATGGAATTGGAATCTCTCATGCAACAAGCATGTCTCAGCCATGATGCTGGGTAAGTTATACACATGTTTGTCTTTAAACGTAATAAGCTTTCTGAAGTTAATATCCAACTACTATACATACAAAGCAAAAGAAGCTTAGAGATAAGGAGACATGCCAAAGGATCGCTCCTTCAAGAAGGTTTACTCTGACCTCTCTATGTTGTTGGAATAACCTAGTTTATGGGTTGTCCATATGCCCTGGTTTTACCCCTCCATTCTACCTTCATTCTTTTGATAAACTTTTTGTTTGCCCATCTTCATTTTAACCTGTGATTTTGTTGAAGGCGGGGACTGCATTGTATTCACCATTTTCATCCTTCGTGCCTAGAATGATGCCTGGCACCTGGAAGACTGTGAAAAAATGTGCAGAGCAAATGTAGGCCATTCAGCCAGTGAGTGACAGCTCTGGTTTTCAGTCCTCATCTGTCTGATTCCATGCCCTATGAGGGAAACACTTCTGTAGTTTATCAGTGATGTTTGGCAGGAGAATGAGTATTGAGATTAGTTTATTCAGTTTCATTCTAGATAGTTCACAACCAGGATATTTGCAAGAAATACTTGATAGAATTCATCAATCCAAGCTAGCATTGTTCCCCAAACCATAGGTAACTGGGAACTGAATACTCAGATAAAGTCAGCCTCAATGAAAGGAGCAGGGATTTTTATTAAACATTTGTTGAACATTTACTTTGGTAATGGTAGATTCACTTTTTACCTGGATCACAGGAAAAATATTCTAACACAGGGGTTCTTAACCAGGGGCCCACAGACCTCCAAGGGGTCTGTGAAAAGACTTAAGGGAGTCCGTGAGCTTGAACTGAAAAAAAAAAGGAAAGAAAAGAAATCAGCTGATCTTTCTTTCTCTGACCTGTAACTGAAATCTGGCATTTCCTTCACTTATGAATGTATACAATAAATAAATTACAGTACAATTCATTTCACCTGACTGGCAAAGGGGTCTGTGGAACAAAAAAAGGTTAAGAACCCCTGCTCTAATAGCAATTTTACTTCGAAGAACGATAGATGAGCAAAACCCCATGTACTCTCAGCATGAGCAATTCAAGTACATCCTTACTGTACAAATCCACAATGTAAATATAATCATGATGGCATTTCCTTTCACAGCATCGTCATGTAAGAAAACAAACCTCTGAAGAAGAAGAATTTTGACAAATTAGGTAAAATAGTTATAAATCCTATGAAAAGAGGCTGCAGGTGCCAACCCTGAGACAAGTTTCCTGGTGTAGTCATGCTGAGGAAACCAACTACCCTTCCTTCCAGCAGCTCCCCTTCCCAATCCTAACTCCCCTTTCCCCCACCCCAACGGGTAACTAATGTTGACGGTAAGATACATTTAAACTGGAAAGATGAACAAAAAGCAGAAAATAATTGTTTGGTTTACCAAATAACCCCCTAGTTCACAGTCTGACATGTGACCAATGTAGCTCTGACAAGGCTGGCTTATCCATTTGGCACAGGAGGCACCTGGTCCAGGATAAATTTAGGAGCCCATTGAAAGTTTTGATTTCTTTTAAAATGAAAAAAAAAAAAAAGACTGTAATCAATCTCAGATTATATTTGTCTTTATATCAATGCAGTTGTAAATTATGTTTTTGAATATGATTTTAATGGAGAAAAGGGCCCACAAAGACAAAAGTGTCTAGGCTCCATAAAGGTCATCCTGTGGACCTAAACTTTGCTATTTTAAATCATTATTAACTTGATATAGCATATTATTGGAATGCTGGGGACATGTTAATGTTTTGAACCTTTTATTTCTTCTCTCCCACCACAAAAACTAATTCTTCAGAAAAGATGGGAAATCCTAATCAATTGGATTGGATAGGGATAAGATATCAGTAGATATCAATGACAAATTCAGTTGATTTATCATCATCTGGGAGATGAAAGAAAAAGCTTTCCTAAGAAAGCCTCCCTTTTAATCTCCTCATATCTATTACTTGGAAAGAAACAACTTAGAAATAATCACAATATCAGAGGAGAGAAGAAAAGATGACCTCCTAGAACACTGGGCCTTTATATAAAAACACTAATTTAAAAATACTTATCCATGAAGTTTTCTTTTTCTTTTTTCTTAACACTGAATTAGCTGATTCAATTGAGTATTCCTGAATCCAAGAGGATACTTAGGTGTGTAGTTATACCAAACTACTGACATAGTCCTGAATTAGTAAACTAAATTAAGTTTGTACTCCATAAAAAGACTGGTATCAAAGTAAAAACCAGGAATGCCTTTTTCATACCATATGGCATAACTATCAACATTGGATCACCTGGGCATTATTTTCAGGGCAACCAAGCCATATCTGGGTTCCTTGACTGCTCTGCTTATGAGTGAGTTCTAGGCTCATCCATTAAGAGGATGCTGACTTACATACATTATTTCATTCTTCCTCTAGATCTAACTATTTTCTGGAGCAGACTAGACAGGAAATGGCTAGGAGTGGAAAACAAATCCCTTTAATTTCAGAGTCTCTAAGTATTTCTTGGCATGGACAGAGGCAAGAAGTAATGGTGGAAATGAAATTTTAGCATTATCTGTCAATTTTATTTATCCTTGACTTTCTATCTATTTATTAAAGGAAAGGGAAGTGGTAGTCTATCCACAGTCCAAATTTCAGTAGTTAGAAATAGAAAATAAAATACTAGAAATGAGAAAATTGAGGATTTCTAGCATATACCAAATAGTCTCCTGCTAACCAAAATACAAAAGAGAATAGAATCTAGCATCTTGCCAACATAATATATGATTAACAAGGCAAACATGGTAGACAGAATTACACAGTAAGAAAATAAATACTAACAAGTAAACTTTCATCTCTTAAATACATAGCCAAAAGTTACTCTTCTTATGCTTTTATCTCCTTAGTAAAAACTAAATTAGGGATAATAGCTCACGTATCTTCTAGGTAGAACAGTAAAGAGAATATCCACTGAAAATAAAGCAAAAGGCAATTTCTTTATTTTCAACAAATTGCACAACTAGGCCATTAAATATGCCATCACTAGATATTACAAGAGGTAGAAGAGTTAAAGAGTTATATTCTGCTTCATTGTTATGATAATTTTTAAAAATATGATTCATTGTTCTGGTTAGAGTGGTTCACTGCTTGTTTGTCAAGAATCTTTTCTTCATTACAATTACAGAAGTCAAATTCTCCTCTGGAGAACAACCCTCTGAAAGATGGGGCTGACACCCCCTGCCTGGATTCACACAGGCCTGGTCAGTCATAGTGATTCATTCAGAACAGATGTTTTGTGTCAGCTCTGAGTCTTTGTCAGAACAATTGGGAAATGTGTACTCTCCTGCCGCTGTAACTACTACAGGCAGAATTACGACAGATCCTGCCTTAGCTTTCCTTTTTTAAAATATATATTTATTATTTATTTTTAGATTACATAAAATATTACATAAAAAAATATAAGGGATTCCTATATGCCCCACTCCCCACACCTCCCACCCTTCTCCACATTAACAACTTCTTTCATTAGTGTGGTTCATTCATTGCAATTGATGAACACATTTTGGAACATTGCCACTAATGATGGGTTATACTTTACATTGTAGTTTACACTCTCTCCCAGTCAATTCTATAGGTATGGCTGTATTTATAATGACTCATATCTGTCATTGCAATGTGACTCAGGACAATTCCAAGTCCTGAAACTGCCTCCATATTACATCTCTTTGTCTCTCTCCCTGACTTCAGCATCTCCAGTGGCCACTGTCTCCACATCAATGATATAATTTCTTCCATCACTATAAGTCTATAGTAGAATACCAGTAAATCCACTCTAGTTCATATATTATTTTCCAATCCTGAGGATTCTGGGATGGTGATGCACACTCTATCTCTAATTGAGAGGGGGATTCAGTCCCATACAGCTGATGGATGGAACTCTCTTGCTTGTAGTTATAGGCTCTTTCATTTCCTTGGTGTGGTGGTTGTTTATCCTCACCTCCTTGTTACATGTCCTGGGTGAGTCCAATGAACTGGAGAGTAGGTGTTGCAACTCTGCTGAGGTTCAGGGCCCAGCTGGCAAATGGACATCCCAGAGATTCAAGTTTCTTGGACGTATGCCTACCAACTCCAGAACCAACTACTGGTTCAAATACAGGGGAAAGAAGAGGCATGTGTAGAGAACTCATATCTGAGACCAACCCTGTGACACCAGGGAGTACAAACTCCAAAGTAGGGCCCACTGGTGAGGCACCAACCACTGGAGCTAACTGCCATGACTGTAGGACTTGGGTGTCTCCAGAGCCATCAAAAGCCCCACTATTTGGGGTAGCATCTGCTTTGGCTGTCTATACAGTCCTGCTGAGACCTGCATAAGCATTACCTCTGGAAAGACCTCCTGACTCATTTTGAAGTCTCTTAGCCATATAAACTCATTTGCTTTACTTTTTCAAGGTCTTTTTCCAGTTGCATCGCTTGTTGGTATTCAAGAGTAATCCCTCAGTGCCAGGGAGACTCATCCTCGGGAGTCATGTCCCACGCTGGGAGGAAGGCAATGCATTTTATCTGCTGAGTTTGGCTCAGAGAGAGGCCACATTTGAGCAACAGGGAGGCTCTCAGGAGATAACTCTTAGGCACCGTACAACACTAGACTACATTAAAACTTCAAGAACAAAGGCTCATAAGGATAGTCATAAATATCAGAGGCCCATCAATGGACACTAGTCATTGCCCCTGTGCTTGGGAGATTGTTGTTGTTTGCCTTAGCTTTCTTTGCCACCACACAGGGAAAGCCTGAGAAAGAACAAATGAGGGAGAGAGACAGAGACAGAAAGGCTGAGAATGCATCCTTAGCACATTGTGAAGGCCCCTGAAGCAAGCCTTACATCTGGAAAGGCTGGTTGTACTCCTTGGATTTTCCAGTTTCAAGATAACAGTAAACTGCCTTTCTTTTTGCTTAAATCAGTTTAGATTTGGTTTCTAATACCTGCAATTGCCTGGGGATAAATCCCTGACTAGTTTGCTACTCCACCACATGGATCACCCTGTTGAATAAAACAACAATCTTGATATGAGGCAAGTCCACTCTTGCTTACTTATTCTTTCTCTGCTGTCTTCATATTGGATTGACAATGCCTTAATAAGAGAATCTAACAGTTTCTTATTGCAACATCATTGCAAATTCATTCATTCATCCATTCATTCAACAAATGCTTACTGCTGCACTCACTATGTGCCATGCACCCTATGCCAAGGATTCATAACTGAACAAAAGAGGTAAACTTCAACCTTCATAAAGTTTACAACCTGGTGGGATAGAGCTGACATAAATTAATTCATAAAGAAAAAGGTAAACAATGAGAATATGCTGGATAGCTCATGTACTCCAGAGAAAAGTAATGCAAGAAAGAGAATAAATGAAATTGGATATGGAATGCCTGGGTATGGTTTTCTTTTGTTTTATTGCATTGCTTTTTAAGTAGATAGTCAGGGTAGGACTCTTTAAGAAAGTAATATTTCCACACAAAACTGAAGAAAGTGAGTTTCCTGTTGAGGAAGGAATGAGTCCTAGAACCAATGAAAGTGAGTGACTCAGTAGGATGTGTGGCAGACTTCTGATGCCCCACTAGAACCTTCTGCTGCTAGCTCTCTGAAGGAACTGGGCATATTTGCTTTATTTCACTGGACAAACAAGAATAGGAGTTAGGGATGCTGGTGTGTCTCAAAAATCATTGTTATTTCCAGGCTGTGATGTGAATTGCTGACTAATTTTATAAAGCACCTGGAGCTCCTCAGGGCAAAGGTACTATGTCAACACCAACATTAAACAAATAGCTATAATTGGCCAAACCCTCTGGTGGTGTAAGGCAAATAAAATATGTTCCCTCTTGGAAGTTCATGACGTCTGCCAGGTTTACCACTTAGCAACCTAGAATAAGCAAGAGTGAGGTAAAGCATTTTTTGGAAAGCCACTTATGCTATCATTGTATATGGCCTCCAAACTGCCACTGTGAAACGTTGACTATTTAACAGCAAATTAAAACTGAATGTTTTGTTTTTTGATTTCATTATCACAACAAGGTATTGAATAACCATTTAGAATATTATTCTTTATCACTTCCAGGGCAGTATTACTATTAGTCAGAAATAATAGTAGAGAGACATTTATTAGATAATAAAAACAGAACCATTTTTCAATTTCTGAAGCACATAAAAGTCTCTATTTAGCAAAAAGACTTTTTCAAGCATAGCATCTCTTATAGTTTCTCAACATGAGTTTTGATTAATAAACCAAACAAAAGCAAGAATGGTGTTTAGGATTCTAAATGGTAGGTGGAATATAAAATATATATATTTACAAGATTTCTATTTCCAAAAACTCTATAAGGAAATGTACCTAATTTTAAAAACTCTTTACTCATCCTACCCCACCTGACACCAAAAAAAAAAAAGGAAAAGAAAAAGGCATTTGTAAGAGAGAAAGCAAAATTGGGCAATTTATAAACTAACATCTAGATTTGAATTCTAACTAAACCAAGACATAGCTCGGGAAAAACCTGGTTTTACTCTATTAACTTCAAAGTTCATACAAAAATCACAATTATTAGCCATTCTATCAAGGGTATTAACCATCATTGCTCTTAGAATTATGAGGCATTTTTGCTGAACAAAATTTTAGATTTAATCTAGTATAACTCTTATTTCACAGATGAAGAGACTAAGTCTCAGAGAGGTCACTTAGCTAGGAAAATAAAAATCAACTATAATCCCTTGAGTCACAGCTACCATCAGTACTTTGGGATATCCTTCCAGATGTTTTCCTATGAATTAGTATATAAATATTTCTAATTTTTAAAAATGGACTATTTTATACATTATTTATAATTTTTTTCATTTAACAAATCAAGGATATCTACCATGTCAGAAATTATTTTTGTATATCAGGGTTCATCATATAGATTTACACTGCTGTACTGTTGGATATTTGGCTTGTTTTCTATTTTTATTATTTTTCAATAATAAATTATGACACGCTTAATCTTTTTACACATTCTTACTTCTTTACTTTGGATAAATTCTTAGAAGTGGAAATGATGGTGCACAGAATACAAAAACTTCTTTTTATTAAGGTTCTTGATAGTTATTATTTATAAGCCTCCTAGAAAGGCTATTCAAATTTTCACTCTCACTAATAGTGAGTCAGAATACCCCAACTTGAGACAATATTTGGTGCTATTTGCTTTATTTTTAAAATCTTTTTAACAATCTGATTAGAGAAAAATGTTGACCCATGGTTCTTCAATTTACATTTCTTTGAAGTTATGCTTTTATTCATGCTGCTGGTTAATTATTTGTTTTCTCATGCATTGATGTTTGTTGGTTTTCTGTAAGGATGTTCATCTTTATTCTATTGCTTTGTAAAGGTTTTTAAAACATGAAAGCAAGTACTCCTTTAGCAATGTTGGAAATATATTCCTTGCTTTATCATTTGCCTTTACATTTTATTTATGACATTTTTGATGTGCAGAAATATTTGATTTTTACGTACACATATCTATCAAACATTTCCTTCATATTTTTTGTCTTTGGCAATATAATGAGAAAAACCTTCCCCACTTTGAAATTACATAAATATTCCCCGATATTTTATTTTAGCATTTTTGACTAAATTATTTTAGTTGATATGTTAATACAATCTTATATGTTATATGTTATAAAATATTTTTATTTTATAATTTAAATTACATCCAATATATATTTTTATGTAAAGTAAAAGGAGGGAATCTAAATTTACCTTAGTTTCTCAAATGATTAACTGTTGCCTCAATACCATTTATTCACTAACGTACTTTTTCATTACTGAATAAAATGCTACTTTAATCATGTTATATCATGCATCTGTATATCAACATATCAATCTATTTTTCTCTCTGTCTATCTATTTGGAATCTATATTCTTTCCAAATGACCTCTATCTAGTTCTTAGCCTGAGCCACAGTTTTAATTCTTACAGTTTTTAAATAAAACATGTCAATGTCTGAAAGGGCAAGTTTTCCATCCCCCACTCTCTACCCATTGTGCTTCCTTCCAAATTTTTCTTGACTTTCTCATATGTTTATCCTGTAAGTGAACCTTTAAAACATTTTGACAAAATCAAAAATAAAATCTCATTGGTATTGACTGAAACTGAGATTGTTAAGAATTCACATGTCATGACATTAAATAGGTTTTCCCAAGGCATAATGAATAAGTGTAAGGTTTGGAAACAGACTACATAGATTCAATTCTAGCCTTAGCTCTTACAAGCACTATGACCTTGGGTAAGTGGCTTAATGTCTCAGAATCCTTGTCATTACATTTATAAACTGTGATAACAGTAGCTACTTCATAGGATTCTATGACATTAATAAATGGGCTAATATGCAATGTGCATGGCACTTAAATGCTTAATAAGTGTGAGATATTATTATGTCTCCAAGTTTTCTTCTTAGTTAAGACTTACACTGTTTTCTTCATCAAAAAATTCTTTAGATTTCTTTTCATTTTCATTCCCAGGTAGATTATTTTTTTTGTAATTAGAATCTTGTACTATTTAGAAAGATGTTTTATTATTTTTCCATTACAATTTCTGATTATTACTCTTTTATAGAAAAGCAAATGATTTCCTTAGTCTTATGTATTTGACCACCTTACTGAATGTTCACATTACTTCTAATAATTTTTCAAGTAATTCTTCTGGCTAGTGCAGATAATATCCAAACAGTTATAAAGCCACTTTCTATTTTATATTATATCTTAAAGTAACTGTATTGACTAGAATTTCCCAAATAATACTACATAAAATGATAGTGCTTATAATTCAGTTGTCTTTCATAGAAATGACTCACACTTAGAAATTGTTTCACCTATTGAAAAAGACACCATATTCTTCTGCTGTTATTTCACTTGCATTATTTTTTTCTTAATCATTAATGGATATTAATGTTTGATGAAATGTTATTCTGGAATCTGTCATTACAAACCTATTGTTCCCTCTTTTAACCTATTAATATGATGGATTTTGTGAGCAGACTCCCTCATAATAAATCATGTATGCATTTATGGAACTGACCTTATTTGACATGTAGCATGAGTCTTTGAACAAAATACAGGATTTGACTTGCTAATATTGTACTTAGAATTTTAGCTTTTTATTTAATAGTAACAATGGTTGTGGGTTTTGCTGTTACAATTAGGTCTACTTCATATAATGAATTATAAAGTTGATTTCCTTTTCATTAACTTGAGAAAAAATTTTAAAACTTTGTAACTATTTACTTCCTTGAAACTTGGAAATACTAAGAAAAACTAAGAAATACTTTGGGCCTGGTATCATTTGTGGAACTGTTCTTTTTAGGCAATGTTTTCATTTTTTTTTCCCAAGTTATTGCTTCATCTACATTATTTATTTCAATTTGTGGCAATTTTGAAAATTTACACTTTTGTAGAAAGGCATCTTTTCATCAAGATTTTTTGCATATATTATTATATGGGAACCAATAAAATTCTCCTCCTCTCGTTCCATGTCAATATAATAATATGGTAAATATATAACAAATATACGTATGACTCATCCCTGCGCCCCTCCCTTCCTTCCCCTCCTACATAATTTCACCAACTGTTAGGTTATAACTGCAATCCCATTCTCTTTCACCACAGAAAACTGGGAAAGAAATCTTAGGAGGTGAGAAGTAAAGCATCCTCTCTCAAGTTTTCACCATTGCCCAAGAGAAACACTGTCACCTCATGGCTGGGTCTCCATGCCGACAGTGCTCACCTCTGTGATCACTCTGCCCTAATCACCAGGGAATAATTTTCCACTTTCATCTTTAAAAAAGAGTGAGCATAATCTCCTCATAATCTAGCTAAGTAATTAGATTCCTCATAATCTAGCTAAGTAATTTAATAAGTATTTCATGAAATTCTCAAATAGTAGTAAGATTTATAACAGAAACACTTCTCAACTATTTGTCTCGGATCTTTGTCATGCCTTTGGATACTATTTAGAACTATTTCCTGAAAGAACATGTGCTTTTCACATTATACCACATTATATAACACTTAAATAAATGCTTAGGAGTGTTTTCAAATAGAAATTGAAAGTATTTTTATGCCCCTAACTGAAAAAGATCAACAGATCGTGCTAAACTATACTTAAGACGTCAGGAACCAGTGTTTTCTACAATTGCTTAAAAAAGAAAAGGCAAGGCAAATATTACAAAGTGAAACTTGGAGGAACCAAAGCTTCTAAAATAATGAAACCTTCTCTCCAGCAGATCCTCATGTTATTTATTGTGTTGATAATGAATCAAGGAAATTACGGAATAGAATAATGGATACAGTTTCTTGGCCTGGCATTAAGCTGGGTGTTTACTTCTCCTCACAACCCTAAAGAGGGAGCGCAAAGGAGAGCTGACGCTGCTATATGCCTTGTATCTGCCAGGCACCAGGAGCGATCATTTCATAGAAGCCATGGCATTTCACTTTGCAGCCATCTTTCAGAGCAGCTAGTACTGTCCTGATTTTGGAGATGAGAAAACTGAATCTCAGATCCCAAGTCCATATCTAACAGGTGACAGTAAGGCCTGGGTCCATGTTATTTAGACTGTATCATTTCCAGTTTGACTCAACATAATTCAAATGAGAATAACAGCTAACATTTTGCTAGTCGCTCAAAACGTATTGGGCACTGTCCTAAGTACTTTACTGTGTCATCTTCTCTTTGAATCATCACAACAACCTTAGATAATAGGTACCATTAAGGAGAAAACTGAGGTTTACAGAGGTTGACCTACCCATAGTCAGGAACTGGCGAGGGACAGGGACAGGATATGCCTGCAGACTAATTCTAGACACTTCGCTTTTAATCACCATATGCTCAGAAATGGCCACCATGAAAAGTAAGATGGCTGGATTTGGGAAATGATATCTATAAGGCAAATCTAAAGACTTGTCAAAAAACATTAGTATCAATTGTTTGCCACTAGTGATTTCTGAGCAACAGCTTCATTAAAATGTGACAATCTGTGCTCCATGGGACCTTTGTGACATCATGATAATTGCTAGAGGAAGTGACCGATTAGTCCTACATGAGGTGACTAGATAAATCAGCTTCCTAAGTTTTCAAAACTTATCTTAATGCTTTATATACTACTTTCTGGATAGTGTTCAGAGTTTATAAACCTTTTCCTTGATCAACAGTAAACAAAAAAAACAAAACAAAACATCAATTAGCTTTTTAAAGTATATAGTGCAGAAAATATGCTATTTTCTCACTTTTGTGACTATCCTCCATTTCTTTGGTGGGGCAGTGACAGTCAGTCACATTAAACTGTTAGAGGGTCGCACACCTGAGATAGAGTAACTCTTAAGCCCCTGGAAGAAATGTGATTTAATTCCTAGCCTTTATAATGTCCTGAAGTTCCCTCTCATTCTTTATTTATTCAGGATACACTATATGCCACTGTACTAAGCCTCCTTATTAACCAGCACAACAACCCCATGAGAGAAATACTTCAGTGTCCAAATATTAGAGCAGAGAGAAATGAGATGGAGAGACAGTAAGAAAGGCTGGTTGTACTCAGTCTCACCCTGCCTTGGCAATCCTGCTTTGCTGGGAAGTAGTGGTAAAGACACTGGCTTTATTGCACTCATTGTTCTCTATCTAAATATGCCCTATGAGAAAATACATTTCAGGGTTTTGTACAAAGCAAATCTTGTCTTCTCTGGGAAATGGATGCTGTTTTCTTCTCATCAATCAGTTCTCTTCTTTCCTGCTAACTTTGGCTACAAGGTGGATATGAGATAGATTTCCTTCCAAGGAAACACTATGATACTTACTACTGGAATACTCACTTTCCTCTTCAACCAATTTTCCCTATTTAAAATTCCTAATTAAAACAACAACTTTGTTACCTTTGTACTTTCTGTAAGATATTGCAAATCCCTTTTTAAATGGGCAGGGCATGAATAAATGGGAGGGAAGGAGGGAGGAAAAAAGGAAGGAAGGGAGGAACAGAGGGAGGGAGGTGGGAAGGGAAGGAAGGGAGGATAAAAGGAAATTAAACAGGCAAATATATCAAATGAACTGCCATTTTTATAGTTAAAATGATTTTATTTGTAACAAATAAGACCCTAATAAAATGCTAGGGAATAGAAATTATTTCTCTCAGTAATCTTGTCAAATAACATAAGGAATAAGGGTGGAATGCTGAAATAAATGAACTTCTTTGCAGGCAGAATTCTCCTTAGGCCTCCCGTTTCATCACAACTACTCGATGTTCCCCAAGAGTCAAACCTAAATCACAAGGATTTTTTTGAAGCTTGTCTTAAATATGGACTATTCTAAAATCAAACAGTGTAGGGTTGTAATTTATACTTTTATCTATAGCATCTTTTAGAGTCCCTACTTTAAAATTATAAGCAGTGTTATAATAACTACTAAAAGTATACTTGCTCTGATTTTACATAAATTGACAATATATATTATCTTTCTTATCCCATCTAAAATGGTGGATACTTATATTTCAATGCTATCAGATGGTAGGTCTTTAGAATCTTTACATGCCACTGACTGCCACCATTTGTGCCTGGCTACCCCTCTAAAAGCCATAGAGTCACTGAGCAGGGCTGAAGAGTACAACCAGCCTATCTTATTTTGTTAGATATTTTAAAAGCAATGACAGTTTGTAAAATATATTTTAGAAGTATTTTTTCCAGTAGATTTATGTCCAATCATGTATAAACTATGAATTGATATAAGTATTTTCACTATCGTAATGGTGTACCCTTCTTTTAGTTGCTGACATCCTGAGAAGACATTTTGTTTAATTAAAGAATGAGAAAATAGCACTGTGGAAGTAAACACTGAAGCCACACAGTTCTAAACACAAATCAGCATTGTTATGTTTGAAAGGAAATCATCCAAGGGAAGAGAGTATAAGCTGACAAGGGATAATGCAAACCTATGGAAGTAAAGAACCCAGGAATATCTGACTTCAGCTCTTCTGGCAGGAAAGGTCTAGAAGTTAATTTACTAAACATAAAAATCAGAACTATAAAACTCCTGGAAGAAAATGTAGGGAAGCATCTTAAAGATCTTGTGGTAGACAATGGTTTCACGGACTTCACACCCAAAGCATAAGCAATGAAAGAAAAAATACATAAAAGCAACCACCTCAGCATTAAAAACTTTTGTGATCAAAGAGCTTTGTCAAGAAAGTGTAAAGACAAACTACTCAATGAGAGAAAATATTTGGGAACCACATAGCCAAAAAAAGGTTCAATATCAAAAATACATAAAGAAATCCTACAATTCAACAATAAAAAGACAAACAACCAATTTTAAAAATGGGCAAGACTTGAAGAGATATTTCTCCAAAGAGGAAATACAAATGGCTAAAAAGCACATGAAAAGATGCTCAACATCACTAACTATTAGGGAAATGCAAATCAAAACCACAATGAGATATCATTTCACAGCCACTAAAATGGCCACCATTAAAATAACAGAAAATTACATGTGTTGGAGAGGATGTGAAGAAATAGGAACATTCATTCACTGTTAAGGGAAAGGTAAAACAGTGCAGCCTCTCGGGGAGACAGTTTAGCAGTTCCTCAGGAAGCTGAGTATAATTTACCATATGATCTAGCAGTCATGCTACTAGGTATATATCCAAAAGAACTGAAAGCAGAAACTCAAACAGATATTTTCACACCTATATTCATAGCAGTAATACTCATACTTGTCAAAATATGGAAGTAACCCAAGTGTCCATCAACTGATGAAGGATAAATAAAATGTGATGTATATATGTATATACAGAATATTCAGCTATAAGAAGGAATGAAGTCCTGATGCATGCAACAACATGGATGAACCTTGTATAGAATTTCTGTTTAGGCTGATGGTAAAATTTGGAGATGGATAGTAGTGATGGTAGCACATTACTGTGAGTGTAATCAACAGCACTGAACTATAGGTCAATGTGGTTAAAAGGGAAACTTAAGGTTGTCCATATTACTAGACTAAAACTTTAAATACAATATATAACACTGTACAACACAATGAACCCTATTAGATGATAGACTGTAGTTAGTAGAACAAGTATAAGAAAATTCTTTTATGAACTACAACAAAGGTACAATACTAATACAAGGTGGTAATAAAAGTGTGGTATATAGGAAAAATACACCTAATATAAATAATGGATAATAGAATTATTTTAATAATCTTTTGTTAATTGCAGCAAAGATAATTACTATTAAAAATTAGTAAAATCATTTTTTTAAAAGTGCTTTCATCAATTGTAACAAATATTCCCTACCAGTGCAAACTGTTGGTGGTCGGGTGGTGTATGGGAATCCTATATTTTTGTAAACACACAAGTTCTCTTTTAAAAAATTAACATTGTTTATATATTATGAAAGGTAAGCAATCCATAATGTATTAATAGAATGTATTGAATTGGTATTCTTATTATTTCAAATAACCTATTATCTGTCAAAAAAATCAAACCAAAACTCTGTGCTTGTGATCATGAATAGACTACTTAACCTCAGACACCTCACCTATTAAATGAATCAATAACAATAATGCATGTAAAATTCCTAACATAGTGACTGTTCACTCATTGTCTTATGAGACTATTTAATGGCATAATAACTTTTAAAGAAAAACATTCTGGAAAGTGGATGTGGCTCAAGAAATTGGGCTCCTGTCTACGAAATGGAAAATCCAGGGTTCAAGTCCCAGGGCCTCCTGGTGAAGGCGAGCTGGCGCGAGCAGAGAGCTGGCCCACACAGAATGCTGGGCCATGCAGCAAGCTGGCCCACGTGGAGTGCTGGCCTGTGCAGGGACCTGAATGGAGAGCTGGCACAGCAAGATGACACAACAAAAAGAGACACAGAGAAGAAGCAATAAGAGATGCAGTAGACCAGGAAGCTGAGGTGGTGCAAGAGATCGAGCACCTCGTTCCCATTCTGGAAGGTCCCAGAACCGGTTTCTGGTGCTGCCTCAAGAGAAGACAAGCAGACCCAGAAGAACTCACAGCAAATGGACACAGAGAGCAGACAATGTGGGGGGGGGGGGGGGGGGAGGAAGGAAAGAGGGAGGGAGGAAGGAAGGAAGGAAGGAAGGAAGGAAGGAAGGAAGGAAGGAAGGAAGGAAGGAAGGAAGGAAGGAAGGAAGGAAGGAAGGAAGGAAGGAAGGAAGGAAGGAAGGAAGGAAGGAAGGAAGGAAGGAAGGAAGGAAGGAAGGAAGGAAGGAAGGAAGGAAGGAAGGAAGGAAGGAAGGAAGGAAGGACATTCATTGGAAAAAATTTTATCTACTATGCTATTTATTACAGTTTTAAAATAAAAAGAAAACAAAAATACAATCCTTATAATCCCTACACCAAGTATTAATATAATCCTTAAATAATTTGTATGAGCCATTTTATGGACCCAAGTACTTTTGGACCTGTAGATATGTGTGATTCATTACAATGATATTCAAAAGAAATGATTTCATTTATTTCAGGTAATTTGTTTAACAAAATTAATAGGAAATTTTTTTTTAACTGTTTATTTTGGAGAATTTTCATGCCCTTAACTTTAAAGCACCTAAGCCTCCAAAGGCCTTTCATGGACATGTGCATGTACTGGAGATACATAGTTTGAAAGACAGTAATTTTTCTTTGTGAAACTTCCTGGTGTGAAAAAAAAATTATGAAGTCATTCTCTGGGTTTCATTGTAACATGAAAGGTTAACAGTAGCGGATAGTTCATGAGCATGTGTCCAAAATACTGAGAATTTTATTTAAAATAAACTTTTAAGCTTTTATGATTGGGAAGGCTAAAAAAGTAAAATTTCTTAGGATTATATTGGGAAATTTGAGAAACTGCTTACACCATTCAAGAAGGGTTTTTGTTTGTTCTTGCTTTCTGGAATGGCATCGTTTGTGAATAAATCATGTTCCTTAAAGGCTAAGTACATTCACAGAATTTCCATTTCTCTACCCAAAACATACGGGAAAAATTTACATATAAATGAAGAAACACACCATCCTTTAAAAAAAATCAGTTTCTTGACATATGGTCCCACCAATTGCTGCATTTTTAAGTCTCTAATAGATTCAGGATTAAAGGCATGGCATATTATTTGAAAGAATTTCCAAAGTGCAAGGCCAGCCTTGTTTTTCAGACAATGTTTCTTAAAATATTTGGTTTTGGATATGTAACCAAAGTCCTTGGCAGTGGATGCTCTAAAGAAATGTAAAGTTTAATAAAACTATGAAGATCAGTCCCAGATGTGGTTATGAGTAACTCCATGCTTTACAATAAAGTCTATTATATAAAGTTGAAATCTAATAGAGATCAGAATTCTATTCCTAGTGAACTTTAGGTAAATTCTCAATTCATTGTCAACATTTACTGAGCATCTCCTCTATGAAGTACCCATTTTAGGTTCTGTAGGATATAAGAAGAGATAAGAAAAAATCATGCCTTGACAAATACACACTATCAGGTTGGATAATCTTGGTGATATCAAAATAAATGAGATCTGGTTCTTGATCTACAGTACTTTCAATCTTTAGTGGGGAGGAAAATTGGTAAACAGTTTATTACCAAGCAGTTAGGATTATGTTAAGGTTTGCCCAGGATACTACTGAAGCTTCCAAACAAGTCAGGATGGTGGAGGGTTAGTTAGGGAAGGATGATCCAAGCAGATGAAGAGGACGGTACCAAGGCAGGGAGGAATAAGGGACAAGCAGAGAACAGTCAGTTCATTGTTCCTAGAGAGGGTCTTACAAGACCTGGCAAATATAGAGAGGATGCTGGTAAGGAGGCAGGCACTGTGCTATAAATATTCAAAAGGCTCCGGGAAACCACTGAAAGATTTTAGGCAAAAGATTTTGAAAAACAGGGCAGGGTAAGTTAATACTATGATCCACCTTTACCAATTATGGCAGACATTTCGACTGTTCACCAATTTCCAATTTTCTTTATCCCTCAGACCCCATAAGAGAATTGCACTTCCTTGCCTCCTTGAAGTTAAGTTACCTTGAATTGAATATGATTCATTTTTTGATGGTGTAAGCATTTAATTGCCATCACTGGGCTCTCTTAACACGTCTTCCACCAATGGGATAGAGTTCACCTATGGTTTCTGTGGAGGTACTGCTCTAAGCAAATGATGTGGAGACTATAGCCCTTGATTCACAGTGGGGCTGTCTATCACTGAAATAAAAAATCCCTATCCTGGTTCAAATGCCTAGGCAGATAATGGGGTACTTCCATAATTAACAAGCTAATACCCCTATTTTGTAATTTGTTCAATGAAAATAAGTTAAATATGTTCTTCTTAAAACTCTTCTGCTGCCTAAAGTGTATTTTTTGTCCTGGTAAATTAAAACAGCCCTTCCAGATTTTGGAATTGGTACTTAATAGGGCTTTTACTTATTTATTTACAATCTTTTTTTTCTTTTGGAAATTTGAAAAATGTAGACTACAAAGAGGAGGGTATATGTTTATTTTAATAGCCTTTAGAAAAAACTATATTGGTAATAAGGTATTAGTATTATGACATTTTAAAATAAGAGATTAACTCCTGAAAGTAAATACTATGCATGTTTGTATGTGTGCATTCTTGGTACTTAGTGACTCCTGCTTGGTTACTTCACAGTTCAGTTTCTAGCACCAGTTTGTCTCTACTCCTTGAGTACGCAAAGGAAGCCAGAGGTTTTTTTCCTAAGAGGTGCTTCTAAGCAGCTTCTTGGAAAATGGGAAATTAATTCACGGGCACTTCTTTGGATATGCTTTTAAACCGTCTATACTATCAGGAATTTAGCATTAACGTCACAAAAGGGAAACTGCTTATGCTTGTAAAATCAGATCATTTATCTAATCTAAGATTTTAAATGGATTAGGATTCAGGAGAAGAATATACTATGTCCATATATTATACAAATTAGATATTCTAAAAACGGTAGTGAAGGAAATGCTTCCTGAAATGGCAAAGTGTAAATTTGCCTGTAAAATCAGAATGCCTTGGCTGATCCTTTGAGATATGGTCAGGATGATCTCTTGGGTAAGGAACAAAACCTTTTCAAATTGCAAGCAAATTAGAAGACTAATAAAGATGTTGTGGATGGAAATTCATTTATACAAACCAGAACCTTTAATAGGAAACTGAGGTTGGTGGCCTAGGAAAGGATCTTATTTTATATTTTCTTGTACTAGGGAGTAAAGGAAAACCTATTTTTCACCTTGTTCACATGAACACTATACCTAGTATTAAATCCTCAGGAGAATGAGACATTTTATTGTGCAATTATTTTCACATGGCTTAACCATTTCATAAAATCGGAGATAGTGATTAACCCAGAGGCTCTTTCTCATTTCCTTTTCAGAAGTATTTAGCTATTGATGAATATGAACGTGCATGTGATTTGGCTGCCAAATTTGGAGAAAGGAGCCGTCAGTTCGCTGATTGCTGACTGTTGCCAGAGAGCTCCAAGCTTGCAGGGTCAAGAAAATGGCTGGGTGGAATAGCAACAGGTGTCAGACAGGCTGCTGAGCTGATGAGCTCAGCCCGCCTGACGACAGAAGAAAAGGGCAACCACGCAGAGAGCTTACAGGCAACCCCAGAGGAATCTCAGCCTCTTAGAAATCTGAGCTGAAAGAGGTTTCACAACCTTTCAGTTACCCAGGGCTGGAGCAGCAGAACTCATTGACAGAAGGAAGGAGCAGAAAAAGAAAGTCCAAACTAGTGAACATAACTTTCAAAGATTGCAGTCCCCTGTAGCCACCGTAGCCAATAGAAAATACCCTCAAACAGTCCTCAAACTCAAGAGACTTAGGGACACCCTCTGCTCAGGGGCAAGACCCTGCAGGTTGTGAGGGGATTATAATGAGTGACATTTACCAAGTGGGTAGTATGTGTCAGGCATGGTTCTGAGGGTTTTTTGAAATTTAACCTATTTAATCTTCACAAAAACCCTCTGAGGCAGATATTACTATTCACCTCACTTTATAGAAATGTAGGCAGAGATTTGAAGAAATTTGACCAAGGTGATAGAGTTAATACAGAACAGAGACAGAATTTTGAGAAGATGAGCCCAGAAAGCCTGATTCAGAGCCCACACTCTTAATCACCAAGCTTTATCATTCTTCAGAAAGAAAATTACCAAATAGGAAATTCCTAGTCTTTGTTTCCAAAAGTAGACACAACTATACACATGAAAAGATAAGGAACATGAGAATATAGACAATTATAGATATAAAGTGAATGCCAAGAAATATATAGTTGTTGCAAGAGATCCATTGCGAAATAGTCCATAAGGAGCAAAACCTTTTAAGGAGGAGTCCTTGAATTGGGTGGAACAAGTAGGAAGAGTGTTAAGGGAGAGATCTATGGCCTCATAGAGGCCTGGGTTCAAATCCCAGTTCTGCCACTTATAGGTTGCGTGAGTTTGGGCAACTTACTTAACTCTTTGTGTTTTTTCCATTTCCCTATATACATAATGGGGAAACAAAACCAATTTCAAAGGGCATTCATGAAGATTAAGCAAAATTCATTAAATATGGGTTTAGCACAGTACCTATCGCAAGGGAAAGACAGCATTTTAATTATTATTATCTAGTTGGGAGGAGATGGAAAGAGTGTTTCAGATGTGTAGCCATTTGATATTATTGATGAATTTCAAAAGGAAATATTGGATTATGTTTGCAAACTGATCTTTTCCTCTGGGCATATTAGATTATATTGGATTCATAGGTTTACTTGATTAAGTAATTATGTAAACCTCTTGTGCCAGTAGGGCACAATAGGCAAGGCAAAGGACAGAGTTACAGGCTTTCAATGTTGGAGTTTAATGTTGAAGTTTAATGAAGGTGGAACCCAGGGAGAAAGAGACAGAGCCGTTCGCTTGATAGTTTACAGCTGACCTTGTGGAGCAAACAGAGGACCTGAGCCCAGGGGAACCCTGGAAGCCTGAACCCTGGCAGAGGTCAGCAGCCACCTTGTTCCAACCCCTGAAAACAGACTTTGGTGAGGGAAGTAACCTATGCTTTATGGTCTGGTATCTGTAAGCTCCTACCCCAAATAAATACCCTTTATAAAAACCAACCAATTTCTGGTATTTTGCATCGGCACCCCTTTGGCGGACTAATACAAGATGAAAGAGACAACATGTGAAAACGAGAAACACAATGTCCGGTCACTCATTTCAAGTTGACTGAACTGGTTAAGTGTCTGGCTTATGCTTGGAAGTGGGAAGAGACGCTCACTTGGAGGGTGACTAGGGAGGCTCAGAGCCATAAACAGTCGTCATGAGATCATTTCAGCCAATAAATATACATTCTGTGAAGACCCAGGAGTGAGGGTTCATGATTAAGAAAAACATTCTATCTGTGGTGAGACAGACTGGCCTGGAGGACACTCTCCCCAGGCAGAGCTCTACTTGTTAAAAGGAGCATAGTATTTCTGACTGAAAGATCAGAAAACGGGACAAATTCATTAATTAAAGAAATGTCTATTGAATACCAAGTTGGTGCAAGGCTCTGCACCGGGTGCTAGGGTAACAACAAATGGGGTTAGACGAGCCAGGGAGGCCCCGGAGGCTCTCATCCTTGTGGGGGAGACAGACAGGAAAAGCACATGCTGTTTGAGAAGTGGTATTTTAAACACAAAACAAAAAGCTGTGTTCAGGCTTCAGGGGAAGCACAGAGACTTGCAGTTCAACACTAGGGGAGGGGAGGAAAGGCCTCCAGGAAGAGACAAGCCTCAGGAAAAGGAGGGTCTCAGTGGGCCGATCGGGGCACCGTATTCTGGTCAGAAGGAACAGTATGGATAAAGGCTGACAAACGAGGAAGGACAGCTTATTTAAGGAGCTACAGGGCACTCCCTATGAACAATTGCAGTTGGAGAGTTAGCAGGCCCAGTGAAAACATCATGTATTGGAGATGCTGGAGAGCCACTGAAGAAAGTGTAGGCTGGCTTTGCTCTTCAGAGAGGTCCCTGTAGGAGGAGAGGGAGGGAGAATGGGGTGGGTGGTGCAACTGGAGGCCTGTACTACGTAGAAAGGTACTGTATAGAGTTCTAACAAGAAAGAGTTGACAGTGTCACTGGGCAGTATAAAGGGGGCATCAGTTAATGGGCTGGTCATAAGCCTAATAAGGAAAGGTAAATCAGCTCGCTCTCTTTAGCTTCAAGTAGAGATAGCAAATGGAATTGGAAGATGAAGGTCCTGAACAGAAACTCAATAACATCACAATTACAGAATGCCCAAGTGCAGCTATCCCTCTCTATTTTCTCTCTCCTATCCTCTCCCACAATTTCTTTCTCTCTGTCCTCAATGATAACCACACCCTACTTCTCGCACCTCAGAACTGGTAAGTGGAAGTAGAGTAGCATGAGCACTGGGAGTGAAAGCCAAGACAGCCTAAGTACAACGAAGAGCAGAAGGAAAATGAAATGTGGAAAATACAGCTCTCTATACAACTATAAATATATGCGTGTGTGTGTGGCTTAAACAAATACCTCCACTCAGCCAGAAGTCTGAGACGCTTTGATTTTCCATTTTGAAGGGTGGATCATATTTTGACTTACAGTAGTATAGACGGGAAATGCAATCTGGACTTTGGAAATGTACTGGCTGCCAATCACTTTCAGGATAATGTAAGGGTCTTTTACCTGGGATACCAAGGTGGGCTGGCTCCCAGCCACCTGCTTTGCCTCATATCCCACCTTTCTTCATGAGCTTAATTCCTATGGATCCTTCTAATCACACTTTAAATAGCCCTTCCTCAGGGAAGCCATTCCTGATCTCCTTGACCAGTTCCAGTACCCTCTCATACACTTTGAGTCTTGTGTGCCTCTTTTCCTTAGCATATGCCACAGTTACAGTTGTGTAAGTGGCTGAGTGCATGCATACGTGTGTGATAATTTTATTAATGCTTGTCTTCTGCACTTGATTATAAACTCAATGTGGGCAGGAACCCTATCTGATTTGCACACCACTTAATTCTAATGCCTAAGAATGGTGAATGGAAATAAATGTGTGTAGCCATGGGAAGGATGATGTAATAAGAAATTGAAGAGGAAGGGGACTTGGCCCAGTGGTTAGGGCATCCGTCTACCACATGGGAGGTCCACGGTTCAAACCCCAGGCCTCCTTGACCCATGTGGAGCTGGCCCACACACAATGCTGATGCGTGCAAGGAGTGCCCTGCCATGCAGGGGTGTCACCCATGTAGGGGAGCCCCACACGCAAGGAGTGCGCCCCGTAAGGAGAGCCGCCCAGTGCAAAAGAAAGTACAGCCTGCCCAGGAATGGCACCGCACACAAGAAGAGCTGATGCAGTAAGATGACATAACAAGAAGAGACACAGAGGACAACAACAGAAGCGGACAAAAGAAAAACACAGCAAATGGACACAGAAAACAGACAACTGAGGCGGGGGGGTGGGGTGGGGGAGAAAGGGGAAAGAAACAAACTAAAAAAAAAATTGAGGGATGAAGTTGAAAGGGGATATCAAATATCAACATGATCTACTAACCATTTTGCCTTCCCTAACTATTATGTTCACACTATAGTTCTTGTTTCTAGACTGAATGGAAAAATATTGCTTTTTTAAAACACTTTCCTAAAATCTTGGACTACAACAATGTCTCTGTTGGGATTTGTTTTTTTTTTTATTCCCCCTCCCCCGCTTGTGGCTTTTGTGTGCTGTCTGCTCACTGTGTCCGTTTGCTATGGGCTCTTCAGGGTTCTCGCTTGTCTCCCTTTGTTTTGTTGCCTCGCCTTGCTGAGTAGACTCTCTATGGCGCCTGCGGACGGGGCAGTGCCTGCGGGCCAGCGGCGCTCCGCGGCATGTGGGCGAGCCTGCCTTCCTAAGGAGGCCCTGGGATGCAAACCGAGGGCCTCCAATAAGGTAGATGGGAGCTCATCTGATTGAGCCATAGCCGCTTCCCGGGTAGTAAACTTTTGTTAGAGCTCAAGGGGAAGTGACTGTTCTTGAGTTCTATAATTGTTACAATATAAGTTTTCTATATTACCTTTCAAACTAACTCAAAATTAAATGCAAATTGGAGAAACATTAACTATTTTATATGAAATCTTAACATTGTTTTTCTTAGGTCATTCATTGAAAGAATCACTCATTATTGAAAACCCATTTTTCATGGGTTTCTAACTATATAGCTGCCCCCCTAAAAATAAAATGAGTTGTTTTAATGCCTGAAGCCTAGTCCCTGCTTTCTTTTGCAATTGCAAAGACTCTTGGTAAATATGGGTCCAACAAAGATCCAACTGCTAAAGGTGAATCCTGCAGGAGATGGCCAACATGATACAGTTTTTTAATATTTCTTCAAGGAAGTGCAAGTAAAGAAGGTAAAGTTCAAATTAGTGAATTTTCTTATTGCAGATAGAGTTGTCACATGGAGAAGTATGTTTTCTAGAAGAGAAGGTGAAAGCAATAGATAAAATTAAATTGTAGAAATATCTGAGAATTTCCATTACCCATGACCCAGATAACTGTGAACAATATGCAGTTGCCTATATTCATCTTTTCATAGAATAAAGTATCTGAGACCCAAATATATTTTAAAGTTTTAAGAGTTTTCAGGGTGAAAATCACTGGGAAAAAATAACTCTGACTTTTTCTAAGGCTTTGAGAAAAATTAAGCTTCTATTTATTTACTTAAACTTTAGTCAGATAAATACCTCTCTTGGCCTGTTGTCAATTGTTCATAATTTGTTTTGACTTCCAGAAGGTGTAATGGTTACACAGAAGTGTGTGTGTGTGTGTGTTAACTGTTTCTGATCAATGGTAGTTCCTATTAATCTCTATTAAAGGAAAAATTTGTGTAATGTATGGCTAATAATATTGGCCATTTCATAAAGACTGATTTTTGTAGTTTAAAACATCCTGAAACATCTTAGGGTAGAATTTAGAATATGTCAAAGGATCTATCTATATTACAAATGTATTAATCAACCTACCTGAAGGGGGTTGGGGAATAGGTGCTGATCTAAGTAACTTTGGAATGAGAAGAGTCTAACTCAAAAGACAAAAGAAACTCTACCTAAGCACTATACTCAAATTGAAAAGGTTTTATTTTTTTTGCCACAAGGGCACAAGTTAACACTTCTAATACTGCCATACATCAAAATACTGTACTTGAACAATTAAGTAAGTAAATGGTAGCTCAAGGGAGCCAGGTATCTCACTGTTGGAGTATGAGGTTACAGGTAAGCAAAAGGAGGAGGTTAGAATGATCCATGGATTAAGTGGATTCAAGTTGGAGACATCAGAATAAACCAATATTTAGCTTAATATATATATATGTAAATGTGCATATGTATATATTTGTGTATACATAATATGGTTGCAAATAGAAATATCTATAGATAAGTGTACATACACAGGTTAGTAATATATACATATATTTCCTTGCTCTCTTGGCCAAGAGGGCCTAGTATCGACGACACACCGATAGTAATGAGCACCCCTAGCACTCAGATCTTAGATTCTAATGTCATTCTCCAAGAAAGGCAATCAGGGATCCTTGGAGAAATCACTGATTCTAGGACTGGGACAGGAAATACACAAAATTAACCTGGAATGCCAGAAAGTAAGGAAAAACTCAAACTGACCCACAATGATGGGGATATGTCAAAGGGAAACAAGAGCCAACTGAAAGAGCTCTCAATGGCCACAGCTGGAAGAATTTAAACAACAAAATTAAGTAGTATTGGACCATAACCCAATGTATAAAATAACTATCCATCAGACCATACTTTTATATATATATATTTTTATATATATAATATATATATATATGAATGGATAAAATAAATAAATGGGGCGATTAACAAATCTCCCATGGAGAATTTCAAATAACTTATATATATATAAATTCTCCATGAAACATATGACTCATTTAAAGGATGGTTTACTCAAAGGCAAGAAACAATTGACACAAGATTTGTGTTTTCTATATGGAAGCATCTTTCAGGAAAACAAAAAGAGGAATCAAGAATGGTTTAGTGTTTTGTGATGCAAAAAACCAGAGGGGAAACTAGGGAAGAAATGCAGTTTCAAACCAAAATGAAAGAAAGGTAAATTTCAGCAAATTGATAAAATGTTACCATCATGATTTTTGTTTCTTACAGACAATACTCATCTGCCCATTCCTACTTCCCCATCTGGATCCTGCAGGTCATCTCACCTGAAATGTTCATTCTTTTTACATATTTCTAACCATTAAACAGCCAGCCCTATTCAAAGGTTAAATGTGTTTTCCAGCAGGTGTACTCATTTTACTTCAGATTCTCTGCCACAAAGAGCCGACCTCTTCTGAGGGCTAGTCCATTAATTACTGCATCCTTTTCTCTCTTCTCTTTAACAACCACAGTCCTTCAATCACTTCATATATGACAAGGCATGAGTTTACCTATGCCCGTGTCACTCCCTCAGTCCTCTGCAGTTTGCAGCCCAGAAGTGAGCACAATACTCCAGCTGAGGTCTGAATGAAGCTGGGTCAAGTGCATTCATTATCTCTTTATTTTTGGTCAATTTAATACTATTAATATAATAGAATGTAATGTGAAATCTCCAAAATAGGTTTCCCATTTACCCTTAAAATTGAATGGCAGATACAAATAATGCATTGTATGTGATTACTGTGAATGAGGTTAGCACATTATTATTTGGTTGTGAATATCATACTTGGCTTCCTGGAGGTTTTGACTATTCATGTAGCAAGCCCCTCCTGTGACTACACAGCCAGAGGTGCCCCCGGTCTACCCTTATTCTAAAAAAAAAATCAAAATCACATTCTTCTTTGCTCTAGCTACAAAGATGTAGAATCAGAACTGAACGGAAGAGTGAGGACACAGAACTCTTTTAACCTCAGTATTTAATCTCTTGGCATTTTTCTGGATGTCTCAAAATACATATATTCCTGTGAGAAATATCACTGCTTATCTAATAAATCAGGATGTCATACAAAATTAACCAACTGTAATTCAAGATATATTTCTAATCTTAGACTAAATTATATAAAATAATATAATTTCCTTTGTAAACTGAGAAAGGTCTGCTGAAACAAAATGCTTACTGTAGATAATAGATTTCCTTGAAATACACTTAAAGGCCTATTATTGATTCATGTGATTCAGCTCTATCAATTCCATTAACCAAGATAGAGATATTTTAAGCATTAATGCCTTCAGGAGTATGCAGCACAGATAAATATGTCCCCCAAATTACAAATCTCTAAGGAAAAAAACAGCAAATAATGAAAGGCAGCCAAATTTCTACCTTAACCAAGTTAACTCAGTGGTATCATGGTTTTCTTTAAATCAAGAAAGAATAATGGTAATCTGAGAAAGTTTATTTTTGGTAGACTTAGATTAAATAATACAATCAACAGTTACAGAATTTGTTGATCAGAATCTGAGGAAAGGAAAAACATATTAATCAAGTAGACAGGTTAACAAAATAATAGATTACCAAGATGGCATTTAAATAAATTACCAAAGAAAAATATATCCATTAAAATATATCATTTTCAGTCCTTAAGAGAGAAATAGTGAAATTTATTTTACAATTATGTTCATAGATAAATGTCCAAGAAAGGAATACTCATTCCAACTCTTCACATGTGCAGTAACATATAACATAGATGAAACACTGTGTCCCTTCCCAAAGTATTTTGATTTGAGATTTTTTTTTTTAGGCAACATGGGAATGAAAGAGATTCTTTCACATGCTAGTATAAAGGTTCCTAAATGTATCATTTTGTTGATGAAAAGATGCAAAGCAAATGGCAAAAGGCACAAGGGACCTCAGTTTAAAAACAACAGATGCAAGACTGATGTACTGGTTGCTTCCTAAATCCTGTACTCAGCAGTTTGGAGCACTTAGCAGTGATGAATAGGCATGAAGAATCAGGTAATGAAAAGCCATTTCTTTGGAAATGAAAGTGTTTCTCTTTTTTTCCCCTTTTATCTGTTGGCTGTCCTGACTGAAGCTCTGAAGAAACCAGGGATACAGGAGGAGTGGGAAAAAGCATGCAACTCAGATTGCCCAAAGGAGATGCTCATCAGATAGTGAATGAAAATAGATTCTGGGGAGAGGTGGGGAGAAAGTGGCAATTATTTTCAAAATCCTTCTGATGTGTTATTGCTTTCAAAGTAGTGGATCTTCTCAAGATAAGGCTGTTTGGTATGGGTAGACTCATGTCAATCAAATATCTTTTACTCACACACAAATCAAACACTTGACTACTTTAATGCTAAAATCAAATTCTTAGCACCAATATGAAACAGCCAAATCAGATAGCTGGCAAAAAGAAATAGTAAAAATGGAAAAATATACTGTGACTGGTTATCCCACATCCCAGAACTCAATTCTTCTTGGTTTTAAGTAAAATTTTATTATATTATCTAAGGTATAATTTTAGGGAAAATAGATAATAACCATCCCATACATTCTTTTAAAAACAACTTATTGTCCTGGTCTTAGAAATGGAAAAGATTTCATAGCTTCTAGAAGCTTTGGTGTCCATCTACATTCTCTTTCCATACTGCTATTTCATAATTATTTTCATGGAGTCCATTTTCCTCGGCAATTGAACTTTTGCTTGAAGCATTTCAAGCAGAGGGAAGTGATCTTGTGAACTGACAGATCACAGTGAGAACAGCTTTACTGGGAAGTTTCTCTTAAACCCCACTCGTACACAACAAAAGTCAATGTCCAAGCTCAAGATCATTTTCCATCGAGATTTCAGGTCTACATAAGAGTCACACAGGGTTGCCTCACTGTTGCCATTGCAAAAGGAGCAGGACTCAGGATTCTAAAACATGATGCTAAGATGAACTATGAGAATGCTGTGGTTTTCATTCAAGACTATGATGTGGGAAGGCCTTACTTTAGATAGGGAACATAATTTTATTCAGATTATCCTTTTATGAGCACCATAATTTCTTCAATAATATTTTTTTTTTAAGATTTATTTTTTTAATTTATTTCTCTCCGCCCCCCCCCCCCCCCCCGAGTTGTCTGCTCTTTGTGTCCATTCGCTGTGTGTTCTTCTGTGACCGCTTCTATCCTTATCAGCGGCACCGGGGATCTGTGTTTCTTTTTGCTGCATCATCTTGTTGTGTCAGCTCTCCATGTGTGCAGTGCTGTTCTTGGGCAGGCTGCACGTCCTTTCACACTGGGTGGCTCTCCTTATGGGGTGCACTCCTTGCGCGTGGGGCTCCCCTATGTGGGGGACACCCCTGTGTGACACGGCACTCCTTATGCATATCAGCACTGCACATGGGCCAGCTCCACATGGGTCAAGGAGGCCCAGGGATTGAACCACGGACCTCCCATGTGGTAGGCGGACACCCTATCCATTGGGCCAAGTCCACTTCCCAATAATCAAAATTTAATGAAATTCAGTACATGGGCTTTCTTCCTTTCAATTATTTACAAGCAAGTTTATTTCTGATTTTCAAAGAGCTTTCAAATACTCTATGATCTTCTCAGAAACTTGTGAGGAAGGGACAGCATGGGAACTAAAATGTATCAACTATCTTACGGTATATCAGGTGTTACGATTTTTAAATATCTCATTCCACTTTATGTGCACCCTTAGGTCAAATTTCCCTCTGATCATAGTATTATAAGTACGTGTGCTTCCCCTGAGACATTGAGGTGTTTATATCTAATGAACACCATGATTTGTATCTAAGCCTCCTAACTTCTACTAGGAAGCTTAGCCAGAACTCTGTATTCCATCTTGCATACCATGAACTTCATGGTCTGCTTAAATCTTAGAAGATGGAGGGCTCTATTCCCCCTTGAGATCAAGGCAAAATTTACTTGAAGATCCCAATTTCATGATCAGTAACAGTGCAAAGCTCCCTGGTAGATTTCTGATAATTTTCAAGGGTGGGGCTTACCAACCTCTCTTGCCAACATAATTCAGCTTCTTTTGGACTGGCATACTACCGCCATCACCAAAATCACTTACTTCAAGCTCTACTGAGTGCAGTATACATAATTAATGATCTTTTTGTTCTGTTGTTGTGGAGGTGTCTATTTAGGAATTTAATGTGCTTCCCTGGTTTTCTCCTCTCCCTGACCTTTCTTTAATCTCTCTTCTTCATCTCCTCCATTCTCTTTGGCCCTTGTATTAGGGTTTTCCAGAGAAACAGAACTGAAAGGAGATGGATATATTATCATTATATATTTATACCATCATCATTATATATATAGTATATATATAAATTATATATATATGTTAAATGAAATTTATTATAGAAATTGGCTCACACAACCACGGGGATTGGCACGTCCAAATTCCATAGGACAAGCTGCAAGCTGGGAACTCCAATGAAGTTTTTGATGAATTCTCCAGGTGAAACTGGTTGACTGAAGTAAAGATAGAAATTCTTCTTTCTGACTGCTGAAATCATCAATTCTCCATTTAAGAACTTCAAATGATTGGATTGAATTTCTTTCTTTTCTGAAGGCAATCTCCTTATTGATTATAGATGCAATCAAACATAGATGCAATCAGTTGATGACTTAAATCCATGAATACCCTCACAGTGACAATTAGACCAATGCTCGCTTGACCAAACAACTGAACCTCATAACCTAGCCAAGCTGGCACATGAACTGAACCATCAAGGTCCTGTAGCACCAAATTCTCCCTCTGTTAGGAACAGAAGCTTTCCAGCTCAGAGCACCTGAAGGTCTGCTTGCAACCAATCCCTCAAGGGAGTTCTTCTTATCCCCAAACACATCTTCAAAGTGTCTCTTCCAGCAAAGTCATTTCCCTTCCACAAGAAGAATTCTGATACCATTTGTTAGGGCGATATAATTTTCTTCATCTATGTAGGTGAGTATTGTCATCATACCTTCTTTCTCTTTGATTTTCCTTCGTTACCTTACCTAAAATTTATATATATGTATCTTTTTTGGCTGCCTGGAACAAGGTGATGTTTAAACAATGTATCATCTCACTGGATTTTTACAACAAATTTGGATGATAGGTACTATCATATTTTTCTATTATGAATGAGGAAAGTGATATTCAATAAAGTTTAGGTAATTCACTCAAAATCAGGCAGTCAACATCAGAGTTGGAACCTAGTTCAATATGGCTCTAAAGCATGGGTTCCTTCCTTTACATGGTACTAACTTTACATGGTTCAAGGGAATGGGAACAATATGACACCTCAAAAGTTTGGTCTAAATACACACACACCCCTTCCACACTCACCCCTCAAACCTCAGCTGCTTCTCAAACTCCTTGTTACTGGGGTGGAAGAATGGGGGGTTAAATATTTACTTGTACAATATCTTGCAGGTGTGATGTATGCTACAAGCACTTTCCCTAATGACCTCTTCTCCAAACCTTACCATCTCTATCAAATTAAGAACCACAGCTTTCAATGCTCTTTCATAGTTTGTACCAAATGTTTCCCAACAGTGCCAGGTGTCGGTGGTGGGGTGATGGATGGAAGCCCTCTATGATGACATGCAGGCTTGTTTCATAAGTTCACAACTTTTACTATATATATCATTTACGTACGTTCATGTATGACTAATATACTTCAATACAATTTCATTTAAATGAAAAAAAAATTAGAGAGAGAATGGAGTTTCTGGAGCAAACCGGACTGGTAAGAAGAGGGGGAATCTTGGAGTTTAAGGCAGCAAAGGGGCTGAGCAGCAGCAGGAACCCCCTTTAGTGCACAGAGCCTTCAATAAAGACTCCTGCTCACATTTACAAAAAAGAACCACAGCTTTAAATCCTTAAAATATTGAAAGACTAGAGATAATTTTCTAGGGTGTGTGCTGGTCAAAAATTATATATTTAATTCTCCGTGACCTTTCATAATAAGGCAGGAGTAAAACTTTATTCTAATGTGCAAAGGGATTTCAAGGTTTCAATTATCAATCTTAGCTAACAAAAATATTAGATATTTTAAATGAAATACAAAAATATGGCATATTCTATGCATTTCAAAGGCTCAAAAGAAATTATTTTTCTTATGAAATCTCCATATTTTTAATACTTCTAATATCAATATTTTTCTTGAGATGAAAAATGTACTCTTTTGAAAACCTCTAAAATTAAAGCAACATCAAAATGAGAAACTGAAGAATAACAGTGAGAAAAGTCTAAGAAGATACTGATCACTTTATAATAAGGTTCTGGCCATTGACTGAGCACCTGTCTTTTGATAAGAACTGTGCTAAGCATCTTACATACAATATCTCATTTAATACTCATAAGATTACTATTTTATTTAATCCTTAGCCATATTTTCTAGGTGAGGGAAAAGATGTGAAGGCAAATTACACAGTTGCCCAAAGTCATATAGCTCCTAAAGTGAAAGAACAAGGATGGAATCATGGTTGACTGACTCCAAAGCCTGCAATGCTCTCCATGTATCATGTGGCCAAGTTTGTGAAAAAAAAAAACAGAAGACACAGGTGTTGTTGTTTAGCACTGATCCACAAGTCAATTAGAGAACCTTGCCAGGCAGCAGGTAATCAAACATTAAATTGTGCAGTCCTTTCTGTGTTAATTGACTTTTCTTTCTTTCCATGTCTCACCTCCTTACTCCCTTGCTGGTATTTCCTAGGTTCAACCTTCCAGTCAACCATTTGCATTCATATTCTTGCCTCAGAGCCTGCTTCTGACAGTCTCCAACTTGAGACACCTGCACAGTAGCTCTAATAACAACCTACCACTTTGTGTCACATGACCATTCTATGCCAGCCTTTTCTGAGCACTTTACATATATTAAAATATTGGGAGGTAAAAATTATTAAAACCATTTCATGGGGAAGCACACATGGCTCAAGTGATAGAGCTTTCCGCCTACCGTATGGGAGGACCTGGGTTTGATCCCTGGCACCTCCTGGTGAAAAGGAAGAGAAAGCGTCCCTGAGCGGCAAGCCAGTGCCCATTAGAGGGCCCGTGTGGTAAGCCAGTCAACGCAAGTGCCCACGTGGTGAGTGCAAATGCCCGCGCAGTGAGCCAGTGCCCATGCGAGTGTCCACGCGAGTGCCCACGTGGTGAGTCAGTGCCTGCGCGAGTGAGTCACACAGCAAGGTGATAATGCAACAAAAGAGAGGCAAGGGGAGAGTTAAGGTGAAGCGCAGCAGAAACCAGGAACTGAGGTGACGCAATTGACAGGGAACCTCTCTCCACATTAGTAGTCTCCAGGATCAAATCCTGGTGAATCCTAGAGGAGAGAAAATGAGAAGAGAAGACAACAAAGACAGCAAAAATAGCAGGGCAGGAGGATGGGAAAGGGAAAAAATAAGTAAATAAATAAATCTTTTAATAAAATTTTTTTCACAGATGAGGAAAGTGAGGCACAGAGAGGTTAAATAACTTACTGAGGGTCACATAGCTAGAAAGTAGTGAAGACCAATTTGAACCCCAGAAATCTGGCTCCAGGGTTTGTGCCCTATAGACAGCCACTACACAGGTTGTCTATCTGAACATGGAAGCAAAATACTACAGCCATGTGAACTGGGCCATACAGAAGTACAAGGGGCTCCAGGGGTACATAGAGAGGCCCAAACTCTACCTGAACACAGCGAAAACCAAGCAAGTAAGGTCTGATGAATTAGCAGGGAGTAACCCAAGTGAACAGTTAAACAAAATGTGGTATAAACATACAATGAAATATTAATCAGCAGTAAAAAGGAATGAAGTCTTGATACATGAGACAACCTTGAAGAAATCATGTTGAGTGAAATAAGTCAGACTCAAAAGGACTACTATTGTATGAACTCACTGATGAAATAATTAGAATAAGCAAATTCATAGAGCCAGCCACTAGAATGTAGGCTACAGGGTGCAGGTAAGGAATGGGAAGTTATTGCTTAAATTGTACAGACTTTCTATTTGGAATTATGGAAAAGTTTTGGTAATGGATGGTAGTGATGGTAGTACAACATTGTGAATGTAATTAAGAGCACTGAATTGTATATTTGAATGTGGCAAAAAGGGGAAATGTTAGGCTGTATATACATTATTAAAATAAAATTCAAATAAAACAACACAAACAGTGAACCCTAATGTAAACTGGAGACTATAGTTAATAGTATAATTACAAAATTTTTCTTTTGTCAATTATAACTATTCAATTATAACAAACACTAATACAAGGTGTTAACAATAGGGGAGGCACATGGGAACTTTGTATTTTAGCATGATTTTTCTGTAAACCTTCAACTTCTCTCTCTCAAAAAAAATGCAATAGAGGAGAAGTATATTCCAATATACAGTCCAGTCCATCATACAGTGCTAAAAAATCTTCAAATTCCATGGATCCCCATCAAAGGAGCTACAGGAAGCAGTCTCAAGAGTCATGGTTTGGTGTTGTTGACAAGCTGGGCTCTAGCCTCCCAAGACCTACCTCAAAAGTGCAGCATTTATATCAAGTTTCTCTTCAACTTTATATATCTATAGCTATGACATATCTATTTCATAAACCAAGTGATTGCCTAAAGTTTTACTTGAAGGAAGCATTCTGTGACCTAAAAATATGTTTGTAACCCCTATACTAAAGAATGGATATATGTAGAAACTAAAATAAAGAATCTGTATGGTGGAGTAATGGGGTAAATAAATACACAAATAGTAATAGCTGGCACTTAAAATATGAAACTAGAAAGGCAGAGGCTAGCTGGGCAGGACTTTATGTTATGTTGTTCACAATATCGATCCAATACATTTTTGGCAAGAGAAGAGATATTATGAAGGAGATGGTTGTTTTAGAGTTTAGCTTGACAATTGTATGCAAGATATACAAGAAGAGAAGTAAAGAGCCATACATGGAGGCTGGACTGTGTCTGAGGACTGTAACAGGTACTGAGAAGAAAAATATTGAACATGTATATGCATGTTATAAATTTAGAAATGGACATAACTAATCAGTCACAGAATTATTCTACACAATTTTGTCTTGTCAGAAAGATAAAATATACACAACATCAAAAAAAGAAACCTGTAAAGGAAAGTGACTAAACCAACTATTGAAGAAATAATTATTGTCTGAGACAAGAAGGAGATTTGGAGCAGTATTATTTGGATTTTGGAGAGGAACACAATTCAGCAGGATGGCAAATGCAGTTAAACTCTCCCAAGTGTCACACATCACAAGTGTGGGAATTATTTATGCTCATGTGACAATTCCTACAAAGTTTTTACTTAAACACTTGGACTACTTTCTGAAAAATTGAAATTAATCTTGAAAGCACCAAATTCCAGGGACACAATTCTGGAAATGTAATTTTAACTCCAAAGCATTTATTGAGCACCTACTATACTAAGAAATAAGGATCTAATGATGAAGGACATGGGTAAGACAATTCACTAAGAGGAAATCCATCTTGCATGAGATCTTGGCTGATTCATCACGGAAGGGCTCAACAGTTTTCCAAGGAGACAGCAATTTCTCCCATGATACAAGTCAAATCAAAGGTATTGTCTCTGGTATGTGCACAAAATTCTAAGAATGTGATATAAAAGCAATATAGAACTAATGCATGAGACAAAGGTTGGAATATGTCTGCCACCAAGCAACTGAATAACTCTAAGCCACATGATTCACCTAAGCCTAGTTTCCATATCGGTACAAGAACAATAGTTGCTATTTATTGATTGTTTACTGCATGCCAATTGCTATTATAAGCACTTGAACGATCAACTTTCTCATTTAATCTTCACAGCAACCCTACGAATTGAGAACTATTTATTATCCCTATTTTACAAGTGGGGAAACTAAAGCACAAAGAGATTTGATAACGTACCCAAGACTGTACCCTTAGTAAATAGATAAATATGGTCATGGATTTTCAGGAAAATTAAAAGAGATGATGTCTATGAAAGGCTTAGACTCTACCTGGCATTAATACCCTCTCAAAATGTGAAAGTTATTCTTATCATCTTTATTATTTTTATAGCATGTTATTTTTCCTCACTCAAAACATGGTACAATAACATTATTTGAACAATGTAAAGGATATTTAATTGAATCGTTCCCTAGCCATGCAATTTTTGTTATTTATCTTTTTCTATGCAAATTCTCATTCATTAAGGAAAACTTTAGAGTACCCCTCAAGTGCAACACAGTGCTAGGTGCTAAGGATATAAAGTTGAACCAAGTTGTCAAGGTGGCTACTCTGTAGAGCAGCTAATAGAATAGAATATGATTTGTTACTATGCAATTTCAGAGGTCAGCTGGATCACAGAAGGTCCCTTGATATCAAAAGACTTGCAGGAAAGGCTTGGTAGAATGTGGTCAGTCTTTAAAATGGTGACATTCTGATCAGCCTTACTTTTGGCCTCTTTCAAAAACAAAATATTTCATTGATAATTATCTGGAAAATAGAATTTTTCAACAAATACTGTCTTCCTTTAGGACTCAAATGCCAAAGGTTTAAAATGTTAGTATCTTATTTTATGAACTTGTTGATTTAACTTTCTTCTTCTCTAGAACATCAAAGATCTCTCCATTATTGAGCCAAATACTTGTTTTATATTTACTTAGAAAACATATACACATACACATACAACATACCTATCATCACATACACATATATATATATCCACAAAGCAACCCAATGACAGAATTTCTGATACTATTTCTTTAGACTAGACATGATGAGAAGCAAAGGCCTGAGATGGAAATCTTTAAAAGGTGTTGAGAAGCTGTGAAGGACACATAAATATCATGTGAGTTATGTTTTCCCAGTTACTGTGAATGTTGGCATTAAAAGCCATAAGGTTGCCATCTTACCTGTGAAAAAGGCTGATATTTAAAGTTAGGCTTTGGAGAGAAGGGCTTAAGCAAAATACCCAAGGCTGAGAGGCTAAGGGTTTTCTATAGGAGGGGACAAATACTTCAGAAAAAACTCAGGGTTTACTCCTGGGATTCGTTTATCAATGCATTATTTCCCAGCATTCCATTAAACTGAATGACATTAATGTCTAAACAAGACTGAAATAGGACAAATTAACAATGCAAGATGTAGAATCACAGATTTTTAAAATAGCGTAATAGTAATCATTTATTTCAACCTCCCTATCTTCAGATTTGGAGGGAAAACAACAACAAAAACAACAACAGAAACTCAAAGGAGCAGTTCCCTTATAAGACACTAGGACTGCTTAGTACCTTTTTTAGAGTTTTGGAGCCACAGCAGAAACCTCACAAAGAGGGCCCTGTATGAAGCAATGGTGAGCACTGAGAGCCAAGAATATTAAAGTGGGAGCTCTCCTGACCTCTGAGAAAGTGCTGATGATTAGAAGAGATGAAAGAAATTCATATCTGCTAAGCTCATGGCATGTAGGAGTTATTATGGCCTATAAAATTACAAGGCTACTCAATAATTTTCCTTAATTTATATCTTATATTTATCAGAGTCCCCTGTGAAATATCACACAATAAAAGAGAACTTAAATTTACAAATATTTAAACTCCCCCAGTTTTGGTTAAAGTCATATTATATTTTATTGTCAGTGTTTCCCAGAGACTGGTCAAATTTTCCAGTAAATTTCAGAGTGTTTTGAAGAAATCTTTTTAAAAGCAGGTTACATATATATATGGATTTGTGACATTCTAACATAAACCACAGAATGGTTCCTATCAAAAAGTGAGCAAAGCTGAATCATATTGCCTTCTCTTTCCACTGTGATTTTTATTCCTTTGAAGATAAAATTCAAAGCAAATATCTTAGACCTTCTGTTTGTCACCCCAGAGTTATTTCCAGGCAGCTTAGGAAATCGCACATTTCCAAAATCAGGTCATGAAACTGGAACTGAAATCTATTTAATATGTTCATAGAACAGTGCCAACCACTAGCAAGTGGAAAACAACAACAATAAAATCAACACTACACTCTATGGAAACTCAAAAAACAGAATCAATATGTGAAATGTTAATTGCAAAATGCCCCTTAATTTTACAGTTAAGCATTGTAACATTTCTGTCACATTTCCGCCCCTTTCCCTGCCATACTATTTTGTATAAAACATTTTTTAAAAAACAGAGCAAAACTTCCTTTACTGACTCCATATAGTCATCTAGCATCACTGACTTTTCCCAAATTGTCTGACACTTTTTTATGCTTCTTTCTTCAGCAGCCTCTCCAATTCCCCACTGTCACTATCCTATAACCTTGCTAAGTTCTTTTACTCTCCCTTCAGACATGGCTTTGAATTCTATTTCCCAGAGAAAACTCAGCTTTTCACTACATTTCCCTAATCTCTACATTATCTACATTCATTCTCCTCTTCTTCCCCTCATCTCTCAGAGGAAACAATGAATGTTCTTCACTAATTTCTAACTCCTGTATCCTTATGTTTCCTTCAGGACATATTCTTCTCACCCTTAAAAATTCCTGTGACAGTTTGAGATTATTTTTGTGAATCCCCAAAAGAGAAAGATTATGTTTATAAACTCATCTATTTCTCTGGGTGTGATACCCTTTGGCTGCATTAGATTCAGCCCCTGATTAAATTACCTGTTAAGATTAGGGCTTTGATTTGACCACTTCAGTAAGGTGTGACTTGGGTTGAGTACCCGTCCCTTGGTGGACCAACATAAATGGACACTCACTCAAGAAGAGAGAGAGCACTGTCATTTTTTACCCTGGGGTCCCAGGAAGAAATGGGCCATTTGCCTGACAGCTTACAGCTGACCTTGGGAAGAGAGCCGAGATGACATAGGAAGTCCTGAGAGACCAGCCCTATGCCAGGAGAGAGAGAGGAGAGGAAGCCCGGAGGGAAAGGAGAGACCAGGCAGAGATCAGCAACCATCATGCTTCAACATGTAGCAACCTCAGGTTAGACTCTTTAGGGGCTTGTAACTGTAAGCTTTTACCCCAAATAAATACCCTTTATAAAAGCCAGCAGATATCTGGTAATTTGTATCAGCACCCCAATTAACGTGCTTCTTCCTTTACACTCTCCTAACATTTTGTATACACCTGTATACACATTCTTTCTACTGGGCTGTAATCATTTGCTTCCATTCTCCTCACTAGTCTAGTAGTCTCCAAGGTAGGTATGTACCATATTCATCTAAGCTTCCCTTATGCTTAAATGAGTCAGAATGTTCCTCATGTTCCAATCCAATTCCCAAAGAATGACATTTTTCAACTGAGATATTTGACTATTTTATGACTAGAATTTGGCCATTTGGTATTTAGCTCTGATTCTGATAATTCTTCACCCAGGAACAAAATAAAATTTAAAGTCCTATAATGAGTTCAATCGTAATGAGGGTCACAAAACCCAAAACTTGAATAATCCTTTATTGTTGGCAAAGCACTCTCAAAAACATTTAATTTGACTGTCACAACCACCCTTCATAGTAGGAGATGAAGCCCATATCAAAGCAGGGTCAAGGCCTCTGCACTCCCTGGTGAAGTGTGGACATTGCACAACTACCATGTAGCAATGATAAGGAGAGCCGAATCCACCTATGCTCAGTTCCCCAGGAGTGTGCCCAGACCAGGGAAAAGAGTGCCTGAAATTTTCTTTGTCCAAAGCCTCTTTCCACTCACCTAACACTAGAGTCTGCATTTCTAATTCATTTTCTGAACATGTCTGCCCAGAGAAGGATCTTTCACTAATTCACAGGAAGGTACTTTATTAGCCAAAGGTAGCCCTTTCCTGTAAGAGTTCCCCTTAAATTCCTGGTCAAGTTTCTCCCTCTGAGAAAACACAAAAAGAGCTGTTAATACGGTTTTAGGTATAGGTCATAGTCCTGATAGTAACAGGGCAGGTTTCTTAGACAAAGGCGACTCACATTCATTAGGCACCTAAGTACTTATCCAATGTATTAAATGCCAGGAAGGATCTGCATATTTTCTCTGGTCTCACAGCTAATCTACTTTCCAGAAGGTTCATGGAAAGACTGCCACGGCATTTGCCACAAGAACTGTATGGTGGATTGAAAAGACATTGAGCTTTGAAGCCAGAACAGACTTGGTTTTGAGTGGGCTAGCTTCTCCAAGAAAGAGACCCGTGATCTTGAACTATTCACCTAACCTCCAGGTATATTACTTTCCTAAATAAAACAAGGTTTGAATAAGACACTCAGAAAGTTTCCACTGAATGACAAAGCATATGTGAAAGCATGTGGCATGTACAGGAATTCAAACAGTGTTGATCTCTTCAATGAAATAAACAATAATTATATTTCTAACATATATTTGAAGAAATTCACTCAAGAAGTTTGACATCGTTAACATTCTATTAATTTATTATTATTACCAAAGAGCTATGAGATTTTCTTGAATAGTCTGCTCTTTAAAACAAAGGGGGAAGTATTTGCTGCAATCATTTTCAACAGGTGGTAAAGAGCTCAGAGACCTTTCACAAAGTCATACGGAGTATTAACACCACAATTAAAGTTAGAAACCTGGAGTTTTTTTTTAATTTGGTCAGTTGGTTGTTTTCTTTGTCCAGCCAGTAATCTTATTATACAGAATCTTGAGCATCGATCCTTGAAAAAATATATATATCCCAAAATTTCATAGAAATTTTATAGATTCTAGTTGAAATATATTGTCTTGGGCTACTTAGAGTAATCTTTGTTTTTACAGGCCATGATACCAGGCTGGTACTTCTTTAAGGATTGGAAATACCACCCAATAGTCCACTAAGTGATAAGCAGTTTTAGCAGTCAACTTATATAGCAGTCAACATCCCACTTCGGGGATATTTCTGAGCTATTGCAAGAAAGGCATAGATGATGCTTTTGCTAGAGAGAGGAGGAAAGAGCATCCATGCTTGCAGAGTATAATTTAAGAGAAAAGGTAAAGATGAGGTCTGGTTGTTTTACTTGTTTTTTGGTTTGTTTGTTTGTTTTTTGGTAAAGGTGCGGCGGCTTGCTCGGTAGGTAGAGGTGGGGTCTGGCTGCGGACGAGGGGTCGGTCCAGCTCTGGACGAGGGGTCGGTCCCGCTTGGGACGAGGGGTCGGTCCCGCTTGGGACGAGGGGTCGGTCCGGCAGCAGACGAGGGATCGGTCTCACAAGGGGTTGCGCGGTTCGGCTGACAGGGTCGCCCGGCGAAGCCGGCGACGAAGGGGTCGCCCGGAGAAGCAGGCGACGAAGGGGTCGCCCGGAGAAACAGGCGACGAACTGGGGACAAGGGAGGCCAGGCCCTTGTCGGGGGCTCTCAGGACTGGAGGGCGCACGGCAGAAGAACTACCGCGGAGACAAGGTAAACACGCAAGTCCACTTTACTGAGGGAGAGGCAACAGTTTTATAGGGGCTGGGGAAGGCTGATTGGTCAAAGCCACGCCCTGTTCTGATTGGTTGCCGGCGAAAGGTCAGTGGGCGGTACTGGATGGGGGAGGGGTGGTGGTTAGGGATTGGCTGTCGCTGTTGCTGGGGGAAGGGGCAGGGTTTAGGGATTGGTGGCTGCTGTTGCTGGGGTGGAGGGCAGACTTGAGTTTTCCGCCCACGCCTGGCTATTGCTGCTGTCGGGGGAAGGGAAAAGGGCGGGCTGGATTTTTCCGCCCACACCTGGCTGCCGCTGCTGTCGGGGGAGGGGAAAAGGGCAGACTGGAATTTTCTGCCCTGCGCCTGCGCAGGGAGAAGGAAGAAGAAGGGTGCCGCCCCACAAGCCATCGGGTGGCGCCATCTGGGAGGAGGGGTGGCCGCAGAAGCATGGCTGCCGAGAAGGGGAGACCCGAGGGCACTCTGCGCCCATGCCGAGCTTCCTTCAGGGGTGGCGGTGAGTCCGACCAGCCACCCTATTATGGGGGCAGCGGCTTGGTCTGCCGGGGCCGCTCCCCCGCCGGGCCACACTTCAGCCCGAGGAGTGACCACATAAAGGATCTTTTAACCTGTGGCAAGTGGAAAGAAGTTGTGACGTTCTGTTGGTGTCTTCTTCCACTTCAGAAATATGAACTATTTTTCTTTTTCCTTTTCTTGTCTGTATTTTTCTGAATCCAGATATGTCATTAGTATTAGTGGAAGTACCTCAGTAATAGTTAAAAGGGGTCCAGGGAGGAAGGGGAGGAAAGTGAAGCACTGGATAGAAGCAAAAAAGTCCCCAAATCCTTAGCTAAGCATTTTCAAAAGAAGGACAATATTATCTTCCTTTTGAAGGGATTGTCTAAGACCTCCCTGGCTTGAGTCACCCACTTAGTTCACTGAGTATTAACTTGTCAGTAGTTTAAAGTACATAAACTATGAGAAGCAGACTTGGCCCAATGCATAGGGCGCCCACACACCACATGGGAGGTCCGTGGTTCAAACCCCGGGCCTCCTTGACCCATGTGGAGCTGGCCCATGCGCAGTGCTGATGCGCACAAGGAGTGCTGTGCCACGCAGGAGTGTCCCCCACATAGGCGAGCGCCACGCGCAAGAAGTGCACCCCAAAAGGAGAGCTGCCCAGCGCGAAAGAAAGTGCAGCCTGCCCAAGGATGGCGCTGCACACACGGAGAGCTGACACAACAAGATGACACAACAAAAAGAAACACATTCCCAATGCCACTGATAAGGATAAAAGCGGTCACAGAAGAACACACAGCAAATGGACAAAGAAAGCAGACAACTGGGGGAGGGGGGGCGGGAAGGGGAAGGGGAGAGTAATAAATAAAAAATAAATCTTTTAAATAAATAAATAAAGTACATAAACTATTTCATTACAGTGGAAAGATTGCTCAGAGTAAAAATTACACTTCATTTCCGTAAGCTGTAGGCACACTGATATTACTGATGACAACATTCTTCCTCTACCATATGATTCTTAATAAAATTTTTAAAAAGTAAAAACTGAAAAATATGAATTTTTATTTTCATTTTAAAATTATAAGGTATTACTAGCAAAATTAAGGAGACTAAAGACAGATGTTATAAAAGACAGTCAAGAGCTGTAAAATAAAAAGCCAAGAGGAATGTTTATGTTTAAATAGGATCAATATCTCATCTAAAGGGAAATCTTTGCTGTTTTTTATCTAAACCTGAACTTCTACTTTATACAACAGTTGACTTTACTATTGAGCCCCAGGGATTTATTAATAAGATGAGTTTGTATAATTATCAGTTATATCTAAGCTTTATTGGCTATAAGTATTAACGAATAAATTGTATTTGGCTCTAGTAGGAATACAGAATCAACCTGAGAGCCTAACATTTGTATTTTAGAATTTCTAGATCATTTTGTCACCAAGAGAAAGAGATGGCATTGAAGCAAGGTCAGCAATGACATGAAATTTCATTAAGAAACAAGCAGACTCTAGAAGAATTTAAGATTGACTACAATGAGTAAAATTCCAGTCTTTTGTTTTGAGACTGAAAACATTCTATTCTCAGTGCATGTATGGTCATACATGGTCATCAAACTCAACATTTGTCCCACCCCACATTCTAATAAGGCTTGTGAGATTATTATATTGGCCTAAACATAGAGGAGGACTCTGGAAAAATGTGGGATGCAGATGTGGCTCATGCAAATGAGCTCCTGCCTACCATATGGAGGGTCCAGGGTTCAAGTCACAGGGCCTCCTGGTAAAAGCAAGCTGGCCACGCAGCACAGAGAGCTGGTGCAACAAGGTGACGCAACAAAAAGAGACACAGAGGAGATATAGTGAGAGACACAACAAAACCAGGGAGCTAAGATGGCTCAAGCAGTTGAGAGCCTCTCTCCCATGTCAGAAGGTCCCAGGATTGGTTCCTGGTACCTCCTGAAGAGAAGATAAGCAGACAGAGAAGAACATGAAGTGAATGGACACAGGCAGCAGACAGCAAGTGCAAGCCAGGGGGTGGGGGTGGGGTGTAAATAAATAAATAAATAAACTCAATTCTGAGTTGAGTTTCAGTAGCTTCAATATGTGAAGAGAAGAAAAACTGAAAAGATGAGGTGCTAAGGCACTAGATCAGAATTTTCCTTTCATTAAGTCCATCTTGCCTTTTTTGGAATCTTTGTGTCAGTTTTATTGTTTAAAATATATAAATATACATAGATAAATATAATATTATTAATATATTTGTTTATACATTACTTCATTCTTCAAAGGATTTGGATCAAACAAAATAAGGTAGTATGAGGTGAACCCTTAGTCTATAGAGGGAAAAATTAAACTGTAACTTGCTAGATTAAACCTGATTAGGAACTGATTCCCAGAAAGGGAAAGTCCAACGAAAGAATATGATGGCACAGAAGAAAGAAAAATAGGCCTCAATGTTGAGTAATGGTGCCAAACTCGCTCCATTTTGCCTGTTGACAGAAAGTAACTCTTAGCATCATGAACAAGAACTGATTAATAAAAGCATTTCAAGGTCTGGGCTGTAAGAAATTAAATTCTAAGCACCAAACAAATAAAATAGTCCTTCCCTATCCACAATCACCAGTCCCAATCTTCCTCAGGTTTCCTCAGAGAAAGGCCGATGATAGCACTCTACAACCGCATCCCTCATCCCCCACCCCCAGGCGGGTCACTGCCTCCTATTATCCACTGTCCTTCCCCTGAATTATTTGTGTCCACCATAAAAAGAATGCATTCGATTTTAGGAATTCAAATAAAATGCCCTCCTGAATTACAAGAGTTTTAACAAGTATACAATTAGAATGCATTTAACATGGCTTCCAATGTGTCTGGTATGAAGTGATAGCATTTTTATAAATCAGATTGTACAAAGTTATTTTATATCTATTAAATAAGGCAAAAAGATGCAAACATAAATTAGTCACACTATATCATTCTTGTCAAACTCTTACATGTGATTCTACACAATGCTTATAAAAAGTCCTTTTAACTGCTACAAAGTGGAATTTAAATTCCTAGAAAGCTGACTTATATTCCTCTTATAAACTATTCACAAAGGCCTGCTCATGAATTCCCAGGCTTCCACTATGTTCTCACAACTAGCCAGAATAAAAAATAAGAAGAGTTATATGGTACTCATTTACCCAGTCAGGCAAACTCTTATCTTTGTTTTGCTTGGCAGTAAAAAGGATAAAAAGAAGGCTGTACAATAAAACCCTAGAGCAAAATTTCTAATGTAGCTTTAAACAAGAAAGGCACATTTTTCAAACCACTCTTACAGCACTCAAGGGGTAGTGTTCTATTAAGACAAGTAATAAGACCATTTATTAACTTTAACTTGTAGCCAATACACAATGAATTTGTAATACTATTGCTCAATTACCAACACACCAACACTAGTGCAGGAGGATGAGCGTCCAAGCTGGAATTCCATGCATAGGCTTCAATCTGAACCGTTATCTCAGGAATACTTTTAAAGCCCATATTAGACCTTCTGTGTCTCAATTTTCTCTCCTTCTTGCCCCTCAAAAAGCAGAACTATTGCAGGGTGGTAGGAATGTGAAGAAGCGTAAGAAAATACAATTAATGTAACCTATGGACTATGGTTAACAGCAGTACTGTAATATTCTTGCATCAATGCCAAAGATGTGCTGTGTTAATAATAGGGGGGTGTGGAAAAAATATGCCAAATGGACCATAATTAATGGTAATAGTCTGATGCTATTATCTCATAATCTGTAACAAATGTTCCACAATGGTGCGCATGATTGTTTTGTAAGTTCACAACTTCTCTAATAAAAGTATATTAAAAAAAAAAAAGCAGAAGATAAACTAGGCTAGAGCATGCACTCTATGTCTCGTGTATCAAAAGAATTTAAAGCCTTCACAGAGATGAACTAGGGTTCATGAAACCAAAGCACACATGTCCTTTAAAATCTTTATTATTGGGAAGTGGGTGTGACTTAAGTGTTCGGGTGCCTCCCTCCCAAATGGGAGGTCCCGGGTTCAGTTCCCACTACCTCCTAAAAAGATGAGCAGAAACAGAGAGCACACAATGAATAGACACAGAGAACAGACAGCGAGCATACACAATGAGGGGAGGGGAGAAATAAATAAAAAATAAATCTTAAAAAAAAATGTTTATTAATCCCTGGCATTAATCTGTGGCCAACTTCTGATCTGTGCCTTCATGAAGAAAAAGACCTGTATGTGACAATGATGAAAGAAGGAGTCTCTGCAATGAAAAGGAGAGCAACTTGGCAAACCCTTTCTTTTTAGCACTATAATTCATGACCATGGAATGTGATCCAAAAGAGACTCTTACAGCAGGACGAAGGGAAGGAAGGTTTTTGAGGTCAACAAACACGTCAAATCTCTTCCTGCAGTATTGAAAGGTGGGGTTATAAATAAAAGAAAAACAACAACTGGAGAAGTTGAGAACCAAGCACAACACTAATTGGGTCACCTGGAAAACTATTACCACTTTGTTCCTCTGAGTTCAATATCTTATTAACAAATCCTTCTAAGGGGCCCACATGAGGAAAAATATATAAAGCACTCACACTCCACATTAGCTCAGGTTGGTGACAATGGCACAAACACTGGCATGCCATGCAGAGAAATGTAGGAAGGGTTACCTAGGCTCAGGCACAAGAGAAGCCCACCAGGATTCTCAACCTCTCTATACACTTTCAAACGCGCTAATTACAGATCTAGAGGTGCATGAATAAGCAAATTTGCATTCTTTCAAAAACTGTGGAGTTGAATAGCTCATTTCTTTCCAGTTAAAAATAGAGGTGAGCGTAATGCAATGAAATCAAATGTGGTTATAATGTTAGACATTCAAAGAGTGCACACATCCTACTGCAAAATAAACAAATGGACTCCAACAACAGGAGTTAGGTAGAATAAAACACTGCTGCCTTCCAGCAAGGTATACCTTATAGAAATGAGAATGGCAATTTTTTTTCAGAAAAAAATCTTAAGAGGTACAAAATTAACCTTAAAGAAAGGCACAAGGTATAGGGTTGGCAAACACCTACTAAATACCAGGGACTTTTCCCAAGATCTTTGAATCTTAGGGTTTAAGACTGTTTACATGAATTTATAGGCGAAAACCTTCTGTCATACTCTGAGAACCACTGAACGACAAAGACCTTATTGCTGATGCCTGACTCTCACATCAGGACCAGCAAGGCGATGGCACCAGAGCTCCCCTGGAATGAACTCTGGTGATGCACTTGGAAGTGGTTAACTGAGGGTTGGTAGGCACGTCACCCAGAGTCCCTTGGAAGCACTGGGGACGTTGGCTCTGGGCGGCAGAGAAGGCAGATACGCCACAGTGTCAATTCTGGAGGTATCTGGTATTGATAGAAAATGAGCACCTGCCCAGGGTGAGAGAGGATGTCACCCAACCTTCTCTGCAACTGGTCTTCAGCTAAAAAGCAGAAACCTCTGTAACAAACCAGCAGGTGATTTTGGAGGTGCCTTAAGGCATCAAGGAGAGTTCCCTTGAGATATTGTCATGAAAGCAGCTAGAAAAAACCCTCAGAAACTTGTATTTTGATATCTATTACTTATTCTGAGTCCATCCAAAAAAATTACCTAGGAAATGTACTTTCAACACCAGACATATTACAGTGCCCTGAATAAAACACTTTAATGGACACAAAACCTAAAAACATGTATCCTTATTATGTATTCACAAAGTTTCTATTAGCAGAGATTGATTCCAGTCAACCCTAAAGGAGTAGTAGAAAGAAGCAATTTTGAAATGATGTGCTTTGCCCTTATAATATACTCAGCAATTAGTTCTTATACACAGCCACAAACTCCAGTAAGGAATGGTACATTATGTCACATATCCAGGGACCTTAATTGCATTGAACCTTAATACCTGGCCAAATAGCAATGCTCCAAGCAATTTCTATTGACATTCTGAGCACTTCATAATTCATGTGTTAAAATTCTATTAAATTGGTTCATTCTGATAGAAATAATTCTTAAATATTCCTTAAATGTGAGACACCAGCACAGCTTCATACTACTTTAAAATTGAGTCAATAGTCTAAGTTTTCCTTTAACCTTCTGGAAATTCAAAAAGACTTTTAACACCAGGCAAATTGATATTAGATGTCAGAAATACATGTATGTTCTTCCCCAGGGAATTTTCCAATAAAAGAGAGTGAAATAGCAACAAATTCCAAATCCTTTTCCTCTGACTTACTGGTTAAATATTTGCCTATTTCAAAGGTTTTTTTGTTATTGTTGTTTGTTTTTAAATGTTAGCAATTGTAAATATCCTCCTGCTTTGGGATGCTTTACATTAACAAGTACTTTTCTATTGCATAACCATTGCTCTCTCAGACAACATTTCGCTTTTTACATCTTCTACTTTTCATTCTCACTTGATACCAATATTTTTGCTCAAGACAAGTCTGCATCTGGTAACTGTCACGGAATTTTATAAATCTGAGTTTTACAAACTGAAGGGGGTATTGATTACTCACCATATCCAGGAATGCCTTCTAAAGGGGAAATTATTCACGTGCATCATGTTCACAGATCTTCTGTCATTAATATTTTCCTTGTCTCATATGTAACATGTAGTGATTTTCATAGATGAATTCCAATTCTCTTGTTTGAGCAGCTATCATGGGCAATTATTGCAACAAGTATTGAATTTCAAAAATATCTCCCCCCCCGAAAAAAAAAACATAAACAAAAAACCCAGCAACAACACAAGCCCTTCCAGGATTTGAAAAGAGAAACCTCACAGAGTAGTGCAGGTATGGGTCCATCCATTTAGGTTCCACTAGTTAGTCAACACACCAAATAACCAGTTCAAGAGCTAATCCTAAATGGTGGCAAATACTGTCCTGGAAAAATCCAACTGACTTGAGTGTGAATTAATGCATCCTCCCAGGAAGGACTCTGGAATGTGGGAAAAGAGGAGTCAAAAGACAGTTTCTTGTTATCCTGGTTAAAGAAGTGTTGGAAGGGAAACAGAAAACTTCTGGTTGCTTTGCCATGCTGTCCTTTAGAAATGAATATTGCTTTTTCTTCTTTCTTAGGCACATATTCATGTGTGGTCACTTTAACGCAGTGCTGTCTTCTGAGACGTGTCGGACAAAGACCCTGGCCAGAGGGGCTAGAGACCACGTATGAGCAAAGCCAACTTCTTTCCCAAATCTCAGAATTGTTGGTTTTCAACTGCAAAAGCAGAAAGGCAATGAGAAATTTCCGCTTTGCAGGACAGAATTACCATTAGCTACCATCATGACTTCAGAAGGTGCTGTCACAATGAAATTCATTTCTGCTGCCTAACCCCATAATGAAGCTGTCTGCTCTCTTTAAGTAAATGACTAAGCTATTGATCCTTTCACTGCAGAATCCCCTTTAATTTGTGATCAAAACCATGTGTGGGCTTTTCATATTCTGCCTTGGAAAGAAATGAATTTCACAGCTGCAAGTCAGACGTTGTCTAAGAATTTCTTCCCCCGTTGCCTTTTCTCTTTTTTCTCCCTCTCTCTTTTTCACACCAAATAATTCAGTTCCCCAATGGGTGTCATTTACTTTGATGCTCTGACAGCTTCTGAAAGATTCTCATACCCAAGCTATACAGACCTTGCATGCTTTTAGAACACAATGGCAACAGGCTCCTGCTGGAGTCCCCCAGCGCTGAATTTCCAGGAGAACCTTTGTAAGCGTCGCAGCAGCCTCGTCTGCCCTGGGCTGCGCCTTCCCAGCTCTGAGCAGCTCAGGACACTTGCAGGCTCCGTGGTACTGTACATTAACTCTGCAGCAGCCCGGCTCGGCTGCGGAGACTGCTGCCTGACAAGGGATGTGCTGGCGTCAAGGGGGCCCTCTAGGTGGGTTCCCAGACACTGCAGAGTCGGCGCACTCCTTTGCGAGCCTCCAAGGAGGAGCGAGCAAAAGGGGTTAAAAGGCAAAGCTCGCTCTGAAAGAGCAGATTTCTTTCAGTAAGTGATTACCAAGCAAGAAAAGCTACACAGTAGGGAACCTGTAAATAATCTCACAGGGAAATGGCACCTTGGACAAATAGATACTATTATGGAGGGAGGGTTTCTCTCTCGTTACTCAGAGAAAGGAACAAAAGTCCAGAGAGAATTTGCAAATTACAGGGTTTGCTCAATCCGAGTTCTTTTTTTTTTTCCCCCTATATATATACACGGGGTGGGGGAGCCCTTACTTACTTGATGCTCTGTGATCATTTAGCTACAGATGACCATACGGTCATTTTTGGACAGGAAATACTGTGGAAGCTTGTTCTGCGGAAGTCAGTTACAGTTCAATTGCGATTGCGCATGCCATAAAGCTGCTTGTTTGATCGGGGGTGTGTACATTTGAGGAGGGCTGAGATAAAACATTGCAACGCAGGCAATTAATATTTTGCGTTTCCTCAAGACTACCCACCCCCTTGTTGTAAAAATCCTGTTCCAAAAGCCCGTGAAAGTACCCCACCACTGTTGATGCCATTTTGGAACAAAAATAAATTAGTAAACTCGTCTAATAGTAGGCTGGCACTTAAATGGTTTTTGTCTGAAATCAGTAGGATAATGGACTTTACAATAGCAGTGTACTTAATATTAATGCATTACTTTTAACTTGGGTATTTAAAAAGCCTGTTACACAATTGCTTAATATTAAAAGGAATACTGGCAGCATGATATATCATGCTATTATCTTTAGTTAGGACTTCCCAGAGAAGCCCTGTCATTGAAGAAAACATTACTCAAGAGTTGGGGAGGGGTGGACATTTCCCACAAATTCAAAACCAAATATCAAGAAACCTATTTATTTTTTTAAATTTCTGTGATTTAGGGAATTTTCATTTTCATCAAATGATGACCCTAATGGAACCACTCCTGAGAGGAGGAAGAACTGGGTGATTCCTTTCAAAGCAGTTATAGTATGGTTCATAAAGATGCTATAGCAACATAAAATAAACTTCAGAATACTTGTAAGAGTTTCCTGTAGTCTAGGCAAGCTCCTTATGACTTCTTTTATCTAAAGGCAATACACCCCTTCCTAAGGTCATTTGTGATCTGACCCAGAAAACTTCAGTCTGAATGGCTTTTTAACAATTCAGTGTTTTGAATCAAGCTTCTCAAGGCAAATCAAAATCAGATATTTAAGTGATAATAATAATTGCTAGAACTACGTATAAAGTCCTGTGATCTATTCTACATTATTATCTTATTTAATTCTCACAACACTGTTAGGTAAGGATTATTATTATCATCTCTATTTTACGATGAGGAAATTGTACTCAGATGTTAAATAAGTTTCCTGATGTCAAACATCTAGTAAGCATCAGGATTTGAACCATGGTCCAGAGGCTGCATGTAGAGTCCCTGTATTCTAGTGCTTCTATAATAATAATGAGCCACCTTGCATTACTATTAGGTGTTCTAAAAATTTTTATTATGTATATATCATTTTTGCTTCACAGAATCATGCTGAAGAGAGTAAGGCATTTATCAAATCAATGTTTGAAATGAATTTTCAAAACAATAATGATTATTCCTCATCATATAACATACTAGTAGTAAATCTGGAAGAAAATTCAGATTAATTCTGTCCATTGTTCTTTAGGGATGATGATGGACATTAATCTAAGTATTTCAAACCAACACTTAGTCCTTAAACTATAGACGTGAGTAGACGTCTATGGAAAGTACCAAGTAGAAAGATAGATAATAATGCAGAAATTTATTTTCCCTTGTAATAAAGGATATTTATTTGAATTTTTCTTTCCTTTCAATACATTCTATTCCATTCTTCATATGCCACAATTTTATGGCATATGAAGCAAAAATATCTCTGAATCTCAATTAAAACATAGTTCAATGTTCAGAACTTTTTAGCTATAACTCCATTTGTGGTCAATAATATAAGCAAAGCACTTTGTAAATTTAAAAGAAAACACCCAAATGATTTAATGATCAGATTACTAAAGCAAATTTAAAAGTAAAATGTTTTCAAGCTTTGAGGAGATTTCAACTAACTATTTTTAAAGTAAATTATGCTTTTTTTAATTTTCATTTTTATACATTCAACTATCTAGAATAATGTATAACAAATTAGAGTCAAAGGAAACACAACTAAGAAGGTATGATAAACAATAGAAAAGCCAATATTTTGCTTGAAAGATAACAAAGAAAAAACATAATTTATTTCACAGCTCAGGGAACAAAGAATATACATAAATAAACAATCCTAAATTGAGTATTCTTACAGAGTCACGAAATCAAATATAAAACAATAGGCTCACTTAGAGAATAGCAATAGTTTATTTCCATCATTTTTTCATGTCTATCAGAAATAGGGCCTGAAGAGTTATGACCACAAAGACTTAATACTTCATAAATGTCTGGCCTTCAAGAAACATTTGGACAGAACTAATAGGTTTGTAATTTAAAAACAAGTTCTCAAGGATGTATAATGGGGCATAAATATGTTTTTTTCCTCCCACTAAAGAAAATCATTCATTCTCAGAACTGCAGAAAAATACCAGGAGTATCCATGAAAGATGTTCCTGCCAGTTCCATCATTTCAATCAATAACGTACTGCTAATTATCAGCAGGACACCGCGCAGGGTTGCACAACCTTTGTGAAGTCCCTGCAACCCTAGTATAGCCTCGGCTACACCAAGACAAAGGCTTTAATTGTTTTCCCATAGCAAGTACAAGAGTCATCAGTCTTTCAGGGATGGACTCACATTAAACATACAAGACTGATGTAAAAAACAACAACAACAACAACCAAAACACAGTATAGAATATCAATGTATTGATAAAATGAGAAATAAAACCTCAGAGCAAACCAGAATACTCTAATAAGCATTTTCATCCAAAGATGGTTGAAGGCACGCAGAATCAGGGCAAGAGTATCAGTGTCTTGCGTCTTAAAGCCCCAGTAACTAAAGTTGCGTTCAGCCATGGTTGGGGTCACAAGGGTGAGGGTTTTCAAACTAAGTTCCTGGGAAAGCAGTGGTTTAGCAAAGCTGCCTCAGGCCAAGGGAGGGCAAAGGAGAGGCCAGGTACACTTTACTGTTTCAACCAGAACCCCTCTGCTTTTACCTGTTTTATTTCTAAGTTTGGTTGGAAAAGTGAGTTGGGATTTAAAAAATGTTTACAAAAACAGAACACTAGGGTACAGAATTCACTTATTCTTTGAATAAGATTCTAGACTTTAAATTCTCCAATCCCCTTCAATGAACATGCTTCCTTCAAAATGGGCGTAATAGATACGATTAGATATACCTTTATGCTGATATAAATACAACATAAAGAAAGCCACACCCTCATCTCTGAACTTTGTGTTCCCTATACAGTTGAGTCACTTGTCACTTATCAGTTCTGAAGGATGTGATGACTTACGTCACTAAGACAAGTTTCACTTTCAAAATATAACTTTAATTCAAGTTGTTAAGGTATATCTGACTGTCACCACTGCTTTCTCTATAAGCAATAGTTTATATCCATGATACCCTTTTAAATAATTTAGATGCAATACAATTAAAACTCCTCTAGATTTAGACATGAAATGACAAGGTCCTAAAATATGATATTTTATTAATCATATGAACAGTTAGAATCTGTTCAGCTATGTTTGGAAAGTGTTCATTCTTTGAAGAGACTGGATAATGTTTGTCTTTTGTTTTCAAGGGTAAATATTTTGCCTCTCTATTCTACATTTTGAGTATATTTCAATGAATTAATATATTCAAATACCTCTACATATTTTTTTTAAGGAGGTACAAGGGATTAAACCCAGGACCTCATATTACATGAGAAACAGTCACTCAACCACTGAGGTACATCTGCTCCCCAAAGAGAGTTGGATTTTTCATTTGTTTGTTTGTCTTTAGGAGGTACCGGAAATCGAGCCTGGGACCTTGTACATGGGAAATAGACGCTCAACCACTTGAGCTACATCCACTTCTCTCTACATATTTTACAAAAACACATTGTCCATATTAGTAGTATTAATATGTTATATCTAAGGAAAAAGAAGCTATAGTCACTTGGATAGCTTGCCCAACACCAGAAAAGCTATATATTTTTCAAATTTTCTAATAAAAGGATTGTTTTACATGTGCTTTAATATATGATTGAGTGTATATATGTTTATTCACTGTGCTGGTTCTTTTTATTGTATATATCATCAATTAATAAAGAGATGAAAGTGGCATTCCCACATGTAAAATGAAATTCAAGATGACTCACTTCCCTTTCCCCCATCAAGGCAGGGAAAAGAACTTTTGAGACCAACTCCTCCATCCCACCGTGACAGAACACCAATCCCTCTGTAAAGGAAGCATGTCTTCCTCTATGTATTTTAAATCCAAAACTGTTATTGGCACTCAGTAAATGTTAACTAACAGCCATGTTGATCATGATGACTTCTCACTTCTGACAAGTTCTAGCAAAGTCTGAAGGCATTGTTGTTCAGTACATTTAAAACTGAAATAAGAAGAAACCTCTGCACAGTCATGGTTTCAAATGCTAAGAGCCAGGAAATCACGTCATGTTTTAGCAAGTTATCGTACATTCAATTTCTGTTTATGCTTATAACCAAGAATACCAAAGCCAAAGTCAAAAAGATATAAATTAAACGCTTAATTCGATCGCCTAAAACCAACGGAGACTTTGTTGGAAATTTTCAGTTTATCTAATATAAAAAATCATTTTGGATCATATAGCCTAAGCTTAAGTCTTCTAGTGGCCAATTTGTCTAAAGACAAACAAGCATATTTACAAAAAACATTCTCACACCATCAAATATAATATATTTTACAACTGGAATATTTAGAATGCTTATTAAATTCCATTTTTAATATTTGTAGTAGAAGAATTAGTAAACCTAACACTAGAACATAAAGAAAGCACATAATATTTGTTATTCAAAAATTGAAATGTGGAAAAAATCCACAGAAAGTTTGATGAGAAAAATGTAGGTTTTGTATTATGTTATGGAGTCTCCATATACGGGCCCTTAATTTCAGGTCCTGCCTTCTACTTTTTATGTAATTTTGGTTAAATCACTAAATCTCTTTGAGACTCAATCTCCTTCTCGTGTTTAGAGATAATAGCAAATCTGTGACTTATAATTTTAACTCACTGAGGCAATTTATAGAAAAAACACTTTAAATGTGAAAAATCTCTTTAAATGTTGTTCACAAAATACTTTTACAATTTGTATAATAAAAAGGTAATAAAAATATAGATTCTTTACTTGGTCTGTAATTTATTTGAAATGATATTAACATAAAGAGAGAAAAACAAATGAAGTTATATTGAAGTCCCTTCTAAAACAGAAGTATATTTCATATTTGTTTCAGAAATTCAAAGGAGTAAAAAAATTCTCATGTAGTAAGAACGACTAGCTTCCAAATTTCTCACGTTTATAAAATTTTCTGGAATTCCTAAGAATGATTAAAAAGAACTACGTTAGAAAAATAACTAAAATAATGCTAATTTTTTAAAAAAACTGCAGAATAATAAATATTTTGAGTATGAATTCATCAATGTAAATGTTTGTGTTTGTGTGTGTGCTCATGTGTCAATAGATATTTATGCTGATTTAAAGAGTAGAACCAGAGAGTAGAGAGTAGAACACCTATTACCTGTAGAATAAGGAAGTGGCAGCATGCAGCATTAAAAAGGGATTTTCACATTTTACTTTACATATTTTTGGACGGCCTAATCTTTAAAATGAGAGCATATTCATATGTTAATATTATTTTTATAATTGAAACAGAAGCTAAGAGAAAATATACTTAGTATTCATCAAAGAAAAATAGTCATTTTTAGTTAATCTTTACTTACTGAAAATATTAAACCCAAATTTCTAATATTAGCCAAATAGAATCTCTGATAGACTTGAAAATTTTAACCTTAAAGCTAGAGAGTCAAATTCAAAGTATATATTCAAGACTGTCAACACTCCACTAATATTATAAGGTAAATCAATACCTAGTCAAAAATGAATATCTGATTTATTCTTTTCCATGTCCTCAAGAACACAGTAGCTAGAACCAGAAGTTGTATTCCTTAGAGTTAGAACTGTCCACATTAAAGCTATGTCTACTTACAAAATGAAAATTCTGATCAAACATTCTGACAATAGTACATGTTTATTCCACCCCAGGTCAAATATGTGGCTATCTGAAAATACCTATATTTTGGTCTGATCCTCCCCACCCCCACTTCAATCCAGAAAGCAATTGATGAACATATATATTACACGACCATACTCAGAATGGTTAGGCCAGGAATGATGCTATTTTAAGAAGCAAGAAGGGAGCTGTTGTAGGAAGCCATGGGTGGACTGGAACTGATTAGATGCATCAAAACAACTTTCCCCTCATTGACAACTTAATATGCTTGATGACAGTTCTTTTGTCACTCATTCTCCCCATTAAAAAATAGCATAAGTATCAATCTTTCCCATCTGAAACATGTCCAGTTTTTATTCAATTCAAAATGTAGATATCAAAATATCTATTATAGAAATGTCAATAGATTCCATCTCCTTTAGTTCATCGCTGCTTAAAATGAAAGTAAGTTTCCATCATTTTCTCAAGAATGTTTATTTTGACACTCGTTTCACAATCTCTTTATATCATTGACGTTTCCCATGCATCTTCTTCTTTAATACATGCAACACCATTTCAAGGTTAATTTTTAAAATGAAGTTTATGATTTCATTTCAAAAACCATGTATGGTAGGTTGAATTATATACCCGACAAACACATTCTGAATTTTAATCCACATCCCTGTGGGTGTGACCCGCTGTAAATAGAACCTCTTAAGATGTTATTTTTAGCTAAGGTGTGGCTGACTGAATGAGGATGGGTCTCAATTTGGATTACTGGAGCACTTTTAAAGAGAGGCCAGAAGTCACAGGAGAGAGAAAGAAGAGGAAATTGCTCTGCGACCTGAAATAGCCAGGATTGCCAGTAGCCAGCACCACAATGCTACAGATTTCCCGAGAAAGTAAACCTTACCAATGTCTTGAGTTTGGACTTCTAGCCTCAAAACAATGAGCCAATAAATTCCTGTTGTTTAAGCCAACCAGTTATGTGGTATTTGTCTGGCAAACTAGGACACCACGCAAGTTCATCATGTAAAATAAAGGATAAAACAGAAAAAACCAAACTAGGATACCACGCAAGTTCATCATGTAAAATAAAGGATAAAACAGAAAAAACACACAAGAAACAAGCCACTGATAATCCTACTCCCAACAGAGGAGACAATATATTTCCACTCGTTTTTTCTACCCCTCCTAGGAATAATGGGTTTACCAAAGATTTCTTTATTATTGTAAGAGTATTTAATTGGACTGCATTCAGTGAAAAGCACTGCCTGAAAAAGAACTTTATTATTTTCCAGATGGCACAGGAAAAGAAATTAATCACACCTTCCCACTCACATAGGTTTATTTGGGTCAACAGTTCAATCAGATATGGTTTACAGTACAAAGAAATTTCCTTAACTCTTGTGATGGATTTTTATTTTGGGATAGTTTCAAGAGGCTATTCCTTTAGGCTTTTCTATTTCGAACTCTTTAATTTTGATCCATCTTTGAGTCTGTTGGTATGTTTCTTTTTTTTTTTTTTAAGGTATTTATATATCTACTACAATAGATATATATTCTGGGCCCAGGTAAATCTAAGAACTTTTTTTTACTACTTTGGGATGAAATAGGATAGATGGTCTGCTATTTATATTTTCAATTCAGTTTATTGGTTCTCTGATATTCTGACAGTAAAATCACTGTCTGTTGTGGTTTTTAGTGTTTTTTATTTTACTGTCATTTTGGAGGGTTTGTTTTCACAGAGATTTTAATAGGAGACTGGAATGAGCTGAATTAAAGGCTGCATCAAAAGCTGCAAGTCAGATGCCATTTAAAATTCAAAGTCCCACCACTTCCAATACATGCACACACACACACCATTCCTAGTCAACAGAATTAAGTAAAAGCAAGTATGACCATGATAACTTACAAAGATAAATCTGCATATACACATACTTAAGTGTTGGTATTTCAACATTTTGCATTTACTCTATGGAGATGTTGCTATTATATATTTTTAAGTCATCTTTTAAATAGCTAGGTAAAGATTATGACTAGAAAGCAAACTCCATAGGGGCTTTTTGTGTGTGAGTGTGTCTATTTGTCCCTGCTGTATTCCCAGTGCCTAGAAAACTTCCTGGTGCATAGTGCTACACATTTGTTGAGTCAATCATTACCATAAATAAATCAGTCACTGTACCACACATGATTATTTATATATACCTATAGCTACCTCCTTCTAAAGAACTTGTCTTTCCTTCCCCCTACCCTTTATAAAAGCTGATTGGAATAGTAATGAAAGCTGCCATTCAGTTCATTCACTAGGGAAAAAATATTCCCTCCTTGGAATGTGAATTAAATTAAAGATTCTAATCAGTCAGAGGCGGGCTTGAACCAAAATGTCATATGGACTCAGGGGCTGAAGTCAGGTCAAGTGCAAACTGCTGACTAAGAGGAATGTGACAATTACAGAAAGAAGTGGACATAGGTCAAAAACATAGACAAAACTGACGTAGATGATTGCCTGGCCCAAAAGAGAGCAGTTGCTTCAATTCCTGAATTTTCCAAATCCAAGAAAGCCCCGCTACATGGTGTTTCTGTGAATTTCTATATCTTTACAGCAACTATATAACTTTTTTTTTTTTACAGAACCTAGTTTGAGTCAGTTCTTTGTCATTGTAATCAAACTCTTAATCAGCATAGTCACTATGTAAGAAACTTGCTTTCACTATTCAAAAATTCTTTCCTTTGGTACCAAAACAAAGTACTTTAAATTAATGTTATACCATGATATTGTATGGCTGTATGGCCACGGTGAATTAACTTGACATTGAATTGATGGTTATTTGATCAAGTTGCTTAAATTAAGCAACTTGTTAATTTGGAATTAACAATTCATGAATCTACATCCACATCCAGATGTTTTGGAGCGAGCACTCTTTCACTGTGACTGACATCTATTACATTCCCAGTCAAAATATTAGCTTCTTATTTTTCTCAAAGCCCTCTCAACTGCTCTCTTCACAAATATTAATTTGCTTCACATAAGAGGATACAGGCGAGAGAGAGATTCAGGAAGGAGGAAAACAGTGTGATTTTAATGAACTTTATGGAGTAGGAGAATTTCTTATTCTAGGGAGAAAAAAGGACATTCATATATTTTTAAATAATCATTTAAAAGTTTAAAATGTTAAAATGTATTAAGCCAGAGCCCAATATTTTAGACTAGTTAATAGTTTCAAAGTCATTATAGTATATAATTAAGTAAAACATTCTTTACATTTGAGTCCAAAAATAAATTCAAGGCTAGGTATTAAATCCTACTTGCCCACTATACGCAGAGACCCTAGCCTTCACCCAGCATTTCACCCTTTCTGCCTTCTGTGTTTAATATCCTGCCTTGAGGGTGATTCCACAACACTGAGCACTTGAAAATGTCAATAGTTTTGCTCTTTCTCTATTATTGGCACATTCCACCCCTAAAAACATCACTGCAGACTGTCCCAATCACTTAATAGAGACACAAAGGCAAAATAGCAACAATGCATGTCTAAAACTGATGCAATAGAAAATTATTAATATGGATTCTAATTGCCCAGCTATGCATCTTATACTTTTCTCTATGGAAAGCACATTATGAGTGAGGAAGAATTCAATGTGGAATATAACACGATTTCATCTGTTGTTCTTTTATTCCAAGATCAGCAAAAACATCTGAAGACACAAAGGCATTTTAATTTTTTTCTCCCCAAAATAATGAAAAATGGCAAAGGTGATCACCTAGGAGACTTACATTTAGAATTTTTGCTTCTCTTTTCTCCCTTACCCTTTCTTTTAGAATGGTGACAAAACCAGTATGATTTAGGACTATCACCTGTTCACGGTACCCCTACCCAAAGAGGAGAGGCCCTCAGGGAGTCAGGGCTGCAACACCTGTAGGATCCTTCTCCCTTGGGAGTCGAAACAGCCAACCTCCTTGCCCCCACCCCCACCTCCCACATACGCACAGTGGCAGCCTCATCGCAAATGGCCTGTATCCCTGAGGAAGTGAGACATAATGAGTGAGTAATTATTGGAAAGAGGAGAAAAAGGAGAGTTTATGTTTTCATTAACTTCATCCCTGGTTTCTGTGTAAATTGGTGTGGGTCCCATTTTTTTTTTTTTAAAGATTTATTTATTTATTTCTCTCCCCTTCCCCCACCCCAGTTGTCTGTTCTCTGTGTTTATTTGCTGCGTGTTCTTCTTTGTCCGCTTCTGTTGTTGTCAGCAGCACGGGAATCTGTGTTTCTTTTTGCTGCGTCATCTTGCTGTGTCAGCTCTCCATGTGTGCGCGCCATTCCTGGGCAGGCTGCACTTTCTTTCCCGCTGGGCGGCTCTCCTTATGGGGCATACTCCTTGTGCGTGGGGCTCCCCTACGCGGGGGACACTCCTGCGTGGCACGGCACTCCTTGCGCGCAGTTGCGCATGGGCCAGCTCCACACGGGTCAAGGAGGCCTGGGGTTTGAACCGCGGACCTCCCATGTGGTAGACAAACTAAGGGAGCTTCCTGAGGGTCCCAGTCCAAAGGGGTCCGAAGGGAAGAAGGGGTGAAGAAGGAAAGTGAAAGACAGTGCAGAGGAGCAGAAGGAGACTACTATTAATACTAGCTTTCCATTCCCGTAAGGCAACTGTATTCTACATTGTGAATGCAAAACTTATTTTAGGGTCTTTCTTCTGGAGTAGATGTTCCAAAGAGCAGAAGGAAATTTGTTTGTGGTGTAAATACTTTTCCTTGATTTTCCTCTTGCATATTAGAGGAAGATAGAAGGACAGATACAAATGTGATGTGGTATTATCAGGATATTTTGGGAATATAGTACTTGAAAATGGGTATCAATGTTGCCCTTGACTATGGGATTCAGCTTCTATTGTAACTAATTGCCTTTGTTGAAACTTCCATTTTAGCAACTGTTACCAGGTCATTACCATCGTGGTCCCTTTACCATTGTCGATGACATACTTAAAGATATGTGATATGTATTGAAACACATTTTATTCTGGTTTTCTGCTGCCCCTTGAAATTTCATTTATGGAGAAAATCTTGTAACTTTTCCAGTCACTCTTAGGTAATAGAGATATTATATTCACTTACGATCAACTTATATTCCACCCAATAATTAGAAATATCCATTCCCAAATGTAAACGGAAACTCCAGTCTTGATTTAATTTGCATCTTCTTCCCCATCCCACCGGGGCTCACTGCTGTGAACCAGCTGCATGCCAGGGGTGGGTCGGGGGTATAGGCTACATCTCCCCGCTTCCTTGCTTTTCTGACTTGCCAACTGCTGGTACTGACTCTGTTTGGGTTGGGGAACATGCAGAGGGGTAATGAAAGGAAGAAGAGGGAATTCTTTCTTGAACTGGCACTGTCATAAAATGACAATTCACACTGGGGGCCTGGCCAATGTGTAAAGCTGCCTCTTCGTCTCATGGGCCCTTTCCTGGGTTCAGCAGCAGCAGCCCTGCTGGGCCCCTCTGGCTCCAACTCCTGTGCCTCAGCCAGAGCCTTGTTTTCAAAAGGCTGTTCATTAGCCAGCCCCCTTCCCAAGCCCCTGGTTCTCTTGCGGTCCAATCCCCAAAGCCTTTTATTATTGGAATCCAAGTGCTTTTTCCAGATGGTCCCCTTGTGGAAGGACATAATGTGGCCCAAGGCCAGCTCCCTCTCTCATGTAGTGTACATCTGGTCCATGGGAAAAATTCCCACCATTGAGGCCTTTTTCTCTGGGCTTCATGGGAAAGAGATAACCACAGCGCCTTTGAGAGGGGAGGGGAGGACTCACACCACGACACAGCTCTCTCTCTTCAAAAACTATTTTCACAAAACGACTTTTCCTTTTCACTCCAAACTCTTTTATAATCTCAAGCTCAGTCAAGGACCCTTGCACAAGAATCCCAAGAGTCACAAAACTGATTCTTGCACATCTATTTTGAAAATTGGCTATTTTCCTCTTACCTGTCTGAAACTATTAGTACTCAGAGACAGTGACGCAATCCTCCAGTGCATGGAAAATCCTGATACAACTCATCCTTCATCCCATTTGCTGGCCAATGATTTTTTAGGTCATGAGGCCAAATCTGGCCAATGAGCTATGAAGGGAAGTCTGCTGATATGATTTCTGGGAGAAGCACTTCATAAAAAGAAAACAAGGGGAAAAAGTTCATTTTCTGCTTTTGGACCTCGTACCTGGCTCTGGCCAACCATCTTGTGATGATGTGGTGAGTCAGTGTGAGAAAAAAAGGAAAAGGTGCCAAGATGGCAAAGCAGGAAAGTGAGCAGAACTTGGACGATGCCGCTGAATTTAATAACCAAACCTAGACTGGTTCACCTTGAAGGTTCAGGGAGTAAGACAATAAAATTTCTTGATTGTTTCTCTGTTTGTTGTAAGCCATTTAGTTAGGGGCTCTGTACTTGCAGTCAAAAGCATCTTAACAGTTCATCATGAGATATTTACTATATCCACAAAAGGGCACTTCTCAATAGATAATCAAGTTAGACAGAAGAGGAAAGCTTATGCTTTCTCACTATTTTTTTTTCTTTATAACTGTGGGTGGGTTCATCTGCCACAAAAAGCACTTCAAAATCGGATGTTTAGGTTAATTTTCACAATTGCAACTGCTCTTATTGAATTGAAACAACAGTTGTGACTACACCTGCGTTAGCAAATGTAAATACAAACAAACACAAGCTAAGTTTAATTTGTGAATCCATTATTTATCAGTATGCTGAGATCCTTCTTGGAGTTCATGGAGAGACCAAAGAGGTAGAGTACTATTACATGACATTGCCAAGCACCAGGGCGATGAACACATTCCACTCTGAGAAAATCAGGGGCTGATGTGTGTGCCAAAGACCGCTTTGGAAATCGAATCCTACTTTATTCCATTTAGAGAATCAAGCAAAGACCTATTTTACCATTCCATATTATGACGTGGGTGTGCTTACATTAAATCACTTTCATTGAAACACCGGGTGACTAATTTGTGACAATGATATGTTTGCAGACTAACACATTCATAAGAACAGCAGAATAATGAGCTAATTTGTAAAGTACCAGATGGAATTTACTGAAAGCCGGTGGCCTAAGCGATCATAATTGTCCTTTATATTCCAAGGAGATACTTCTAGTAAAGTTGCTACTCACATCTTTCCTTCTGGATAAACAAGCCAAGATAGAACTAATCCTGTTCCCATAAAGCAGGCATCTGATTTTTTAATGTGTATGTTACCGGGGGAACCTGCAGCGGTGGGCAGTTCTGCTGTTTTTTTACTCCATTGTCTGAATGGCATCCCATTAACGACTGACCAGTAATTTTAACTGTTCTCTGGTCCATGTTGTTTTTCTTTCTTTTTTGATATTGTTTTTTCCACAGTTCACAAACACTGAGATGCATTCAATTCATCCTTATATTTGGACCTTCACTCTATTTTCTGCTCTGTATTTGCAGCCTCCATCTCAATGAAATAAATGCTGTGTCCTCAGCACTTTTTGATACATCCTCTTTCAATTTTTCTTCCTTTCTGTAAGTCAACCCAAGGATGACTTTGCTCCAATCATTAGCCTCACTCAACCTCGCTGAATTTTAAATTTTTTTCATCAGGAAAATGATTATACATATTTCTTAGATTTGTCTAGGATTAGATTAGAAGGTATAGGTTAATGCATAGCATATAAGAACAAAATAAATCTTATTTGTTTCCCTTGTCCTCTTCAAATGTCTGTGGTCTAGCCAGCTACCTCCAACGGTGGGGATGTTAAGTTATACAAGAAGGAAAAGAACAGCACAGAAATATGAAAAGGTTGAATAATAAAACTGTTCAAGCAATTACCAATGACAGGAGAGGTGTTGGAGTCTGCTGTAAACATAGCCATTTTATGGTTTTTCTACCATTGCCATAGGAGAGCCTATACACTAATTCAAATTAAGACAAACAACCCAAAAGAAAGATGGGAAATAGACGGAAATAAGCATCACAGAAGGAGAATTACAAATAGCCAATAAACATTTGAAAGATGCTCAATCTCCCTGGTAATCAAGGAAATAAATTAAAACTATAATGAGATATTTTGCCTATTACATTGGTAAAATAAAGAGTAAAAATATCCAGTGATAGTGAGGGGTAGGACAAGGTATACTCATCCACAGTTGGTAGAAATCAGAAATACTTTTACCTGGAGTACAATTTAGCAGACATTTTAAAAATGTAAAACACACGTACCATTTGATAAACAACTCCATTTGTAGGAATCTATCATACAAAATAATTTCTCAAGTGCAATACACACATACACACACACATTTTGACATTGTTTATAACAACAACAACAAAACTATGTTTCTGTCTCCTTGACCAGATGTTGAGTTCCTGGAAAGGACCATATCTGTTCTCCCCCCTACCCAGTAACTTCCAAGCCAACCAGCATATAGTAGGGTAGAAGGTGCTTAAAAATACATACCAGGGAAGCAGATTTGGCTTAATAGATAGAGCTTCTGCCTACACATGGGAGGTCCAAGGTTCAAACCCAGGGCCTCCTGACCCATGTAATAAGCTGGCCCATGCGCAGTGCTGATGCGCGCAAGGAGTGCTGTGCCACGCAAGGGTGTCCCCCACGTAGAGGAGCCCCACTCACAAGGAGTGCGCCCATAAGGAGAGCCGCCCAGAGAGAAAAAAGCACAGCCTGCCCACGGTGGCGCTGCACACATGGAGAGCTCACACAGCAAAATGACGCAACAAAAAGAGACACAGATTGCTAGTGCCGCTCACAAGAATACAAGCGGGCACAGAACACACAGCGAATGGACACAGAGAGCAGATGACTGGGGGGGTGGGGCAGGAAAGGGGAGAGAAATAAATAAAAAATAAATCTTTAAAAAAAAATACGTATCAAACCAGGAAAAATAAATTATTAAACTAAAAAAGAAAAATGCATATCAGCTGCCAATCAATTTGTTATTATATATAAAGACAATGATATGAATTTATAAAATTTGTAGGTAATTTTCTGTTTCCAGGAGAGAAATAAAAAAATATTTAATAATTGGCAGTCCAAAAGTGGTTTTTTATTTATATCCATCTAAAACTTTTGGAACATTTTGTCAAGTGATTGTTAATCAACTTTCCAACTCTATGTATATCTTATTTATATTTCCGATCGTGTTTGTTATTTCTAAATACAACATATTTAAGGAAAGTTAAAACATCTCATCAAAATCAATTTTGTTTTTAAATCTCTCTTTCTTGTTTTATTCCCCCACCTCCACCCCTTTGGTATACACAAAGCTTTGTTCTGCTCCCAGACTTTCTCCAATATCTGAAAAACATAGGAAACATCATTATAAGCAAAAATGGATTTCTATTACCCCCAGGGTACAGAACTTCTCAAATAAGACTTCAGACTTGCTACAACTCTTGGGCCCTGTTCTTGAGTCAGAATCTAATTTTCTTGGAATATGGGATGGGGAGAGGGGAAATAGTATCTTTCAGCTACAAAAAGCATGCTCCTGATCTCATCAGGAAAGAATGCCTCTGGGTCACTTTTTCTAGGAGTGGGATACAGTTTTTTCCATGATACCTTTTGGACCAAAGGGGCCTGGTTACTCTCACCTATTAGTGAGCTGCCTGGCCTGTGGGAGAAAGAGGGTCTGGGCCATGAAACAGCATAAACAGAACTAATCCACATCAAACTGAAACTTGTTAGACCCGTGGTCAGCCTAACTTGGCTACTTTATTATAAATAAGAGACAACATTTTAAAATGAAGTAGTACCTTCTTTTTTAAGGAGAACTAGACTATACAAAAGAGAAAAAATACGTATGAAATAAATAAGAGTGTTGATGCGTTCTCAGAGCAATAAGATCTGAGAAATTCCTTTCATCACCCTGAGCCCCAGGTTACCCTGCTGTAAACCTGTATCTGTATATCTTGAGCTGTGTAAGCCGAGCTGAGTGTCTCAGAAGAATGCACTGTATTAATTGAAGGCATTAGCTTAAGAAACTAATTAACTTACTTCCATGTACCATTTAGAAACATGCAATAGCACATTGGAAATGAAAGAAGAGTGAAATAAAGCGAACATTTATTTGAGTCCCTCTTCTGGGGAAGGCTTTGTGCACTGAGCTTTAAGCAACTTACTTCTTTTAACCTTCACACTAACCCTCTAAAGCAAGTATTAACATCCCCCATTTATAGATGAAGAACCTGGAGAACCTGGAGAGGTTAAGGTACTTGCTCATGGAATGAGATAATAAGTGGCCTATGCACTCCAAAAGCCACTCTGGTCCAGCATATTGTGAGGCCAGCACTGTCCTGTGGGAATGGGCACTGCAGGAAAGGACTGGTTGCCTTCATAGATGCTGTGCTAGTATGTGCTAATAATGATCATATGCCACGTGGTAGCATGTCCCAGCCATTGGGCTAAACACTTGGCATACATATCCCCATTTAATTATCTAGAAAAATGCTACTAGTTTATCCATTTTACAGTGAGGAAAGCCAAGCAAGAAGAGTTGAGTAAGTCACCCAAAGTTACAAAGCTAGTTAATAATTCTTACAGTGAGGTAAAATCCATAATTTTTCATTGTTTCTTTCCCCCATTTTTATCTTTTTCCTATTTCTTTGTTACAGAGAAAAAAACCACAACTAAATGTCTAGTTTTACAATTTTCGATTTTATATACCTTGGGAATTCTACTGCATTTTAGATTTTTTAAATTACCAATGGTTTACCCTTACCATTGGGACACCAGCATGCTAGCTGGGGATAATGGGGCACTTTACAGATGTTCTGCTTATATCAACAGATACGTATAGAATTTGATCCCAAAGCTCACTGACTTTCTAAACTCTTGTCAAAAACATCTTGTTTTGGTTCTTCCACATGCAAAATTAAAATAGCTATGCATCTTTGTCTAAAAAAGCTAATATATGATTTGGCGAAGCCTGAACTTTAATATTGTCTCCTTGGCTGGTGTTTGGGGGATTATTCATCCAGCATGGAGTAAGTGCCCAGCGCCCACGCCCCTCCCCTTTCCTATTTATTATCAGGCTGCTGCAGTGCAGCACTGAGGCATCTGATCATTTAGATCATTAAAAATCAATCCAATGACCAAACAGTTCTGCACATTTTAGAGAAATGACAAAAAGTACAGTATTAGAATGCTATTAACTTGCTCTGGGTTTTCTTTATACGGCTGCCAAGAAAGTCATTTGGTAAAATTGATTAAACCAGCATGCCAGGAGGAGAGAGGAAAAGAGCAGAGAGATGTAAACACACTGCTCTTAGAGGGGACGGTGCTGTTTTCCTTGGAAATGACGTGAGATATCACTGGGGGAGGGAAGAGAGGGCGGGTAGGTGGGGAAATCTCGCATATAGTGAGCATACTATAATTTGGGGTATAAGACATTCAAAATGATAGGAAAAGGGCAACTGAAATGCAGAAACAATAAAGGAAAGAGGCTATCCGTGTGCTTCCAACAGATGATCCACATCAGTCACACTGAACAGTTAGGCTAAATTAACCCAAGAGAAAACACTGGTATGGTGACAAGAAGCTAATTTGAGGATTTCAGTAAACAAAACTATCAAAATAAGGAAGAGGTAGGGAGGAAGGTCTAGTTTTCTGCACAGTGAGATTTATATCTTAACCAAAAAATAATCCCTGGTATATGGAATCACAGAGTGTGAATGAAGATGGATTTTAATGTGGAGTTTCTGCCACTATTTCTAATTCCTCACAGGATAACACTTAAAGTCACGCTCAGTTCTCACAGCTCATGGCTCTACAGAAAAGGGCAAGGAAATGTAGCAAGCATTTATTTGCTCTTATTCGCTATATATATATATTTTTATATAAATATATAATTATATTTATGATTATAGATATACAATATCTGCTAACATTTGAAGTACCACAACCACTAAACACAAATGATTTAAAATAAAAATTAAAATTATAAATAAAGTAAACATTCTGTGGAAGAGTAAATTCACTTTCTTCGAGATGGGACTTGGAAAAATCTAAGATACAAGAACCATTTATTTTTGTGGGAGAAGACCAATACTAATTTAAATGCACAACCCCTATAGAGAAGTTTGAAATTGTAATTTACTCTGGGTCGGGTACGTTGTTTGGCATAAAATGAGATTCAGCCAGGATTTATTTGCTCCCACAGGTTTATATGGAGATAAGCAGTGTTCTTGATGGGGAGGGGTTGCCAGCCTCCAAGATAGCTCTCCTCACCTGCTTCCTGGTATTCACAACTTTGTGTGTGCCCTCCCACACAATGCCAGGATTGCTCTGTGTGACCAGTAACATCCAGCATAAGTGATAGCATATCACTTTTGAGATTAGATTATAAAAGATGGTGACTGCTCTCTTGGTATTTCTTGCCCTCTGATCTCTCAGTCTAGGGGATGTGAGCAGCCTAAGGAGAAGCCCATATGGCAGGGAACTGAAGACTGTCAACCACTACATGAGTAGACTTAGAAATGGGTGAGCTCTGAGATGACTGCAGCCCCAACCAACAACTCACAAGAGACCCTTTGCAGAAGCACCCAGCTAAGTCACTCCTGAATTCCTGACCCTTAGAAACTGGATGAGACAATAGACGTGTGTCATTTTAAGCCACTAAATCTGAAAGCAATTTGTTAGGTAGTAATTAATAACAAACAGAGGGGGAAACGTAAGCCATTTACATAATGGCAAGTTATACAGATAGAGATATGGAGAAAGGGACAGAAGTGAGGAGAGAGGAGATCACCGAAGCAAAACTTCAAGGAAGGAGGTATGATCATCACCTGTGCTATTCATCATTATTCCTGACTCTTCCTTCTAGGCATGTGGAAGGACTTCACTTCCATATACCCCTGAAGTTAGACATGGCCACTTTTTTTTTTTTTTTTTTAATAAAAGGTATTTATTTGGGGTAGAAGCATACAGTCACAAGGCCGTAAAGAGTAAATTACTTCCCTCAACAAAGTCTGTTGCCACGAGTTGGAGCAAAATGGCTGCCGGTCTCTGTGAGGGTTCAAGCTTCCTCTTCAGTCCCTGTGGTCACAGCTTCTTCTGGAGGCTAACAGAAGGCTTGTCTCTCTCCCTGGGGCTCGTTTCTTCCCGGGCTCAGCTGCTCTGGTCTCTCCTCAAGGTCAGCTGTAGACTATCAGGCTCTCTCTCTTCCCAGGGCCTTGCTGTGTGGGGCCCTCTATTCCTCTGTGTCTTCTTCTCTGTGTATTTACTTTCTGGTGCTCCAGCATCAAACCTCCAACTCTCTCCTCTGCCGTGTCATTTTCTCTGTGAGAAACGTCCTACTGACATGGTTGAATCAAAGCCCTAATTTTAACTTAATCACGTAGAATGGCCACTGGACTTATTTTTGCCAATGAAATGTGAGGAGAAATGATACATTTCAGTGCTGGGGGAGACCATTAACTACTGGTGTATGATATTCTCTCTTCCCATAGTGACTGGGAACATTCCAGATGGTGGAGTTTCCCATCAGCTGAGTTCCTGAGTAAGGAACAGAATCCTTCTCTTCCCTGCCACACCAATCTATGATGAACATATAGCATGAGAAACAAGTCTTTGTTATCTCAAACAACTGAGTTTGGAGTTCTTTGTTATCACAGCATGATCTAGCCCATCTTCATTAAAACAGAAAGTAGATCTCTCTCTAATAATTTGCTCGAAGAGAAGAAGGCTGATATAAATAGCCACACTCAGCTACAAAGCTGAGGTTCTGAAAGATGTAGATTCTAGATAAATTGTTGTGATTGTTACATGAACCCTCCCAGTCAAATCCTGGAAAGGCAAAGGGTTGAGTGTGGGAGCTGGCAGAACTCCATCACTAGATTCCTCAAACTTTAGTGCTCACAGGGAAGCCCTGGTATTAGATGATTCTGTACTTCCCTTTAGTCAATGCACTGACCTGGCTGCAGTGGAAAGCAGTAATACAAGAACAAACTTCCTGATGTTTGCTGTTGGGCAGTCTAGAGATTAGTCATCATGGGCCAACGCCACTGGTAAAGCCAAGGCCAGCACAAAGTAGCATCATAGGCAGATTCATGCAAGATGCCTCAATTCTCAAAGACGCTTGAGTGAGAGGTGGTACAAGTCAGTGAGATTTATGCCTGAGTAGATGGACTGGGAGCTATAGAGATTGAAGAATTAAATTTAACGTGGCTTCATTTATGCCTACCATCTTGGATATTAAGCACCTAAAAACCCATCAATGTATTAATTAATGAGTTAATTAATCAAATAATGATTACAATAGTCCATTCCACAATTACACAGTGTCACGTGGCATTTTGTAGTTCACATTGTTCAGGTCTCAAATTAAGAACTGGAAATCCTTTCAGCAAAAACTTTGTATTAGCCTGAAACATTTTAAAGTACTCTAAACTGCCACTACCCTATCAGCTACTGTATGGATAACTTTAAAACATAGCATATCCATTGTTTTAAGATTTGGTGACTTATAAGTTGGCACAAAAAACATGGGCACCTGAAACAAAGATGTGAGAATTTAGCCAAATTTAAAAATTGAGTATATATGCATTAACAATTTTAATGGATTTATGTCTCAAAAACATATTTCAACATACCTCAATATAACAGTGAACAAACAAGGGGAGAAAGATGGGACTAAAGGAGATTTTGTGTGGTAAGAAAATGAAGTCAGTAAGACCAGAAAGATGAATTGAAATGTGAAAAACATTTTAAAATAGAAGAGACATGATAATGGCAGAGAGCAAGAGGTCAGTGGAGAAAAACAGAAAGCACTAGCAGAAGGAAATCAGAGGTTAGGGTACAAGGCTCAAAAAGTAAGAAGTGGGAAGCAGACTTGGCTCAATGGATAGAGCGTCTGCCTACCACATGGGAGGTTTGCAGTTCAAACCCAGGACTTCCTTGACCCGTGTGGAGCTGGCCCACATGCAGTGCTGATGTGCTAAAGGAGTGCCCTGCCATGCAGGGGTATCCCCATTGTAGGGGAGCCCCATGCGCAAGGAGTGTGCCCTGTAAGGAGAGCCGCCCAGCATGAAAGAAAGTCCAGCCTGCCCAGGAGTGGTGCCACACACACGGAGAGCTGATGCAGTAAGATGACGTAACAAAAAGAGACACAGATTCCTGTGCCACTGACAAGAACAGAAGCGGACACAGAAAAACACACAGAGAATGGACACAGAGAGCAGACAACTGGGCGGGGGGAGGGTAGGGGAGAGAAATTAAAAAAATAAATAAATCTTTTGAAAAAAGTAAGAAGTGGAACTTAACCCATGAATATGAATGTCTTACAGAAATTCACATGTATATCTTACTCAAATACTTCATGAATTAGTATTGAATTTTTAGGGTGGCTTTCTCTGACCACCCACAGTTTGACATATGTGCCCTCTGTTATTCTCTTCCCTGTCACTCATTTGTTTTCCCTTCTCGCATGCATCATAAATGACAATTACATTCATTTGTCTGCCTACATGTCTCTCTCTCTCACTAGGACACAAGCTACATGAGGCCAGGTATCCTATCAGTGGTGGCCACCACTGTCCGCCCTCTCTAGCACAGTGCTTGGTACATAGTTGGCATTCCACAAATTTTATGGAATGAATAAATCATAGCAGGTATAAAAAGAAGTTTAACATTATCTTTATTGATTACAATTGCAACACTGAAATCATCTTACTTTCTTTGGCCTATGTGATTTTCTCAATTAAATGAAGTCCTAAAAAGAATTATTGCTTAGTAGTCCTTATACCTTTGTAAGACCTCATTGCTATTTGGGGGATTTCAGTCTAGTTCGAAGGATCAACCCAAATCACTAAACCCAATCAGCCAGACAGTCGCTCTTACTATGATGCTATTTAGAATGTGCAACAAGCCACTGGATTCTGCTTCTTAAAAACTAATTTCCCTAGAGCTTTCTCTCTATTATTTCATCAATGTTCTGAGGTCTAAAGCTATGATTTCCTCTCTCCTAACCAGCACAGTGTCTCATTAAAACTTCTTCCTATAAGCCTTAGAATTTCTTTAGAAATTCAAGGATTGTGAAGGACCTCTAGTTTGATATTGGCTATATTTAGTGCTTTGAGAGCAACAGAACAGTCAAGTTCATTAATGACCTAGAAACAATTAATTCAATACATAGTTTGATTTCTTGACTGATAGAGTTTTTGCAGGTTTAAACAGATAACTGTTTAATCTATCTTTTAAAAATGTGTGTTCTCATATTTTCCTTTATATAAACCCAATACCCACTTGGATTATTATATTCCTATATAAATATTGGCAAGTCTGCAAATACAATAATTCCTATTTTATACTTCCTGTTTCTACCCAAGGAGCAGAAGATGAGCCATAATCACCCATCCATCCATCCATCCATACATACATACATACATTTATCCATCCATTTAATGTACGAGTATTTATTGCGCGCCTCCCTGTGGCACCAACTACAAGAGAGGTTGGGAATACAGCAGTGAATGAGACAATAGACTGAGATCCTTCATTCCAGCTGGTCAAGGAGAGATGGAAAATAAATAAAATGGTTAAGTACAGTCTAGAGGTGGTTATATGGTAGTATATTCTAGGTAGAAAAAAATTTTTTAAAGCATGTGGGGCATGCCAGGGATGGGATGGTGCAATTAAAATTATAAAAACAGATGGGCAGCAAGGCCCATTTAAGAACTGAGGGATATGAAGAAGTGAAACAAGTGTATATCAGAAGGTGAGGGTTCTGGTTTGAAGCAACAGATAATATATAAAGGCTTGTATGACAGTACTGAGTTTGGAAAGTAGGAAGAACAGCAAGGAGGTGAGTATGACTGGACCAGCACAAGAGTAGTGGGAGCTGAATCAGAGAAGTAACAGAAACCCACAGTTAACCTTTGGTTAAGATCAGGGGTCACTGAAGTGTTTCATGCAAAGGACTGACACAACCTAACCTGGGTTTTGGAAGTCCCACTCTGCTGATATGTTAAGACTAGAATGAAATGGACAAAGGCAGAAGTGGGGACCTCAGTCGGGTGGTATTGCAGCAATCCAGGTGAGAAGGGATGGTGGCCAAGACAAAATGCAGATGGTGAGAAATTATCAGATTCCAAGTTCTATTTTGAAAGACAGTTGGCTGTTTGCTGATGGAATTGAATGTGGGTTGTGAGAAAAAGAGAAGAGTCAAAGATGATCGCAAAGTTTGGCCTGAGATGGGAAAGTCCACATGAGGAGCCGGTTTGCGGGAAAGAAAAAAATGTTGGTTTTGAATGTGTTAAGTTTGAGGTATATATTATACATCCGAGTGGGAAAAGGCAGGTGAGCTGTTGAATATAAAAGTTTACCTGCAGGAAGAGATCCAGGTGTGATAGAAATTTGATAGACAATGGCATATAGGCTTGAAAGCCATGTGATTACATTTTAAATCATGTAGGAGATAAGTACAAAGAGAGAAGACTGAGCTTGGGACATGCCAATGCAAAGAATTTGGCTAGTTGAGGATGTACCATAAAGGAGAATGAGGGGTGGCCATAGAAGCGTGAGGAAAACCACGAGAATGAGATTCCTTGAAACCCTAGTGAAGAGACTTTCTTCTCTGAATGTTGAATATCAGCAAAGAGACAAATGCTTGGCAATTCATTTGGTTACGAACTCACATGCCAATAAACTTTCCTCTAGGTTAACACTGAATTTAGTTTACATATTTTAAAGAGCCAAGCAACTGATGAGAGAAAGCTAACAGGGGCAGAAGGAAGAAATACCAGAATTTATGAAATCTGCAAGATGAATTAATAACAAGCCGTTTAACCAAAATTACATTATGTTAAGTCAAGCCATCAAATTTTGTTGGGAATGATACATAATTAAAAGTATCTTAATCTTTGGCTCAATTTTTTAAAAAATCAATGAATCAATAAGGAGGAAAAACATTCTCCATTAACGTTTTGCAGCTAACAAAATAAATAAGAAATTGGTTCAACTTATTTACAGGCAACTATATAATTTAAGTAAGTTCTGGCCCAATTCTTAGTTTCCACTCTGATGAACTTGACCTAACTATGGAGTATACATTAAGATCAAAGAACACTCTGCATTTAGATTAGCCCCTTAGGAAAAGGCCATTTTTAAAAGCAAATATGTAGAATTAGGGAGGAAGAGAATGATGCTAGAGTAAGCATCTTATTTTAGGAAATAAACCCTAGATTGGAATTTTATGCCAATTACAGTATTAAGTTTTATGTTTTGATAGGATCGTGTTTTTTGTTTTGTTTTGCTTTTACTAAAAACCAAGGTCAAAGATTTCTTATAAATATGGGAAAGATTAATTTAAAAACAAAAATAGAGCTAAATGGGATATATGCAGCTGTGCCCCTGACTGCACACAATCACAGCTCAGAAGAAGTTATAATGTGGTATACATTATCACAACTAAAGCAACAACATTCAAAGTTGAAGTAATTCTGTTTTCCTCTTTTTAAAATGGACATAATACCACCTGTTTACCTAATCAGAGGAGGGTATGTATTTGAAAGCAATTTTAAAACTATAAAATATCATACAATTCCAAAGGATTAATTCTACATGACGTCCTTTTCATGGGTGAAAATTTTAAAAGTGTCAGTTGTTTTCCAACTCTTGGAAGACACTTACCTCAGGCCACTGTGCAGATTTTCAAATTGAGTTGCTCAAAATGTAGCTTTTGGATATTTTGAACATTGAACATTCTCCTTTTAGCCCTATACTTCTTATGTGGATGTGATTGTAAAGTGTTAGCCTAGTATGTAGAGTTTTGAAGTCATGAATCAACCTCAAGATTTCCTAGGATTGAAAGTTACCCCTAGTATAGTTTGAATTCTGAGTAGTACAATATGACTTTCTGATTCAGAGATAAAAGTCTTAAATGGCCTCATAAACTTTAAGGTCTCTTGGACATTTACTCTCTCCCCATGACATTTTGATGAGTCTGGTGTAAATGAATCGTTAAGTACTTGGATTGAATTCCTCCTGAAATATCCATGGTTATGATACTTCTCGAGAAAAGTGCTTTGGCAAAGAGCCAACTATGCTTTGCTGCTCCTTCAGTGTTCTCAGGATACTTCTCCAACATAGGCTCAGTCACAATATTCCACACAAGGATAGACTGACAGAAAGTGCCTGTGCTTGCTTGGATGTCACCTGTCTTCCTGTCTCCTTGTATTATGGGGAAGACAGAAGCACCTCAACGGTTTACATTTCATTCTTTTGGGGCTGCGGTGAATCTCACCTCTTGATTTTGCTACATGCCTATTTTGAATGTGACCCTAGTTAAAAATTCTTTATATTGCCTGTTTTATACTCTTGTCTAGCTAGTCAGCTAAAAAGAAACTAGTTTAGATGAAAAGAGGACTATTTTGTGAATTAAACTGGACTCTGTCCTTGAAATATTCAAGACTTTGAAAAAACATTTCCATATTTTTATGAAAATCTTTTTTCTGACTCCTTAAATCTATGTTTAGTGAAAAATAATTATTTGTGCTTGGTCTACATTAAGATATTGTGAAATATCTTATGAGTGAAATGATCTTTTAAAGAGAGAGAATTGGTAGTTAAAAGCCCTTGGAAAGAATTTAGCCTTTACCAAAATATTGTTTCCAAATATTTAGTAAGTTATCATAAAAGCCTTCAAAATGACATTCCAGGGGTCCTGAGAAAAGTAAATATATTTTCTGTAAGAATCCACAATCTCTCTCAGTGGTGAAATCAGGTAGTAAGGTCCTCTAACTTACCTCCTATACAAGTGAAACATGTTTGCAAAGACGTTGGGTGTTTAAGAACATATTTTAGACTATAATTTGCAATGGAATTTCAAAAGAACAGTCATTTCCAGAGATTTGATTTTTTTATTATTTTTTTAAACAGCTACCATTGTTTTTTGTTTGTTTGTTTTATTTATTTCTCTCCCCTTCCCCTCCCCTTGTCTACTCTTTGTGTCCATTCGCTGTGTGTTCCTCTGTGTTCACTTGTATTCTTGTCATGTGGGACTGGGAAACTTTCGTTGTTGTTGAATCATCTTGCTGTGTCAGCTCTCCATGTGGTTGGTACCACTCCTGGGTGGGCTGCGCTTCTTTTGCGTAGGGCAGTTCTCCTTACAGGGCTCACTCCTTGCGCATGGGGCTCCCCTACGTGGGGGACATCCCTGTGTGGCAGGGCACTCCTTGCGTGTGGCAGCACTGCACATGGGCCAGCTCACCACACAGGTCAGGAGGCCCTGGGTATCAAACCCTGAACCCTCCATATGGTAGGCAGACTCTCTTTCAGTTGAGCCACAACTGCTTCCCAGAGATTTGATTCTTATTTCAGTTTACATGCAAACCAGAATGAATGGAGTTTAAAGAATTCAGACCAGTTTGTTGGTATTTCAGCATTTACTTTCCATTTTGAAAATGAGCCAGGTATTAATGTGGTCAAATCTATGCCTCCTCCAATCACTAGAAATTATAGCTGTATGACAAATATAATGTAGCCATTTTCCAAATAGGTAATTTATATTGGATTTAAGAATAGGTGATAGCTACAAAAAAAAAAAAAAAAAACCACTTTCTCCTAGTCACCATATATCTGTCTCTATAATGGTGTGAAAATTCCTAAGGGGTGGGAGATTGAGTCACTAGCACTTATTTTTCAAATCTTATCAGTGAAATGAATGTGAATGGTTAAAGTTAATCTGAAATTTTAGTATTCTGACAGGTTCTAAACAGAACTGCTTCTGTGTTTATGGTATAAAGTTGCTTAGGTAAAGATTCTATTTCTTCTTTCTTTCTATTCTATTCATTTAATAGCTAAAATTAGAGGGTAGACTGCCCCCTTATTTTAAAGAAATCCAACTAAGACAATCAAAAGGTCTAACTTACTAATGCATTACTTAGAACTAGCAATGATATTTCTATCTAAGATTTTAAAGTATTACATATCATATGATTTTGGATTTTTTTCTTGTCAATTTTTAAAAAATTATCCATCATCTTTTCTTGGTTACAGGTACTGAGGGAATAGATTGCCTTCTTATTCCTAAGAGAATGTCCTCCAACACATCTAAAAGTTTTATTTCATATAGGTGGATTTCAAACCTTTCTTTGTTTAAAGGTAAATCCAGTCAAAAGAGTTTCTGTGGCTCTTCCCTACCTATAATCTTGGAAAATACAATTTGGAAACTACTGTAATGGTCCTGTACAATGAAAACCATCTACTTACTTCTCTTCTAAGACTACCAAAGTGAAACCCTATGCTCTAATGTGGATTGTTAACTATAAGAGATTAAACACAAATATTACCCTGTGAATGCCTGACACTGGTAACACCACAAATAAATCCAAGGACCCAATAATACTTTTCTAATCTCCACTCATTCCTTAATTCCCTGCATTATGGCTTCAACTCCCACTATGCCAACAAATTGCTTTTCATTAAGCAACGACCTCTTTTCAGGCCTCTTTGTACTTGAGCTTTCTGCAACTTCTGACCTGTTTACCATTCCTCTTTAAGCCTCTTCCCACCATTTCCTCCTGATATTTTTTTACTAATACTTCTGAACAGTTGACCATGCATTGAATGTTTGTTAAATGTCAAGCAAAAGATTATTCTGCATGAATAAGAATTTCTGCTCTCAAGAAACAAAGTCAGGAGCGAGAGGTAAATAAATCAATGAGGACAGAACAGTCTTATAAATGCTATAGGAACATGTATCTCCTCAGCCTGGCTTGCAGGCTTAGGCAAAGATCCTATTAGAAGGTGATCTATGAACTGAAACATGAGGAGGAGTTACCTCGGCATGGATGGAAAGTGGGAGAACTGAACCACCAGAAAGAGGGCTCATAGGCATAAGGAGCAATAGAGAGTCACAGACAAGAGGCAATGTGAACATGCAGACAACTGTGATCAGGCAAGAGATGAAAGTGTGAGTCAAGTCAAGATGGGCTGTGCATGGCTGAAAGCAAGACAGTAACTGAAAAATCTTAAGAAAGAAACAAATAATTGTACTTGCCATTAAGAAAAAATATAACTGAGTATTGTCTGAAGAATGGATGGGTGGGAAGAAACATACCTGGAGGCAGAGTGACGAGACAGGAGGAGGAAGCCTAGTATTTCAGAAGAGAGACACGGTGACTTAGCCTAAGGTAGTACCTTTGGGATTGGAAAACAATAGACAATTTGGGGGAATACTTTAAATAGACCTGATAAAACTCAGCAACTGGTTGGACGTGGGGCACAAAGGAGAGAAAATTCAAAGCTATTGCCTGAATTTTTTGTTTTGCAAAATTTGGTGAATTCTGACATCATTTATTATGTTAGAAATTGGGGGGAGAGCAGATTTGGATATGACGTAGGCAGGGAGACAGTCTTGGATAGAGTTTGAGGATCCTATAGAGAATTTCAGTAGACATGTCTAAAATACAGGCCTAGGGCCCAGACGAGAGATCAAGATGAGAGATTGGCCTATATTGCTGATGCTGTGAAGCCACAGGTATGATAAGAACACTCAGGCTAGCACAGTCCCCAAGGCCGGCCGGGATTTATCATCTGTGGAGCTTCTGAAAACTGTAGGGGCCCAGACCCCTCACTGAGTAATTCTGATTCATATGGTCCAACATTGGAACCAGATGGCTGTGCTTGTCAAGGCTTTACAGGTGCTTCTGATGAATGCCGCAGTTGAGCACCTCTGGGATTCGGCTTGAGAACAGAAAGGGCTGAAAAGAATCCCCAGAGGAATGCTGTCATTTCTGACATCAGCAAAGGATGGAGAAACCTCAAAGAGGACAGACAAGTAGCAGGTAGGCAGTTAGAAGCACACGAAGAATAGAGAGTGGTCAACACCCTTCCAATACTGAAAAGATTCTGAATAAAATAAAGATGAAAAAGCATCCACTGCATTTAGTACTAAAGGTTTCAGTGTCTTTAGTGAGGGGAAATGCACAATTGGGAGTAAAAATGTAAAAACCATTGGCTGAGAAGGGAGGAAAGCAGTAGGCAAAGGAGGGAAAGAGGGCCAATGAAAGTTTGTTATTGTTGTTGTTTCGCATTGTTTGTTTTTAAGAGAGGGTTTGACCACATTTAAATGCTAATGTTCAAGAAGCAATATAAGGGGAAGCCTGGTGATACAAAAGTGACGGGTAAAGGTGTAAGTCCACTGAGGGGGCAGAAAGAGGTGAATCAACGTATAGACACAGGGCTACATCTTAAACCAAAGAAGTGGTGGACACTTCCATGTGACAAAAGGGAAGGGTCTTTAATGTGTGAGAAATGAGATAAGACTGATGAGGGAAACAAATGGATTTTTTTCACAGCATTAAGGCTCCCTCCAGCTGGTAGTAGAGATGATGAACTTGGTGGGCTGTGTGTGTGGTTATGATTTCCTCTGGTGATACCAGATGTAAAAATGGAAGATGGCACAGGGAGAGTAACCTGGGTTGCAGTTTTCCTATTCAGTTACATCAGAATAACAATGAAGGGTTTAGCACAAGAGTAGTTGTATTATAATATTATATTACAGGATCTTTAATGAGAGCAGCTAGAAGGAAAGGAAGCTATGTTGAGAGCATAGCATATCCGATTTAAAATTTTGAGGTTGGCTCTGAAGAGTTGGAATTCTAATGCATGTACCTGCCTCTCATTTTAGTTTCCTGAAGATCTCCTTTTTTAAATTTAGAAATAACAGAATTTAAAAGGAGTCCTCTTTTTGGTTATATATTTTCTTAGTGTACCAAAAATTGCGGTCACCCCTCGGGCTGAAGTGTGGTTTGCTGGCCTGGCAGGGGAGCGGCCGCGGCAGGCCTAATTCCGCTGCCCCCATAATAGGGTGGCTGGTCGGACTCACCGCCACCCCTGAAGGAAGCTCGGCATGGGCGCAGAGTGCCCTCGGGTCTCCCCTTCTCGGCAGCCATGCTTCCGCGGCCGCCCCTCCTCCCAGATGGCGCCACCCGATGCCTTGTGGGGCGGCACCCTTCTTCCTTCTCCCTGCGCAGGCGCAGGGCAGAAAATTCCAGTCTGCCCTTTTCCCCTCCCCCGACAGCAGCAACAGCCAGGTGTGGGCGGAAAAATCCAGCCCGCCCTTTTCCCTTCCCCCGACAGCAGCAACAGCCAGGCGTGGGCGGGAAACTCAAGTCTGCCCTCCACCCCAGCAACAGCAGCCACCAATCCCTAAACCCTGCCCCTTCCCCCAGCAACAGCGACAGCCAATCCCTAACCACCACCCCTCCCCCGTCCAGTACCGTACCGCCCACTGACCTTTCGCCGGCAACCAATCAGAACAGGGTGTGGCTTCGACCAATCAGCCTTCCCCAGCCCCTATAAAACTGTTGCCTCTCCCTCAGTAAAGTGGACTTGCGTGTTTACCTTGTCTCCGCGGTAGTTCTTCTGCCGTGCGCCCTCCAGTCCTCAGAGCCCCCGACAAGGGCCTGGCCTCCCTTGTCCCCAGTTCGTCGCCTGCTTCTCCGGGCGACCCCTTTGTCGCCTGCTTCTCCGGGCGACCCCTTCGTCGCCGGCTTCGCCGGGCGACCCCGTCAGCCGAACCGCGCAACCCCTTGTGAGACCGATCCCTCGTCTGCTGCCGGACCGACCCCTCGTCCCAAGTGGGACCAACCCCTCGTCCCAAGCAGGACCGACCCCTCGTCCAGAGCTGGACCGACCCCTCGTCCGCAGCCAGACCCCACCTCTACCGACCGAGCAAGCCGTCGCAGTTGGCGCCCAACGTGGGGCAAGGCAACCCCACCACAGCCTCACTCCATAACCTGGCAGCCCCCCCCTCCTCTCTTCTCACCGTGGGACTTCTCTCGTGCAACATTGCTGCTACCTGAGCCTTGGCTACCTCATACGATCCACGGCGGTCTGGGAGAATCGCTGGATGGCTTTCTCCTTCCATGTCGGGGGCTTATACCGACCCGCTATGATTAAGAGGAGCCTTGGATTTCTCGGGAGTGTGCACTTGCATGTCTGAAGTAATCCTACCACAGCCCTACGCCCTCCTCTCTTCTCACCTTGGGACTTCTCTCGTGCAACATTGCTGCTACCTGAGCCTTGGCTACCTCATACGATCCACGGCGGTCTGGGAGAATCGCTGGATGGCTTTCTCCTTCCATGTCGGGGGCTTATACCGACCCGCTATGATTAAGAGGAGCCTTGGATTTCTCGGGAGCGCGCGCTTGCATGTCTGAAGTAATCCTACCACAGCCCTACGCCCTCCTCTCTTCTCACCTTGGGACTTCTCTCGTGCAACATTGCTGCTACCTGAGCCTTGGCTACCTCATACGATCCACGGCGGTCTGGGAGAATCGCTGGATGGCTTTCTCCTTCCATGTCGGGGGCTTATACCGACCCGCTATGATTAAGAGGAGCCTTGGATTTCTCGGGAGCACGCGCTTGCACATCTGAAGTAATCCTACCATAGCCCTACGCTCTCCTCTCTTCTCACCCCTATCTTTTCGCTCTGCATTGCTGCTCCTGAACCTTGGTGACCTCATATGATCCACGGCGGTCTGGGAGAATCGCTGGATGGCTTTCTCCTTCCATGTCGGGGGCTTATACCGACCCGCTATGATTAAGAGGCACCAATAAAACTCTCAGGAGCACGTGCCTGAGCACCTCCTCCCCTGCCTTCACCTCTGCCTCCTCCCCTCCACGCTTGCTCCCCTTTGCCTTGCTCCACTGCTCGTCGTCCCGCCCTCCCCTCGTCGGGGCCTTCTCTTGGCCCGCGACCACCGTCGGAGCCCCACCGGCTCCGACCCCTCGTCTCACCGCGCACCTCGGCTCCCATCGCCGCGCTCTCAAGGTAAGGGCCCCTTTTCTTATCGGCTCCAAAAGGCCATTAGCAATGGGTAACATCCTATCTGCTAAGCAAGCCCCACAAGTTCGGGCCCTCGCCGGTCTCCTAGACACTCACCGGTGTAAGATCTCTTTCAAACAGCTTCAAGTATATCGGGACCTTCTTCTCCCCTTTAATCCGTGGCTTACCACGTGTCAGCTTTGGGACCCGGACACCTATACTCGCCTTATAGATAGGGTCACTTTTGCTGTGGAGCAGGAAGGTAAAAGATTCCCTCCTGGCTTATTACAGGCAACATGAAGTCCAGAAGAAATCTTGAAGGGTATAATCTATGATATGCTATATAAAAAAGGATTTAAAAGCAGCTATACCAAGAAAGTAAGAATTATGAGCCAACTGTAAATAAATTATATATTTCTGTTAATGTGTTGTAATTGTTCTGTGTTTGTCTGTCTGTTCGTTCAATGTCAACGTATATTGTGATACCTCCGGATGGTAAATATAAATTACTAGAAATCTTTAAAAGAGCTCTATTCAAATGGCCAAAAATTAAATAAGCGCTTATATTAATACTTAAGTTTATTATATTAATACATAAGTTTAAATGTTAATAAGATATCTACAATTTAAAAAAATTGTAAGTCTTAATTAACAAAATTAACTGTACGTCTTCATAAAAAGTTGTTCTTGCCTAGATTAAAATGAATAACTTATTTTTCTTCACAGGATAATATAAAGAATGTAAAACTTATATGAATATTAAAAAGGTTAAAAGTTTGTAAAAATGCTAACGGAAATGTAATAAGTTTTGCAAAAAGACGTATTTTGTCCTAAAGTAAGATGGCTAATTTTTCATAAACTCTTGAAATTTAATTTGCATGCGGCAAGTGTAAAAGGTATTGTGATAACTTTACGTAAGGGAATGTGTTCTGTAAGGATAAAATTTATCTTCAATAGTTTACATTAAGGTATTAAATGGCTAATTCCAAAAGGTCATTCTTAAATATATATATATAAAACTAAATTGATGATAATAATAATAAAAGGTAATTTTATAACAGGAAAGATTAACAGCAACCAAGCTCCCCTGCCAACTTGCTTTTAGGAAACGGTTTCTAATATTGCGTGCTACTAAGTATTTAAAGAAAAGTTATTCTTAAGGAAACAGAAGATGATTTTGTCTTTGCAGCCATTGTCTATTTAGCAACACCCCTCGCTATAGGCCTAGCCACTGTTGCGCCGGACGATTGGAACCTTAAACAAAGACTCCTCCTCACTGTCATCTTCCTATCTATCGTTACTATATTTACTGCCCTCATTCTCCTTCGTTTATAAAGCAGTCTCCTACAAACCACAAAGCTTCTGTCTTAAACATACCATTCTCAACCCTATCCTCTAAATGATCTTCTCACTTCCCCCACAGCCTTTAATACTCTATTTCTTTCTCATAACCTTTGCTTTCTTGATAATATTTTCTGCCATCTGTCTAGCCACTACCACCCCAGAAGATTGTAACCACGGCCCCCCATGCCGCCATCGCTCTCAAGCAGCTCCAGCCCCACGAAACGGCCCGCAACCTGCTTTCCCTGGCCTGCGGCCTGCTTTCTAGCATCTAATAACGTTTCTGCTTTTAACAGCTCCCCATACTTCTGCGGCGCTTCCTCCTGTCTCGACCTCACTCCTCTTCTCAGCCATCCAAAGCGTCCTTTCTCGTCCCCCGCCCCCCTCCTTTTTTCACTTGAACCCCTATTGCGTTGCAGATTGGGCCGCCCCATGTCGGCCCGCCCCATTAACATCGGCCTCTCTCGCGCCCGTGAAGACTTTGGCCTTCTTATTGTCCTCACCTACGTCTCCACCACTCCCGACGCTGCCGCCACCACCGTCGCAGGTGCCCTGACGCGACTTGTCCTCACCGCTGCGATCCTCCAGACCATCACACAGTCTGCCTCTACCGCTCTTCGCCGCCAAGAAGAGATCAACTACCTGTAACGCGCTGTCATCCTGGACTTTTAACAAGCAGATGGACCTTATAGCCACCGAGATCAACAAGAATTGGACATTGGCCACCCTTGCTTGCAAGGGCAAGATACTGCCCCCCAAATTGTACATTTGTATCCCCGTCATACTCACCTCCCTCTTCAGCCCGCTTCCCTCATTGCTTACTGCCTCTTGGGCCTCGGCTACTTGTTGCTGCTGCCATCCTGGCCCTTATTTGAAAAGAAGGGGGAAATGCGGTCACCCCTCGGGCTGAAGTGTGGTTTGCTGGCCTGGCAGGGGAGCGGCCGCGGCAGGCCTAATTCCGCTGCCCCCATAATAGGGTGGCTGGTCGGACTCACCGCCACCCCTGAAGGAAGCTCGGCATGGGCGCAGAGTGCCCTCGGGTCTCCCCTTCTCGGCAGCCATGCTTCCGCGGCCGCCCCTCCTCCCAGATGGCGCCACCCGATGCCTTGTGGGGCGGCACCCTTCTTCCTTCTCCCTGCGCAGGCGCAGGGCAGAAAATTCCAGTCTGCCCTTTTCCCCTCCCCCGACAGCAGCAACAGCCAGGTGTGGGCGGAAAAATCCAGCCCGCCCTTTTCCCTTCCCCCGACAGCAGCAACAGCCAGGCGTGGGCGGGAAACTCAAGTCTGCCCTCCACCCCAGCAACAGCAGCCACCAATCCCTAAACCCTGCCCCTTCCCCCAGCAACAGCGACAGCCAATCCCTAACCACCACCCCTCCCCCGTCCAGTACCGTACCGCCCACTGACCTTTCGCCGGCAACCAATCAGAACAGGGTGTGGCTTCGACCAATCAGCCTTCCCCAGCCCCTATAAAACTGTTGCCTCTCCCTCAGTAAAGTGGACTTGCGTGTTTACCTTGTCTCCGCGGTAGTTCTTCTGCCGTGCGCCCTCCAGTCCTCAGAGCCCCCGACAAGGGCCTGGCCTCCCTTGTCCCCAGTTCGTCGCCTGCTTCTCCAGGCGACCCCTTTGTCGCCTGCTTCTCCGGGCGACCCCTTCGTCGCCGGCTTCGCCGGGCGACCCCGTCAGCCGAACCGCGCAACCCCTTGTGAGACCGATCCCTCGTCTGCTGCCGGACCGACCCCTCGTCCCAAGTGGGACCAACCCCTCGTCCCAAGCAGGACTGACCCCTCGTCCAGAGCTGGACCGACCCCTCGTCCGCAGCCAGACCCCACCTCTACCGACCGAGCAAGCCGTCGCAAAAAATGTTCTTAGTCATGTAAGAGTATATTATATATTACCAAATGGTAAACCTAGAGAACAGTCTTGTTAGACATTTGGAACAAAAACACAAAGAAGACTGCCTATAGTATTATTTAATATTAGTTCAGAAATATCCTAAGATATGAGACAGGGATATGAATTTTGAACAGAAAGGGGCAAAATATCATTACTTGCAAACAATAGGATTGCCCATTTAGAAAACTCAAAGAAATCAAATAATTAAAAAATAAATAAAGAATTTTGAGTTTAGTTGGAGCAATTCTGGGTGATGACAAGGTTTGGAGTGTGGCCATTGGAGTGGGTTGCCAAAAAGAATTGAAGTCAAGGTCAATGGATTTGAAGAAGGTGAAAACTTAAGAGAATTAGGCTGTGGTTTTCATCTTTGGTTGCACATTAAATTCACCTGGGGAGCTTACAAATCTCTCAACTCACAGACCCCAATTAAATCAGGACCATAACATTAATATTTTGTAAAGGTATAAGGTTAAGAACCACAGGACTCAGGTATTGCCTATTTGGTCTGATTTCAAAGTCACCCAAAATGGTGAATTACAGGACTCTTTTTTATTTTAAAATTTTACTTAATAATAAAGAACATGAAGGGAATGACAAAACAGACAGACAGGGGAAGTAGGAAAGAGTTTCAAAAGCTCTTATTTTGTGATTTATATGAAAATATATATTGTCAGACTCCTTTCTTATTATAGAAACCTGCAAAACCTCCTACAACCTCATTTCCCCCACCCGCACCCCAAGCTAGAGTTGAAAGACATGCATGCCTTCTTTCCTTCTCTTTAAAAGCTGAGGCAGGCAGTTTAGAGTCACAGATCTATAATATACTCCTAGACTCAACTCTGCAATGCCATCCTCCGATTTCAAATTGGTGGCCTGGGTTTAGTTTTTTAGACTGGGGCCTGTCCTTGCCAATTATTCAGTCAGCCCCCATCCCCACCCTTCACTCCCAGAGACTGGGGATCAGATCAGATTCCTGCCAGATTTCGGGTATTAGCATCAACCTTGACTTCTCACATAAAAGTTCAAAATCTGCAGATATCCTTGGTCTTTCCTGGAGAGAGCATCTTCACCTGGGATGCAATGAACAGGAAGATGAGTGCATTCTTTTTGTTTTCATGGCATCCTCAGTGTCTCTGAATCCTAGATCTTCTTGGGAGTTTGAGGCCTTAAATATGAACAGAAAGCAAAACTGCTAACCCTATAATGATGCTTAAGCGTATTAATACCACCACATAAAGGCTGGATATTCCTTTGCCAATTCCTAGTAATTTCGTGCTGGTTAAATCTGAAGGACATTTTTTCTCCCTTCCTGAAGCAAAAGAGCCCCTGGCCTTTATTCTGAGAGGTCTGGGTTGCCAAAGTTTTCGGTAATTTGAAAAAGCAGTCATAATGCTGTTCTCAGCAAGCCTGGCTTAATTTATCAAGAGTTCCCTGGCATTCAGGTGTCCAAATCATTTTACTGACTCTTTTCCTCACCCAATGAATTAGTGAAAGATGAGGATGTTACTAAATTAGGCTTTGCAACAGTGGAAGCCAAACTTTCAAAAATTCATACCCAAACAGTATGACAAATTTGAGAAATGGACACCAATAAATAATCTGTACCACTTTACAGTTCCAAATATTTATATATTACAGTTTATTTTTCATATCTTTGATTTCATATGTTCTTCACAAAGACTATAAAAGTTAGGCCGAATATTGTCTCTTTTTTAAAGAAAATGACCTATGGCTTCAAAAGATTAAACTAAACCTGAAGTTAAACCTGAAATTAAGTGGCATACTAGACTCTAAGTTTAAAATCAGATATTTTGATTCAGAGATAAGAGATTTTTCTATTACACTGTGAGATATGTATATATGTATGTATATATATATGTGTGTGTATACCCCCAAGTCAAAATATTTGATTGACACATATACATACATGTATGTGTTTTAAGTGGAAACAAACATAATTCCAGGGGGAAAGGTACCTTAATAAAACATGTATTATGGCAGGTGTCAATAACTGTGTGAAATAACTTTAAAAGGTCTAATTCTAACTTACTCTTATAAAAAGTCATGCCAGAGTTTTCCAGCACCAATAAACAAACAAGCAAAACAAAAACAAACAAGCAAGCAAAAAATCCAGTTCCATTGTGACATACCTGGCTCCCTGCTGATGGGTACTGTGCAGTTCATCTCTAGTTCATATCTTAATTCTAAGATATTGTCTACTTTGATTATGGCTACTGTTATCTTGATTATCATGATGGTTCTTCATTTGTTTTGAACACTATGCTATCGTCCCTTCTGCTAATTTTTACCAGGCAAAAGAAGAAGGGCATCCTTTCTAGCCTTCAGTCTGCCATGCCTAAGCTTAAGGAGAGCTAAGTTTAGTCATCAAAACCACCTACTAAAGTACTTTCGAATGACAATGACAGCGCCTGAGACTCACCATCGACCCAACTCTCCTAAATCAGCAGAAGGTTAGAGAATTCAGAGTACTAGGAATCTGAAAAGAATATTTTAAATCATTGTCAATACACCATTGCTCCAAAGCTCCGATTTGTATCACGGCACTAGTTCTTTCTTAATTTCATTAATTTTCCATTATCAGACCATCTCTTCAGTCATCCTGCCAAACTTCTGATTTCTCTTCTCAGTGTTCCCTACCCAAACTTACCATATTTTAATTGATATAAAGATGACACTGATTTTAAGATACATCATCAATTTGTTAAAGTTTTTCAGGGAGAAAAGAAACACTACCTTATTAAAGAAGCACATCAATTGTATGATTCATCCTAATTTCAGAAATGTTAAAATAATAAAAGAATATTTAAAAATTGTCAAAATACAGAATGTCCTTCTCATCCTTATGCAGTAAAGCTTTTTTCATGCTCCAGTAGTTCCTGTAATATCCTATACACTCACATCCACTGTACCTCTAGTACACATTGGCCAATAAAATTTTCTATAATGATGGAAACGCTCTAAAGTCTGTGCTGTCCAGAACTGTAGTTTCCTTTGGGTGGTAACAGGAGTCAGAAAGACTAGAAGTGAACGGGGTTCAACTTGAGGAAGGTTCTCTATTGCTTGGGACTATGGAGCAAAGTCCTGAGGGTGGCTGCCAGAAGGTACCCGGACAACAGCCAGCAAAAAACTGGGATTTCAGTTCCACCGTTTCAAGGACCTGGATTCTCTCAAGAGCAGGAATGAGCTTGGAAGATAACTCGGAGCTCCATATAAAAACACAGTCAACTGGCATGTTCATTTCAGCCTTGTGAAGCAGACAACTCAGTTCTGCCACCCCAGACTTCTGACCTAAAGAACTGGAGATGAAAAATGGCTGTCCTTGTAAGCTGCTAAGTCTGTGGTTAATATGTTTCACAATAGAAAACTAATACAGCTGAAAACATCTGGATAATTTATTGCTTCATCCTTCATAGCTTTAGACAAAAAAAAGGAGCATCTCATAGCTCTTAAACCTAAATTTGTAAATATTCCTAAAAATAAAGCATCACTCTTTAGATGTTTAGATTTCAATAGCAAATATATAAGATTCTAATCAAGTCACAAATTATTTTCAGTATGAAGACAGTAAATATTTTGATTAAATAAATTAAGATAATAATCTTAATGAACAATGAACTAAAATACCAAAATGGATTGACAAATAGAGGCATTTAAAGACCCCGAGAATCGATGTGCTTCTATTACTTCTTGTGTGTAAAACATAAGAACTCTAGGCTATATTTGAGGACTTATTCTTTATAAATATTGTAATACTTTGTTGCTGTTTTTGTTTTTTTTGGTTTTTTTTTTTTAGTTCCACAATGCTCAGGGGATAAAGCTTCTGCTTCTTTCTTTGAAAAACAGCCCAAAGGTCTATCAGGGAGCTTTGTATTTTACACATATTCAACTTTTCATAATTCCCCTATGCAGTTCATAAGGACTACTCTCCTTTTTGCCTATATTCAGATCATAAGAACGTATGTGCCAACTTAGAGGCTAGTCCCTCCAGTAGTTCTCTTAGGTCTCCAGGGCAGATGCTCTTGGTTCCCTTGAGTCCATCAGTTAATGTTTCTCAAATTCAACTGGATGTTGATGAATTTGGACCTATGAATGGTGCTCCAATAGGGGATGTCCTGGGACCACATATTCGTTATAGAAAAGTCACTGAACAAGAGACACTGATATTTTGCTGCTATTTCAACCAGGATTAACATGATAGAAATATAAATTATTAAAAATGCACTGACTTCTAGGGTTTTATTTTTATTTTTCAAAATAGAAGTATATTCTAAGTTTCGTGCCACATAGACTTAGTAGTTTCCTTCTCTAGACACTGAATTTTATGTAAATATGCTATTACTTTCTGATGGCATGCTGAATTACTTTCTGACTGCATCATGAATTATTTGCATTCCCCCTCATCCAGGGTATCCCTTTATTTAGCAGGTGATATGATTGAATCCATTATGAAGGAGTATAGCTTGGGATTCTGTTTTTAGTATTGTATTTGAGTGTTTGCTACTGCCCTGAAGCATCAGATGGATTTTTATATGAAGCCCTAAAAGTTTTCATAAAATAGAGATTGTTATTCATAGTAATGGTTTTCCCCACCTACCATGAGAGAGTTCTGTAGTCTTTCAGTTGCTTTCTGAGCATGAAATCTCCACAGCACTGCTTATCCCTAGCACAGAGGCTCAACACAGGTGGCACATCCCAGAGGTAGGGGAAGGAAAGAACACATGTGCAGACACCTTAAGTTTCCTGACTAGCCTCACCTGTACCTATGTCTATAGTTTAGCCTTAAGCAAGAAATAGCTCCGAATATCATCCTTAAAGACCTTGTTTCTCAAAGAGCCTTTCTTAACTTTCATAAAACAGAGTCTGTAGACTCGTCATCTACATCTACCTTTTACTTATCTAAATAGCAATAAGGAAAAGAATTAAGATAAAAAATTGCTACTGCTGAGTCCACAGCAATTAAAAGTTCATGAGATTCCCAAGACAACTCCTTTACAGGTTTTTAAACTTTAAAGTTACATTTATCAATTCAAAAACTGAAGAAAAGGGACGTGCATATGGCTTAAGTGATAGAGCTCCTGCCTACCACATGGGAGATCCATGGTTCAGTTTCTGGTGCCTCGTAAAGAAGACAGCAAGCTGGCATGTCAGGCAGGCACAGCAAGTTAACACAACAAGATGACACAGCAACAAGAGACACAAGAAGAAAAACATGAGAGACATAAGACAAAGAAGGGAACAGAGGTGGCCCAGTGATAGGTGCCTCCCTCCCACATCGGAGGTCCCAGGTTCAGTTCCTGGTGCCACCTAAAGAAATAAAAAAGACAGACAGAGCAAATGTAAACAATGAGGGGGTGGGAAGAAATAAATAAATCTTATTTTAAAAAACTGAAAAAAAAAGAACTTTTGCAAGGTTCCTGCATCATAAAGAAGACAAAGAAAGGGGACCTATATGGTGGCATGAGAGCAACAAAGTAGGGCAGTGAAGTGGATCCTGCCAGGTATCAGCTCTTATCTTTAATGTCATCCATGCATCTGTGCTTCTCTCTCCATGTCCAGTGCTCTCCAGTAGAACTTTCTGTAACTATGGAATGGTCTATATCTGTGCCGCCCAATACAATCATCCTAGCCACATGTGGCTATTTAAATTTAAATTCATTAAAATATAAAAATTTGTTTTTTTTCACATGTGGCTGGTGGCTACCCATTTGGAAAGAGAATGGGACTGTGTTTAAAATACTTATCACATCACACCTACCATGTATTGCACCCTGACCTTGAGTCAGGCAGTTTATCTTTGATTCCACAAATATTTATTGGGAATACACTTTGTGCCAGGAACTTTTCTCAATGCTCAGGATAGAATGATGTTCTGGTCAGGCAAGGTCCCTGTCCCATGGAGATTCTAGACCAGTGTGGGTTATAGAAAAGGAATAAGACAATAAGTAATTATATGATATGCTTCTATGTCATGATATTATATAGGGCAAGGAACTGAGTGTGTTGGGAAAGGGTAGGACTGTTCTTAGAAAAATGATCACACGAGGCCCCTCTGAGAAAGTGACATTGGAGAAGGTAACAAAGTGAATTGTGCATGTCATTTAATCTTTCCAGCTATTCTATGGATTAGGCATAGATGTTTCCATTTATTAGATGAGGACACGGAGTTTGAAGAGGTAAAATAGCTTGCCTGAGGAAACATTGCTGCTGTATGGCAGTTAAAACTGAAATCACTGATTTTAGTGATTTCAGTGGTGGATGATGATTGTGGTTAATAGTACAAATACAAGAATGTTCCTCTATTACAAGGTATTAAGAATATGGAAATACATGGGAAAATATGACTAATGCAACATATAAACTATAGGTAACAGTAATATTGTAATAGTTTTACAGCAATGGCAAAGAAGTACTAAATCAATTGCTAAGGGTCTATAATGGGGTGGGGTTTAAAGAGATATTTCCTTTTGGAGTAATGAAACTTTCTGAAATGGACTGGGCTGATGATAGTCCATCTCTGTGATGAAACTGAGAGCCATTGGGTGTACGTTTTGGATGGACTGTAAAAGGTAGGGGACCGAATAACACAGTGAACCCCCTGGTGAATAATGGACTGTGGTTAACATACAAATAAGAGAACTTTCTCTCATGAACTACAACAAATATACAATACTAATACATGGTGTTAATAATAGGAAAACACTAAATATAAGCTATGGACTATAGATAGCAGTAATATGATGACAATGTTCTTTCATCATTTGTAACAAATATGTCACAGCAACGTAAGGTGTTGGCAGTGGGGCGATGTATGGGAATCCTGTACAGTATGCATGACTGTTTTGTTAACTCACAACTTCTCAAATAAATAAAAATAAAATAAAGTAAAATAAAATAAATAAAACTTAGGCTAGCAGAAGTGTCCTATATGGCTTTTTTCTTTTTACACATACATATATGTATGTATGTGTGTGTATATATATAATTTAGACTATTTTAAATTTTAGATGTAAAATCCACCCTCTTCTAGGCCTTTTGACCTTTTCTCACACTGCCTTCTTTTGTCTTTCATGTGTACAGGTTGATGCCATTTTATTATCTTGCTACAGCAGATGTCTAATTCCTCAAAATCATATTTTTATGAGGAGAGACAATTGCCTTATCAATGAATAACTGTGCAGGTTTACAGACCCTCACCTTTGCAAAACACTCTTCAAGGTACTCTTTTCTGATCTTGTTGACTGCCAGAGTAAATATTGCCTCAAATAGCAGGGCTCCTGAGGGCTCTGGAGACATCCAGGCACTATAAGCAGGGCAGACAGCTCAGAAGTGTGGCACCCAGCCAGTGGGCCCTATTTTGGAATTTATACTCAGTTGTGGCTTCCCTACACATGGTTTGTCTGCTCCTTCTATTTGAACCTGTAGTTAGTAATATAATTAATAGGTGTATGTCCAAGAGACTCAGATATTTGGGCTGTCCATGTGCCAGTTGGACCCTGAACACATAACTCCCCGGTTCACTGGACTCACCCAGGACAACTAACAAGGAGACGATGATAGACAACGCCCATCCCAAGGAACAGAGAGAATATGCAATTGCAAGCAAGATAATCCCATCCATCTGCCCCATGGGATCTAAGCCCCTCTCAATTAGAGGTAGAGTGGGCATCACCATCCCAGAATTCTCAGGACTGGGAAATTAACAATGGACTAGAATTACTTACTGTTATTCTATTATAGACTTTTTATGATTCTAACAGCGGAAGAACTTTTATCATTGACATGGAGGCATTGCCCCTGGAGGTTCTGAAGGGAGGGAAAGGGAAAAATAGGTATAATATGGGGACATTTTGGGGACATTGGAATGGTCCGGAATGACAATGCAGGGACAGATACAGTTCATTATATATCTTGTCATAACTTACAAAAATGTGTAGGAGAGAGTGTAAACTACAATATAAACTATAATCTATGCTTAGTGGCAATGCTCCAAAATGTGGTCATCAAATGTACTACACTAATAAAGGATGCTGTTAATGTGGGAAAATGTGGGAGAGGTAGGGGGCAGGGCATATGGGAATCCCCTATAAAAAGTATTAAAAAAAAAAAAAGTACACTTTTCTGGAGAGTGCAGAAAGTTTAAACCTTCACTTCCAAAACATGTGGACAGCAGGCTTTGGACCTCCCTGTCCCCATCTCACTTCTTTGGCCTTCAAAGATATGTAGAAGCATAGTTTTTTTCCCCTTTTAAGAAAAACAAAGGAGAGGTACAGTTGTGGATAGATGGAATAAGCCATAGTTGATTAAGCAAAGCATGCAGAATTTTACGAGATTTTTTTTCTCCCACCCTAACCTCCCTCGTTGTCTGCTCTCTGTGTTCATTTGCTCTGTGTTCTTCTGTGTCTGCTTGTATTCTCATTAGGAGGCTCTGGGAACCAATCCTGGGACCTTCCAGAGTGGGAGAGAGGTGACCATTCTCTTGTGCCACCTCAGTTCCCTGATCTGCTGCATCTCCTATTATCTCTTTTCCGTGTCTCTTTCTGTTGCATCAACTTGCTGCTCCAGCTCTTCACATGGGCTTGCACTCCTGTGCAGGGCAGCACTCCTGCATGGGGCAGTACTCTGTGCAGGCCAGCACTCCGCTTGGGTCAGCTCGTTACATGGTCCAGCTTGCCTTCACCAGGAGGCCCTGGGCAGCGAACTCTGGATCTCCTATATGGTAAACAGGAGCCCAATTGCTTGAGCCACATCCGCTTCCCTTACAAGAGATTTTGTTGAAAACTTTCTTGCAAATATGAGGCAGATGTGGGATCTGGCATATGGCAGAAAAGGGAAGGCTCAGGTTTTCACAGCTTTTAGATATGTCAAGTGGCATTTCACTGATGCTGAGTTATAAGATTTTGGCTGTCACTGAAATCTTTGCTAGAAGTGGCTACCTTTTGTAAAGCACTATAGAGAGGGTTTCAGCCACCTAGAAATCTCTTTTACAGTACAGTATATTCTCCACATTTTTTCTAACCATATTATTTAATAATTTGCTTTTTATAATTAACATTAATTTAAGAATGATTTTTCAAATGATTAAATACCCACATGTGACACTATTTTTAATGGTTATTTTATAGTCTTTTGATATAACTAAGCCCCTCTTTTGATATAATTAGGGCTCTTTGTCTTTTTTCTCTTTTCCTGTTATAAACAAGGACGCTTTTGTGTTTTGGAAAGATAATTTGTGTCTTAGATTGATACATTTTGGCGGTGGGGAAGAATTAGAGTGGGGAGAGAGGAGGCTGAAGCCTGAGAAGCCCTTGACCTAAACTCAGGCAATGGTAGCAGGACAGATGAGGGAGGGCAGATTCAGAAGGTATTTAGAGGGTGGAATCGACAGGACGTGGAGGCTGACAAGGCAGGGGAGAGATTCAAGGAGAAAGAAAATTCAAGGATGACCTGAAGGTTTCCAGCTTGAGCCTCTGTGAGCACATAATGAGCTCCAAATTGAACATGCAGAATGGGAAGTGCCTTCAATGCATTGTTGCAGATAGGCAATGGCAGAGCTCAGCTAGAACTAAAACAGGATCCCAGGGTTAAGACCTGTTCAAGTCTGTACAGACATGATAAACACGATAAATATCTAATTTTACTTAAAAAAACTTGCCCCTCCTGGTTTGTCGATCACAGGTCCAGTCTGCTTGCTCCCATTACCTTTTCCTTTTACCCTCCAACATTTTAAGATACAGTATTTGTGTGTGTGGTGAGGTGTTTACTAAGGAAAATTTCCTTGGTAGGTGACCAAAGTCACTGAATTTGATGTAATAGCACTTTTCTAACACTAACTCCTCAATCTTAAAGAACAGTGTTAGATTTACTGTAGAGTATACTGATTGAGAAAGGGAAAACAAAACAAAACAAAACAAAAGTATGTAGATGGAAAAAAGGAATTATTGTAAGGTAACACCCAATTAATCAATTAAGTGTTCCCACTGAGGAGTAAACATCATCTTAATAATGCTCCACCTTTGTAGTGTCTATTGTACTTTGACAAAAATTTACACATTCATTTATATATTTGATATGACCTCAACACTAGAAGGCACATAGGCTTCTATTACCAACTACAGATTGGAGGAAACTGAGGTTCTGAGAGCTAAACAATTTTTCTGTTGCATCATAGGTAGCAAATTTCAAAACTGGGATTTAAACTCCGGCCTTCAGATTCCAAGATCAGAGCTCTTCCCACTACAACTGCTTCAAGGAAAAACAAAACACACACACAAACCAAAAACAACAACTCTCTTTAGAGTTCTTTCTTCTCCTCTTTCACCTTCTTCTAATTAGGTTAAATTTTTAAATTCTAAATTTATCTCATTCTTATGGCAAAAAAAAAAATAGAGGTTTTAAGTCATTTGATGATATATTTATAAATTTATAAAGGGCCTTTTTGTTATAATAGCTGAGCCAGAGCATGGTACTTTCAGGCAATCCCAGCGGTGAAGACACAGCTTGCCGCCATTCGGACAATGCTTAAGCTGTGAATGACTCAGAACCCATGGATATCACTCAGCATCTGTTCCCAGTTGCATGTCCTTCTACTACATTCTTCAGTCACCTTCACCGTCATATATCCTGCCTAAGTGTGTACATTACTCAAATATATTCTGCCTCTTGGAATCATTAAATTGTCACCTCTTGTATAAACAAGAAAGATTTCTTAATGTGGCCTTTCTTAACACTGAAATATTTCTAAAAATCTATCACAAGGCCATTATAATACTCTAACTACATGGCTCTAACTTAAAACAATCTTGTGTCTCCTTATCTCTTTCCCTCTAGCTTATTCTTCTCTCTCCATTCCCAGAGATTTATAGACTATTTGTTGCCATATACTTCTACTCATAAGTTATATTTGTTCTTCAGGTTCAGTTTCCTTAATCTTGACAGTTAAAGTGACTTTCTTTGGCTTCCTAATTTATTTTGAAAGCCATTGTGACTGTGACAGGAAAAATCTAATCAAGATGGCACAAAACAATGTTCTGATCAAACCCAATTTTTATGTTTGTCTGAAAGCTGTTTATTGCATGTTTAATAACACCTCTTTTTATAACAGCTTTATTGAGCCATAACTGATATACAATAAACTGCACATACTTAAAGTATAAAATTTGACAAGTTTTGACATGTGTATATACCCATGAAAACATCCCCACAAGCAAAATAATAAACATATTCATCATGTCCAAAAATTTTTTTTCACATTCCTTTGTAATCACTCTATCTCATACTTAGCCTCATCCTTCATTCACAGACAACCACTGAGCTGGATAGGGAGATTCAATATTGTAAAGATATCAAGTCCTTTCTAATTTTTCTTTAAATTTAGTTAAATTTTAACAAAAGTTACAGTTGTATTTTATTTTAATGTGACAAAATTATCCAGGAAAAAAAAATTATTAACTGTAATAAGAGAAAGAATTTCATGCCAAGACAGAGATGTAATAAAGCATAGAGTGGAGTTTAGGGAATTTACACTTACCCTTGGCATAACTGCACGGTAATAGATATTCTTTGCTTTGCCTAGGCCACTAGTAAGAAAACCAGGTTACCATATTGCCCACAACAGCCCTGAGCTAATCTACATTGTGGCTAGATGTCACCTATTGTGACTATCAGTGGGACAAATTTATCTATATTGACTATTCTCAACCAATATATTAGAAGTAAAATTGTCTCTTGGCAGCCAGCTGAGGGGATTTTGATACTGCATTGGCTTGAATAATATATTTATATTAACTACAATTAAACTGATCAGAAGGTCAGACTTCTAGGATTGCTCTCAGTTTCACATTCTGAATCAAGTGCTGTCTTTTAGGAATGGTTATATTAGAGGTTCATGACTCATTTCAGCCTGAACAACAGGAACAAACCTGGTGTTACAGTAGCATGTGGGCTGCAAATGTAACAAAATTAGTGCCTCTAAATTTTGCTTTGCAGATTGTTCCTGATTATGGCCCACAGTAATGTTGCATTGCTCGCTTGAAGTTTCTATACTAAGAGAGTGAATTTAAATAAAGCCCACTTGTTTACATTGCAATGTAGCCCATAGATTCTCGGCACCATTGATTTCTGAGTTTCCAGGTGAACTATCATTCTGATTGGTGTGTGATGTTACAGAATTTTATTTCTTATGTGTGTATAAACTATTGTGTGTTTTAATCAATGAGACCATGGTAGATTCTCATCTTCTTGAGGACCACACTGAAAATCTAAAGGGCAATATAAATAGCATAGTCTACTCATTAAATTAGGTTTTCAACTCATTATCACACAGGGATACTTTGTGCTTGAAAATAAACCAAGGGAAACATTTTACATGGAAGGGAGTATTTATTTCTGTGCAAGTCACAATACTGGAAAACAAATGAACATTAAAGCTTCCTGGAGCCTGGCTATTTCACCCCTCAACATTTATCTTATTAAATGTCAGAAATGGATTTAAAGAAGTAGAGCAATTTATGAAACATTTGCTAGCAAAAAGACCTTCTGGAGGAGAATCCAAAAAAGAACTTTTATGATATACCCTCTGAGAAATGGTGGCTAAACTCTAGGAGAAAATAGAACTATTTTCATATAACTATTTGGTCAGCTTCTTTTTTCCTTAGGAGAGCAGATTTCCTGTGGTCTAGAAATTTTCCTGTCAACCACAGAGGTAGATTTATAGTGAAGCTAAGAAGGGTAAAGCTTTAGGGCTCCTCACTTGCATGGGTTCCTTTCAAAGGCCCTGGAAAAGGTTTTAATGGTGGGTTAACTCATGATTTGGAAATTTTGTAACGGCCAAGTATCTTAACTGCAATCATTCAAGACTGATGGCTCCACCCTGGTTTTGCCTCCATGCTTTCCCTTGCCTTGGGTGGCACTGACATGGCTATGGGCCATTCTGAGATCTGGCCAATTGGAAGCTGAACTGCGGATACACTTAGTTTTTGTTTGTTGGGATATCTGTGGGATTCTCAGTCTCTTCCCTGGATAGTTGAGTTATTGCTAGCTGTCCTGATGTAAGAATAGCTCCCAGAAAAATGCACAAAGACCAGTGTGCCACCTCACCTGGCATTGCAGCAAAGAAAAAGGGCCAGAGATCACACTGTGATATGTATGTGTCCTGTCAAAGCGCCAGGCACCAAAAGTCTGTGTGGAGTAGAAGAGAGGAAACATTTAAAATACATAAATCCAGGAGACAGTTTTTAAAAATCCTTCCAAAACTTGTAGCTCAAAAATGAAAGACATTTGAAAGAAAATTTGAACAACTAACAAGTACTGGCAGAAACATCTTCAAAGCTCTAGAAAATAGTAAAAAGACTGCAGTAACAGGGCAAGCACTGAATCAAGAAAAAGGCTTCTTAAAGGTAGTAGGGTAAGGGACCAGTTCAGATCAAGATGTCAAAGTAAGACCCGTCAGGGTTCTGTCCCCCTCAGAAGCTTTGAAAAACCAGCAAGAACTGGCAGGAACACCTTTCCCAAAGAGGGCGCTGGATCAAGAAATAGACAACCTAAGCATAGTAGGATCTAAAGGTCCTGCTGACTGCCTCCCGACCACACAGGCTTGTTGCACAGCTGGCCTGTGCTCCCCATGCAGCTCACTGGCCCCAGTGCCAAAGAGGGCAGAGTAATCCTTGTACACATACCTGGAGCATGTTTTACTGGCCCAATATGTCTGGTGGTAGCCTGAGGGATTCACTGTCCCAGAATTTGACCTGATCTAGAAGGCAGCTGATGGCCTCTCCTACAGAACTCTGTGGGAATCAAGTGGCTGCCTGGGGTAAAGAACAATGACTGCAACTGTGAGGAAACTGTCTTAGGGAAAGGAGGCATTCATATCCATGTAAAGGAGAGAATCCCCGGGGTCACATGCACATGGCCAAGAAAAGATGCACGTACAGAAAGCATCAGGGAAACCCCTATTCTTTAGCCTGGAGTTATTCTCTAAGCACATTGCACAGATAAGTTATGAAGGAGAGTGCCAATGAATTGAAAGCATTCATTCTGAGGAACATAAGGAAGAAAGAATAAAGAAAAGTGAACAGAGCCTGGGGAATCTGTGGGATACCATCAATATACCAATGTATACATTGAGGGAGTACCAGAAGGAGAAGAAAGAGAGCAAAGGGCAAAGAAAGTATTCAAAGAAATACGGCTGAAAATTTCCCAAATTTAAAGAAAGCCTGGAATACACACATCCAGAGTGCTAAACAAACTCCAAGCATGATAAACCAAAATCAACCCATACCATACCACATTATAATCAAACTGTCAAATGCCAGAAATAGAGAATCTGAAAGCTGCAAGAGAGCTTCAATAAAACTAAATGCCCACTGGATGGAACGTGGGAGAGTATGGGCTATGATGTGTACCACTGACCATGAGATGCAGCGATGGCCAGAGATATACTTACCAAATGCAATGGATATGTCATGATGATGGGAGAGAGTGTTGCTGGGGGGGGGGGGGGGGAGTGGTGAGGTGGGGGTGGTGGGGTTGAATGGGACCTCATATTTTTTGAATGTAATATTTTTACAAAATGAATTAAAAAAAATTAAAAGATTAAAAAAAAAAAAACTAAATACCAATTTCTCATCAGAAACCATGGAGGCAAGAAGGCAGTGGGAAGACATATTTAAAGTGCTGAAAGCAAAAAGTCAACCAAGAATTCTATTCATGGCAAAACTGTCTATCAAAAATAAGGGAGAACCCTTTTCATGAAGATGGCACTGAAAGCAAAGAAGGTGGCCCTGTCCCTCCCAAAACCGAGGCAAAAGCAAAAGCTTTGAAAGCCAAGAAGGCAGTGCTGAAAGGCATTTATAGTCACATACACACACATACAAAGATCCACATTTTGCCCACTTTCCAGCAGCCTAAGACACTACATCTCAGAAGACAGCCCAAATATCCTTGGAAAAGTGCTACCAGGAGAAACAAGCTTGACCAATAAGCCATCATCAAGTTCCCTGACCACTGAGTCACCCAAGCTATGAAAATGGGAGTCAAAAGCACACTTGTGTTCATTGTGGATGTCAAGGCCAACAAGCACCAGATCAAACAGGCCATGAAGAAGCTCTATGACAATGATGTGGCCAAAGTCAATACTCTGATCAGGCGTGATGGAGAGAAGAAGACATATGTTCAACTGGCTCCTGACTGTAATGCTTAGGCTGTTGGCAGCAAAATTGGGATCATATAAACTGAGGCCAGGTGGCTAATTCTAAATATAATTTTTTTTGACCATTAAAAAAAATAAGACTGATATTAAGACATTCCCACATAAAAAAATATTGAGGGAATTCATCACCACTAGACTGGCCCTGCAAGTAATACTAAAGAGAGTTCTACAAGTTGAAAGGAAATGATACTAGACAATAGATTAAAACTGCATGAAGAAATAAAGATCTCTGGTGAGGTTAATGAAACAGGTAAATATAAATGCCAGTGGGTTTGTAAACTCCATTTTTACATCCTACAGGATCTAAAAGACAAATATATAAAATAATAAGTAATGATAATTTGGTGGTTTTGGACACATAATGTACGAAAATGTAACTTGTGACAAGAATTACATAAAGGTGGGGGGATGCAGGTATAGGAACATATGGTATGGTAACTACAAAGAAAATATTAGAGAATACATAAGCTCATAGGGACAGAAATTAAAGTATTGGCTAGTAGGGGCAGGGGAAATGGGGAATTGATACATAATGGGTATAGGATTTCTGTTTGGGAAGATGGGAATGATTTAGTCATGGAAGGTGATAAGGGTACAGTGATTAATCCCATTGAATGGTATATTTGGGAATGGCTGAGATGAGAAAGTTGTGTTGTGTATATGTTCCTGTGATTAAAAAAGAAAAAAGAAGAGCAACTAAAGTAACAATGATAATTAAATGCAACAAGGGAGGACACAAGGCTCAGAAGGATATTAATGAGATAAATGGAAAAGTGGAATACAGACGATAAGTTTTATATCTATGTTAAAATTCTTGAACTTGATAACTGCACATGTGGTAGTTACATAAGTGAATACTCTTGTTCTTAGGAAATGTACATGATGGTATCAAGTTTTCAAGGAGCATGCTGTACACGACCTACATTCAAACATTCAGAAAATGGATTGATATATATATAGATATAGATATAGATATAGATATACACATACACACATATACATTGACAGACAGGTAGATAGATAGATAAATAAATGGATTGATAGATTGATGGAGAAATAGAAAGGCAGAGCAAATGTGGCAAAATATTAAAATTGGTGGATCTGGGTACCTTGGGGGTATAGGGGCATGTTAGAGTTCTCTGTATAGGGTTTGTATTGTTTTGTAACCCTCCTAAAAGTTTGAAAATATTTTAAAATAAAAACACATTAAAATAAAAGACTGATATTTTCCCAAGTTTGACCACATGCCTAAGACTGTATATGAAATCATCAATAATAAATCTTTATATTCAAAACCAGATTTTATGTTCTCAATATCTAGCAATGTGGTTTGAACATGTTTGGCTAAATATTCACGAACATATGGAAATTAAGATTGACTTTGAAATAGACTTTGTACATTTCTTACCACAAGTGAGAAAATTTGTAAACAATATATTTCACAAGTCTGCCATAACTGTTCACCTCTTTAAACCTTCCTACAAAAGGTACACAATCCAACAACATATTCAAAGACTTAAAGTTGAGTTGGAAGATTTCATTAAGTTCAGCAAATTACGTGAATCATATATTTTTTTAAAATTTTTAAAAAAATTTCTCTCCCCTTCCCCCCGCCCCCGCCAGTTGTCTGCTTTCTGTGTCCATTCACTGTGTGTTCTTCTGTGACTGCTTCTATCCTTATCAGTGGCACCAGAAATCTGTGTTTCTTTTTGTTGCATCATCTTGTTGCATCAGCTCTCTGTGTGTGTGGTGCCATTCTTGGTCAGGCTGCACTTTCTTTCATGCTGGGCAGCTCTCCTTATGGGGTGCACTCCTTGTGTGTGGGGCTCCCCTACGCGGGGACATCCTTGAGTGGCTCAGCACTCCTTGCGCGCATAAGCACTGCGCATGGGTCAGCTCCACATGGGTCAAGGAGGCCCGGGGTTTGAACCACGGACCTTCCATGTGGTAGGTGGATGCCCTATCCACTGGGCCAAGTCCGTTTCCTAACAACAGAGCTTGTGTTATAGATTTTTTTTAACAATTTATATGTTAATATTGGTAAACATGAAATATAAAAAGGAAACAACACTAATCAAACTTTCATATTTAGATAGTAAGGACAGTTAAACATAGATATGCTGAATATCTGCAGGATTTATGCTATTTTGTATCTTGTATATTATTTGTATATCTAACTATATAAAAAATACATATTTTTAAATTGGGGGTTACCAATAATTTTTTTAAAATAAGGAAAATAGTGATTTCAAATATACCTATATATGTGCAAATTGTGACGGTTTACAAAATTAAACTTTGTGATAATATGTATCTCATATCATGTCAATCACATGTCCTAAGAGAGATACAGTAACTGATAATAACAGAAGTGGGTTGAAGGTTGAGAGTACAGAGAAAAAAATATTTTTTTAATATTTGCAATTATGAATATATTTTAAGAAAATACTCAATTGAAAAGTAGTGTCATGAGATTATATAAATGTGTACACATTAAGAGATCCAATAATCTATAAAGATTTACCTTTAAATTAATTTAGAATAAAATCTTGTATTACATTACTGGATAGAAATATTAAAGATATAGCTTATTATTATGGTTTGATTTTATGTATTTTTCAGGAAGAGATCTATATAAAATGAGGAGCAACTAAAAAATAGGTGCAAATCATGACCTTGGATATGGCAACGGTTTTGTAAATATGATAAAAACAAACAACAAAATTAAAAATAAATAAAACTTAAAACTTATGCACATTAAAGGGAACTATCAAAAGAGTGAAAAGACAACCCAGCATGGGATAAAATATTTCCAAATAATATCACCACTAAGGGTTTAGTATCTAGAATATATAATGAACTTCCATTAGTGACAGTTCTAGAGGGAGCAAAGTAAAAGTAACCCTCACACACATACTGGGAGCAAATAAATCTGGCCTGATCTGTCTGGTGGTAGCCTGAAAGAGTCACTGTCTAAAAACTTGCCCAACATGTAGAAGGCAGTTCACAGAGCTCTGCTACAGAATACTGTAGGAGAACAGTCAGGTCGTGCTGCCTGGAGCAAAGGACTGCTAACTGTGGGCCATACAATGGAGGGACAAAGACTGTGAGGAAACTGTTTCCTAGGGAAGAGGGGGCATTCATATCCATGTAGACAGGGTAATTTCTGGAGGGACATGAACAAATTCAAGACAAGAAGCATGAAACAAAGGATCAGAGAGGATCCAATGCTTTCACCTGGAGCTACTCTCTAAACTCATTCTACATATAAGCACTGAAAGACAGCACTCACACAGGTCAGTCTATAAAGTCTGGGAAAGGTGTTTCTTTGCTTCCTCCTTTTTTTTTTAAATTTGTTAGCTCCAGGCATTTAAAGGAAGCTCTGTCATAACACTAGCTGGATCGGTTAAGGAACAGATACTTGAGAGTCCAAATTTCAGTGACAACACATTAAAATATAGAACTGTCTAGTTTTCAACAGATGACAAAAAATACAAGGAGTGGATGTGGCTTAGTGGTTGAGCCTTCCCATGTATGAAGTCCTGGGTTCAATCCCAGGTACCTCCTAAAAAAAGTAAATACACCTTAAAAAAAAAAAATCATACAAAGAAACAGGATGGCCCAGGCAAAGGAGAAAATTAAAGGATTAGAAACCATCAGTAAAGAGGAACAGAGCAGGGAAGTAGGGGTATACCAGATAAAGGCTTTTTTAAAAATGGTCCTAAATATACTCAAAGAGCAAAAGAATAAAGAATTAAAAGTTAATCAGGAAAACAATAGATGAACACAAGGGAATATCAATAGTAAGATGCAAATTATGAAAAGGATCCAAACAGAACTGAAGACCAGAATAACAGTAATTAAAATTCCCTAGAGGGGTTCAACGGCAGATTTGGAATCTGTGGGATACCATCCAATGTACCAATTTACACATTGAGGGAGTTCCATAAGAAAGAGAGGGGCAAAGAAAATATTCAAAGAAATAATGGCTGGAAACTTCCCAAATTTAATGAAAGACTTGAATAAACACATATAAGATGTGCAATGAATTCCAAACATGATAAACCCAAATTGACCCAAATTGACAGTTATAATCAAACTGTCGAGTGCCACAGATTAAGAGAGACTCTGAAAGTCATAAGAGAGAAGCAACAGGAAAGGGAGCATCAATAAAATGAAATGCCAATTTCTTAACAGAAACCACAGAGGCAAGAAGGTAGTGGGAAGACATACTTAAAGTCAGGAAAGAAAAAAAAAATTGCCAACCAAAACTTCAATGGCAAAACTGATTTTCAAAAATGAGAATGAGCGTAAGACATTCCTACAAAAACAAACATTGAGGGACTTTGTCACCACTATCCCAGCCTTGTAAGAATTGCTTAAAAGAGTTTTGCAGGTGAAAGGAAAGAACACTAGACAACTGAATGAATCCATATGAAAAAATAAATATCTCTGGTAATAAATACCAGTACCATTAAATTTTTAAATATTTACTTTGTACTTCCTACAGGATCTGAAAAGCAAGTGCATAAAATTTAATGACAAATTAATGGTTTTAGGCTCATAATGAATAAATATCTAACTTGTAATAAGAACTACATAAAGATGGAGTTGGAGGGCTACAGGAAGAGATACCAAGTTGTTAACTTGTTTTCAAAGCAAACAAGATTGTTATAACTTTAGGATGTTAAATTTAAGCCCATTGTAACCACACACACAAAAAAACAGAGAATCTGCACATTCATAGAGACAGAATGTACAGTACAGGTTACCTGGGGTGGGAACAAAGGCAATGAAGAGTTAATGCAAAATGAGTATAAGGTTTCTGTTTGGGGTGAAGGGAAGTTTACTGCAATGAAGGGTAGTGCGGGGACTGCAGCATGGTAAGCATGATTAATCCCACTGAATGGTTTGTTTGGGAGGGGTTGGGATGGGAAAATTGATGTATTATATATGTTTCTAAAGTAAAAAAAAAAAAAAAAGAAGAGAAACAAAAGATATAATGACAAAAAAGTGCAATGCATGATATTAGATGGCATCTAAAAATGAAGGAGAAAAGGCCCAAAGGACATTATTTGGAAATAAGAAAAAAATCAATTCTAGAATGTAAACTTTATAGTAACATTAAATTTCCTGAACTTGATAAATGTGCTAAGGTGATTACATAAGTGTATATACCTGTTTGTCAGAAATGTATTCATGGAAGTATTGTGTTTCAAGGCATAGAATGTGTTCGACATGCTCTCAAGTGCTTAAAAAATAGTTAAGATGGATAGACAGACAGATAGACAGAGAGACAGATGCATACATACATACATATATACATACATACGTGCATACATAGAGTGATACAACAAAGGTGGCAAGAAGTCAAAATTGGTGGATCTGGCTATTTGGGGAAATGATGTTCTATTGGAGTTTCCTATATGTCCTTTGTATTATTTTGTTTCTCTCCTATATGTTTGAAATTATTTTTTAAAAATGCTAACTAAAAATAAAACATCAGGAAAGCCTCATGATACTTTTACTAATCCTTCCCCATGCCATTCATGTTTTGGTGCAGTGGCATCGCAAACCCTCAGTATGCTCTCTGGTCCTGGATTTTTTGCTGTTGCTGTTGTTGTTTTAAGGTAAATAAGAATTCAATATCTACTATCCACATTTATACAGTAACATCAAAATAATGATCAATAAGTTATTTTCTAGAAACACTGCAAAAAGGTAAAGATGTAACAGCAGCTATGACATTATAACCACTATTTAAAAATATAGTCATCTTTTAAACAGATTTGCATTGATGATTTTTATGTGAACAAAATCATTTTAAATATCTAAAAATTCTTAATAATGCATTAAGGAAAGTGGATTTGGGCAAACGGATAGGGTGCATACCACATGGGAGGTGCAGGGTTCAAAACCCAGGCCTCCTGACCCATGTGATGAGCTGGCCGACACACAGTGCTGATGCACACAAGGAGTGCCATGCCACACAGGGTACCCCCTGTATAGGGTAACCCCACACCCAAGAAGTGCACCCCGTAAGGAAAGCTGCCCAGCACGAAAAAAAGTGCAGCCTGCCCAGGAGTGGCATCGCACACATGAAGAGCTGACACAGCAAGATGATGCAACAAAAAGAGACACAGATTCCGGTGCCACTGACAAGAGTACAAACAGACACAGAAGAACACACAGTGAATGGACACAGAGAGCAGACAACTGGGCGGGGAAGGGGAGAGAAATAAATACAAATAAATCTTTAAAAAATAATAATGCATTAAATATTTTCTAGAGTAGGAGTTCTTAACAAGGGGTCCATGAGCTTGAATTGAAATTCTAAAAAACATTATTCTGGTGGGGATGTGTTAGTGTGAGGGTAATACAGTTATCAAATAATACATGCATATGTGGACTTAGTATGGGGTCCATGGTTTTCACCTGGCTGGCAAAGGGGTCCATGGAACAAATAAGGGTAAGAAGCCCTGAAATGGAGGTTTTATTGCACATAATATATTTGATTTGTGCTTATTTATCAGGTATCATGCAGAAAAATAAATTATGATTATGAATTTAAGTGAAATAGGAATAAAAACATATTTGCAGATGAGGCTGTATTTATTTCTGTTCCAATCTGTCTGGTGGCAGCCTGAAAAACTGACCCAAGTTACTCATCTCTGTCTTGCATGCCCATAACTCATTTAATACAGAGAAGTGTCTGGCATGGTCACTAAAACATTGTAAGAAAACAATCAAACTGGAGATTCCTGAAGCAAAAGATTAAGATTAAGACATATACTAGAGGACCTGGACACTCAGAGGAAATTCTGAGGAGAATTTGCTGGGTAAAGTGGGCAATTGGGGAAATTTTTTTACTGTGTGTACGCCTAGGGTAAGATGCACGCTCAGAAAGACACAAGAGGACCTTATGATTTCAATTTCAACTGTTCTTAACACTCAGTTCAAGGCAGACTGAGAGTTGAAGGAGAGCCCTACCCAGCACAGAGCTAATCTAAAAAGACTGAGAAAGGTGTTCATTTTTTATTGGTTTTGTTGTTAATAGGCCCTGGCATTCAAGATAATCTCTGTATAACACTTGCTGAATACAAGCTAAAGTTGTGGAGACTTCAGTGACTATTACAGACATTAAAGAATTCAGTCTTTGCCTAAACAGTTTGGGAAAATCAATAAACAAAAACTACCACAATTTTCAATAAAAAGAAAACAGAACAGCAAACCCTGGAGAAAGAGAAGAATCTGATTTCCAGAGTTGACATAAAGAATATATAAATGCCCAGATTTCAACAAAAATTACAAAGCACAAAGAAACCTGGTAAGATGGTCTATTTCAAAGGAACAAAATTAAGTGACCAAAATCATACCTGAGGAAACTTAGACATTGGATATATCAGAAAAGATTATAAAACAACCGTTTTAAATATACTCAAATATCTAAAGGAAAGTATAGACAAAGAACTAAAGAATATCAGGAAATGATATATGAACAAAATGTGAATGTCAATAAAGAGATAGAAATTATTAAAAAAAGGAACCAGCAGGATCCCAGAGATAGCCAAAGTAGATACAATCCCAGGTACTAGTGTTCCTGAGGGCTACAGAGACATGCACGTTCTATGGTCATGGCAGATGGTTCTGGAGTTCAGTGCCTTGCCAGTGGGTCCTACTTTTGAATTTGTGCTCCTGAGTGTGATGGAGTTGGACTCAGATGTGACCTTTCTACACATGCCTCTTCTCTCACTTTTACTGAACCTGTGGTTGGCACTGGGGTTGGTGTATACCCAGAAGACTTGAATTTCTGGACTGGTCATGTGCCATCTGAGCCCTGAGCCTCAGCAGAGTTGTAGCACCTACTCTCCAGTTTGTAGAACTTACCCAGATGAACTAAAAGGGAAGTGAAGATGGTCAACCACCACATCAGAGAACCAAGAGAGTCTACAACCACAAGCAGGAAAATTCTATCCATCAGCCATGTGGGATCTAAGCTCCCTCTCAAATTAGAGTTTGAGTAGACATCACCATCCCAGGGTCCACAAGATGGAGGAATAAAATATGGATTAGAGTAGACTTACTGGTATTCTACTATAGAACTATTGTGACTCTAGCAATGGAAGAAACTGTATCATTGATGTGAAGACATAGTAGTTGCTGAGGGCAGGGAGAGGGAAGAAGAGATGTGATGTGGGGGCATTTTTGGGACTCGGGGTTGTCCTAAATGATATTGCAGAGACAGATGCTGGACCTAATTTATTCTGCCACAACCCACTGAATGGACTGGGGGAGAGCATAAACTACAATGTAAACTATAATCCATGCGGTGCAGCAGTGCTCCAAAATGTATTTACTAAATGCAATGAGCATGCCACAATGATGAAAGAGGTTGATGTGGGAGGAGTGGGAGGGTGGGAAATATGGGAACCTCTTATAATTTTTAATGTAACAATTTTTGTGATCTATGTATCTTTTTAAAAAAAGGAACCAGACAGAAATTCAGGAGCTGAAAAATACAATACTTGAAGTAAATTTTTAAAGTATTGTATTAAAAATATTATTGTATTGTATTGTATTGTATTGTAAAGTATTGTATTAAAAAGTATTGTATTAAAAATACAATACTTGAAGTAAATTTTCCATAGAGGGTTCAGCTGCAAATTTGAGCTGGGAGAAGAAAGAATCAGCAACCTTAAAGGCAGGAAAATTTAAAACTAGGCAACATGAGTATTAGAAAGAAAAAAGAATGAAGAAAGGTGCACAGAGCTAGGTTGCCCATGAGAGATCCAAAAGAAGAGAAAGAAAAAGTGGCAGTAAAAATATTTTAAAAAATGACTAAAAACTTTCCAAATTTGATTAAAAAGATGAATATACACACACCCAAGAATCTCAACAAAATTCCAAATTGGATAAACTCAAAGAAAGTTACACCAAGTCACATTATAGTGAAACTATTGAAAGTCATAGACAAAGAGAATCCTAAAAACAGGAAGGGAAAAGTGACTCACCATGGACAAGGAATCCTCAACAAGAATTAGTAATTGATTTCTCATCAGAAATTATGGAAGTAAGAAATATTTAAGGTGGGATGACATATTTAAGGTGCTGACAGAAAAAACAAGTAAACAAACCAAAACTGTCCACCAAGAATTTTATATTCAGCAAAACTTTCCTTAAAAAATGAGGGAGACATTAAGATATTCCCAGATTTTAAAAAGTTGAGGGAATTTGTTACCACTAGACCAAGCCTACAAGAAATGCTAAAGGGAGGGTTTCAGGTTGAAAGGAAAGGACACTAGACAGTAACTCAAAGCTATAAGAAGAAGCAAAAATATCAAGTAAAGTTGACAATATAGGTAAATATAATTGCCAGTACAAATTTATTTTTCATTTGTAACTCTGCTATTTATTTCGTACATGATTTGAAGTGCAAATGCAGAAAAATAATTGTAAATCTATGTTTTTGGTCACATATGTATAAAGATAAAATTTTTTGTAAGAGTAACAAAGTGAGGGAGGACAGAGGTATATTGGAGTACAGTTTATGAATGCTATTGAAGTTACACTGTTGTCAATTCACAACAAAATTAATACAGATTTAGTATGTTAACTTTAAACCTTGTGGTAACCACCATGAAAATGTCAAAAAATTGTACACGAAAGGAAATAAGAATGGATTACAAATGGTTGACCACAAAAGATTAACTAAACTCAAAAGTGGGTAGTGATAGTGGAAATGAGGGACAGAGAAGTCATGACATACAAAAAACAAATAATAAAATGATAGAAGTAAGTCTTAAGTCATCACCGATTATTTTAAATGTAAGTGAATCAAATCCTCCAATCAAAGGACAAAGATGGATAGAATGGATAAAAATGCATGATCTATCTATATGCTGTATAAAACAGACTCACCTTAAATAAAAGACAAGTAGGTTGAATGTGAAAAGAAGGAAAAAATACCTAATGCAAATAGTAGAAAAATGAGACCTGGATTGGTTATACTGTGGCAGATTAAAGTATGTACTCAAGAAAAATATGATCCTAATCTTCATCCATTCCTGTGGGTATGAACCCATTGTACATAGGACCTTTGGAAGATGATATTTTTAGTTATGGTGTAGCCAATCAGACTGCACTTTACTCTGGATTACTTGAGTCCTTGATAAGCAGAATGAAATTCAGCAATAGAGAGAACGATATGGAGGAGAAGAAGTCAACAGAACCCAGAAGAGAAAAGAGAAGATTTCACCACTTGCACTTCCAAGGGACAGAAAAGACAGCCCCAGAACGCCAGTCTTCAGGGAGAAAGCATTGCATTAAATATGCCTTGACTTTTGGACTTTTCCTAGCCTATAAACTGTGAGCTAACAAATTCCAGCTATTTAAGCCAAACTATTGTCTGGATTTGTTTAAGTACCTGGCAAACAAATGCTAATTTCAGATAAAATAGGCTTTAAGCCAAAACTGTTAGAAGAGACCAGAAGGACATTAAATATTTATAGAAGAGTCAATTCATCAAGAAGCTATAACAATTATAAACACATATGCAACTAACAACAGAGGCCCAAACACATGAAGAAAACTAACGATACTGAAGGAGAAATAGAATTTTCTACATTAATAGTAATAGACTTCAGGTCACCACTTTAAAAAATGAATAGAACATCTAGACAGAGGAAATGGAGGACTCAAACACTATTATAAATCAACTAGACCTAAGGAAAATGTGTATAACACCTCACCCAACAACAACAGAATATACATTCTTCTCAAGTGCATATGGATTTTTCTCCAGGATAGACTATATATCATCACCAAATAAGTCTTGGTAAATTTAAGTAGATTGAAATAAAAAAAAGTATTTTCTCTGACAAAAATAAGGCTAGAAATAAAAAACAGAGGGAGGACTGGAAAATTCATAAACTGGAAATTAAACAACATACACTTAACCAACCAATGGGTCAAAGAAGAAATCAAAAGAGAAAATAGGGAAGCAGATGTGGCTCAACTGATAGAGCCTCCACCTACCATATAGGAGGTCCAGGGTTCAAACCCAGGGCCTCCTGCTTTGTGTGGTGAGCTGGCCCATGCACAGTGCTGCTGCACGCAAGGAGTGCCACACCACGTGGGAGAGCCCCACACGCAAGGAATGTTCCCAACAAGGACAGCAACCCCGCATGGAAAAGTAAAAAAGCGCAGCTCACCCAGTAGTGGCACCGCACACATGGAGAGCTGATGCAGCAAGATGACACAACAAAAAAAGAGACACAGATTCCCAGTGCCGAGAATGCAAGCGGACACAGAAGAACACACTGCAAATGGACACAGAGGGCAGACAATGGGGGGCGGGGGGGGGGGGGGAGTGGCAGGGAGAGAAATAAATAAAATCTTTTAAAAAAGAGAGAAAATGAGCAATGCCTTCAGACAAATGAAAACAAAACACAATATAACAGTTACAGTCACTCTCTGTTCCTTGGGATGGGCATTGTTCATCGTTACTTCCATATTAATTGTCCTGGGTGAGGCCAATGAACTGGTGTTCCTACTCTGCTGAGATTCAGGACTCAACTGTCACATGAACAAACCAAAGATTTAAGTCTCTGGGACATATATTTACCTAGTCCTAATTATAGGTTCAAATAAAAGGGGCAGAAGAGCCATGTGTAGGAAAATAAAAATGAGACTTAAGTCTGTTACACTGTGGAGCAAACATTCTAGAGTAAGGCCCACAGAGAGGGTGCCAAATTCCTGAGCTTCATGTCTTTCCTGCTTACAGTGTCTAGATGTCTCTAGAGCCCTCAGGAGCCCTGCTTGGACCTAGGCCTTTTCTCAATGAGAAACAGACTGGGCATCACCATCCCAAAATTCTCAAGATTGGGGAATGAACAATGGACTAAAATAGACTCACTATTCTATTATATACTTCTTGTTATTCAGGAAATGGGAGAACTTTTATCATTGATGTAAAGTCAGTGGCCACGAGAGTTCTGAAGGGAGGGAAAGGGAAGATTAGGTGTAATGTGGGGGCATTTTCAGGGCACTGAAATTGTCCTGCACGACGTTGCAATGACAGATATAGTTCATCATATATTTTGTCATAATCTACAAAATCATGCAGGATAGAGTGTAAACTACAATGTAAACTATAGTCCATGGTTAGTAGCAGTGCTTTAATATTTGTTCATCAATTTTAGCAAATGTACCACACTAATGAAGGTTGTTACTGATATGGGTAAGTATGGGAGGGGGAGTGGATGGGGCATATAGGAATCCCCTGTGATTTTTATGTAACATTTATGTAATCTAAATCTTCTTTAAAAATAAAACTTAATTAAAAAAACACACAATATAACAAACTCATGGGATATAGAAAAGGCAATGCTCAGACAGAAATTTATACCTGTATTAGAAAAAAAAAGAAAGACCTCAAATTAATTGCCGAACTTCACATGTGGATGTACTGGAAAAAAAGCAAACTGAACTCAAAGTTAGCAAAAGTAAAGAATTAACAAAGGTTAGAGCGGAGATAAGATAAATGGAGGTAGAAACTAGAGAAACAATAGAGAGTTTCAATGAAACCAAATGTTAGTTCTTTGTAAACATCAATAAAAATAGACAAAGCTTAGACAGCCAGAAAAAAAAAGTGAGAAGACACAAATATCTAAAGTTATAAATGAAAGTGGGGATACTGGTATCAAATTTAAAGAAATAAAAAGGATTGGGAAGCAGATTTGGCTCAATGGATAGAGCACCCACCTACCACATGGGAGATCCAGGGTTCAAACCCAGGGCCTCCTGACCCATGTGGTGAGCTGGCCCATGTGCAGTGCTGATGCGCACAAGGAGTGCCGTGTCACGCAGGGTTGCCTCCCGCATAAGGGAGCCCCATGCACAAGGAGTGCGCCCCATAAGGAGAACTGCCCAGCGTGAAAAAAGTGCAGCCTGCCCAGGAGTGGCACCACACACAGGGAGAGCTGACGCAGCAAGATGATGCAACAAAAAGAGACAGAGATTCCCAATGCCACTGATAAGAATACAAGCAGACACAGAAGAACACACAGTGAATGGACACAGAGAGCAGACAACGTAGGGGAGCAGGGAAGGGGAGAGAAATAAATTAAAAATAAATAAATCTAAAAAAAAAAGAAAGAAAAAGATTATAAGAGAATATTATGAACAATTTTCCACCTGAAAATTAGATAAACTAGGTGAACTGCATCCCTCATCACTAGTAAATTAAATCCAACAGCACATTAAAAGGAATTTCCATCATGACCAAGTGGGATTTATCTCAGAAATGCAAGGATGGTTCAAGATAAGAAAATCAATTAATGTACTACACCACATTAATATAATGAAGGAAAAAAAGCCGCATAACATCTTCATTGATGCAGAAAGGCATTTCAGAAAATCCAGCAAAGCTTCTTGATAAAAACACTTAGAAAACTAGGAATAGAAGGGAGCTTCCCCAACAGGATAAAGGACATATATATAAAAACCCACAGCTAATATCATAATCAGTGGTGAAAGAATGAGAGCTTTTCCCTAAGGTCAGAAAGAAGCAAAGATGCCCATTTTTGCTACTGCTATTTCACATTGTACCTAGAACAATTAGGCAAGAAAATGGAAAACAAAGACTTCCAAATTGCAAAGGAAGGACAAAAACATCTCCATTTGCAGATCACATGAATCTACATGTGGAAAATACTAAAAAACCCTATAAGAAAGCTACTAGAACTAATAAATTCAACAAAATTCTGGAGTACGAAACCAACACACAAAAAGCAGTTATGTTTCTATATACCTGCAATGAACAATCTGAAAAGGAAATCAGAAAAAATATTTCTAACAGCATCTAAAATTTAATATCTAAGAATAAAATTAACCAAGAATGTAGAAGACTTGCACATTGTAAACTATAAAATATTGATGAAAGGAAATTATAGAAGACCTAAATTATCCCATTGTCATGTATTAGAAGACTAAATATTGTTAATATGTCAATACTGCCTAAAGAAATCTACAGATTCAACACAGTTCTGATTAAAATTCCAACAGCCTTTTGCAGAAATGGAAAACAATCATCAAATTCATATAGATTGCAACAGACTCTGAATAGCCAAAGCAATCATGAAATGAAGAACAAAATTGAAGGAGTCACATATCCTGATTTGAAAACTTGCCAGAAAGCTATACTAATCAAAACAATATGGTGTTGGCATAAGGACAGATATATGGACCAACAGAATAGAATTGAGAGTTCAGAAATAACCCCATACCACTATGATCAACTGATTTTGGACTAGGATGCCATGTCCATTCAATGGGAAAAGAATAGCCTTTTCAACTGTTTCTGGGAAAATAGCTTATCCAAGTGCAATAGAATGAATTTGTACCCCTATCTTACACTATCTACTAAAATTAATTCAGCATGGGTTAATGACAATATCAAAGTTAAAACCATAAAATTCTTAGAAGCAAACTGTAGCAATTTGATATTATTTATGAATTCAAAAAAAGATATTTGATTATGTTTGTAAACTGGTCTGTTCCTCTGGGTGTGATACTCTTTGATTGTATTAGAGTCAGCTGAGATGTCTTTGATGAAATTATGTTAAGACTGGGGCTTTAATTTGACCAGTCATTAGGGAGTGCAGTTCCCACCCCCCTGATGGGCTGATAAAACAGACTCTCACATAGAAGTAGATACAAAGGGAGGAACACGGAGGAAGAGAGACAGCTCATTAGACACAGCCAAGGTTCCAGGAAGAGAGATAAGGCTGAAGGTCTATAGCTGACCTTGTGAAGAGAACAGAGCAGCTGAGCTTAGCAAAAAATGACCGCCAGAGAGAGAGAGATGAGCCTTATGCCAGCCTACAGCTGAGATCAGAAGAAACTGGGAAAGTGGAGTCTTAAGAGGAAGAAGAAAGACTGAACCCTCAAAGACATTGCCCACCATCTGTGTCAACACATGGTGTAGCAGTTTGATATGGTTATGAATTCCAAAAGTAGATATTGGATTATGTTTGTAATGGTCTGTACCTGGGCATGATTGAGTTATGATTGGGGCTTTGATTGGGCCACATCATTAGGGCATTGACTCCTCACCTCTAGGTAGGTGGGGAATCGCAGATAAAAGGTATGGCAAAGGACAGAGTTGAGGGTTTTTGATGTTGGGGTTTGATGCTGAAGACTTAAGCTGGAGCCCCAGGAAGTAAGCTCACAGAGGAAAGAGAAGCCAGCCCCAGGAAGAAAGGAACCTTGAACCCAGAGAAAAGCAAGTCCCAGGAATGGAACCCAGGAAGCCTGAACCCTCACAGACGTCAATAGCTATCTTGCTCCAAATAGACTTTGGTGAGGGAAGTAACTTATGCTTTTGGCCTGGTAACTGTAAGTTCCTACCCCAAATAAATACCCTTTATAAAAACCAACCAATTTCTGGTATTTTGCATCAGCACCCCTTTGGATGACTAATACAGAATTTGGTACTGAGGATTGGGGAAGTGCTTTTGCAATTACTGAAATACTGGAATGGTCTTATAAATGGGTAAGGGTTATTTTTTGTAGAATTCTGATATGCTTGTTGGAAAAGGCCTAGATTGCTTTCAAGAGACTGTTGATAATAATATGAATGCTAAAGAGACTTTTTATGATGCCTTAGAAGTAAATGATGAAACTATGACTGGATACTGGAGGAAAGGTGATCCGTGTTTTAAAGTTACAGAGAACTTATCATAATTAACTCCTGGTGTTTTATGGAAGGAAGAATTTGCAAATGGCAAGCCTAGGCATTTAGCTGAAAAAATTTCTAAAGTAAACCCAGAGAATGTGGCTTGGCTTCTGCTTGTAGCTTATAGTAAAATGCTAGACAAGAAAGATATGCTAAGGACTGAACTGTCAGGCACAAAGAAAACAGCAACTGATTTTGGAAATTCCAAGCCTTTGGAAATCAAGCTCCCAGATGAAAGTGCTCCACTGGAGTTAACTAAACTTGGAAGTTATAAATCAGGATTGAAGATGCAGTTATGTCAGAAAGACTTGTGGAAAGTCTTACTGTCTAATGGCTTAGACCCCTGCTTCTTGCGTGCTAAACCAATAGACTTTTTGAGAGAGCTGTATGAACAAAATCATTGTCATCCTTGAGTAAAAGGGACATGGAAAGGAGAGATTGAAGGGGAAGTGACCTCAAGAGGGAAATCACGGAAGCTGAGATCTGGAATTAGGACATCACCTTGGGCCAAGAGAAAACCTTACCCATAAATGCAGAGAAGGTGAATTTTTCCCAGCAGTTGAAGAGGGTGGGTGTTCCTGCCCAATATTCTGGGACAGTTTTGCTGCCCCAGGGTACAGAGAGGGTGGAGCACATTCCTCAAGGATTAGGGTGGTTAAGGTTAGGACCCCACAGGTCTGAGAGGGGTGGACCTATCTCCCAAAGGTCCACATCCAGATGCTTGATGAGGGTGGAACCAAGAAAATGGCCATTGGGCAAGCCTGTGGAAAGGGTGGGTTGCCATAAGGACCCAAGGAGAAGAAACCATCATCTTAAGAATGATTCTCAGATTTTGAAATCGAACAGAGAGCTTCCCTGCAGTTCTACTGAACTATAGAGAAACTGTGACTCATGTTTCCCTCCCAATTTCTCTTTATCCTTTTTCTATCCATTTGTGTACTGGAAGCAGATAAATTATTTTATAATTTCAGAGGTCTGTAGCAGTTGGACTTTGCCCCAAAACAAACTGTATTTCTTTAAATTGACTGTGATATGATTTAATAATAGCATTGTTACTGATTTAAGGTTTTTTTTTTAAATATTGTAATGTCTTTTTGGAATCCAGAGAGTGGACTGTAGCAATTTGATATTATTGATGAATTCCATAAAGAAATATTGGATTATGTTTGTAAACTGATCTTCTCCTCTGGGCATATTAGATTATATTGGATTCAGACGTTTGCTTGATTAAGTAATTATGTAAACCTTTAGTGCAAGTAAAGCGTTGAGTCCCTACCCTTGGGTAGGTGGGGACTCACAGATAAAAGGCATGGCAAAGGACAGAGTTAAGGTCTTTTAATGTTGGAGTTTTGATGTTGGAGTCTGATGCTGAAGCTGGAGCCCAGGGAGAGAGAGGCAGAGCCATTTGCCTGATAGCCTACATCTGACCTTGTGGAGAGAGGCAAAGCCTAGAAAGCCTCATAGTCTACAGCTGACTTTGTGCAGAAAACAGAGGAGCTGAGCCCAGAGGAACCCAGGAAGCCTGAGCCCTCACAGACATTAGCAGGCATCTTGCTACAACACATGAAAATAGACTTTGGTGAGTGAAGTAACTTATGCTTTATGGCCTGATATCTGTAAGCTCCTACCCCAAACAAATACCCTTTATAAAAACCAAACAACTTCTGGTATTTTGCATCAGCACCCCTTTGAATGACTAATACACATGGCATCAGACTTTGGGTGAGAAAGTACCTCTTATGGTACCTTGAGTTGGACTCTTTAGGGCCTTGTGATTATAAGCTTCTCCCCCACATAAAAACCCTTCATAAAAGCCAAAAGATTTCTGGTACTTTGCATCACCACTCCTTTGGCTAACACACAAATTTAGGGGGAAATCTTCAGGACCTTCTATTTGGCAAAAGGTTCATAGATTTAGCATCAGAACTACAAACAGCAAAAAAAAAAAAAAAAAGAGAGAGAGAAACAGATAAATTGGACTTCGTCAAAACTAAAAACTTTTGTGTGGGAAAGAACAGAGGAAAGTGAAAAGCCAACCTATAAAACTGGAAGAAGATAATTGCAAATCATACACCTAATAGCATTTAATATCCAGAATATATAAAGAATTCTTAGAACTTAAAAAGATCAACAACCTGATTTTAAAAATGGGCAAAGGACTTCAATAAACATTTCTCCAGAGAAGATATACAAATGGCCAAGAGGCATATGAAAAGATGTTCAACTTTATTAGCTACTAGAGAAATTAAAGTCAAAACTACAATGAGGTACCATTTCATACCTACTAGGATGACTATTACTTAAAAAAAGGAAAATAACAAGTGTCCATAAAGAAGTGGAGAAACTGGCATTCTCAGGCATCGCCTGCAGACTATAAAATGATGTAGCTGCTGTGGAAAATAGTTTGGTAGTTGCTCAAAAAATTAAACTTGTAATTACCATATGAACTGGCAATTCTGCTTTTAGTGGAATTCTATACCCAAAAGAATTAAGGAGGGACTCAAAGAGATCCTTCTACATGAATATTCATTGAAACAGCATTTACAATAGCCAAAAGGTAGAAGCAACCCAAATGTTAGCAAGAGATGAATGGATAAACAAAATGTGGTATACACATACAATGGAATATTGTTCAGCCATAAAAATGAATGGAGTTCTGATACATATTCTACAACATGGATGAACTTGAAAACATCATGCTAAGTGAAATAAGCTGACACGAAAGGACAAACAATTGCAATTACATGAAATATCTAGAATAGGCAAATTCATAAAGACAGAAAATAGATGAGAGGTTACCAAGGGCTGGGGGAAGGGAGGAAGGAACGCTTAATAACTATTGCTATTTAGGGTGATAAAAATTATAGAAATAGATAATGGTGATGATCACATAACATTTTTAATGTAATTAATGACACTGAATTGTACACTTAAAATGTACTTGAAAAATGAAATGAAAAATTTTATATTTATTTTACCACAAAAAACAATTGAGGTACAACTAAATTAGTTGTTGTCAAGCTGATATTAGTACTGTATAATGGGAACAGAGATATGACCCCAGGGACACATGTACATCTAAAATTCAATGCTAACTCTGTATTATGTCTATACGTATATATTTAAAGTGAGGGTTGTTAAATCATATTACCTTCTCAGGAGATTTCAAAACTTGTAAAAAGCTAAAAAACACAAACCTAGTCTATTTTCCCTCAAATGGAATAGAGCACTTTCATTAAGTAGAAAGAGAGGAAGTTCTAATTGTGCTGCTGTTGTCCCAATCCCACCAATGCATCTCAATATGGGAAGAAAAAAAATGCAAGAAATATTAGATACTTTCAAGCAACAAATGCTCAGAAAACATTTTCACTGAACAATTCCCCAAATTCTCATGTGTTAAGCAATATGAAACTTCTAAAAATACTGTTCACTGACGTCTTAATAGTTCTTCAAAACACCAGAATAAGTAAGTCTTTTTCCAAATCACTTGTAAATATGATAGTATGTTACCTTTGAGTTCTTAGAATCACTGCACAATAATCTTAAATAATCTTTTAGCTTATGAATACTTTAATAACCAAAACACTATGAATCTGAGCATTTACATTCATAAAGGATAAACAGGATGATTATTAATTTATTTGAAGGTTCTGAAAATTATCTTTAGCATTTAATGACTAAACACAGTGAGTGAGAGCAACATTTGGGCCAACACTGATAAGCCTACTTGTGAAATCTACTGACCAAGTTATCACATCAGAGGTGCAGCTGAACCTGAATGTGAAAATTTTCAAAATTCTGCCACAAGAGGAATTGTTGAAGCAACTTGTGCATTGAGCCCCAAACAGAAAAAGGTTAATCAGGGAAATTAAAGCTGCCTTCAGTTGTATTATCATGGCAAACAGAGATTATTCGAATTATTTTCTATCTTTCCAGGGACCCATTTCATACCAAGGGGAGGAAGTAGCAGGGACAGACTTCAGCAGAAAGAATACATTTCTAAAAATTAGTCCTGTGAGGTAAGGAAAGAGTTTGTCTTGTGAGTTGATGCTTTCTAAGAAGCAGATTTTTAGCATCGAGAATGTTCTAAGAGACTCCTCTGCTCTGAATGGAAAGGTAGGTTTTTTTGTTTTTGTTTTTTGTTTTCAAGATTTATTTTTTATTTATTCCTCTCCCCCCTCCCCAGTTGTCTGCTCTCTGTGTCCATTCTCTGTGTGTTCTTCTGTGACTGCTTCTATCCTTATCAACAGCACCAGGAATCGGTGTTTCTTTTTGTTGTGTCATCTTGTTGTGTCAGCTCTCCGTGTGTGCAGCGCCACTCCTGGGCAGGCTGCACTTTCTTTCGCACTGGGCAGCTCTCCTTACAGGGCGCACTCCTTGCGCGTGGGGCTCCCCTATGCGGGGGACACCCCTGCGTGGCAGGGCACTCCTTGCATGCATCAGCACTGCACATGGGCCAGCTCCACACGGGTCAAGGAGGCCCGGGGTTTGAACCACGGACCTCCCATGTGGTAGATGAACGCCCTAACAACTGGGCCAAGTACGCTTCCCAGAAGGTAGGTTTTTGTATGTTGGAATTCCCTGTCAGTACTTAAGTCCTACGACTCTATCATTAAAGAATGATCACTTGTTACTACAGAGGACAGGCTCTGAAAACAGGGCAGCTGCCTAAGAAAAGGCCTTTGATACTATAGTAACTGTGAGATGAAGGAACAGAGAGGTCAGTGTAGAGGAAGATGTGCACAAAACACAGGATTTTACACTAGTTGCATTACTGAATTTTGAACTACTGCTCAATTGCTTTCTTCTTTGAGATTTAAATACCTAAACCAGATATGTCTTTCCTTGAAGCCCCTCAAAAGTGTTTTAAAAGATGTGAGGAACAGAGATTAAAACTCTTCAAAGCAAAAGCACTGACATACTTTGGGAATGTGTTTGCACATAGAGGTGTGAGCAAAAAGGAGGAATCAGAGGTGATAAGAAATAAGAAGTAAGCAGGAACAGCATGGTGAATGGCTTTCAAGGTAAGGATAGGTAATTTGAAATTGGTTAGAAAAACTAGGGAACCTGCAGAAGGAATTGAATTAATGAGTAAAAGAAAGTTAGACTATTAGAAAACCTGACAAATTACTGTGGGAAGTGGGATTTTGAAATGATTATAGAGGGTATTGACCAGAGAGGGGATTGCAGAATTGAGACAGGAAACCAAAAGATAAGGAGAGTGTAGCAGTTTGCTATGGTTATGAATTCCAAAAATAGAATGGATTATGCTTGTAATCTGATCTGTACCTGGGCATGATTGAGTTATGATTAGGGCGTTAAGTCCCTACCCCTTGGTGACTGGGGACTCACAGATAAAAGGCATGGCAAAGGACAGAGCTAATGGTTTCTGACGTTGGAGTTTGATGCTGAAGAGTTAAGCTGGAGCCCTGGGAAGTAAGCTCACAGAGGAAACAGAAGCCAGCCCCGGGAAGGAAGGAAACTTGAAGCCAGAGAAAAGCAAGACCCAGGAATATAGGAACCCAGGAAACCTGAACCCTCATAGACGTCAATAGCCATCTTGCTCTAAATAGACTTTGGTGAGGGAAGTAACTTATGCTTTATGGCCTGGGATCTGTAAGCTCCTACCCCAAATAAATACCCTTTATGAAAAACAACCAATTTCTGGTATTTTGCATCAGCACCCCTTTGGCTGACTAAAACAGATAGATAGACCTATTCTCTAAATAGGAATAAAACTTACATGAGGTTCCAGAAAGTTTGTAAATAATAAAAAATGAGGCCTTTACTAAAGCTTGGTCATTATATAACATGGATCCCAGAGATGGTGTGTTTATGTGGCATGTACATGAGACTCCCTTACATGGTATCCATCAGGGAATGTTTCTTGCATGAATGAAGAAAAACATATTTTTACTCCCATTAGATTAGAAATATTGATAAGTTATGCTACAGACTTTCTCTTAAAGAACTGCTTGAACTTCCATCTACAAGTTAAAGAAGAGCATCAATTCTTCAAGTCAAAGACTGATAATAGTAATTACTTATTCTGAATTTGTACTCAATGTATAGGGGATCTAATATCAGATTTCACATGAAAAATACAGTCAAGCAAACACTGCAACAACATGTGATATCAGAGAGAAAAAAATCATCTTTTTTTTTTTTCGCTTTTCAAATTAGATTTAGCAGCATGATTCACTTTTATCTACATGTTTTTAGAAGAAAGATGCATTAATTAGAAGAAGGGTTCAACTTCAAACACTTTTTCCTTTAATAAATTTAACAGTTATTGTAGATGATAAAACAATTGCTCTTTTAGACATCAACTGTTCCAATCCCCTTATCATGTTGATTGATGTAAATTATCTCTGCAGGGAATGAATTCCAATAGTTAATGGAATAAGGCAGCTAAAGATGCAGAAATCTCTGCCTTGAGTTATCTTTGTGTTTCTGCAAGGGCTGAATCTGAACCATGCTGTGTAGCCAACAGTGACAACTATCCTGAGTTGACTGATGAGCAGTCTTAAAAGACTCATAGCCTTTGGCCAGTCTCCATTGTGACACTTATAAATGTCTTATAAAAAATATACATATAACGAAACACAACTTTACATACCTAAGAAGTTTTCTGGTTAGTAGTTTCTATACTATCCTTAATGAGAGTTCATTTTATTTTAATGTTTTGAGAAAAAATCAGTACATAATAAACATCATTCTCTTTTCATATACCCATACATTAACTTCTTCACCATCTGATATTTTGAGGATGCTTCAAAAGCCATGTGATAGCTAAATAAAACAAAAAAGAATAAGCAGCCAAGCAAACATCAACCCAACACAAATGAATATGCTGTCATTTTATGAGGTGCTATTTTCATAAATTACTTAATTTTTATTTTATAAAAATGAACAGTTAAATGAGAAAAAAAACTTTTCAAATCAATGTACTGTTTCTTTTTTTTTTTAAATCAACTTCTAATACAGATACTAAGTATCTCTGATTTCACATTTGATGGACACTCAATAAATATTCTCTATTTTTTTCTTTTCTTCAATAGAGTGGAAAACTTATTTTATCTGGACCTTCCTTCTGACATTTCACTTTGTCACAAGGGAGTACTTTCGTTATCAGACACACAGAACTAACTGTTCCCTGCAAAACAATTATGATTGCTGAGTATAACAACTATCAATTAATCTACATCTTGACATTACAAGAATAGCTGGATTTTATGAAAAAGATTATTTCTTTTCATTGCTCATGGTAACTAACAGCCTAGTCCTTGAAAGTTATATTTGGAAAAAGCCTGGGTTGGAAGAAAGAAAGAAAGAATCAAAGAAGGAAGATAAAAAGGAAGGAATCTAACATTTCTCAAAACCTGCTTCTTCCAGAATATCTCTTCATTTGTAGCGGATGCTGTAATGATCCCTCTTCAGGAAGGAAGGACTTATTTCTCCAGATTTGGGAAGTGCTCTCAGCTGCCAGCCTCTTTGGCAATAGCCTCAGCTAAAAAGGGCACCTTGCCCAACTACCCAGTATCTGGTCAACAAGGAATGTAAAGATCCAGCCTCCTCACTCAAATTTAGGGAAACTCTGAAGGGCTATGCCAGTGTCAGGATTCCCTTTTAGAACTGCCACTCTTCATCAAGATTGCACTGCAGACCAACTTCTTCTCCATCTTCTTCTTTCTTCCCTTCCCCATGCTCATCCCAAGAGCAGTCCCTAATAAACCTCTTTCTGGATGATCTCTTTCTCTGAGTCTGTTTCTGGGGGAACCCAATCTGTGAACTAATTAAATCTGAGCATGAGGGTACACAGTTTAGTCACTGCCCCTGGCCATTCATTCCTTATAAAGGTTTATCATTCAAATTAAGCCATTTAAAGAATGAACTCCAGGAACTTTCAATTCTCCATATTTTCACTTTTGTACATCTTTGATGAAATGCCATATAAGCATCCGCACATACCAACCCAGATTCTTTGCTTGTACATTATGTTTGGGTTGTACATTCAGGATATGTAATGATAAGAATATAGAGTACAATAAGAAAACGTTCTCCCATAAAATGCACAAAAGTCTCATAATTAATAGTATTATCAGTATTAGTATAATTAAGAGTTATACATTTCACTGTTTATTTCCTTATGATTGCATACTTGATTGTTAATAGCAATCTAAAAATTTTATTGCTAATTTATTTCTCTCAGAACAATTATAAAACCGTGCCTATTCAACCATTCTTCAAATCTCAATACTTCCATTACTTAGAGTTCTGGGATACAGAAATTCAGATCTGAATGCTTGCTAATTTTAAAAATTCTGCCATGGAAACTGTCAGAAATATAAATGCAATAAACATGGGATTGACAGGCAAGAGATGTTGAATGCTCTTACTTGGTTTGCCACCGATTCTCTCCATGCCCTGTAATCTATCCTTTATAGTGTTACACAGTACAGAAATACTACTTATCTAACTTTGTTTATTTAAAACGGATTCACAGATATTTAATAACAGTAATTAGAACCCAAGTGTCACATTTTAGAAACATTTCAATATATTATAAAAGATATTTCACAAAAAACACCAATTTTTAAGCCTAAAATATTACCACTATTTCTAAACTAAAGCTTGTCAAATATTTCTATTGGTTAGGTTTACAAAACTGCATATTCAGGTCACCATTCTTATATTAAATGTAAAGCAATGAAAAAAATGCTTTTAAAGGCTGTGATTATATGTGGGAATATAAAAGTAGTATACTTTCTGTTAGAGTAGATGTAATAAAGTAATATTTGAAAACACAGTGAATATGATATACCTTCAGGTAGAAGTCACAGAAACAGGAAATAATCAGATAATTCATTCACAAAAATTCTTCCTAAAGCAACTAGGCTGCATATGATCTACCCCAAAACAACACTTTCCCGCGAACTTCTCTTAGAAAATAGTTCAAAGTCATGAAAGCAAAGAAAATTGTTATTTCAGATGTACACTTACTGAAATTCTAAATTAGCTATTGCAAATAGCTATATATTTGGAAAAGTAGAAAGGAGTATAGACTGAATTTCTTGTAGAAATTCACTATAAAATAGTTGTTGGAGGGAGCAGATGTGGCTCAAGCAATTGAGCGCCTGCCTTCCACATGGGAGGACCCAGGTTTGGTTCCCAGTGCCACCTAAATGAAAAAAAAAACAAACAATGAGCAGACAACAAGCAAAACAAAAAACAAAAACCAAGGAGTAGATAATGAGCAAAAACAAGCAAACTGGCCTCATATAATTTAAGTTCAAAGATCTATTCCAGACAAGAAAACTAAGATTCAAAAAGATTACATTGCTTCCAAATATTAATAGCTAGTTACAGAGTTTGGTGAGACTTGACCCCAAGACTCTAAAGTTCACTTTCAATGATAACTATTCTAATAAAAATAGAACTCGTGGCTTTGTCCATCTGTTCAATCTCTACTCTCCCCTTTCCTTTCTATTTCCCCCTGAGCCCACATAAAATACTTAAACGACATACTTAACTTACACTCCAAACATTTCACACATACCATAGACACATATACAAAAGCCTCACACACTGCACAACATGCAGAACACACACACAAAAACCTCACACACACATTCATACACACACACCCTTAGATCTTGTATATAGATACACATATACACACACGGAAACAACTCATACACACACACACAATCATACATAAGGGATGAAAAGCCACCAAATTGATGCATCCAATTACAAGGCTTTAAGGGGGTATGTGATATAATAAATGGAGCCAGTGTACTCTCTCTTCACCCTCCCTCTACTGGTGACCAGGTAAGTAGAGCCAAGGTGTGTCATATCTCCTGCTTGGAAACATCTCTCAAGTTCATGCATCACATGGCTGATCAGAAGGCAGTTAGATCCAAAACTGTGGATTTGGGTTTTGGGGTAAAAAAGCATCCCTGCCTTAAACCTAAAACATATGCAGAAAGCAGGAGAGGATTCAAGCATTCCTGAGCCATTAACCATATTACCATCACTCGTTGTGAGAAGTTTAGAAGGTTTCTCAAACTAGTAAATCTCATGTTTTTACAGCAATAATAAGCAAACTTACTTCCTACAGCTGTTTTAAGGCCTAAGAACAAATACTCTACATAAAATATGAGACATATGGTAAGAAATCAATAAAAGGTAGATATTCCTACTACCACAAAAATTTTATTCCAAAAAATATATACTTAGAAATGTATTGTAACAAAAGCTGTCTCAAAAGATTGAAAAGACAAATTAGAAAATAAAATAAAAACATACCATCCGGAAGTGATATCTATATAAGGAATATGATAACCGTTTGGTATGTTATGGAAAATGTGAATAGTGAATAATCATAATTCTTTGCTATTACAATTGCTGAAATAGAAGACTATTTCAGAAAATCTAATTTGTTTTTCACATTCGCTAACACCATTGAAGCTCTCTGGGTAATCAAACACTTTCAACAAGACTTGTCATTTTTTTTTTCCTATCTTGCCAATGAGTGAATTTTTTGATCACCAACAAATTAAGAAATTGCCCGTGGCTTACTCTCCAAATTTTTAAACTCAAATAAATTTAGATCGCTGAGGGGGAGAAAGTTTAAGATTAAATTTCTTATGAAATTAAGATAAATTTCACCATTCATTTCCTCAAAATTAACTGCAGCTCTGAATTTATTTCCCATAAACTTATAGTAATTATACCATCTATATATTTTAACTTAAAGAGGATTGATATTTTGTGTTACAGATCTATTGATATTTAAATGATGCAGAATGTTACTTGATAAAATCATCTTTCTTCTTCAAACTGCTTGCAGCCATGTTATTAGCCCATTAAAGCAGATTTTTAAAATAAATACAATGATATATAAATCTCTTCATGCAAGAGTGCTAATTAATACTTTGTATGTTATAATAAGGCTTACCGAGTCACACTTTCATTGTATAATAACTGTTTAACATTTAACAATCTGAATTTAATCCATGTTTTATGTTACTCCTCTTTGGCAATGATACAACCATTATCACAGATATGGGAATATTTGAATGTATTTATTACTTAAAATTTCATATTGGCATTATACCAATAAGTATATTTATAAGCAGCTTAAAGGGACAAATTGAAATTATTCTTTGCTAGATTACCCTTAGGGTGAAGTTTAATAAATGTTTGTTGAATTCAAATCAATATTTGAAAAGAACCATAAAAATACCACTCATTATTTACTTGTCCTATGTCAGGTATAGTTATAACTCATTTTTAAACACATCACCTTATTTAATTCCTGCAAAAACCACATTGAAAGAGATATTTTATCATTCCCTTATAGATGAAAAAACAAAAACAAAAACAAACCCAAAACTCACAGAGCATATAATTTCCACAAGCCCCACACTTAGGAAGTATTGGTCCTGGGGTCCTGGTCTGTTGGATTGAAATCCCAGGCTTTGAAACTCTCAGTTGCTTACCTAAGGGGTAGGATGGAGAGCTCGATTTTTAAAATGAGCAACATGGTATTTGATGGTGCCGGCATGACCCTCATGCCGGTCAATAATTATAAGCTGCCAAGGCGAAGCCACGCTTTCACTGTATGGTTGAAAAGCCCCATTCAGATCTTCACACTTTCTTTAAAGAAATGTTTGTCCGAGACTAGAATCACATGCTGACACAGCTCTTGTCCTGCTGTGCTAGCGTCCTTGGAGACAATCTGCTGATCTTGATTCACTGGTGGGGGTGGGGAGTGGGGCGGTGATTAGTGCCCCTGCCAGTCCCCTGATCAGAAACATTTCTCACCGAGCTCCTAAAAGGGTTACTACAAAGTTCTGGGGAAGGGAAGGCTTCCAAAGCAGCCCGTCATCCTGAAGGCCAAATTCTTCAGCAGAAGAGCTGAGGAGAAGATTAAATGTGTGGAGTGACCCTGTGTCCTGGTGGCTTGAAGCCTTATGGAGGGAGGTTCAGTAAATGCTGACATGCTTTCCCCCCAAAAAAAAAGAAATGTGTTGATGCAACTTAAATTTTGTAGGGCCAAGCCCTCACCATACAGTTAAAAGCCAGGACGTTCACAATCTCCAAAGATCTTTATGTTGAGAAAAGTTGTTTTTAATTGGGGGGGAGGGGAAGGGAAGCAACTTTTGCAGATTTCAGGCAAATACCCAATGGGAGAAATTGGCTGAGTCCACCAAGCAGGTGGGTGAAAACCTCATTTACCATCAGCAAACAAATGGAGAACTTTGAAGACAAGGCAACTAAAGACCTTAAGGAAGGAGACAGAAAAGGCGTCTAAAGCTAAGTGTTAATAAAGAGAAGTGACTAACTGCATATTGGTTTCTTCTGCAAAGTAGTTTGGGGACCACTGTGAGGAGAACCAAAACCACAAGTGAGAAGGGCTTTCCTTGAAGAAGCTTGGCCTCCAGGCCTCTCCAGTAACAATGCTACAGGTAAAAGATTAGGAGTCTTAACAGGAAGGAGGCTTCAAGAAGGTCTATCCAAAAATCTTGGTTTTCCTTAGTATGTTATTCCAGCTATGTCCTGTCTCTGATATAATACTCCATTATACCAATAAATATCTACAACCAACTGCCTAAAAAGTTGAAACCACATCTGAAAGAGTCATTGTCCTCTTTCTCACCCATCATAGGACCAGCCTTTTGCTACAGTGTAGAGTAACCTACCTGAAGATGGCTGCATTTTTGCTTTTTTAAGAATTAGTGCTAAAAAAAATGAATAAATAAGAATTAGGTCTGACTGCTTTCAGATAAGTCTTTGCAAAGATCTCTTGACTCCAAGCCTCAGAGATTCAGGACACTATCAAGGAAAAAAAAGAAAGGTGAAAATGGACTACAGGGACACTTTACAATTTTGACCCTTGGATTTTTTTTTAATGAAGGACAAACAGCAAATCTGAGCAAATCAATTATTAAAATATGCCTTACAGTCAATATGAATGGGATAAAACCTGCTGAAACACTATTCGAAGTAATCACAAATTCTGAATTTTGAGTATTGTGTTTAAATTCACAGTAAGAATAGCTATTTAAATAGACACAGTCGTGTAATTTCTATAACGTGAACTCCACCACTCTGAGATCATCATGCCTAGAGTAACCCCTACTGGCCAGTCTACTTTATGGCTAATGCAAAAAGGACGCAGGAGAAAGGGTGAGTTCACAGATGCAGTTGTAACCACAGGAGATTTCCAACACTGCCTTCAACAGCAATATTATTGTGTATGTGGGTTTTTTTGGTCACCTAATTCCTACATCTTCCTAAAGACATTTGCATGCCTTGCCTATATGAAATTATGTTTCAGTAAATATATTAAAAGCATAAAATTTCTGACAATGTAAATAGTATTTAAAAATCAACTGACACAATGAATTTTCCTCACATCAAATAGCTTTCCCTTGGTATTATTTTCTGAAGAGGGCAAATCATCAAATAATATTGGAAACTCCATTACCCTGCTCTGACTTACCGGACCAGATGAGGGCAAAGAATGAACACAGTGGGGGGGGGGGAGCATCACTAGAATACTAATTGAAAGGGTAAAAATTAGTGACAGGTGAAGTGAGCTAAATGTTGACATGTCCATGTCCTAGATATTATCTGCTTTTGAAGTGACAAATTTGACTTTGGACTTTTACATAAATGACATGCAGATCTCCCATTTATTTCATGTTCAGGTTACCAGGAAATAACTTGCAAAGCTCTGATCTACAATTAAGTAAGTGAACTTCTGCACAAGGAATTTACCATTCAGTTCTTTTAATTCTACACATTGGAGTATGCAGGAATGAAGAAGAACATAGACAGACTCAAGAATAACTCATATGGTGACATTTTCATATCTTTCTGGCCCATATCTCTTTTGTCTTCTTTATAATTTGCAAAAATCATATTAAAATGGGCTAATAATAGTTCATTATATGGGAAAGAAGATGTAAGGGAACATTACAATTTAGGAGAAAGTTGTTACTGGGGGCAGTGGGTGGTATTTTGACCTGCTTGAGGTTGCTGTATTATGTATATTATATGCTGCAGTAGACTGCACACTTGCTCTCAGTTCTTCATTCCTTTTCTTATAAGAGCATTTGCCTAATGAATTTCTGAGTGTTCTGGTGGGGTGTATTGTTATGTCCCATTTTGTGGTTAGCCACAGACTTGCTTGGGTCAATATGAATGGAAGTGACAGTACATTGGTTGAGAACAAATGTTTTAACAAGCATCATGTGCCTCCATCAACTTCTATTCCCCACTAAACCTGTCTTTCCTAGAGCATTAGATTGAGTCTCTGAGGGTGGCCTTGGCAGCCTGGTGACAGCAGCAGTGCAGTGGCCATAATCCACTGTATACCCGTGAAAGGTTTATGAGCCCTCCCCTTCACTTTCTTTTAATGGATCTAATGTTTTAATCTATTGGATTGATAAGAAAGCAAGAAAATACTTTGGATGGTATGGCAGTTTGAGATTATCTATGCATTCCAAAAAGAGAGAAGATTATGTTTGCAAACTGTTCCTCTGGGTATGATACCCTTTGATTACATTAGATTCAGCTGAGATGTCTTTGATCAAATTATGTGATGAATAGGGCTCTGATTTGACCACTTCAGTAGAGTGTAACTCAGTCCCTGCCCCCTTGGTGGGCTATAAAAATGGACACTCAATGAAGGAGATACACAGAAATAAATACACAGCAAAGATACACAGAGGAAGAGAGACAGCTCCATAGATATGGCAGAGGCCCCAGGAAGAGAGATCAGCCACTCTTCTGAAAGTTCACAGCTGACCTTGTGAAGAGAACAGAGCAGCTGAGCCCAGAAAGAAAGGAGCCCTGGGAAGAGAGAAGAGCCCAATGCCAGCCTAGTGCTGAGATTAGAAGAAGCTGGACCCTCAGAGCCTCAAGAGGGAAGAGGAAGGCTGAATCCTCACGGACATTGCCCATCATCTTGCTTCAACACGTGGCAACAGAATTTGGTAAGGAAGTAAACTTGAGTTGGACTCTTTAGGGCCTTGTGACTGTAACCTTTTACCCCAAATAAATACCCTATATAAAAGCCAACAAATTTCTGGTACTTTGCGTCAGCACCCTTTGGCTGACTAATACAGATGGTGAGCATATCTTTACGTGATCTCAGGGCAAACCCTCTCAGCAATTCAGATTTTGCTTTGAAAATTTCATTTGCCAATGGCGAGTGTACAGGAGGAAGAACAAGGTATACTGCAACACCTTGGCCTTATTTTTGCCACCAATGGAGTAGTTGAGTGATCATCAGTAGCCTTATTTGCACTGGCCCTGGATATCTATGTTTTGTTTTCTCAAATCTGAATGCTTGTAGTTTCAGTTGTTTCCCACTCATATAACCACATTACTCATAAAGTTTACTTTAAAGAGAGGTTTAAATGATATAGCATGAGAATTAAATACCGCTGATGTACCAAGTTTGCCAGTCTCTAAAATAATTATGTAGGGAGGCAGACATGGCTCAACTGATAGAGTGTCCGTCTACCATATGGAGGGTCCAGGGTTTGATCCCCAGGTCCTCCTGACCCGTGTGGTGCTCTGGCCCATGCACAGTGGGGGTACCCCACATGCAAAGCGTATGCCCCGCAAGGAGAGCCGCCCTGTGCGAAAGGAGCGCAGCCTGCCCAGGAGTGGCACTGCACACACGAAGAGCTGATACAGCAACATGACACAACAGAGACGCAGTTTCCTAGTGCCGCCTGATAATGCAAGCAGATGCAGAAGAAGACACAGCGAATGGACACAGAGAGCAGGCGATGGGGGAAAGGGGAGAGAAATAAATAAATCTTTTTTTAAAAATTATGTAAATACATATGAAAGAAAAGCATTATTTTAAGGAAATCAAATTTGCTCTCTTTTTAATTTCTGCTAAAGACACTAGGCAAATCACTCCCAATGAAAATAGTTTAAATGATTAGATATCAATTATTTTGTATTTTAATATTATAATATTTCCTATCAAACAATGGAATAAAGATAGAACAGGGACAAAGCACGGTGAGAGAATGATGGATTCCAGAAAAAATATATATACTATAGCATATCATTAATATTATATTACATTAGAGAAATTATGAGCTTACAGAACAATCATGCATACAATATGGGATTCCCAGAACTATAAGGTTATGTCTGCTATTTATTACTACTTTTTTTCCCTCCAAAATTGAGTTTGTAAATTTCAAACACCTCTTATTCCACTCAAACCCTTATGGAAGAAGATGATGTCCACATAAACAGACAATGCAGATTAGTCCTAAATGATCACATTTTAAATTTGAAAATATTAAACCTAGCTTAATATGTCCTAAGTAGAAAGGAAATATTTATTATTAGTCAGTGGTTCATATTAAACTTTGCTGTTTGCATCCTAAAACTTCTAGAACAGTTGTTTACTATTTAATCACTTATACAGAAAGTAAGATTTAGAAATTACCGAAATTTGCTTATTTTATTTCTACTGCTACTGATTCTTTAAAAATAAACATCAATTTTAAGTCTTTTCCTTGCCATATGAAAGGAATATTAAATATCATTTTATTTGATGTGACCAGTATTTGTTCAATAATATTTTGGTATTTGTTACTATATTTTTCCAAGAAAATGAACTATTACTCTATTCAACCACCCACAGAACCTCATATCATCTCCCAAATAATGGCAACCATGAATCAGGAGAACCTAATTATAAATTAATTACATTTTCAGAGTCATTATTGACAACATATTGCTGAATAGCTGCTATGGAGATAGAGAGTATCAAAATCCACGGCAGAAATTGGAACCATATCAAGCCAGCAGAAACTGGCAAAGGTTAACAGGATAACATAACATCCAGCTCTGCCTCTTTTCTTACCCTCATGTTACTTCATAACACATGCAAGAAAATTCTCCTTTTTTCCCCCTCCTAAATGGAGCACTTTATTTAATGATTGGAGCCAAAGCAATCAATGTTTTCCCATTAATAAAAGCATCCTTTTATCCTTACAAAATGTGGGAATAGCCTTAATGATAAGACAGTTCTAATGCTAATACTAACATTTTATTTTTTTTTGCTCACTTACTATGTTTCCAAGGGCTGAGGTATATAAATGCTATAGAACTCTATATATGCATTTCCATTCCCCTCTGCCCCTATAAATAATCTGTGTTTATTGGCATTTTGTGCTGAATGTTATATATACCTCCCGCCATATATTCTTTCTTGTAAGGATTGCTGAGCCTATAAAGCAAATAGACTGGTGACTGACCATATACTTATTTTGGCAATTACAAATCATTTAATATTTTTCAAATATAGTTTGATAAGTATCAGTCATTTAATAAGAGAATTCATATATATTATTTCATGTTACATTTGTGAAATCATCCATGGTTTACTCATGAATAGTGCTTGCTTCTTTGTTCAGAATTTAGATTTTGTCTGATAGTCACTGAGTGCTATTGCAGGTCCTTAAAAGGCAGATGGTTTCACTTCAGAAAGATTTCTCTGGTAGGGTCTCCAAAATGGGGTATGCATATTCTAAGGGATGATCAAGGCCATCCACTGGGTGTGAAAAGAAAATATAAAATTGTATGTGTGTGTATATCTACCAATCTATCTATCTATCTATCTATCTATCTATCTATCTATCTATCTATCTATCTATCTATCTATCTTTACACATATATGATCTTATGATGTTTGGTTTATTAATTTATGTAATAAATAAGTATATGCATATAATTTATAAATTCATTCTCTCTAAAAGGCATATTAGTAGTTCATGCTCAATCTTTTTTTTCTTTTGCTGATGACATATGAGATCAAAAATTTTGAAACTATTAACAGATAAATCAGAAGCAGAAAGATTAGTAAGAGGCTTGTGAAAATAGTCCAGATAAGAAAAGATAAGGGCTGGAATCAACACAATAGAAATAAAGAAGGGGAAAGAGAGCTACATGGGTATTCTTGATATAAATAAACAGACCACAATGATTAATTAAATGTGAAGGAAGAGATGGGCAAGGGAGGATGAGTCTGGAATGCAGGTTTTGTTGTTTGATAGAGCCTGAACTCAAGGACAGAATTACCTAAATGAGTACCATAGACTTGTGTATCAGAAGCAAAGATCTTTTGGTAACAAGTTTGAGGGAAATTGTAGCAGGAAGGGGGAAGATGGAAGGAGAAAGAGAATGGACAATCACTAGACTCATCCCTGCTCTCACTTCAACCATAATGATTTGGTTTAATTTTTAAAAATGGTTCAAAAAATTACTAGTATCAAGTTCAGTACCTAATTCTGAGAAACTGGCATGTAAGGGGGAAGACATGAAAATGAAAAATTTTATCAGTAAATAAAGATGATAAAGCTAACCTATTTACACTTAAGAGAAATCCAGCTTCTTGAATGGAAAAGAAAGTTCTGTGCATCAAACAATGAGGAACACATTTCCCTTATTATCACTATCTTTAGATTCTGCCAGTATTCCGTGAACTGGACCTTTTGGAATGCCATCCTGTCTCTAAAAAGTATATGATTAATGCCCAAAGTAAAACACAATTTCCACTTTGCGGAGTCATTACAACAAACTACAAATATAAGACAATTATTCTTCCATTATCGTGACGCCTTGCCTCTCAGTAGCAACATGTCCTCTCAAAATTGGACTAAAATATCCCATACAAATAAAGTTAGAATGCCACCCAAGGAATATCAACTGGTTGTTTTCCTAAGTAAATTCAATAGTAAATTTTCCACGGTATAAATTTGGTCTGTGGCTTTGCAGACTCAGAAATTACATTTTGTAGGGCACAGACATATAAATCAGTCTTTGGAGACTAATTTATAAATCCATGGTTGGATATTTAAAACTCATGATAAACATAAGGGACCAGAAACTTGTATGTTCCAAACATCACAATCTCCCTGTAAAAACACTACAGAAGAAGTCAGTTTTGATTACAAGCATGACTGATGAGGATAGAATCAGAACAAGGAGTTGGTTGTATGGTTTGAATATTTGATGATATGGGGTTAAGAGAGGGTTATACATGGACAAAGGTAGAGAAATCAAGCCTTTGGGTGGCATCACCCTTTCATACCTTCTCACATGATATGGTCTAGGTAGCCTGAGGTTTCTCCTTTCCTGTGTCTCCATGTTGGTCCATACCCCAATTTCATCCAATTAGGTTAAGATCAGGTTTTGCTGGTATTGGAACTGTTCCATTTATAACAACTTCACTTTGATCCATTCTGTTGACATCATAGTTTAGCTCTCCAGAGTCCCTTTTATTACCAAGGTCTTGGGTAGATCATAAGGGCTGGCAACAGGTGCATGAAGGCATTTAAAATTAATAATTTTCCCCAAGTCCCTGAGATCAGGATGGCTCTGTAGGATATCTCCCATCCCAAAATGGGAATACACAATAAATTCCAGATTTGACCTCCACAGATGCTGGAAAGGGCCCTTTTATTACATACTCGTTCCCTGGCTCCACCAAGCTCTAAACTTGGGTATGCATACCCACGCAAAATTTGAAAGAAACCCATGAAATTATCACCAGTCTAATGACAGATTTTTTTGCTTTATGTTAATGTAGTTAAGAGTAATGTTACAATGTTCCAAGGACTGCTACTGATGCTGACATTCCAGAATGACCTCCAAGTTGATGGAGTAATTATCTCATATTTCCGTGAATACACTTTTTCTGCCTCAGGTCATTGAACCTCTTATTTACACCAACATAAAATTTCTAGTCCAAAAGCAATCTAAAACAATTGAGGAAAAAAACTATAACAACATTTTATTCAGGAACACTTTCCCTCAGGCTCTCTAGCAAAGTCCTATGACTGGGTAGCTTACATATTGCCTATGTTTAGAAACACAATTATTGCTGCAAAACAATGTACAGAAAAATAGAAATGACCTTAGTTACTGCCAATGCCAAAAAGACTAATTTTTCTGTCACTCACTGGGATCTGAAGACAACTTAATGGGTTTTTCCCTAAAAATAACAGTAACAATAAGAAAATTGCCAAAGAGAGTATTTTAAGAAAATGTCTATGGAATTCTATATTGTTTTTTCACAACTGAAGTCCTGCTTGAAATATTTAGTAAAATCAGAGCATTTTTCATTTATCTGTTACATTTCAATTTATAAAATGTAGTCCCAAATCTTTGGGGATTTACCAACAAGGAATCAATGATTTCTGCCTACGTATATTTTCTTCCCTTTAAAAAAAAATTCCAAGGAGGAACTGAGCAGTTCTATCACTGTATTTGGATGCAGCCACTGTGCACTGAATTCATAAGAATGCATAACATGGCTTACTGGTACTGAAAAGAACTGCTGAATGGAAGGTTTTAAAAAGAGTAAGAAACAGAGTTGTTAAAGGTCCTAGCAATGACAGCCATCACAGTCCCTTAAGAATTTGCCCCTTCAACCCTCCTGATTTTTGGATTCCAAGAAGAATGAAACTGATGGCTTATAATTAGCCTAATTGTGTTAGGACATGACAGATGCTGTTGGTCAGCCCTGATGGCAGGGTAAAATCTATGTCTTCCTTTTTAATATTCAAGCTCTGTTTCCACACGATGGACTACAATTTCCTCTTTCAGGGTGCAGGCATTCATTTTCATTGCACCTCTTAAGCATATTTAAGGCAGGGCCAAAGGGCTGTGCAGATGATTAATGCATCTGTCCGAGTCAGGCTACAGCTTAGTAAACGCTGAAATGGAGAAGGGAAACAGTCGTTCTGTGAAATGGACAATGTGGGTGAATATTACATTCCAATTCTACTTCCTGTCCAATTAAAAAAATTTGATTTGCCAAATGAAGACTGATTAGCAAACACACACACATTGTCAGAGTTGCCTGAGAATTTTCACTAGTCTTACCTAGCTTCCTTGCCAAAAAATTCTCATTATTTTTCAGAAGATAATATTTCTTTGATCTAGCCCTTCTTTGGGGCCTTCTTCCTCTGGAGATTTTGTCAATTTCACAATAACAGGAGCGAAGTCAAGGTGAAAGGTGAAAAACTCTATCATTTATCAGTTGGCATGCCCTTTCTTGCTGGGTTAAAAAATGAGGAAATGCATCATCTCAGGAGCCAAAAAGTCCAGAGGCAGGCTACTTCAGGTTTCATTAAAGTGGCAAGAGAATGACCTCAAGGAACCAGGTCCTTTCCATCTTTCTGCTCCAGGTCATCAGGGTGCCAGAATTCCTCAGGCTAGCTTCTTTCATGCCACAAGATGGCTACTATGGTACTAGAAATCACAGAAGAGGAGTACCTCCTAAGCATCCCTCTTAAGAAGCCCTTTCTAAAAAGCCCTCCAGCAGTGGTTCACTTTCCTATAGCTAAGGCACACACTTTTAAGAAACAAGAGATGAAACTGTTTGATGTCAACCATCATGATTTATATCAGAGCTAAGTATAAAATTACCTTCCCTAAAGGGAGTGAGACCTGGAAAAGAATTGGTATCTTTGGTAAAGGAGGAGGAAATAGATTCTGGAAAGGCAGCCAGAGGGGTCTGTTATATTAGAGATCACATATAGTCCTGATTTCATTGAAACTAAAGGCCACATCTGTATGTTTTAATAAAAGACGAATGTTGGGGAAGACAGAATTACTAAAAATCTCCCCTTTTCTTTCACTGAATTCAAAACAATGCCACAATTCATTAACCGGTTTGACTTTAAAGATTGCATAATTATTGCTTATACCCTCTTTCATGAAACTCTTAGGTTTCTGGGATAGTGTACTAATCAAGTTCTCCCCCTCGTGCTCCATCTACTTGGTCTCAGTTTCTCTTCACTGGCTTCACATCTACTTCCTTTCCTCTAAATATTTGTCTTTGAGAAACTTTAGCCATGAGCCATTTCCTCTTTTCTTTCTAAAGTTTCCTTTAGCCAGTTCCATGACTTCAACAGCATAATTCTATGGACATTTTTCTAATTCATACTTCCACTCTAACCTCTCTTCTAAGTTAGGCATACTGACTTATATGTCCTCTTTGTTCTCAGATGCAACAAGTCATATCCAATATCTTCTCCCAAATTAACATCTTACCCTGATTTCCCTATTTCTGTACCTGACTTATCATTCTCCCAGTCATTCCGACCTGAACCTTAGAATTATCTTGGATGTCTCACTCTCAACCACCATATTAATTCATATAACATAGTATAATATATTAAAAATGTTCCTAATATCTCTTCCTGAGCCTTTCCAACATCCCAAAATTTAACTCCACATTACCTTTTACCCAGTCTAATCCACCAATTTCAATAGGCCTTAGTCCATTCACTGTCTATGCTCCCATGAAACCATTCCAGATGGACTTCTTATGGTATTCCATCAGTATCTAGCCAAGAATTCTGTTCATTCTGTACTTGAGTTGGACTGGCCCAGTGGCTCTTTCCCAAAAATGCACCATACTTCTGGCTTCTGTGCCTTTTCCTAATATTCTTACTCTGTATGGAATTTTGCTCTCCACTCCTGTTGAAATGTGACAGGTTCTTAAACGTCCTGCTTAAATATTGGCTGCACGAGGGCATCAGTGTTTCAGTTAGCAAAGATCCTTCCCCATGTTGAGAGTGCTTTCCCTGATGTCTCACAGTACCAGCCCCTCACTTTTCACATGTATTATAATCTACCTTATTATTTGTGTACTTATCTTTACCACTAAACTATAAACCCATCGATGGCATGCTCACACCTACTCTGTCTTGAGCTTCTCTAAGTGCCTACCATAGGGCTACGCATTACTCTGCCATGCTCAGCTGGTCTTGAATAGGTATTTCTTAAATGCATATGGAAAGCTTCTTTTCAAACCTTATGCTTCATTGCATCAAGAAAAAAATTATCCTTAAGACTGTATATATCTATAGTAGTTGAAATCTCTTTGTTATTTACTAACTGATTCTGAGGAAAAACTTTAATTCTATGAGATTTATGTACTTCTCTGTTAGTGGCAGGAGGATGCGTGGAGGATAATACTTTTCTTGCCTCTGTCATAGGATAACTGAAATGAACAAGAATTTAAAATGAGATGAATGCATAAAAACAAGGATAAATGTTAACTTGCAATGTACAATGGAAAACATTATTATTGTCATCCTTTTTGTAGTGATTTATAGCTGCAGGTACCTGAGAAAAACATGTTCTTAAATCTAATCCATTCTGGTGTGTGAATAACCCATTGCAAGTGGGACCTTTTGATGAAGCTACTTCAGTTAAGGTTGACCCACCTCATTTAGGATGGGTCTTAATCATCTTCCTGGAGTTCTTTATAAGAGAATGAAAAAGAGAGCGAGAAAGCCATGGAAGGAAGATGTTGAAATGAACAAAACTTGGAAGGGAAGGGAAAGAGTAGCAGATGCTGCCATTTGGCAGAGAAGCCAAGGATCGCTAGCAGCCGGTCTTCAGGAAAAAAGCATCGCCTTGATGATGCCTTGATTTGGACATTTTCCTGGCCTCAAACCGTAAGCTAATAAATCCCCATTGTTAAAGCCAACCTATTTCATGGTATCTGCTTTCAGCAAGTCTAGGAAACTAAAACACTCTTTAATACTATAAATTTACTGTATGCTTATGCAACATTCTCCTGGGATTCCACTTACGTTTATCATTTTTATAGTCAATGCTGATGTCTTTTCTCTTAGAACTAGTTCACTCATTTAAAAACAGGTCTGCATGGGAATCACTGGCTCTTTTGTGATATCAATGAATGTTTGCAAGACAAAAAGGAATCAGGAACTGCCTCACATATTTAATTAGAGGTATGAAAGGAATTCAAGACATTATTAGTTGTAATATCGTGATCATATGGATAATTCCTTTTTCCTAATGTCAAATAGTTATTTTAAATACTGCAAATCAATGTATAATTTTAAACAAATATTTATGATTTGCTTTTTGACTGTTACTACACTTACCAAGCTGTCCCTCGAAAGGCTGGTTTTACCCTAATGTACTCCATGAAATGGTTTAAGATTTGTCTGTTTCTGCAGTTTTGTTGTGATATGCTGGACAATAGGATGCCATGGACTTGCTGACAGTCCTGATCTATGTGGTTTCCTATTTAGCACTTAAAATACTTACATGAAATTTCTAAAACCACAGTTTTCATTTGATATCTCGATGTTATAATATGACCCATAAAAATGTTTTGCTTTTCTTTCTTTCCTTTTTTTTCCCTTGCAAATCTAAAGACTCCTCTAACAGTCCTGGAATTTTCTTTCCATGTTTTTTACCACTTTCATTTGAGAAAGCAAGAACATTAAATATATTCAAGTCTGTATTTTACCAGTAAGTGCCATAACTTAAAACAGAATGTTGAGGATCATCCTTAACATCCAAAACTAAGGTTCAACCATTAGTTTTATAAATCTGTATCCATCATGTTACACATTGTCCATTCCGTAAAATTTTCTTAAGCTTTGTGTTTCATATTATGCCAACTTAATTAGTGTCCTACTTTGTCAATTCTGTACTACCACACTCCCACCAACAACTGCAGAAGAGTAGTGGAGAGTTGAGGAAAAGTAACATAGCCCTGTGGTAAACAGTATGGATTACATTGCCTGTCCCTCAGTTTCCTCATCTGAAAAATGGGAATAGCAATCATGCATATAACTCATAGAGCTGTTGTAAAGATTAAATGGGTAAATATAAGTAAAATGTTTACAGCAGTACCTGACACATAGATACTCTGTATGCACCAGCTATTATTATTTTTGTTATTTTTTGTTATTAATATTTTTATTATTACAGAATTCCATTATTTCATGGTAAACATGAACATAACTAGTTCTGGAACTTTCTAAGGGAATTTAATAAAGAAAATGGGAAAAGTCCTATTAATATTTTTCTTAGGTGTGATCACCATAATGATCATCATTGCTTCTTACATTACCATCTAATGAAAATTTTAAAGTGCATGCACCCAACATACACCCACATTTGTCAATGCACATCTTCACTGTACAAAGTGTTTCCAAGGTAGATGGTGAGCTCTGGCTATTTAGTCTGGCCACCACGGCAGGGTTTAATACTGTTAGTATTCCCATCCTCGTTCAGGTCCATCCTCTCCAATTACCAGTCTAAGAGGCAATATATAAATTGAAGCCTTGGCCACTCCCCATTTGAGAAAAGAAGAAATTATAAAAGATCAAAATAGAAATGCAGACAGGCAGATCACCATTAGAAAGAACAGTAGCTCCACGATCTCAAAGAAGGTAATTCCTCTTTGGCTACCCTTTGGCTCCTTTTTGCATATGAAAACAAGCTTGGAATGACTGGTAGGGGATGAAAATACCAAATGGCATGTAGGGATTGACAAAGGTAACAACCATGTTAATTAGTTACCTTTCCTAGCAATACCAAGAAACCAAGTGTTGGCTTATTATTTTCCTATAAAAAGTACTTTTCACATTTAAAGTACTGCCCATGAAATAGTCAACAAATCCTGGAATTCCATGTCACCAGAGCCTTTCTGGAGGATTCAAACTAACATTTCTAAGAGATCTTTCATTAAACTACATTATCACTAAACTTGGAATTTTTAAAAGGTCCCAGTTTCTCAATATCTCTATATCACCACATTGGAGATAGGCTATTTCACATATTTCTGGATTCTACCTAAATCTTGGGAAGCTAAAAAGCAAAGCTGGAGACCAAGTTGAGGCAGAACCTCATCACTGCCAGCAACAGCATGCCTAGCCAGGCCTAGAAGGTTTGCCAAGACCACACAGAGAATAACTAGATGGTAAGCTGGATTTATACTTCTTTTTGCAACTGGAACCCATTCTGAATTCATGCCTAGAGTTAGAGAAGGTGAAGAAGGGCCAAAACCAGAAACCCATTATGGCTCAGATAATTATTATGGAAAACTAACAAGCATTTACCTAATGATTCACCAGAGGGAGGAATGAAAGGGAAAAAAATCTTACACTACCAACAGCACAAAGATTTAGCGCACTCAATGAACCAAAGAAGAAAAGCCCAGTTCCGAAATCTGATAACAATTCAGTATTGCTCCATTCAAATTTCTGAATATTTGGCTACAATAAAATAATTGGTTCCATATATTTGCCATCTGTAAAATAAGGGCATTAAAAAGATTTCACCTGAATCCTTTTTTGTTTTTTCTTTTTTTTTTAGGAGGTAACAGGAATAGAACCTGGGACCTTACACATGGGAAGCAGGGGCTCATCCACTCAAGCTACACCCATTTTCCCATTCCAAATCCTTTTTGTTTTGTTTCACTGTTGTTTAATTTTATTGTTTAGCCTTTCTTTTTGAAACAACTGCAGATCTACACAAAAGGTGCAGAAATAATGCAAAGAATTCCTATGTTACACCCAGATTCCCCATAAATTCACATCTAATATATACACAGCACAATTATCAAATATAGGAAATTAAAATTGATACAATACTTTTACTACAAATACTTTCAGCTCAACTCTGATAGTACAATGCTATCAACATGAATAGTACTTCCTAAAGAGAAGTCTTCTACTCCATCCTTAACAAGTATGTATCTTTGCTCAGGAAGAATGAATCGGGCATTCTACACACACATTCTGTGCTTAAAATCCAATACTCAGTTAAATTCACCACCTTGAGAAATATTGTCATCAGTAATGCTTTTTGCATAATCTATTTTTGTTACTGCAAAGTTTTTGCTTCTAAATAGACAAATGGAAATATGACATGGTACAAAAAATCCACAATTCATAAATTAATTTCTCTGGGATGTAAGCACTTCATCTATAAAATGAAAAGGTTACATGTGATGTTTACAATCTCTTCCAGTTCTAAAATTCTATGTAATAGTTACTTTTTCAAGTATTAGAAGAGAAAGGAAAGGATGTTTAATATTCTGAGCTATCGATACTTAACTTGCCAAATTGTAGCCAATGACATAAATGCTTTTTGACAGTGAACTTGGAATCATAAAATGAAAATGCGCCACAAGTGTACTGTGTTTTGGTCATGCTTATTTCTTGATTACCTGAAACAGCCATGAGCCTTACCTTGGAATATATGGTAACCCACCTCCCCCCATACCAAAGTTAGACTCATTTATAATTTTTCTACACATGGTTCTTCTACCCAACGTATTTGAACCTATAATTAACACTATGCCCATTAAATATATGTCCCAGAGACTTAAATCCTTGGTCCATTCATATGCCAGTTGTGCCCTGAATCTCAGCAGAGTTGCAACACCTATTCTCCAGTCATCAGATTCTCCCAGGACAACTAACAAAAGGATGATGATGGACAATGACCATCCCAAGAAGGACAGAGTATCTGCAACTGCAAGCAAGACGGTTCCTTCCATACAATCTAAGCCCCCTCTCAATCAGAAGCAGAGTGGGCATCACCATCCCCAAATCCACAAGACAGAGGAATGAAGAAACATAAGGAGGGGATGCAACTATGGACTAAAGTAGACATTATTATTCTAGCAATGGAAGAACTTATAACATCAATATAAAGGCAGTGGTCACCAGAGATTCTGAGAGGAGGAAGAGGGAAGAATAGGTGTAACACGGGGTATTTTTGAGACACTGGAATCATTCTGCATGATATTGCAATGATGGATACAAGCCATTATACATTTTGTCAAAACCGAAAAAATTGTGCAGTGCAAAGTATAAAATATAATGTAAACTATAGGCCATTGCTTAGCAGCAATGTTTCAATGTGTGTTCATCAATTGTAACAAAGTACCACATTAATGAAAGATGTTATTATGGGGAAAAGTGTGGGAGGGGGAGGAGGTAGGGTATATAAGAATCCCCTATATTTTTGATGTAACATTTATGTATTCTAAAGCCTCTTTAAAAATAAAGAAAAGACGTTCTTATTAAAAAGATGTTCTCTATATCCTTTTACCTCAACTTTCTAAGAGCATGAATTCTATCAGCCTGAATAGTACTTCGTACATTACTACATACGTAACAAGTATAAATCTTTGCTCAGGAAGATCAAACAGGTATTCTAGATATATCCCTGTGCTTTAGCATCTGTCTGTGCTTTATTTGGGTGCGACAGTAAATGGCCTAACAGTTGTCTATGACTAAGCAGAAGGCAATTTATCTTCTTATCTTTGTAGAAAACAACTGTGTAAACTTTACAACAGTCACCAGTATTTCCACTATTAAAACATGGATCACTGACCAGGGCTCATTTACCCAAGCATGTCTCCTAAAATCATTATTTTTAAAATTTTCTTAAATGGAAAAAACGTTCTTTCCTTTCTATGATGTTCTGCTTCTCTTCTGAGATGTTCTAACACAATGATTATTTGGACAATACTATTTACAAAACCTGTTCTTTATTCCCTGTTTTAACGCAAAGTTAACACCTGTTAATTGTTGCCTTGATGGCTTTAATAAATAAAAACACTATAGAAAGTACAATAGTTTCATCCTCTTCATAGACTTGGGAATATTTAGCTTTCCACTTGGAAATTCCTAAGAAACTTCATTCTTTGGGGAAGTGTAATGCCATCTAGTGGTCAGATAGGTAATTATATCTGTGCCTATTGTCTTCTAGGCTCTTACCGCATTGCCCCCTAGGCTATAGATTCCAGTAAGGAATTGGATCATCCATTAGGATTGGAAGATGATAACTACAATAGAAACTCTTTAAGCAGAAACTTTACCAAGTGATTTGCTATATGTATTATTCTACAGAGTCATTGCTAAAAAATGGATAACAATAACAGCATTCTCGCTCTCTTGGGTTCACTCTTTTAACTTAAACCTACCAATGATATAGTCATATAGTTTCCAAAATAAATGTCTTTACACGGAACATTTAATTCTAATAAACTATGTCTTTGGTTTATTAAAAGTTAGTGCAGGCGGCAGACTTGGCCCAGTGGTTAGGGCATCCGTCTACCACATGGGAGGTCCGCGGTTCAAACCCTGGGCCTCCTTGACCCGTGTGGAGCTGGCCATGTGCAGTGCTGATGTGCGCAAGGAGTGCCGTGCCACGCAGGGGTGTCCCCCGCATAGGGGAGCCCCGTGCACAAGGAGTGCGCCCCGTAAGGAGAGCTGCGCAGCGCGAAAGAAAGTGCAGCCTGCCCAGGAATGGCGCCGCACACACGGAGAGCTGACACACCAAGATGACGCAACAAAAAGAAACACAGATTCCTGTGCTGCTGACAAAAACAGAAGCAGACAAAGAAGACGCAGCAAATAGACACAGAGAATAGAAAACTGGGGTAGGGGGTGGAAGGGGAGAAAAATAAATAAATAAATAACTCTTAAAAAAGTTAATTCAGGGAGCAGATGTGGCTTAAGCAGTTGAGCACCTTCCTACGGGAGGTCCCTGGTTCTGCTCCAGAGCCTTCTAAAAACAAACAAACAAACAAAAAACACGCAAACAAATAAAAAAAAAAAAAAAAAAACTCAAGAGAGCAGATGTGTCTCAGTAGTTGGTGCCGGCTTCCCACATGCGAGGTCCCGGCTTCAATCCCTGGCCCTAGCACCTCAAAAAAAAAGAAAAACTTAACGCAGTTTTTGAAACATAATACCAAACATTGCACTGTACAATATATTCACTTGAAAATGCTTCATTTTATGACTCTAACTGATACCCTGCTAGGACACTTGCTGAATGTTTAAAAGCACAGAGGAATAATTTAAAATGAAATATCTAGCATATTATTTAAGATTAAGACATATATGAATATGGAATCAGAGACTCCATCATTATGAAGAAAAAGCATCTAATTAAATTTTTATTTTAATCATAGTAGTATGCAGACATTAATAGCATAAGACACACTAGCCTGGGCCATGTTAGATGCCCATGAAGTCCTGGCAAATGCTGTCCAGTTGTTCCCCATGCCCTACCCCAACCCCTATCTGGACAACCTCTTCAAAGACAAGGACCAGGTCAGATGCATTTTCTCATCTCCACCACCCTCCCAAGCCCAACACATTGCCAGACTGTAGTAGGACTCAGAATGTTTATGTCTAATGACCCAATAAACTAATTCCTCATATCTGTCTCTAAAATCATCATTTTGAAAATTTTTGCTTAAATGGGAAAAAATGTTCTTTCCTTTCTATGATTTCCTGCTTATCTTCTGAGATGCTCTTCCTACAAGTGGTGCTTTGACTTGGTTGATATTTACCCTGCTGCCTTCTAACTCTCTAGACTCTTGAGCACGCGGGTCCAAATGGCCTCCATTCCATGTGTTATCCCTCCAGTAGGGAGGCCATTGTGGTCACTGCACCATTCGACGAAACAGATTCACAAGGGCGAGAAAGGGGAACTCATTTCTTACTATTTTTTATATAATACAAATATTCTCCCATAAGTAAATTTTAACCTTGTAACACATAAGATGTTGTTTACAGTTTAAAATAGGTACTTTTAATAGAAATGGGTCATGATGCACAGTATAGTATCGTGTAGTTTATAAATCTGTACTTTATCCTCAAATATACTCAATTACCTCAAATATCACACAGGGAATAAATCATGGCTTTTAGGCAATATCTATACCTCTACTCCAACTAACTGTAACTAGGTTTTCACTATGGTTTATAATGCATTTCAGTGAGAACATTCAGATATCCCATTCCCCAACTAAATATCCCCCAAATATTTAACTCCTTGGTAGAATAAAATGCAAAATAAGCAGATTTCTCTTTCTCTAATATTGCTGACTTGTGAGTCATGTTAGTAATTTTTCCATAATCTATAATAAATTTCTCATGACACTACTACTCTTGAAGTATAGACTGTCACAGGGTAGTATGGAGTGCAATTAATTTTTTTAACAACCCCCTCTACACACACACAAGTGCAGACAGCTCAACCATACAACTCCCACTCATAAAGTCCCAAATGTTCTCTGTGCCTAACTAAATGTGTCTGTGGGCTAGAACCTAAGAGGTATAAGTGATTATTACCTCCCAATTTAGAGATGATAGAAGAATATGAAATAACAATAGATGTATAAACTGTCAGGATTTTTTTTGGCAAAAATCAAGCAGCATTTCTAATGGAAAGTGGAAGAGCTCTGGAACCCTCTGATCTGGGTTCAAATCCTGCCTCATTCACTTTAGAGTCTGAGCAACTTACTAAATCTCTCTGAGCCTGTTTCCTCATGTGCATATGGAGAGTATGAGATGCTCTCTGTTCATCTTGCGGGCTCAAGGTTCTAAATCTGGCACATCCCAAACTTTAAAGAGAGCAACTGTTCTCAGAAGAATTTTGAAATTGCTGTCAAGAAACTGCAGGGTGACATGAAGATTTTACATTTACAGCAAGTTTGGGCACTAACTGAGATTAGGTCTTGATTATAAATTCAGTAACACAAGTATGCACAAAACAGAAGACCTGATTTCTAAGCACTGAGTGCAAACTGCATGTTTCTTTCCACACTGATAGAGAAGAGTGTCTTAATTACTAGTTTTAATAAATCAGTCCATATGGTTGTGCCTCTGAAGAGTTTGTCCTTGGGAGTGAATATTACGTTTAGCTTTGACCCTGAGATATCTGATTTATACAAAGAGATATCTGCTGCTTATAAATATGTCGAGACTTTTTTTAACGAATATTTCAAAGGTCTGAAGACATTGGTCCATTTATACTTACATTCAGTCAACAAATATTTATTCAAGGACTTCTTTGTGTCAAGTACAGACTTGGGAATGGTCTAAAACTTGTATTTTATGAAACAGAGAGTAAATTGAGAAACAGTATTAAACATGTGATAAACTAATAAACCAGCAGAGAACTGCTAAAAGCTGGAGAATTTTGTAATTTCACAGAATTCAAAGAATCATTTATTCTATTTTAAATCTCAAATTACTCTGTGTTTAATAAGGAAATCAGCCAGCTAAAGAATATCTAAAATACATACACTAAAGTATATATTTTATTGTATGAAATGGAAAGAAAAGAATAGAAAGAAAGAAGCAGAGGCAATGTGGATGGCTTTGGAAGAAGAAAAAAAAAAAAAAACAAGAATAGGTAAAGAAGAGTCATATCTCCAAATACTCCAATCTTGTGTATTGAAAGTATTTAAATTTTTTTAAAAAATCAGTAGATATCTGTTTGTATACAGACCCACATAAAGCCATAGTTAAAGTGTAGAACTACCATTCGACCACATATTCACAGAAAGATAAATGCTGAAGGGAACTTATTAAAATGTTTCTCCACCATTTAGCAGTCTTATACTAGTGATTTAATTTATATGCCACCTGTATTCCAGATATCTGGTCTGCCTTGATCCACCTAAATATCATGCAAGTTAGCATTTATATAGCCTTCTCGAAGCAGAGGCACAAGGTTTTTAAAATTAATCATCTTATTGATTCATCACAATAAGAAGGAGAGAGAGCACCCTCCAAGAACCACCTGGAACGGTTCATCAGGGGAGATGAACTGAAACCCAAGTGGCACAGGCAATAATTTTTCTCCCATTGTTCTTTCTGCCAATGGGCTTCTCAGCATTCTAGACTACAAAGTTCAGACAAATTGCTTTTCTGTACCCCACAGACAGAACTGACACTCAGAATGGCAGTACTATATTACTGTTAGATTCTTATTTACCCAAGAGTAATTTAATGAGGGCGGAATGTATACCAATATTATTATAATGAAGTTTAATGGAAGGGCGAGAAGTGGAAGGGACTTGGGAATTGCCCCAAGCTAACCAAGCAATCCAGGGATCCCATCGTCCCACTGCCCAGTCATTTGGTTCCTCTTAACTTTGGGTGCGGCTCCTTCAAGAGGAGTTAGTTGTTGAGTCTTCCGTGGTTCTGGAACACAGTTTTCACACTTTGTTTCAGCAGAACAGTTAATCTTTTCCACTAAACTCTTAGTTCAGGGTGAGGGTGGCCAAAAACGTCACTTCTCTTTGTATTCTCAAGCTCTATTGAGCACGTAAGAAGTGCTCAATAAATTGTGACTAAGTAAACAGATAAATGATACCATGATTGCTTAAAACTGAGATGCTTAGAATAACCACCAATGCACTAAAATAGTAAGTTAGTCCTTCAAGACCTATTCAAATATCTTAAACTCAGTACACCAAAGGAGTGAAAAAAAATAGCCCTGGCCTGTTCTCAAGAAATGGGCAATGTAAATTAAATTCTTGCTAGATTGGTTTTTACTGTAATATTCTTTCACAACTTCTTTTACTGTAAAAGTACTCATGTTATTTCAAAATGTATTCAAGATATGAGTTTAAAAACAAGGAAATTTTAAAAAACCTACAATCCTACCATTCACAGCTATAATCCATTTCATATTTTAATCTAAGTATTTTAAAATTTAAAGAATCACATTATGCACAGTTTTGTGATGGATTTTAATGTATCTCTATCTTTATTTTTCATAAATATATGGAAGTCCCACAATTTTGTTTACGCAGGCTTTTATTGATGTATATCAAACCCACTCCCCAATTTTTTGACTAGTATCAACTCATCAATGATTATCCTTACACAGTCATCTTTTTCTCCTTCTCTAAGTACTTCCTGAGGATAAATAGCTAAAAGAGGAATTGTTACATCCAAAAGTATACATACTTTTATGATTTTTGACATGAAGTGAGTTTAACCAATTTGTGTTTCTCAAGCAATACCTGTGTCTGGTTTCTTTCTAATGTTTTCAGTCTAACAAGGATGAAAAAATGGTCTGAATTTTACTGTTTTGTTTCTTTTTTTATTTATTTTTTATTTTTTTATTTCCCTAAGGCAATTTTGAATGTGACCATCAATTCTACACAATCTTCTGGCCAATGTTTATTTGTTCTATAGTAATGATGAAGAATGATGAAAAATGACTAATTAGATTTTTTCTGGTTTTGGAATTGTTTTGGGCTGATGCTTGAAAACTGATTATAAATGTGTAGGCCTTTTTTATTTGTAAGCAACCTGGTTGGTCTTCTCAGCCACACAAATCTAGCAACTTTCTGGAAAGAAGCATTAACATAAAATCAACGATTTCAATTAAATAAACTTTTAAGAGGTTGGTACAAAATTTGGGGGAAAATATGCATTTCAAAATGATAACATTTTTCTTTTTTTTTTAAAGATTTATTTATCCGCCCCCCCCGCCAGTGTTTGCATTCTCTGTCTGCTCTCTGTGTCTGCTTGTTTGTGCTCTGTGTCTGCTTGTCTTCTTTTTTTCTGTCTGCTCTCTGTGTCTGTTTGTTTGTGCTCTCTGTGTCTGCTTGTCTTCTTTTTAGGAGGCACCAGGAACCAAACCCAGGACCTCCCATGTGGGAGAGAGGTACCCAATCACTTGAGCCATATCTGCTCCCTGCTTGTATCTCTCATTTTGTTCCCTTATTGTGTCTTTTCATTGTTTCATTTTGTTGCTTCAGCTCACTGCATCAGCCCATCACATCAGTTTGCTTTCTTGCTTGTCTCCTTTAGGAGGTACTGGGAACCGAACCCAGGAACTCCCACGTGGTAGGCAGGCACCCAACTGCTTAAGCCACATCCATTTCCCTAAAATTTTTCTATATAGATATATAAAAGTGTCTGTAATTCTGTCTCTAGACCTATTTCTGTAACAATGTGTTTAGTCCTCCATCTATTCAACTACATCTTTAAAGATAATCTAAATTTTCAAATTAACCTCCAAGGCGTAGAAACAAGATTTTTCCCTCAATTTCTTTCTCTTACTTCACAAAGTACAATAATTGAACATTTCAACATTTGAAGCCATGATATTTGTTACAAGATCTGCCTCTCTTTTAAAAGACTATCTTAATAAATGTATCTGACCATGTACTGTATTAATAATGCATTACTGAAAATGACTAGCACTGTTGAGAGAAAACAATTTTGCATCTAAGTTCACTTTGGGAATCTTCTCAATAGCATGATTTTAGATAATTAGTCTGATGACCTGTCTGAATCAACATGAATCAACATGGAACATACAACAGTATGTTCTTGAAATTTACATATAATTGTCATAGTAATAATAATCCACTGATAAAATTAAACTTCAAATATTTTTAATGATTTTACTTTGCCACAGATACTATTCAGTGCAATTATTACATTGAGAATTCTTTAAAGCCAACCTTCAACAGACCTCTTCTCAGCTCCACAAGATGTTATCTTCATACATTTACACACACACACTTGCTTTTATACATTGTTTAGGCTGATCCATTCATGAGTTCCTTGTTTGGGATTTTTATGACACAGTTCCTATCTGTATATCTCTATGGTAAGGAAAATACAATGAAGGGTAATTCCAAAGTTGCTGAATCTAAAAACATTTTTAGACCAAAGTATCCATAGTATAACAGTAACAACTTGAAAGGAGGAAACTTTTCTGTACCTACTAAAATATATTAATAACTAATTACTCTGATACATAGATTACTTTTCTACTAACAGAAAACACTTTCTAGGTTTAATTTTCTTTTATTTCAATGCCAGCAGAAACTGCAAGGAATTCCCCTGCAAGTGCACCAAATAGGTAACCAGATAGATATATCTGTGGTTATCTTGCCTCCATACACTTTCTGGTGATTTTTCTAACTAAATTCCCTTAATGTAAACCCTCCAGATCTTCTTCCATAGAAATTCCAGAATATCCTCACTCTGGCAAAGAGCTGATTGACAGCCATCTCGCTGCTGCCATCAGGCTCCTTCCAAGTAAAATTGAGACAAGTGATACATGCGGAAGATAATCTAACAGCAAGGCTAAAAAGCCATTCTGCTAGGAATACTAACCCTGTTTTCTAGCATCAATCACCAGACCTGTAATGACATATTCCTATAGAAATACTTACATGAAAAATGGTTCAATTACTAGACTTTTATCAAGGTGAAATATAAGGATATTTATATTTACCCATTATGAATAATGTATATTTATGTAACTCATGTAAAATTATGGTTAAAGACATTACTGCTTTGTTTTATACAAAGATCCTAATGAAAAGTTCTAGAATTTATAGAAAGAAAGTTCTCTCTCCTGAACATACAAATTTAATATATTACGTTTCCCAATTTGCTACACATTTGAGGAAGCTAGATCTAAATATAACTCCAAAGGCAATATATACTTTTACATTTGTATTTCTGACATAGTTCATCATAGCCCTTTTATGTGTCTTTAAAAATTAGGATACTTTAAATCCTTTTTTGAAGGTAGAAGCATGTAAAATAAATAATTAAATAATAATATTGCTTTTTTATCTTACCCTTGATCATCTGTACTAGTACAAGTGAGATGAGGTACAAATAATCAGATACTACAAATCAGAAATTCACACATGCATTTGGGATTTACTCAGAAAACTGTTTGAAAATACACTTATACCAAAACTTTTCTCCTGTTGTGTCCAGATTATTTTGAAGTTTGGTCCAAGAAAAAGTTCAGCATCTGACTGAGGTCAGAGTCAATTACTCCAGGAAAACATGGATACCCGTCTTAACTGAGTATTTAATGGTGCTGGACAATTCTCCTTATTGTGGAAATGGAACAATAGCACCATATTTCAGATACAAAAACATGATTTTCTATACAAACAAACCAAAGTAGAAGGATAGTCTTCAAAATTGTTGGCCTGTATACTTCAAAAATATTAGACATGAAATACAACAAGACTCAGAAGCTGTTTCAATTTAAAGGCTATCAGAGGGACGTGACAACTGATTGCAAAGCATGATTTCAGATTTTCTTTTGTTATTGAGAACGTTATTGGGACAACTGTTGAAATTTGAATTAGCTTTGTAGATTGGTATTTTGTCAGTGTTAAATGATAATTGAACTGTTGCTATGTAAAATAATTCCATGTTCTGGGAAAATACTGAAGTATTTCAAGGTAAAAAGGTATCATGTCTGCAACCTACTCTTAAAAGTTTCAGAACAAAAAATGTATATATATGAATACATATAGCAACACACATGTGTACACATATATATATATATGTATGAATGGATGGATATATTAGATGAACAGACAGATAATAAACAGAGAGATTAGAGAGATTGAGAAAGAATAAAGTAAATGCAGTAAAATGGTAACATTTGGGGAATCTTGGTGAAGGGCATCCAGGAATTCCTTGTGCTATTCTTGCAACTTTACAGTAAATCTGAAATTATACCAAATTAATATTTAAAGTAAATTGCTTTGTGAATAAGAAAGTATTTAGATACTTAGTCTGCTTTTTGTTTTTCAGGCCTAATAAATGCCTCTAATGGATCCATTTCTGATTTTTAAAAAAGAACAAATGTACATTTTTTCTAACTTCAGTATTTTTCAAACTGTGTGCTGCAATCCATTAGAAGATTTGAACTCTATTTAGTGGGATGTGACCAGCATTATTTCTAATAGGCTCTAATGAAGAGAAAAGTATCAGAATGCATCATACTGTCTAAAATTAAGTATTTGATTGCACTTATATGCAATTTTATTACAATTATATGCAATTGTGTACATATGTTTGTAGGCCCTGGGTCATAATATTCAATGTATTTTTTACCATAGTTCACTTTTAGAAAAAGACAGAAAACACTATACTCTTCTATTTTATCATTCATCATTTATCATTCATTCATTTGTTCAATTGTCCATTTATCCAATTCCTCTAGCAATTTCTTCTTGAGCACCTACTGTTTTCCAGATGCAGATGACAGCTACTCTTGCAAAACCTTATGATCCCTTTAGCCTCCTTCTCCTCCTTCTCTCTCCCTTAGAGAAAATCTTGCCTCTTGAGTTAGTAAAAATGAATATATTTTAAAAGTAGATATGAATCCATATTAGATATGAATCCAAAGTAGATATGAATCCATATTACAAATTACAGAAGAGCATCTGTTTTGAGGCACTCTAATTCTGTAGCATTATCCCTGGTAATATCATTTTCTCATTTTTAAAGTTATTCATCCAAAAACTGTGCTTAACAATATTGGCAATTTTTCAATTACCCTTGGCATGTGTTAGAAATTTTATAAAATAAATATCCATAAAAATATTCAGAAACCACCTATCAGGCTTAGTTTAAACTTCTTGGAATTATTTTTAAACATGTACTTTTGTATAAATATATTTATTTGCACAGACGTGTCTACCATGAACTTTCAGGATGAATAAGCCAGTGATCCATAATCTAGGCTTTTCTCCTCGTCTTAGCAAAATTACTACAATGATAATTTAGAGAAGAATGGTATGACTTCCCCAATTCAAACTGACATTTTTTAAATTAAAAAGCAAAACCAGATTTATAGTCCTTATAAAATGGAATAATATGCTGAATTTAGCACTTATAGAGATTTAAATTTAGAACTGTCAAGTGACATTCTAACGAATTCCTACAACTAGTTATCCAAACATCACAAAACACACTCACCATAAAATCTTGCTTTTGATACTTTATCCATTTGAAGTACAACTAGATTTTTCAGTTATGTCTCTATAAACACCAAGAACAGAGAGTAAATGTATGCAGAGGAGGAAATAGTTACTCTTGACAAATCTCACAGCTGAGATTTAGTCTTTACTCAATCTTCCCCTTACGTTTAGGCCATAGCAGTATAACCTTTATTTTTATCTTTCCTAAGTGTGATTTCTTAATTGTAATTTATTTATTACTACTTTTAAATTTAGAACTATATTTTACAATATAGTATAGTTTTCCTCCATTGGTAAAATTATCCCTTTTTTGGTAGGACATAATGCAATTACATACATCAAAACTCTGATAATTCAACCAAACTCATATGACTTTTAGATGTTCTGAATTAGGCTAAGGATCATCATTGGCACAGGACAAAGGTCAAACTACTTAGCAAGACCAGAAGTCCCACATAATCTAGTTTTAGGCCAATTTTGAAGACTCCCCTTCTACCATAATTTCATAAAAGCTTTATATCATCTGTGCCTCACTGTACCACCAACCTTCTCCTTTCTTTCATGCCACAATGCCTTGGTACACTCAACCTCCAATCCCTAGCCACCTGGTCATCCTTCAAGACAAAGCGCAATGTCACCTTATATGAAATTCTCCCTCCTTGAGCACCATCCTCTCTTCTCTCCCAAAATGTAATTCTTCCTTCATTTGCCTCATGTTTCTTTGTTCACATTTTTATTCTAACATGATTACATCATATTTTCATGAGTATATTTTAGAGTATTGTCTCTCTCCTCAGAATACCAGGAGCTTTTCAAAGTACTACCATTCATTATTTTTCACTGACGTCCAAGAACATACAAAGATGTCTAGCACAAAAAAAGCTCTCAGTATCTCCTTTCTGAATAAAAAGATAAGAAGAAGCAACAAATGCCATTAGAAAAATCTAATTAATTATAAAATTGTAAAGGAGACTGGAAATCACCAATTGTGGGGTTCTCTGAAGTAACATTCATGAAAGAAGTGATAACTGATTTGGGCATGAAGAATGAATAGGATTTGAAAAAATGGTAGGGCATTATAATAGTGAAAAAGAGAATTAACCAAGACTTAAAGGCCCAAGTCTGGTGGTCATGAGAATGCTCTGCATCTCCCCAAACACAGGCAGCATAATCGGTCAAGGGCCCAGGTGCTGCTCTGAAATCCATAGCAGCATTTGAGCTCCCATGACCTGCTCCCAGACAATGATGAAATATAGCAGGGATATTAAGGCAGACCTATTCCTGGGGATACAGGATTCCTCTGATGGCCAATTTTGACTTGAGGACTCCCTTACGGCTTGGCAGAATCAAGTCTAGGATGTTTTTATCCAACCTTTCCTTTTCACTCAGAGTCAACCTTTTGTTAGGGTCTCAAGGCTTTCTCAGAATTATCTGACTCCCACCCTATTAACACTTACACAGGCATTTCCTAAAGCCTTGCATTTCTAGTCCTACCTTGGCATCTGCTTCTTGGAGGACCCACACTAACACACAGAGTTATTTGTTGTTTACATAGTGAGAGTTAAAGCTAGAATCATAAATTTGAGACTTTGAGGACTTTTAGTCAATCCAATACTGCCTCAAGACAGGATAAATCCTAATAACCTAAAATGCATATAATGGTCTATTTAGCTTTTAAAGTTTACCAGTGACAGAGATTTTATAACTTCCTTTTGTGAATTGTTTCATAGCTTAATCATCTTACACATTTGTCTTAGGTCTATACTAAACTCCTTATTGTGATTTAAGGTCATTTTTTCCAGTTTCATCTTCTATGATGATAGATTAGAGCCAACAATAAAATTACTAAATTATATCAACTCTCATAATAGGAACTCCCTCTAAATATTCTGCATGCATGATCTTGCATGGCCATTGACCACTGTTTCTATTTGGTATAAAAGTATTCCTCATTTAACAATATAATCATGGAATACCTATTGTTATGCACTAAAAAAGAAAGATTCACAATTTTTGAGCAGAAAAACAGAAACTTGTATGTTTATTTCAGAGAATTTTTCATGATTCCTAACAAAGGAAATCCTTTTTTTCTATTCTAAAATTTTCCAAATACTCTGCTCCAAATACTTCCACTGACAGACCAAAAAACTCAAATCTTCAATTATTAAAATTAAACACAGCATTTCATCCAATTTAAAATAACATACATTTTTTTCTGCCAAAGATTTGAAATAGAGATGGAAAACAGGTGGGAAATACTGTTATCTTTCCAGAACTCTGCTTGAATACAATAAAGACATTTGTCTGACTATGACAAGCACGTTGTCTGGTCCAGATTCCCCAAGTATGCAAATCAACATGAAAAGCTCCAGCAGCCAGACTTACCCATCTGCACAGAGCTTCAAAAATGGTGATGTACTTACCTAAAATAGAAAGAGAGATGAGATGACATTAGTGACATTCATCACAGCTTAGACACGTAGTGAAAACCATATTCTAGAAGGCAGGCAAAGCATCTGTTCTATCACCACAGCCAGACTCAGTTTTAGGACTTTTGTTTACGATACAACAGGCCAGATGGTAGTTTCTCTCTTACTGTCCAAGTTCACTCTGAATACATTTCATAGGCATTTGCTCAATAGATGCTGACAAGATTATAACAATCAATTAGGCAAGCACTATGACTTAACAATAACAGGTAGCATCAATTGAATGCTTACTTGCCTGCCACACCAAGTGCAAAATGCTTTATATGCATTTGATCATTTACTTTTCAAAAAATAGAGATAACTACAATTATTATTCCCATTGTAAAGACAGAATAAGTGAGGCTTAAAGAATTTCATTAACCTGTCCAAGGTCACACAGGTAGAAAGTATTAGAGCTGGGATTTCATAAATTCTCTGACTCCAGGGCACACTCTCTTAACCTTTATGCTAAATCCCTAAATCCAATTGCCTAAATCCAATAGGAAAGAAAGGTAGATACTAGTGTTTGTACTTTGTTAAAAGAAACTTATAAAAGTAGAACTGCTCACAATTTAAAAACTTGTAGGAATGAAAACTGCCTGGTAAACAGCAGGCGCTCAATACTATTTCTTGAATGAATAAAAGACTAAATAATAAATAAATGAATGCTATTGATATTGAACAGAGATACTCAGGTTATATACCAACATAACAAATATTTGCAAGACAAAACACTCTAATGTACAGGTAATTTCTTTCTTCCTGTAGATGGTCCTGTAACAGAACTCTGTTGTACTGATTACCCAGCTATGACAAGAATTGAATGCTCTAAAGCAATATTGATGAGGAAAAGATCTAGAACAAAATGGCTAGGGAGCTGCAAGAAAAGGATGGAGTTGTCATAGAGTTTAGCATCAGCCCAAATCCTCAAATGCCATTAGTCAATTGTTCAAAAAGCAATTAATATTTAAACATTTCAGTTTTCTTAGGCTTTTGGTCTCCCTTTCCTACAAATTCTGAGTAGCAAAAAAATAACTGAGGGAGCAATAGAAACAAAGCGCCTGGGAATTTGAAAGAAAATGGTGAATTGACAACAAAAACAAGAAATATCTGGGGCCTTAAATTCATAAGATAGCCATAGCACTACCTTATGTTTTAATATTCATAACATATCCAAAGATTTGAAATTTAAAAGAATTAGCATCGAGAGAAAAATGTGCTCTAGAAATACAAGTCTCTATTTCCATAAACTGGTAACAAAATAAAATAAACCAATGAAATTGGGAGGTGCTTCACATAAATGTTCAGAGCCTTTGCCAGATAACTTTTTTCTTTCATAGATTAAAATTTTTTTAAAGATACATAGATCATACAAAATATTACATTAAAAAATATAAGAGGATCCCATATACTCCCTCTCCCCACCCCCGACCCCCAGGCCTCCCACATCCCCAAATTATTTCATCTGTACATTCATTGAATTTGATGACTACATTTTGGAGCACTGCTACACAGCATGGATTATAGTTTACATTATAGTTTACACTCTCTCCCAGTCCATTCAGTGGATTATGGCAAGATATATGATCTCCTGCACCTGTCACTGCAATATCATTTAGGACAACTCCAAGTCCTGAAAATGCCCCCATATCAGATGACTCTTAATTTTACTATGCTTTATTTTAAAAATTCTTTATAACTATGGATGTTTTTTTACTGTTTTACGCACCATTAATTACACATTTGTTAATCATATATGGAATACAGTATCATATTATAAGTGATTACTAAAATAAAACCCAAAAATAAGTTGATAAAGCTTTAAGGTTTAAACAGTTTTATTTATTTGTTTTAAGGTCAAATTAGACTAAGAAAGAAATCATGAGTTCGTGCAATTTTGGTGAAACAAATGGAACTTTTACTCTGGATTCACTGTTTATCCGTAAAGGTAACTGGACTCAATAACACAAATGAAGCAGTTAAAAATGCATTTGATTCTATTTTGATACAGAGTATGGAGAAGATCCAAGGAGCAAAGGGAATTCTATGGTATGCAATTTTCAGTGCAAGTTATTGGTACATAAATTAAACATGATTTGATAAAATGTACTTGTTAAATAAAAATGACTAAAAATTGGTTTTCCTTTGTCTTCCTTCTTATAAAGGCACTAAGATGGGTAATACTAGACTCAGTGAACAGGTAAAGGAAAATAGTCTAAATAAGATTTAACTTCATTAAGCCTAAAGTAGTCTATAGATTAGGGTTTAAACTACTGTTCCATTGAATATTTGGATCACTTCAAACAGATAAGTGGATATTAAAATAAGACATCTCTTCAGGTTGAACAGTGTCCCTCCAAAATACATGCCACTTGGGCATGTAATCAAGTTGAGGTAAGTGATACTGGATTAGGGTGGGCTCTAAATCCAATATGACTATTGTCCTTATAAGAAGAGCGAAAGCTGGACACAGAGACACATGGAAAACTCCACTTTAAGATGGAGAAAGATTGGAATGATGTGTCTATGCTCAAAGGAATGCCAAGGATTGCTGGAAATCATGAGAAGCTAGGAGAGAACCCTGGAAAAAATTCTTCCGCAGGGACTCCAGAAAGAACTGACACTGCCAATACCTTGATTTCGGATTTTTGACCTCCAGGACTTTGAGAGAATATTCAAAGAAGGACAACACACACCATACAGAATAAATCTGAATAGATCTATTCCAAGACACCTACTATTCAGAATGAGAAATATCAGAGATAAAGATAAGATTCTGAAAGCAACAAGAGAAAGACAATGCATCACATACAAGGGAATGCTAATAAGACTACCTGCAGTCCTCTCATCAGAAATCTGGAGGTGAGAATGAAGTAGTATAATACTTAAGGTACTGAAAGAGAAAAAATGCCAACCAAGAATTCTTTATCCAGCAAAACTGTCCTTCAAAAACTAGTGTGACTTCGAAGTCTCCACAGACAAACAAAACTTGAGAAATTATGTTACCAAAGAACCAGATTTACAAGAGATCCTAAAGGGAGTGCCATAGGCTGGAAGGAAACGAGAAGGATGAGAGACTTGGAGAATAATGTAGAAATGAAGATTAGTAATAATGGTAACTTAAAAGGTAAAAAGACAGACAATAGTTAAGATATGACAATGGACAACCAAAGTATAAAATGGACGAAGTAAGTAATGCCTTTACAATAAAAAACATTGACAATTAATGGATTAAACTCTCCATTCAAAGACATAGGCTGTTCTGGGAAGATGGCAGACTAGAAAGACATGGGACTCTCATCTCTTCCAGAAAAACTGCTAGAGGACAGGGAGAAATGCCCTGGAAAAAATCTTCTAGGGTTTAAGACACCAGGGGAAGGCTGGACACTGTCCAGAGGAGAGAGGGGCAAAGGAAAAGAGTCATGGTGGCAGAACTGTGAATTAAAACCACTGCTGCAAACGCCAGCCCTCTCCCCCATGCCATAGATGCTTTTGAATTCTCAGGCCTCAGGGTTGGTGGTTACAGACTAAGGTGGCCCCAGGATTCCACCTCTCCAGGAAAGGGAAGAGAGGGACAGAGCCTAAGGCTGACTCAGTTTTTCATCCACAAATTTGGTCTGTGGTGTCCACAAACCCTTCTAGGCTGGGAGGGGCTACACCATTGTTTGCCTGGGGAGCTAGCAAGGGACTAAGGCTTCTTAATCAGGAGTCCACAGACTCCCAAGGGGTCTGTGGAAAGATTTCGGGGGGTCTGTGAGCTTGAATTGAAAATTCAAAATGACATTATAGAGCAGATGTGGCTTGAGCAGTTGGGTGTCCACCTCCCACATGGGAGGTCCTGGGTTCTGTTCTCAGTGCCTCCTGAAGAAGAGGAGCAGACACGATGCACTGACACAACAAGCTAATACAACAAGCTGATGCTACAAGCAGACAAGAAGCAGACAGATGGGGGGTGGATCTCAGGAAAGAATAATATCATTCTTGTGGGGACATGTTGGTGTGGGTGTGATATATTTATTAAATAATACACAGTATAGTGTGGACTTCGTAAAGGGATCTGTGGTTTTCACCTGACTGACAAAGGAGTCTATGCAACAAAAAAGGTTAAGAACCCCTGGACTAAAGAAATCTTTCCCTCTCAATCTCTATCTCTACTGACCGGGACTGATTGTTGAGGATGCAGAGAGGACTGCAATTACTTCCTACCTGGGGAAAGGGGGACTGCCAGCAAAGACTGGATCACTGCCTTTGAGAAAGTTTGAATTTTGAGGCTCTTAGCCTCCAGGTAGGAACCTCTGTCACATTGAACCAGTCTGTGTGATGGAAACACACTCTGAACAGACATTGAAATGAGAGGGCTGCAAAGAGCAACACCTGCTGGCAGACCAAAGAAGTGCACATGAGGAAATTTAAAGTAAATAAGAGTGGCATTTTCTAGCCTTTACAGCTTCCCTCCCCAAGGCCCTAGGAAGTTGGTCTGCAACCCATTACTGGATCCAGGGCCCAGATCTGAGTAACTAATGGACAATTCTAAAGACCCAGAACAGGTTGAACCAAAGATCAAAGAACAGCAGTAACATAGCCTCCTGCCCCTAAAATCCTAAAAAAGAGAGAGAAATTGAGCATCTGAGTAAATGTACTGCCCTAATCAGATGCCTGAAATTGATCATCTGAGTAAACACCTGCCCTAGTCAGATACCTAGACATCAGCAAAAAATTGCATACCATAATAAGAAAATGGAAGACAAGACCCAAGAAAAGGAATATATCAAAGCCCCAGAAAAGATGCAGGATTTAAGACAACTAATCAACGAGATGCACACAAACTTCCAAAATCAAATTAGTTGAAAGACAATACAATTAAAGAGATAAAGGACATCAAGAAAACTGTAAACAATTAAAAAGAAGATTTTGAAAACCTGAATAAAAAAATAACAGAGCTCATAGAGATGAAGGATGTGATAGGTGAGATTTAAAAAAACACATAGGAGGGGAAGCAGACTTGGCCCAGTCGTAAGGCATCTGTTTACCACATGGGAGGTCCACAGTTCAAACCTCAGGCCTCCTTGACCTGTGTGGAACTGGCCCACGCACAGTGCTGATGTGCGTAAGAAGTGCCGTGCCACACAGAGGTGTCCCCGCATAGGGGAGCCCCACGCACAAGGAGTGCGCCCTGTAAGGAGAGCTGCCCAGCACGAAAAAAAGTGCACCTGCCCAGGAATGGCGCTGCACATACTGAGAGCTGACACCACAAGATGACACAACAAAAAGAAACACAGATTCCCATGCTGCTGATAACAACAGAAGCGGACAAAGAAGAACATGCAGCAAATAGAAACAAAGAACAGACAACTGGGGTGGGGGGGAGGGGAGAGAAAAAAAAACATTGGAGGCATATGACAGCAGACTCAAAATAATAGAAGAAAGAATAAGTGATACAGAAGACAGAGCAGCTAAATTTGAAGAAAGAAAAGAACAGAAAGTGAAAAGAAGGGGGAAAATTGAGCAGGGGTCAAAAAGTTGAATGACATGATGAAATACAACAACATATGTGTCATGGGAGATCAAGAAGGAGAAGAGAAGGGAAAAGGGATAGAAAGAGTATTTGAGGAAATAACAGCTGAAAATTTCCCAACTCACATGAAAGAAATAAACTTACATGTCCAAGAAGCACAGCATATCCCAATCAGAATAAATATGAATAGATCTACTCCAAGAAACACAATACTCAGAATATTAAATGTCAAAGATAAAGAGAAAATTCTGAGAGCAGCAAGGGAGAAGCAAATCATCACATATGAGAGATGCCCAGTAAGACTTAGTGAAGATTTCTCATCAGAAACCATGGAGGTGAGAAGACAATGGTATAATACAATTAGTATACTGAAAGAGAAAAACTGCCAGCTGAGAATTCTTTATCCAGCAAAATTGTCCTTCAAATATGGAGGTGAGTTTAAAACATTCACAAAGATACAGAACCTAAGAGAGTTCATAAAAAGAGAATCACTTTTGCAGGAAACATTAAAGGAAGCCTTACAGCTGAAAGAAAAAGAGCAGAAAGAGAGGCTTGGAGGAGAGTATAGAAGAAAGAAAAGCAGAAAGGATAACCAAAAGAGTAAAAAAGATAGATAAGGGAAGTGGATTTGGCTCACCTGGTAGAGCATCTACCTACCACATGGGAGGACCAGGGTTCAAACCCAGGGCCTCCTGATTTGTATGGTGAGCTGGCCCACACACAGTGCTGATGCGCACAAGGAGTGCCGTGCCACACAGAGGTGTCCCCTGCATAGGGGAGCCCCACATGCAAGGAGTACATCCCATAAGAAGAGCCACCAGATGCAAAAAAAGTGCAGCCTGCCCAGGAATGGTGCCGCACACACACAGAGCTGATGCAGCAAGATGACGCAACAAAAAAGAGACAGTTTCCCAGTGCTGCTGATAAGAGTACAAGCAGACACAGAACAACACACAGTGAATGGACACAGAGAGCAGACAACTGGTGGGGGGGGGGAGGCGGGGTATGGGAAGGGAGAGAAATAAATTTTAAAAAATAAATCTTTTTTAAAAAAAGATGAAAATAAGATACAACATATGAACACCAAACAATAAAATGGGAAGTAAATAATGCATTTACAGTAATATCACTGAACATGAATGTATTAAACTACCCATACAAAAAATACAGGCTTACAGAGTGGATAATAAAAACATGAGCCATTCATATGCTGCTTATAAGAGATGCAGCTTAGATCCAGGGATACAAACCAGATGAAAGTGAAAGGTTGGAAAAAGATACCCCAGCAAATAAGAACCAAAAAACATCAGAGGTAGCTATACTAATATCAGACAAAACAGACTTTAAATGCAAAAAATGTTATAAGAGATACAGAAGGCCATTACATATTAATGAAAGGGACAATCCACCAGGAAGAAATAACAGTCATAAAATATCAATGCACCTAACCAGGGTGCCTCAAAATACATGAGGCAACCTCTAGCCAAACTGAAGGAAGAAAGAAGCATCTCTACAATAATAGTTGGAGACTTCAACACACAACACACCACTCATATCATTAGGTAGAACAACTAAACAGAAGATCAACAAGGAAACAAAGAACATGAACAATATGATAAATGAGCTAGACCTAACAGACATTTACAGAACATTGTACTCAAATTGAGTAGATTATATATTCTTCTCAAGTGCTCATGGATCTTTCTCCAGGACAGACCATGTTAAATCACCATGCATCTCTCAGTAAATATAAAAAGATTGAAATTATACAAAGCACCTTCTTAGATCATAATGGAATGAAACTGGAAATCAATAATAGACAGGAAAGAGGTAAATTCACAAATGTGTGACTAAACCCACTCCTAAATAATGAGTGGGTCAAAGAAGAAATTGCAAGTGAAATCAGTAAATATATTGAGATGAATGGAAACAAGAACACAACTTACCAAAACTTATGGGATACAGTGCTTCCCATAAATTTTGTAGTTTCCAATAAGTTTTCAAAACTTATTGTAGTTTCCAATAAGATAGTTTCCAATGAGATATCATTTCACACCTTATGGAATGGCCATTATTAAAAAAGACACACAGAAAACTAGTGCTGAAGAGGATGTGGAGAAATAGGAACACTCCTTCACTGTTTTTGGAAATGTAGAATGGGGCAGTCGATGTAGAAGAAAGTTTCATAATAACTTAAGAAGTTAAATATACAACTGCTATATGATTCAGCAGTCATATTACTAGGAATATATTCAGAAACAGAAAGCAAGGATGCAAACTGACATTTGCTCACAGATTTTCATAGCAGCATTATTCACAATTGCTAAAATACAGAAATAGCCCAAGTGTACATAAATGAGTGGATAAACAAAATGTGGTATATACATATAATAGAAGATTATTTTGAGAAGAAATGAAATAGGGATGCATATGACAACATGAACGAATGTTGAGGACATTATTGTGAGTGAAATAAGCCAGACACAAAAGGGCAAATATTTCATGTTCTCACTAATACTAACTTTTAATAAATATGGTGAGTAAACTCATGGATGTAAACTCTAGAGCATAGGTTACTAGGAGACAGAATGTGGGATGAGAAGGGGTGGCTGATTCTTAATGTATGTTGAATTTTTATTAAGGTTTATTGTAAAAGTGTGGAAATGGATAGTGCTGATGGTAACATAGTAAGCAGAATTAATACTGCTGAATTATAAATGTGATTGTGACTCAGTGTTAGTTTGTGAACATAAATGGCAATCAAAAGGAAGCTAGAGAATGATCTGTATTACAGAGTGATTTTGGTGGTAGACGAAGATTGTGGTTAATATTATAAATATAAGAACATTCTTCCTTTAAAAAGTGTTAAGAATTCGGTGACACACAGGAAAATTACAACTAATGTTACTTGTGGATGATAATTAACAGTAATATAATATTTTTGCAGCAATGGTAAAGAAGATATATCAATTCTAAGAGATAACAACAGGGGTATATAATGGGGTATGGGATTTTACCTTTTGGAGTAATGGAACATTCTAAGATTGACTGAGGTGATGACAGCACAAATCTGTGATGAAAATGAAAGCCACTGAGTGTACACTTTGAATGGATTACACAATACATGGGACTGTATAACAGTGAATCCTGTGGTAGGAGATGGACTGTGGTTAACAGAATATGAGAATGTTCTCTCATGAACTATGACAGATTTATAATATTAATACAGGGTGTTAGTAATCAGCTCAGTTGGGGGAAAAATACACCAAATATAAGATATGGGCTATAGTTAGTAATTTTTTTTTAAAGATTTATTTATTTATTTCTCTCCCCTTCCCCCCGCCCCCCCCCCCCCCGGTTGTCTGTTCTCTGTGTCTATTTGCTGCGTGCGTGTTCTTCTTTGTCCACTTCTGTTGCTGTCAGCAGCATGGTAATCTGTGTTTCTTTTTGTTGCATAATCTTGTTGTGTCAGCTCTCCATGTGGGCGGTGCCATTCCTGGGCAGACTGCACTTTCTTTTGCGCTGGGCAGCTCTCCTTATAGAGCGCACTCCTTGTGCGTGGGGCTCCCTACGCGGGGGACACCCCTGCGTGGCAGGGCACTCCTTGCGCGCATCAGCACTGCGCATGGCCAGCTCCACACGGGTCAAGGAGGCCCGGGGTTTGAACCACAGACCCCCCAAGGGGTAGACTGATGCCCTAAGCACTGGGCCAAGTCCACCGCCAGTAATAATATTTTGAAGATGCCCTCTCATAGTTTGGAACAAATGTTTCACAACAGTGCAAGGTCTTGGTAGCAGGGTGACAATTGGGAGCCATGTATGATGATATGCATGTTTATTTTGTAAGTTCACAACTTTTACTATACACTTATTTATGTGAGTTCATGGATGAATGATATACTTCATTCAATACAATTTTTAAATGAAAAGAAAAATACACTTCAAAGAAAATTAAATGTATTCCATTGAATAAGGCAGAAATTTCTCCCGCACAAAGTTAGTAGTACAAGTCTTCTCTCCTGACCCACCTCTAGTTCCCAATCCTGATCACTTATAAACTTCATTATTTTATTGGAAACCCAGTCATTTCATCCCACAAATTCCTATTCATACATTGTATTTATCCCTATAAAAAGTAGACACAAGTCAGGAGAACGAGTTATGCACCAGGTTGGCTTTCTCTGCTGAGAATATGGTTAAGTTCACTTGAGGTAAAGTCAGTATTCAGAGTTTACTCCATGTCCATGTTTCATACTGTGCAGTGAGCCTTTGTGCTTAAAGGAATTTTATTTTAATCCTTTTGGGAAGCCAAGACATTCATACTTGAAACAACTATAAAATTACACAAAATACCTTATAATTAAATTCAAATTTACATGGTGGAGACATCAAATGCTACAGAAGTTAAGAGAAACAAGAAAGAGAAGTTTCAGCTATTGTGTGGGATTACAGAAATATGCTGTAACTGGGTGGGAAACCATCAAAAGGGTCTTGGGGCTTTTGATACAGCATGTACAACAATACACACACTTCTCACAAGCATCCATAGACAAGTCAAAAGTAAAAGAATTCAGTGTAATGATTTCAGAAGTACTATGGGAGCTGCTTCAGAAGAGAAGCAAAGGCTTGGGAGGAACTGTGTGCCTACAGTGATTTTTGAGGATCAAGGCCAAGAAGTATCTGCATGCCATGGAACATTCTCTCCTACACATTGCAGACCATTAGCTTGTAACACGTAACACAAGCAGCACAGACAGCTTTTAAGTGATCTTTCCCAAACATTACTATTAATGAATTCTGCTGAAGGATGTTATTTAAGCAGTAACTACCCGTAGAGAATCAGCTCTGTGCCATGGAAGCACATGGAGACTCTCAGAATCAAAATACTTTCAAACTATTGTATGAAAGTCAGGCCCCTTAGTTACACGCATCTGAATTACACTGGTTTATATCTAATCAGCCAGCCAGGAATCTCCAAGGTCTCTAACCTACTAGGATATTCTTTTCCTTCCAAATTCAATAATCTGGCTCAAATCCCTGTTTCACATTTATTATAAAAAACTAAGTATCCAGTCTCCAGGATGTCTCTGTATCCTTAAAAAACAGGCCCAATTCAAGGATCACCTCTTCTAGAAAGTTTCCCACTGATTGCCTCTCCTACCCGGTCTGCATTAGGGGCCCCTTTTCTACTTGTAACTTTCACTATTTATTACAATTGTTCTGTCAAGGTAGCAACGATATCTTTTATTGCTATATTACTAAATGTTACCAATGTGTGTGACTCATGACATGTTTGTTAAAAAGCCTGAATTGTTCCAATCAATACTTCCACAGATTAATTACTCAGGCCAATGGTCAATCCCACCACTGTACTGGAAGGACTCTCTTTCTGCATGACACATATTGGACTGTGGAGTCCTGTCAGATGAATTACACAGAGTGGGGGCATATTGGAGAATGTTGCGTATTTTTATTTGTTTTTGTAAAGCTGATTTCGACTCCTATTTTTCTATTTCTCAAGGTCATTCAACTCAAATTTATGTATGTATGTGTATATATACACTAAGATTTTAATTATCTTTTTAAAAAGTATGTGAAGATCAAATTCAATTTATGTCTATATAGGACAGAAGAATGAACTATCTTTAAAAATAGCTAACATTCATTCTTACCATGTGCTTAGTACTTCACATGCATCATGCATTCTAGCCTCCCAAAAAGCCAGTGTGGAAGGTCCAGTTGGGAAGTGAGAAACTCCTAGTAAATCATCTGATATTATACATCTGAGTGGGAGAGCCAGGATTCAATCCAGGCTATCTGTCCAGAGTCTCAAGGCATAACTGCTTATCTCTGCTTGGTTTAATAAATTCATTCAACAAATATTTATCAAATGTCTACTTGTATCAGACATTTGTTCTAGCAAGACTTCAGTAACTAAAACATCCTGGCCCACATGGAGCTCACATTCTAGTGGAGGGAGACAGACAGTAAACAATAGCATAACATACAATTACATTACATAGTATTCAGGAAGGTGATGAGTCCTACAGAATGAAACTGAATGGGGAAACAGGGGCAGGGAATGGCAGCAGAGAAATAAAGTGCATAGCAAAGGCACGTAGGGTAGTAAGGGTAAGCCTAAAAGAGAACGTGCATTTGAGAAAGTACTTGAAGGAGTTTTACTTGAGCACATCTGTAGCTAAGTAACCAGAAATTGAGGGTATAGGAGAGGGTAACGACTGAAGGAGCCTCTTAAGTTCTCGGTTTGTACCTTTTATTTTAAGGTATTTATTACGTAGTCCCTTAGGTTTTAGCTAACCATGCTCATGTGTTATCTTTTCCATTAGTTTTTAAGTTCCTTGAAAGCAATAAATGTGCTTCACACATTACTCTATCCCTCCACAGGGTTTAGGAGAATGACTGTCACAACACTGAATATCTGTTGAAGGAGCAAATGTCTAATGGAAACAGCTAAGCAGATGTTTTAAAAATGAGAAAAAAAGGAGTTCTCAAATCAATAGTTACAAGCATCAGGAAACAAATCCAGAAATCAATCTAGTCTGGAAAATAAATTTATGAAAGGGACTTTCCTGATCATGGAAATGCAGTCAAGGTAACATATCAGGAAATGGTTTTATTAATATTGGGGCTAAGAGAGTTAAGCAAGAAAGCTTTCCTGAATTGGAGGTAATGTGTGGTGAATCTAAATTAGAGGCCAAAGCTTATCCATCTATTCAATCAATATGAACTGAAACAACTATGTACTAGGCAACTAGGCTTACATCAGTTAATATTATAGACAGTCCCTGCCTTTACAGGCTTAGGTTTTAATGGGGAAGAGGGGAAGAGAGACATTAATCAAATAATTTAGATTAATTAATTATCATTGCATTATGTGCTATGAAGGAAACACAGAGTATCAAAAAAGTGAGTAGCAGGAAAACAATCACCTCAATGGTGGGATCAAGGTGAGCCTGAGGCTGGATGATAAAATGTGTGAGAGTGGGGAAATGGGAGAGGTCTATAATCTATGTACTATGTTTATTCAGTCAATGGATAGTTATCAAATGTTAATATTCCTGCACGATGTGCTCCCTACTCATAACAGCTCATTTAATCTTCACAACAAACCTATGGGTAAGGTTTTATTAGAACCGTTTAACAGATGAGTAAGCAGACAGGGCTCAGATAGAAAATATCTTGCTCAAGATGACACATGTTTGTCAACCAATATTCCAATCCCAACCTGTCTAGGATTTTCCCATATAAACTAAGTGCTAGGCTACCTGACACTAGGCTATCTGTTACTCTGATAAGTTGGGTTATATTTTTGCAGAAAAATGAAAACAACAATCTAGGTAGGGGCTCAGATCTCACTCCTGATTGAGACAGTCTTGTCTGGCTGCAATGACCAATGGAAATCCTGGATGAAGCATCTCAGTGAATGTGCCCCTCGGACCACTCACCGTAACAAACATTCCTGTCTTTTATTTATTGATTCATGCAGTGGTAACAGTTGGAGGACCCTGTAGCCATCAGTTTCAGCACTGGGAATATGAAAATAAATTACACATACTCTTGCTCTCAAGAAGCTCAGTCTTGTGAGGATTCAGACTAATAAACAGGTAAGTGGTAAATGCTACGGTATAAGTTACAGTAGAAAGCATGCGTGTCCAGGGGCTCCTAATTGTGTCTGAAGACTTGGAAGAGGAACTGATTTTTGACCTGGAGAGTATAAAGGAACCGTAGGATACTAAGGAGAGGCAGAAGGAAGAAGGGTTATTCCTATTAGGGACAATGAGAGAAAGTCTGCAATGTTTGTCAGACTGAGTGGTTGGGGGACATGGGTAGGGGTTGGTATGTATTGGAGAGAAGGGAAATAGCCCTGTTCCCCCTGAGGCAGATCACAAGTTAATCATCTCAGCCTCTGATTTCTACATTGTATGGGTATTTGAAAAGTTAATGATGCTGTCCTCTACTCTCAGGCCTGGGCCATTAAAATCATAACCGATTCAAGCAGAAGGGAGGAGAAAAAAAGGCACCACACACTCAAAACCTATCACAAAGGACCTCACCTGCAAACTGATTAGTTGTTGTTTGAAAACATTGTACAAAGTATAAGAAGAATAGAACCCCACAACTGATGCGTGGAAATATTTTGGATTTATTCATTTAAAAAAAAAATTGCCGTTTGGGAGACAACATGAGCATGGAATAATGGGATTTGCTTTATATTGTAAAAGCAAATCAATTTAGAGCAAAACCATAATTAAACATGGAGCTCTTGTGACAGGGTGGCAACATCAAATTAACATTCTACTCTTGAATATTTGATTCAAAGATGTACCTTCATTAGTGGAGACTATTACTAGTTGATCACACATTTAGATAAAGCTGAAAAACCTAATTTCTATGTCTCTGAAAACTGCAAACCACCCCAACAGTTGCCAAATTTCCCTGAGTATAGTGGTTTCTCGTGGCACTTGAGCCTGAGCGAGGCCTCAAAGTGGGCAGTTAACTTGTTAGGTACACGATGTACTGTGTACCTTTCCATTACCACATCTTCCATCGGGCCCAAGCAGAACAGAAGAGCTTTCAACGGCAATGGCTTTTACTGCTAGAGATCTTGAAGTAGAATTTCTTAACCTGTTCATTTCTACTGTTTCTCAATAGAGAGCTGGGAAAATGCAAGACTCTCATCAGTCTGTAAAGAAATCATAATTTCATGGTGTGCTCAGAGGAGGTGTGCTAACTAATCAAAGAGAGACTTTCTTTCAAAGGAGGGAAAAAGAGGAATACAATTCAGAAGTTATCTGTTACTTAACCATTTAAAGGACTCAATGTGACAATAAATTACAACAACATACATAGCTGGTAGTTATAAGAATTTCAAAAATTTAAGAAGTTAAAAAGGTTAACTCTTCTGGCATGACTTTCCAAAATTATATAAAAGAACAACAAAATAATAATTCAGTAGATCCCAAATTCATTTTAAAAGCATCTTTTTTTATTTTTTTTTTTTTGCTGTGGGTATCTTTGAACTATTAGAAAAGTCACATGGAAATAAGAGGGCAGGCTCTGGCATCAGAATGCTTATTTCAAACCTAGATGAACTTAAGCACTCAAAAAGTGGTAGCAATGTATGATGACAGTGATGATGGTGACTGTACTGACTTCAGTAAGGAAGATAAAGATGGGGAGGATGATTTGGTGATCAAAGGCCAGTGGAGCCTTGTCTATGGACACTGATTTTTGCCACTTTCCTGGTAAGTACTTAAAAACCACTAGTGCAAAATAAGGAATACTTTATTTTTCTAGTCTTTTTAAGCCACATTCAATTTTAGTATACGTCTGCTCAACACTTGAACCACATCCAAAACAATTATTTTCAAAATCTTTGCAAGACTAGAATAATGCCAATTAAGTATCAATATATTCTTCATTTAAATCAGCATCTACTAGTTCAATCCAATTTTGACAGTCTTTGTTCTTCAAGAGCCTTAATAGATTCTTCTATATAGGAACTATGGAGTATTGATCAGACAGCCTCACTGACCCCTTGAGCTTGCATAAGTGGGTTTAATCTAAGCATGGGCTGAAATTCCAATAACCATTCTGCATGGATCCCTGGTCACCAATTTCTTTTTTTTTTTTAAGATTTATTTATTTTACTTATTTCTCTCCCCTTCCCCCCCCCTTCCCGGTTGTCTGCTCTCTGTGTCTATTTGCTGTGTGTTCTTTTTCATCTGCTTCTGTTGTTGTCAGCAGCACGGGAATCTGTTTCTTTTTTTTCTGTTGCGTCATCTTGTTGTGTCAGCTCTCCATGTGTGTGGTACCATTCCTGGGCAGGCTGCACTTTCTTTTGCGCTGGGTGGCTCTCCTTATGGGGTGCACTCCTTGTGCATGGGGCTCCCCCACACGGTGACACCCCTGCGTGGCACGGCACTCCTTGTGCGCACCAGCACTGCCCATGGGCCAGTTCCATACAGGTCAAGGAAGCCCAGGGTTTGAACCTATGGACCTCCCATGTGGTAGACAGACGCCCTAACCACTGGGCCAAGTCTGCTTCCCTGGCCACCAATTTCAATTCTCTGAGAAGAAGTTGTATAACCATCACTGAACTGAATCCAGTTGCCAGCTGGGAATTTCTAGAAAACTAATAAAGGAGACAACAAAACATTCAAAACTGCAAGACTATGTGTTTGCAATCTCTATTGGTTCCGACCTAAAGTGAAATCATCAATTAGCTGCAAAGTAGTTGGTTAACTAGAAGAACATTCTGTAATATATCTGCCTACCAACATCCCGAGTTTGTGCAATCATACCTTTGACATTTTTATTGTCCTTCTATAAATCATACCCCAGAGTCTAAAAATAATTTAATTTTTATTACCAAGCAAAAAAGATTAAAATGAGGCTGTATAAAGGTTAAACAAAAATGGTCATCCTTTCAAGAGTCTCATTTATTGCATATCAAAAATGATAAGGGAAGAAAGGTTGCAAGTAAATATGACAGCTATATTTATATAAAATTTATACAATGTATTTATACATTGTATAAATGCATTAATGTATACATGAAGTGTTTGATACTTGTTTGTTTTTTCCTATCCTGCATCTTCTACAGAAACTCAATCCCTTCTATGTCTTATTTATCAATTACCAGTAATTATTTATTCTAAAAATATGGAAATGACTTGTCCCCACATACACACATGCATTAATACAATATGCCAATTACAACTATTAAACTGTTAGGGAATCAGCATCCTCCTCTCAATCCCCACAACCACTACCTATTTCAAAGCCATATGAGGCTCTGTGTGGGCCTCAGCAATGGTCACCTCTTACATGTCTAGCCTCCAACCTTGACCATCGCATGTTCATTCTCCATACCACCTCCAGGATGATCTGACCTTGTTACATTGCCTCTTGGAATGGGGGAAGGGGGGGGGTCGCTCCCAGATAAACTCAAAATCCTTAACTTGACACCAAGATCAGCATGACCTGATCTTTTTATCTCCAGTCTTGTATCCTGTCCTTGACCTACTTGTCTATCCTCTGGTCAGCACACACACCAGGTGATTCCTTGCCTCAGTGTCTCTGCTTCTGCTATTTCCTTCTGCTTAGAATGTTCCTCCTTCTCCTCCCCTAAGCCTCACTTTTCTTTAAGACCCAGCTTAGGTCTAAAAACTTGCTCAAAAATATTGCCAAATTCAATTAGTAGGAAATTGAAATAGTAATGACAGGTTTAAAGATCAGAAATAGAATATATAATAATTTATAAAAACTAAAGTAAAAAATAAATTAGGGTATTAAGAAATGAAAAATATCATAAAACTTTTTTGTGTGTGATGTTTTGCTTTTCATCACTGTAATAGGTGTTGCCCTGTACATACAGTGGCAAGGCAATGTGGGAGGGAATTCTCCAGGGCATGCATATAGGGTATATAGATATGTTTGGATGTTCATTGGGTATTGTCATGGGTAGAGGTACACACAACAACTGAAGGAGTGCTGAGTTCCCATCCTGGGGAACTCTGTCGCATTCCCCAATGGAACAGCAGCAATCCCCCAAATGCAAGGGCAAAGACCTGTGAAGAAGGATGGTCCAATGATGGGCCCTTGATACAAATGACCATGCTATGAACCTGTGTGCTTGAAATTTCTACTAGGCCTAGAGCTGAAAGTTGCCTAAGAGTTACCTCCTAAGAGCCTCCATGTTGCTCAAATGTGGCAACTCTCTAAGCCAAACTCAGCATGTAAATGCATTACCTTCCCCACAGTGAGAGATATGATTCCCAGAAATGAGCCTCCCTAGTGCCGAGGGATTACTATCAAGCACCAGCTGGCGATACAACTAGTAAAAGACCTTGAATAAAAGGGGGAAATGGTAAAGACAAATGAGTTTAAATGGCTAAGAGACTTCAAAATGAGTCAGGAGGTCATCGGAGTGGTCACACATATGTATGGCTCAGCAGGATCCCAGAGATAGCCAAAGTAGATAAAACCCCAGGTAGTGGTGCTCCTGAGGGCTATGGAGACACCCAGTCCTATGGTCATGGCAGATGGCTCTGGAGTTCAATACCTTGCCAGTGGGCCCTACTTTAGAATTTGTGCTCCTAAGTGTAATGGAGATGGACTCTGATGTGACCTCTCTACACATGCATCCTCTATCACTTTTACTGAATCTGTAGTTGGTGCTGGGGTTGGTATATGCCAGGAGACTTGAACCTCTGGACTGTCCATGTTTCAGCTAGGCCCTGGGCCTCAGCAGGGTTGCAACACCTACTCTCCGGTTCATTGGACTTACCCTCCTCAGCTAACAGGGACCTGAAGATGGTCAACCACCACACAGGGAACCTAGAATGTCTACAACTGTAAGCAAGAGAATTGCATCCATCATCCATGTAGGATCTAAGCCCCCTCTCCATTTAGAGGTAGAGTGGACATCGCCATCCCAGGATCCACAGAATAGAGGAATAAAATATGGATTAGAGTGGACTTACTGGTATTCTACTATAGAATTATTGTGACTCTAGCAATGGAAGAAATTGTATCATTGATGTGGAGACAGTGGCCATGGAAGTTGCTGAAGGCAGGGAGAAGGAAGAAGAGGTGTGATATGGGGGCATTTTAGGGACTTGGAGTTGTCCTGAATTATATTGCAGGGACAGATGCAGGAAATCCTTCCATAAGCCACTGAATGGACTAGGGTAAAGTGTAAGTTACAATGTAAACTACAATTCATGCAGTGTAGCGATGCTCCAAATATATTCATCAAATGCAAAGAATGTGCCACACTGATGAAAAAGGGTGGGGTGGGGTGGGGAGAGGGGTATATGGGAGGGAACCTCATATTTTTAAATGAACACTTGTGTGATCTATGTATCTTTAAAAAAAAAAAGACAATAAAAATACTTAAAAAATAAAAAAGACCCAGCTTAGGCCCTACCTCCTCGGATGTTTCTTTGACACCATGCCATCCCTGGCTGGGTTAAGTCCTGCTCCTTTCTATTCCCATGAAACACTGTTCATATGGCTAATTGCAGTACTCACTACATATTTCCCTATCTGTTTACATCTGCTCCCTCTACTCTTATTTGATTTCCTTGGTAAAGGGATCTTATTTATGCTAGTAAATAAGTGTCTAGCATGATGCATGGAAAAGAGTAGACACACAAAAAAAGTTTGTTAAATGAGTGAATTAATGTTTTTCTTTCAAATAATTAATACTGGAAAGCAAATGTAAACAAGGTAGAGAAAATGCCATGCCTTTTGATTCAAGAATGGGAATTGGGGGCTGCAAATCTAGAATATAGCCCTAAGGTGATTCTCAATTAGGGAAGGTCACAAAGTGAGAGTAAAGGTGCCGATTTTGGAAGGTAGAAACACCTAGAAAAGGAGCACTTTGGTGAGGCAACGGGCCAGCAAGACAACAGAAGGTTCTGCGGTACATGGTCACTGAGACCCTCCCTCACAACTCATCAAGGTTTTAGCAAAGCCATTGACCTCACGACATGCTACATGGTTTTGAATTTCTTGTAAAAATGCTCAACTACTATACAGCTTTGCACCTAGGTTTGAGACATAACAGGGGAGACATCTGTGGACGGACACAGGGCTATGGAGACAGGGAAAAGCATAAGGACATAAGGTGGGGGAACCTGCTGAAATCATGGTGAACAGATGAACTGTCACGGGTCCTGGCACAGAGGTCAGAGAACAGTTAATCAAATTCCCAAGGGACAGGAGAACATGAATCAATATAAATACTGTAGAAGGGAATGGGAAGCTAGATGATAGATGTATTCATTCACCAACAGCAATCACATCTGGAAATGACTTTTGGTGTGTAGTGCATTTATTAATTATAGTCTTCTTTTTAAAAAAAGATTTTAGGCTGCTTACAGAAATACATGTGGTGTAAGATTTTTTTAAAAGATGAAGAAACTGACAGAGGAGGATGGTGAAAACTGAAGAAGATAAAATTGTAATTCCAAATGCATACCACAGATATTATATGTGAAAAGTGAGTTTCTCAGCAGCCGATAAGAAAAGGGAATGTACTCTCTTTCGTAATTTTGAGTTTCTCAGAAAACATGAAGTTATAATATTATACTGAAGCATCAGGCACATTTCTCCTTTTCAGAGAGAAAACATTTTAGAACAATGAGCAATAATTTTACCAGAACTTTTCACAAACCTGGTATGATATCAAGAGTTATACACTTAGTTTGAAAATAACTTTAAAATAACCACTTAAAAACCTCCTGCTCACATTCCTTCATAAATACCCCAAGAACTATTTTATATTACATTTTATATCTTATATTCTATATCTCATTTCAGCCTTGAGGCACAATTATCAATAAAAGAAACATGTCTTACTTTTTAAAACATTTTATTGTTTATAACCTTGGTGATTTTCAGACAACAATTAACTCATGGTTACTATTGCCCTCTATAGAGGAAGCACTTTATGCTTCAAATAATCCTCACCAAAGCACAGCTAGCTAGACATATAGAAATAGACCGCAGTACAAATTAATGATAATTCAAAGAGGCACCATGTAGCTCATATATGGGAAGGAATTTCCCCCATATTGAGGTGGATCTGGCCGTGCTTCCTTGTTCCCAGTAGACTTCTCAATGAAATGTTTCCACTTTGCACCCTTTGGGTTCAGTTGTTCAACCGGTTACAATTAGTTAGATTAGTAACTGGTTGAACAACTGTAACCAAAGAGTACAGATTGACGGGCGGAGGTCCACTAGAAAGAGATTTGTTAGTGGTGACCAGCAGGGCTGTCCTCTTCAATGATTATGTGAACACTTGGACAAGATACATACATTCAATAGAAAGTCATTAAACACTGATTCAGCATCTAGTATTTGCTTGCTATTGTGACAGGGATTTAGGGTACCAAAATAAAGGCAGTTAAATGCCCCTAGCACCAAGCTGGGTAGAAGGAGTGAGAGAGTAAGAAAACAGAGAGAAAATGAAAAAGGGATGGAGGAACAAAGGGAGGGAGGGAGAGAGAAAGCAGAAAGAGAGAGCGACTGACTATATTACACAACAGGAAATTTCAACACATGGCCTTTAGCTAGAAAAATCTTGTATGAAGAGAAATATGTCAAGGAGTGTGAGGGAGGTAACCCCCACAACTGATAAATTCCCCAATTAGAATGAGCATTCTATCACTGTTAACACTACAGAACACGTATCTGGGTTTTTAACTTTTTTTAGTGAAATTTACAGGATATTGTGTAGGTGACAAGTTAACAAGTCTTATATAACAAGAAAACACAAAAGTCCTGGTCATTTTGCTTCATTAATCTGATAATGTAGGGCTCTCAACTTCCCCAGGCCTAGGCTACTCTCTGATATTAATTTGGATATTTTGGGAAACCCTTTCAAGCACCAAATGTTCACTCGTGATTAATGCAATATGTTCAATGGGAGCCTGACTGTGTGCAGTAGTTATTATTTCCCTAATCACCAAATATCTCTGCCATAGATGGACTTGTGCATCAGGGCACATCTAGCTCATTTTGTCACCTGGATTTCGGGGATTCTTTTTCAGTTCTCCAGTGTTGACTGAGAACTTGAATTGTGCTTAGAACTGGATAAAAACTGGAGAGACTGCTGTTGCATTCCTGCCTTCAGAGGATCCACTTACTCATTGGTTTGTTTTGCTCTAACTCATAAACCCAATGAGATTAATTGGTGGATAACTGCTACAGTTCAAAAAACTGATTTTCCCCCCACTTCAGTATATATCAGCAGTGAACATTCACATGAAGAGCATGTGTGATGTCTATGAGGAAGGCATTTAGTGTGGTACAGCTCTGGGGTTAAATAATGCCCCTCAAATTTTAGACTAAGTGCCAGTTCATGTAGAGATAGAAGGATCATAGCCCAGTTTACATGAACTACAGGATTAAGATGCTTCTAAATGTTTATGTGAAATACCTGTCTTTCTATCAGATCTAATTTTCCAAATCTTGGTAGAACTGAATACTCCTGATACAGATATTAGTCAAAGCTGTTTAAAACCATGCTTCCCTTATTTACAAAAAGCAATTTTTATGAGACAACTATCAAGAATAAACACAAAGAGAAATGGAAACTTTTCCACTTCTAGCAATTTGCCAGAGTAAACTGGCTGTCTATTGAACACAGCTGTTTCTGTGAGAGATTTTTCCTTTTTTTGGAATTTTACTGTGCACTGGTGGCATGAATATAGTAAATGAAAGATTGTCCCAGGTTTGATAAGAAGAGAGACCAGTGACAATTGCTCCCCTAATCTTCCCCTATCTTAATAATCAAACTGCTATCTGGAGTCTCCTGGCCAAGAACCCATCATGTGTCATGTCAATTACAGGCAAACAAATTGTTCTAGGACTTTTCTTGCCACCTTCCTTAAACAGAGCAAGACAAACCCAGAAGGGAGGCAATTCTGAAAATAAATTTCAAAGTAAGAAGGCAAGCCTCAAATGTAAGCAGAGAAGAGAGTCTCTTATTCCCTGCACTTCTCACATTTCGTGAAACATTGAAGTCTGTTTCTCACTGAATACAATTCTTTAAAAAGAGAAAATAAGATAGTGTTCCCCAGCCTACGATATGTCATTTTTTAAACACTTAGTTTTCTGTTTAATAATAATATTGATAAAATTAGGTACTTTTAGCACTTAACTTCAGTGAACTGAGCAGTCTTCTGCTAATTTGACCACTGCCTATCTGGAATACTAACATTAATAGCTATGTTGTCTTACCCAAGTATTTGCCTTTGTGCCAGGAACTGTGCATAGGATTCTACATACATTATGGTATTTATTCCTCCTAATAGTTTGATGGGATAATGTTTGGCATACAATCTTATGATCATTTCTTATTTTCATCCTTACTTCTCCTTTTGAGGAATCAACTATTCAAAATGATAATTGTAGCACAATGTTAAAAATGAGGGCTCTGGAGTTAAAAGGTCTGTATCTGAAGCCTAGCTGTATGAATGCAGAAGTTGAAAAACGAAGCTAAACTTCTTTACTATGTAAAGCTAAACTCTTTACTATGATTCTGAAAATAAAATTAGATACAAATTTTCTTGATCCCTCCTTTGCCTTGTATATTGACCTCTGTCACCCTTCCCAAGTTACTTGATTCTTTTAAACATGCAGAAATGAAATAGAGACCCTGACATCCCCAGGACACCAACACCTTGAAGGGAAGCCAGGTGGGTTGTCAGGTTCTTTTTACTTGGTTTTGGATAATGTTCCCAAGATAAACCTTTAATAAAAAACCAATTCTGTTCTTGCAAAGTCCAGGGCAAGGTGTGGCTGGTGAGGATTTTGTCATTTTTGCCCTAGGTAATTTAGATGCTTTAATTTAGGAAGTGGCTGAGAGGGTTACAGGGACAAATGATGATCCTTTGAGCCACTCAAGGCCAACTTGGCAGGGCCCAGCTTCTTGAGCAACACTGCGAATTTGAATAATTAAATGCTAAAATATCAAAAACAATGTGGTTAAACCAAAAGTGAATTGAGCGGTATTCAAGAAACATGGGGTGATTTAAAATAGTTTACCTTTGCCATTGATGAACAGGGATATAGAAATCTAAATGGCATCCTACGCCTGGAGCTCTGATTAGGTCTTGCATCCACTTTAGCTGGAATGTGTCACCCAATTCAGACTAGAGAAGTAGCTAATTGCACCTCAAGAACATTGTCATGTCCCCCTGGAGTGAATCTTCCCTGTAACTCTCTTGTCAGAATGTCTAAGGGACAGAGCACTGGGAGTCCATGAAGAGGATGAGAAGAAGCTGTCTGTGCCTCCTTGGTAACAAGAGCTTGCAGGAACACCAGGATTCAGTTTGAGATTTGCTTTCACAATTAAATTATACCTGATGTCATGATTAATGGGGAGGAGGCCTATATACCTCATCCTCTTCAATTAATGTAGGCTATAATATTCACAACCAAGAACCTGGTAACTGTGAAGGGCCAAATTGGTTTATGCCAATTTATAACAACTAATTTAAACATAAAATATTGATTTTAAAAAGGGGGGGGGAGGTATTACTCAAGCTCTAATTAATGACTGTTCTACTTATTTGACTCTACTTGGGACATGAAAGTCACTTTGATTCAATTCAATAGAATTGGCTCAAAAGTCTGTTTTTTCCCCTAGCTTCTTCTTTGAGATATAGTCCCACCCCTACCTCTTAATATATATATATATATATATATATTTCAGCAACATTAATCCTAAGTCTTATTTTCTTATCTGGTGTTGAGAAGCAGTTAATCTATTGGTAGGATCATAATATTTCAGACCTGACAGGTGCTTTACAGAGCATGTATTTCATACACCTACTCCACTTGCTATACTCATGGAAAAGAGGTCCATGAAAAAGACAGAGCTTGCCTAAAATGACTGAGCAGTAAACGGAACCAGGATCAGAAAACTGAACTCCTAACCATTTTCCCTGGAGACCCAGACAGAGAAACTTGTGTTGAGAAAATAAGGAAAAGTGTTTAATACTTCAGCTAAACAGACAATTCCTAAGACCTCTTCTCTATAAACAGAAACTCTAAATGCTCCAAAAGAATGGCACCTACTTTGCCATGTAACACATCCATTTTAGCTACTTCACAGATGAAAACCTAGCACTGATTCTTGGATGGTTTTACTAAAATAGAGTTTTCTGAAAAACAAACTAACCATCCAATGAAGAAAATAAGATTTAGGAGAGAAAAAGGGCTAGTGGTTCAAAGAGCTTACTATCCTGCAGAGAAGTTTCCAGATAGCCAGAAACAGGGCAGGGGGCAGACAGAAATGGAAGTTAGGGATAAAACGGCTCCTCAGGCACAAACTTGGTTTCTGACAGCTCTTATGGGAAACCTTGAAGCAGTTGAACAGAAACATTAGCCAGAGGCAGCCCTGGGGCTCAAGTGCTCTAGGTTCTCAATCTCACTATAAATATTCCAACTTCCTCTCATCCTTTTCCTACTGGGGGAGGAGGATGACCTAGGAGCACAGAGCCTAGAAGGCAGTTTCCAAATGAGAATTGCTGGGTGGTGTGCAGAAAGTAACATGGTCTGCTTGAATATCAACCACTGTTTTTCAAAAATAAAGGAAATAATAACCATTAGTATAATGAGAATACAAATCCCAAGCTTCAATTACTGTAGATGGAGCTCTGCAGGAGACCACCTAAGGAAAATGATGGGGAGGAGAGAGGACAATCAATGGGAGCAGGTTTGTGGATTCTCTTCTGTGGGCACAGCATGGTATTGGATGCTTTGGGGATAATTAGGGAAACAGAAGATATACTTTCTTTCCTTGAGAACTTCTGATTCTGGATGGGACTAGATAAATATGTGCTTGCAAATATATCACAAGTATATAAACAATTACACAACTAAACAGAGCTATGCTGGCTCAGTACCAAGGGAAGTGGGAAGAACTCAAGTCAGAGACTGTGAATTTTGAAGGGATGAGGCAAGGACGGTTTTATGGAGAAGCCAATTTCAGCCCTGAAAATCTGGTTTAGCTGAAGAGAAAAGGAAGGGCTTATACTGGTATGGGAAGTAGCAAAGAAGGAAAACTCTTTTAATATATGATAGAAGAATGAACAAAGGATTCTGAAGTCTATATTTATGTAGGGAACTCACTCGTTACCAAAATGAAATGTGGGGACTCATGCAAATGACTCTAATATTCTGCCCATTCATAACTCAGAGTGAATGCCCACTGTGGTCTAATTTCTCAAAATTCCATCTTAAAAATAAGTTTACTGTTCTCATAACGGGTAAAAACCTAGTCTGAAAAAACAGAAGAATAATACTTGATTAATGACAATAGTAAAAGTGAAATAATAAGACTCAGTTGGATTTCACAGATATCAGGACTGTGACTATAAGTCCTATAAATACCATATCCTAACTCATTTTTCTGGGAAAAAGTATTCCATTTGTGTAGTTCTAATGCTGCCTTTGAGATGAATCAAAAATTTTCATGTATATTTCTATTTTAATGTTTAAAAGTCATATCCTACTTTCAAACTTTTTATAAAGCAATGGGTTAACCAATAGCTAGCTACCTCTTATGGGGCACTGCCCCAGGCACAGAATAAGAATATCAATGGTTTTATAATTGATACTAACAGTGGCCTAATAAGGTTCTATAGCTATGTACATTTTACAGACTAGGAAACTGAGATACAGAAAATGTAAGTCATTTGTACTTGCTCACAGCTGGTAAGTGGCAGGGACTCCAAACCCAGTGATTATTCAATGGGATATATTTCCTCTCATAGAGTTCTCATCTTAGCCTCTTCTCTATAGGAATTGCAGACGAAAAGGTATTCTGTCAGTCCTCTGCAGAAAGGACAGAAATATCTCTCACACTAATTTCACATGATGCCTTATCAATTTTCTTTTATCTGAAGGAAATTCTCGGAAACTACATTTGGAAGATTTTCTACTTTCTGACAAATTCTTCTTGTTAAGAAACCTTTATTTAGTCCCAGGAATTCTCACATTTTCCCTTAATATCACCCGTCAAACCTCTTTTCTTTATAGCATTTATCCTCTTTTAAAAATATAGGGTAACTAATAAGTTAACTCACTTATGTATCCAGGCTACAAAAACTATTCTGTTGCATAATCTTTCAATTCTTTCATCATACTTTCTTCCTTTCTTTTCCCTCCCTTCAAATTGTCTGCATTTTTCCCCCCATTAAGATATGAGTTGCTGTGATTGAGGCTCTGCCTAAAAGTTGGTTGGGAATCAAAATCAGAATGGATCATTATTCATTTGGTACAACTGAGTCACAGCTTTCTAGTTTTTATGTAATTTAAGCTCTGCCTTTATCTCTTCATCACTTTCAATGCTGAATTTTTCCAGGGGTTTTCAAGTTATAATATATTATTTCCTTCTTTTGTATATTGTAGATATTTACTGTTGACATCTCAAACAGAGAAAATGGTTGAAGGGAACTCTTATAATTCTTTCATAACATTCTGGTTTTATTCATGAACAATTCTCATGAAATTTTCTTTGGTAAGGAAGGGGAAGCAATTAGCCAAATGACATTCATGATCATTTGTAGATTTTACTTATCTGTACACTCTTTCATTACGTCTCATATTTGACATCAATTTCCTTTGCAAGTTATATGATCTGAATTAAGTATATTTCCTTCAGGCCTTTTTCAGAAGGTTCCTCAGTGACTTGGAATTTAACTTCTGATGCATGAACCTGCTCTAACAGCATTCATGGAGTATAAAAACAAACTTTTTTCTATTCCTTTTAGGGTAAAAACTGATATCAGATGGCTAATATAACACCAAACTAAATCATCTTGGAGCAGGCCATTAAGTAAAGAACAATATTTCCCCAGTATCTCCAGTTCCATCTTTCCTCACCATATCACCATATGCATTCCCTTTTCATAGCCTTATAATTTTTTCTCTACTTTATGGTCTAAAGAATCTGATACTCTCCCTCTCTCTGTGTCTTCCTTCATATTAGAGTACTAGATTAATACGTGTATACTAATAGCTGTTAACCCTTATATATTTAAGTTGTTTTTATGAAAATTCAAAGTTCCTTATATTACTCATGAAAATTGTGGAAGGGGATGATCACTGGTACATGGTGTCAGTGGTAAGGGGATGTATGGAGAGGAGTGCACCTGGGTCATGCCTCTATGGAATAAGAATGTGTTCAAGTGGTTGTGGGGTATTGTCTCGGTGGATTGAGACCCACACAACAACTGACAAATACTGAATCCCCATCCTTGGGAGTCCTCTTACCTTCTCTAATAAAGTGGCAAGAATCTCTAGAGTACATGGACACTGCCTAGTGAAAGAGGACAAAACAATATGCCATGCCCTTGGTATTGATGTCTGATTTATGAACCTTGTTCTTGAGAAACTGAAACTTAGCCTGGTAATATTTATTGCTTAAGAGTTACCTTCTGAAATCTTGTTGCCCATAAGTGGTCTCTCTCTAAACTAAATTCAGCATAAAAACCCACTACCTCCTCCCTGGCATGTGACATGACTCCAGGGGATAAGCCTCCCTGGCAAAAAGGGATTATTACCAAGTGCCAACTAGCAATGCATTTGGGAAAAGACCTTGACCTAAAGGGGGATATTAAATACAAACAAGTTTTTATGGCTAAGAGATTTCAAAGTGAGTCAGGAGGTTATTCCAGAGGTATACTTACACAAGTCTCAGGAGGTTCTCACTAACTGCCACAGTAAATAGTGCCTTAAGCAGGGGTGTTCCTGAGGGATCTAGAGCCATCTAGACATTATAAGCATGGCAGACAACCCCAGGAAATCAGCACTCCATTGGCGGACCTTACCTTTGGAATATATGATAACCTATCTCCCCAGTGTGTCAGAAAATTTATAATTTTCCTATGCATGCATGGTTAGTACGCCACTTTTATTTGAACCTATAATTAGCACTATACCCATTAACTATATGTCCCAGAGACTTAAATTTTCTGGCTGTTCATATGCTGGTTGAGCCTTGAATCTCAGCAGAGTTGCAGTCAACACCTATTCTCCAGTTCATCAGACTCATTCAGGACAAATAACAAAAGGATGACAATGAGCAACCCAAAAAGCAGAGAATATCTACAATGGCAAGCAAGACAGTTTCATCCATTTACCCCATGGTATCTAAGCCCCCTCTCAATCAGAAGCAGAATGGGCGTCACCATCCCCAAATCCTCAAAATTGAGGAATGAACAAACATGAGGGGGAGAATGCAACTATGGACTAAAGTAGACTTTATTTTTCTAGGAATGGAGGAACTTGTAACATTGATATAAAGGCAGTGGTCACCAGAGGTTCTGAGGGGAGGCCAAGGGAAGAAAAGATATAATATGGGGCATTTGGGGGACATTCGAGTTGTTCTGCTTGACATTGCAATGACAGATATAGGACATCATACATTTTGTCAAAATCTATAAAATTGTGCCATGCAAAGTATACAACATATTGTAAACTATAGACTATGGTTAGTAGCGATGTTTCACTGTGTTCATCAATTTTAACAAATGTACGACACTAATGAAAGATGTTATGGGAGAAAGTGTGGGAGGGAGAGGGAATGGGTTATATGGGAATCCCTTATATTTTTGAGGCAACATTTTTGTAATCTAAGCTTCTTTTTTAAAAAAATACAAATAGATTCAATAAAAAAATCCCTTTATAATCAGGAATTTATTAGCCTATTCAATTCTTCCTGCCCAAAAGTTTTGCTGAAAACCAACACACATTCAGTTCACAAACTTCAAGCTATTTTTAAAGTAGATAACAGCACAATATTTATATGCTATGTGGTTGTCACTAATGGAGTAAACTTCACTGTGAAAGCACTGCACTTAATTTCACAATTACGGAAACCAGAAGACAGGTTCTGAGCAAGGACCTAAGTTTTATGCTCCCAGTGTAATAAACGTAGTGTTCATGATTTCTACTCTTCAAAGACATATTGTTTGCATTCTCTATTTATAAATTATAGATAAATGAAACAAAGAGAACAATTGTGTAGAGTGTTTGAATGAATAGTTAGTTCATCATTAATCTTTTACTTTAACACTGTAGAATATTTAATGGTGGTAAACATTATTTATAATCTATGAATTTAAATTGCAAATCATTCAGCAGAGATATCATCATTTTGCAGTTAGTCCTTCTGTGACTTAAGCATCCAATTTTAGGAATTTGATAATGTCAAAAAAAGTTATAATAGTATTGTTCAAACTACTTCTTCCAAACTAGTTGTAAGAATTAATGCCAAAAAAATGATCAATGAACATTTGAGAAGATACTCAACTTTGGAAGTAACTAGAAATAAATAAATAAGGCAATAAGGGCAAAATACATATCTTACCTAACAAGTTGGCAAAAAATGTTAAAAATCTGGTCAAAATTAAGCATTACAGCAATGTGATAAATGGGGAATTTTCATATACTGGTTGTCAGAAAGTAAATTGTTACAGCTATTTTGGAAAGTAATATAGGGAAATTGGTAGTTCTATTACTCTAAACCCAGCCTATCCACGTCTGGTTATATATCTCAAAGTAACTCTCCAAATGTGCACAAGCAAAGATGACAAGGGTGTTTACTGCAGTATTCAAATATTCATTTATTCACTCAAAAGTACTCATTGAATGCATGTTTCTGTTTGCTTGGCATCTCTCTGGGACTGAAAGAGAAAATCTGCCTTACCTTCCTTGGTAGGTTTCACTGCATTGTTTGTGGTACCAAAAGTTTAAGATGATATAAATAGCAGCCAAGGAGGAAACATACAAATAAAGCAGTGTATAGTCATGAGATAGAGCAAATTAAAAAATATATATAGAGTGAAATATGCAGGCTACTCGCATGATATGTGATTTCTGTAATATTTAAAACCACATAAAATATTATGTAATATTTTACATGCATGTGTGTGTAAAGGCAAAATAATACTGCACAAGGAATATTTATCCTAATGGCATGATAGTGTATATGAGAAACGGGACTAAGATGTGGAAAAAAGAGGATTTCGGTTTTGTCTCTCTATATAAAATTATACAACAAAAATGACAAAATAAAAATCTGATTCTAAGGCTTATTAGATTAAGCTTTGATTTTTAAAATAATTTTAAATCTCTTTAAAACTGCCCATCATATTCACACATTATTTTTTCTTTTTAATAAATATATGTAACCACATTTGTATAACTGTCTGTTTGAAATATTTGTTAAAGCATCAGTTCTACCAATAGTATGGCCTAATTAGTTTATTACAGGGTGTCTGAAAGCTTACAGTATAAACAGTGCATAATGAATTGAGATAACATGAATTTATAACATCTAAGTGACTATTAAACAATCAAATTGACTAAATACAAATTATTGATCCCTAGTAGGACTTTTTTTTCCTTTGCTTTAGCATAGTACCTTTTAAAGATGCTATATGGTAAAACAAAAGAGTGTGCTGCTGAAAAGGACACAGTGAAAAAGACTCACTATTTTTTTGCTTGACATCCTTATTCACCTACCATTCATCATCCATTAAAACCAAGGAACTAGAAGCATGTGTTAAAGGTTCAGCTTTAGTCTTGCTTATACGTTTATTGAATTAATCTAATGAACCAAAACAAATGATCTGTTTACCATAGCTTTACACTGATTTACCCAGATATTAACAAACCCATTCAAAAAGAAACTATATGGAGAATATGCCCTAGGTTTGTGACCTTGGGAAACATACTTAAACTTTTTGTACCTCAACTCCCTCAACTATGAAATGTGGATAATAAAAGTAGCTAATTAAAAGAGCTTCCTGTTATTTGCCATATCAAACACTTATATTGTGCTTCCTATGTGCCATATACTGACACAGAATTAGTGTTGTTTGTTAAATAAACAAGCAAGCAATCTGATCCAGAAACCAAATTCCTGGTGCTTAGGTTGAGGTACATTCTATTTGTCCTCACATATCTTTTAATAACTCCAATCTAATATGCTTTTTAAAAAACCATGAATTCTACCACAATACATTCTGTGTAGTGTAAAGCACATCATTATTCACTTACATGTAAATTTTTATGTAATCTTAGAAAAGATCTGTGAAGTGATTGCTTAAGATATAAATGTTTCAATATCTTCAATTTGCTATTAAAATGTGAAGCAAATTATTCAATTTGGCACTTTCAACTCATCAATCTTCATGTAAAATATAAAACTCTAGTAATAAACAAAAGTCATTCATTCAAACTCAAGGTAACTTAAAATTGTATGCCCATCAAATACAGAACCAAAACTACATGAAATTGCAACTAGCTCTACATTAATTCTGGACTCATTTTTCCTCATTTTTCTAAAAGACTGTCATGGAGTCAAGAGTACCATTATCAGGCATTGAGACAAGATTTAGCACAGGAAGAGGGTGTAAGCAGAGCCCTTCTTCCTTCAGGATGAAATCCTCTCATCTCTTCCTCACTGAGTTCATTGCTAAGCATAACTGGTATCTGTGTCACTGAAAGGGAACTAGAGGGAAATGCTCTCTCACTGTCACCCTCTCCCCCACTGAATCACTTTAATTGATTCCAGTAGATTTTCTCATTTTGCTGCCCTCCCTGCAAGCCTTCATTCACCTCATGACCATCAGCACATCTCAATCAACAAGCCCTTCACCTAGAAGAAATGCCCAAGTTCCCAGTAGAGTACACCACACAATCTCATCATTCCCATTTCCAGACCAGTGCAACTCGGAGATGCATAGATGTTCAGGGGTCTATAACGCCAATAAAGAGCTGAGCTTCTGAAAGAGCCCCTGGAAATAAACACTTCATATTTCAACTCATCATTCATCATTTCCTATAAATACCATTACGTCTACAAAGCGTATAAAATTGAATTCCAAATGCAAGGTAAAAAAAAAAAAAAAAAAGATACAATTCTAGAATGACGCCTAATATTTCTGAAATTTAAAAAATACACGTACCTCTTTCTGAGAAATTGTTTAAACCAAATTTGCACATGCAACAGGAAACTATGGAAAGTTATTATGATGGAGACTCAACACCCAGTATTGCTTTAGATCAAGGGTTATTAACCTTTTTTTTTTTCCAACAGACACTTTTGCCAGTCAGGTGAAAACCACAGACCCTTTACTAAATCCACACTATACTGTGTATTATCTAATAAGTATATCACACCCACATCAACACTTCCCACAAGAATAGTTTTTTTTTTTATTTAAATTCAAACTCATTGACCCCTTGTTAAGAACCCCTGTTTCATACTGAGGATAGCTCTTCAGCTCAGTGTTGGTTTCATTATGGTATTTAAGGTATATGATGGTTCCAATGATTAGCAGCATTCTAGTTTGTTTCAGGTGTTTGTAACACCTAGTTCTGATAATCCCTGGACAAAAATTCCAACAATAACAATAGTAGTTGTCTTAATTTGCCAAGGCTGCTGTAACATAATACCACAGACCTGTTGACTTAAACAATAGGAATTTCTTGTCTCACAGTTTCATAGGCTAGACAGCCAAAATCCAGGCACTGGTAGGATCATGCTTTCCCATATCTGTAGCATTCAGATGGTGGCTTGCTGGCAGTCCATCATTCAATCTCTGCATCTGTTACATGGCCATCTGTCTGGCTTGAGTCTTTTGTGGACCAGAAAATATTATTGTATGTAAGACCTTTTGTTTAGATTCAGTTAATAGACCTTTTGGTTAGATTGTTTTCATTAAGGGGTGCTGTTTAGATTGCAGGGTCCAGGGTGGGTCCTAAATCCTCTCACTGGAGTCTTATATAAAACTGAGAACTGAAAACTGAAACACACTGAGAGAGGGAGCAGCCATTTTACCCTGCCAGGGTCACCTACAGCTGCAGAAAGACAGAAAACCCAAGAGTCTGAGAGAGGCTGGAGGCTGGAATCAGCAGAACAGACCGAAGCTGAAGAGACCAGGCCTGGGGAGAGATGAGCCATGTGCCTGATTGCCCTCAGCCTAGCTCAGGGAGAACAGAGCCTGGTGGAGAAGGCAGAGTCTGCCCACCCTTTGCCTTGCCACGTGGCAGGAATCCAGGATCTGCCAGCAGCCAACATTTGGCGAGACAGCATCTCTGGTGATGCCTTGATTTGGACATTTTCACAGTCTCGAAACTGTAAGATTTTACCCTAATAAATCCCATTATAAAAGCCAACCCACTTCTGGTATTTCTGCAATGGCAGCCTTCAGCAAACTAAAACACTATCTCTCTGGATATCTGTCTCCCACAATAATTGAGTTCAAATTTCCTCTGCTTATAAGGACTCTACTCACATTGAATTAGGACCTGGCCTGATTCATTTAACCTCACCTTAACTAGTAACATCTTCAAAGATCCTATTTAAAAATAGGGTCACATCCACAAATCAAGAGCATGTCTTTGGGCAAGAAGTGATTCAATCCATAACAGGAGTTATTATGTATAACTAATACATAATATAGCACTTAATTCTGAAATGGCCAGGCATTATTCTTAGCACTTTGCACATATTGACTCATTCAGTCATTCAACAATCCTACTTTTATTCTCTCCATTTAGCAATTGAAGAAATTAAGGCAAATATTCAGTTACTGTCTAAATCAGCAGGTCTCAACTTTATTATGCAGGAAAATCTTCTGTGGACTTTGTCCAAAAAAATAAGACTCTGACCACTCTCATACTCCATTTTGATGCAATAGCATTGGTTGGTGTAGATGACCAAAAATCTACAGTGGTACTAGCTCCTCTGTCCATTCTTAAGTGATCTGAGGACGAAGCTTCAAAAACACTGTTCTAGGTTACAGTTTTACCAAGGATATTCCCATTTACCTTCATCACCTCTACGGTGAAGTTTGGGCCATTGAATTCATGTTATCATGTTCCCAGACTTTCCATTTCCTTTCATTTCAGAGTAAGAATATTTATTTGGATTTCAATGAACCCAATTCTCTACACTAACTCATGTTAAATTTAACCATAACAAATATATCAAAATGTTTACATCTTAATTTGGATCAAAGCCATAGCACTGTCTTTGAGAAGTTTCAATTTTCACAATAACCAGCCACAGGCTGGTGAATATATACTTTAATTTCTAAAATACTCTAAAAGGGAAATTCTGCAAAACGCTTCCTTTAAATAGATGTCTGCTTAAGTAAGATTATATCTCTCGAAGCATATCTGAGAAATTCAGAACTTCCTGAAGAATGCACATCCATATCTCCATTCGAAAGCACTTATAATAGCAGTGACTTGGTGGTGGGTGATGTATGGGACCCCTGTATGATGTTATACATGATTGTTTTGCAAGCTCGCAGCTTTTGCCATGCACGTATTATTTATGTATATTCATGTATGAATGATATACTTCAATTTAAAAAATTAAAAAGGCAAAAAAAAAAATAGTATAGATTTCCTTAACACTCTAAGAGGAAGATTCTTTGACTTCCTCAGCAGAACTATAACCTCAGAGTAATATCCACACTGTAAGAACAGAGACTATTTGAAAGATCTTGAAATCATTCTTGACTAAACAAACATTTCATTTTCTTATTTCCTCAATATAAAGAATGATTTTATATAATGAGAGAAGAAATAAACCACTGCTTTCTGCATTCCAGGTGATATATTTCCCCTGGCTTTCAAAACAGATTGAAAATGTCTTTCAAATTCTAGTTAATTTGAAGAGCTGTAAAATATAATAAAATAAAGTCATATTTATCAGACTTTGGAGAGAAAACATTTTTTTTTGCAAATGTTTGAGTGATGTTTCTGATAGATGTTGAAATTGAAGTACAATAAAGGCACCTGCTCTCTCTTCTCAGAACTAAAGGCTGTCACTAATGGGACTTTTAAAAAGAGACTCTTTTTTTCTATTCTCACATGGGGTAATAGAGGGAGGAGGTTCATGTCACAGCTAGAATTACTTAATGACCTTTCGGATCATGTCATGGACCAAAATAATCTCTACCCAAAGGCAATGAGATCTTCCTATATATATTGCCCTGATGTGCTGGTAAATATTTTTGTTAACCAGCCATCTCTCCAGGTGGAAAAAGTCCTGATTTGTAGGGTTTGCCAGTTTCTGAGGTGTAAATACTACCTCCATGTCTGACTTTGTTATCAATGATACATTGCTAATGGTGGAATTTGGAAGGGATATGAAGTAGCACATCATTATATAGTATTTGCACCACATAGATACAATAGGTTTTAATAACTTCAAGAGAATGGATAATAACAGAATGTGGCAAAAATAATTAGGAGATAATGAGTTTTGTGTACTGATTACCTTTGCTCTTAGTATAATTTATTTAACTGCAGGTATATAGAATTTAATAATGGCTTATCTACTGGCTCCCCAAATCCCTGAAATGTAACAATTAATTCCTATGAGCTGGGACAAGGTGGCACCACTTTACCATTTATCATCATATTATTTCCCTTTAAGCAGACCTTCCACACACTGATTCATTTTTATACACAACCACTTACAAATGAAATTATAATTTATTTATGTAGAGAGCTTTACTCCATGAATACAAATTAAGGTTTAATTAATACAGTTCAATATCCACATCATTTTACAGAGTGATAGCACTACATGATTTCAGTATAAAGGGAGACTTTAGAGGTCATTTGATCCAACCTTTCTTAAGACTCTTCCATGAAGACTACTGGGGGTGCCATCCTTACTCATTTCCTGCTCCAAAACTACAACTTCATATAAGGAGTCCATATAATTTTGCTACACTGACACTCTTTTTTTTTAACAGCAACTCCCAGCCAGTATCCAGCAGGCCAACTCAGTGGTCTTCTCATCACCTTCTGTGAATTCCATGTTTATTCTCCCTTCTAAAGCTGTTTCTTTGGCTCTGTCAGGCATTAACTCATTTACATTTCTCAGTGTTTCTCTGAAGAGAATGGTAGGCTATAGACATGCTTGTTACAAACAGCTCACTTCAACTACAGAATCAGAATACCTACGCAATTGCAGCCTCTTGCTTTTAAAACAAGGACCTTGGGTGACCATTAGTTCTCTGAAGTTTCAAGATTAACTGCTTTACTAAGTATGAACTATATGTTAGGCTGAGCAGAAAAAAAAACACTAAATTCAAGATCTAATGGTTTATTAAAGATAGAAACATAAACAGTTAAACTCAGAGCGTTAAGTGCTACAGCAAAATAGTCTACAGGATCAATATTCAAGAGAGAATGAAGAACAATGACCAGTCAAGGGACACTTCACAAAAGAGACAAGTGCTAAACTAGATGTTAGAGAAAGTTGTTCTGTTTCGCTGGTTGACGTTTCCGTTTCAGGTCAAGAGTGGCTGAAGAAGAGTTACACAGAGCCTAAAGAAAGGCTTTGGTAAGTCTGGATTTACTTTTCTAGGAAAGGCTATCCACTGTTGGTGTGACAAGAATCACTTCGGCGCCATACAAATGCAGATTTCCAAGCCCTGCACTTTTGTACCAGACTCTGGTTAGGTAGGTTGGAGAAAAGCTGGGATATGAACAGTTTTACCCTAAAAGAAACACCGCTATAGGAGTGATGGGTGTAGAAACAGTAATTATTACGTACAGATTTAAGTTTTTAACTATTTCTAAATCCTACCTGTTTTTTCTGGGTATAAAATTCAGCACTCAGTGAACCTTATCTGATTATAATAGCCCCCATCTCCTTTTTCTTTTTTATGTAATCAGACTTGGAGTTGGAGTTTTTCAGTTATTTATTTTCTACATGTTATTCCTTTTTCTTCTATTGCCAACTCTTACAAGTAGAAGTTATGGTTCATCTCGTTGGATTCCTCGCATTGACTAATGCAAGCAAAGGCACATAGCTACACAACAGATATCTGCAGATTTATTAGTTCTATGGATGCTCAGTTCCTAGTTCTGTTGTTGGACAAGTTAATAGGAATAGAATAATAAAAGCTAACATTTAATGAGAATGTATTTTGTGTCATACACTATTGGAAGTACTTTTTATGTAGTAATTCATTTAATCTACTGAACAATCTTATGAGGGAGCTACTGTAAAAATTTCCATTTTCCACATGAAGCAACTGAGGTACTCTGTCAGCAAGCTATACCACTTTTCCCTATTCTACCCAACTGAAAAGCTGTTTAAACAATGAACATATTTTTAAAAAGCTACAATGAAATGTGTTCAGTAGAAATAACTCTTAAAATAATTAGGCCAGAATCTTCCATAAAACGATGCCACTAAAGACTAGAAGGCAGTCGAAAATATTCTAACGTGTCCTGGGCTGAAATCTGCATCTGCCAGCTATGCATGTCTCATGGCCCCTTAGGCTGTTGATCAAAAACCTCCTCTGTGCCTTCCCATTCCCACTGCAAGTCGCACATCTGCAGAGGTGCATCGGTGGGTGCAGCAGTAGAAATAACAATACAGCCTCAAATCTGTGACAAGCCTAAACTCTGACAGTCTGGTGAGGGGGTGTGTGCCTTCAATATTACCAAATGTGTCACGACCTTTGGTCCCTGAATGCTTACTCCCTTCTGGATAATGAAACAGCAAACCAATAGAATATGTCCTAATACTACCATATCCTGTAATTAGTCTTCATTCATTCAATTGCTGGAAATAAAATGCTAATAAGGCAAGCAAATGTGGTTCTAGGACAATGCCAGAAAATGGCCTTTATTTCTCTTCATTTGACGTAAGACGCTTTGATCATATCAATGAATGAGAAATGTAAAAGTCTCTAATACAAAATTTAGTTAAATTGCATCTTTGTTGGAAGATGAATAACCTGAATTTAAAAGACTAATTTAGGGTGGAAAGAAAGTTGAAGTGCTCTGCAGCCAGTCTAATCTTTTTAAATCTGATTTGAAATATTCTAGAACCTTAAAAAAAAATCAATGCTATATATGTCCCACTTTTGCTAATATTTTTTCCAGCTCCTGCTCTTTCCTTAGTTCTATCTTATGTATGTCCCCACAGTAATTCTATTTATTTTGGCCTTCTTGCTTCTGCTGGCTGCTATCTACCAGTAACCTAAGAAATAATTTCTCAGGATATATTAAATATGCCTGATTGGTATTTATAACTATCCCTTATGCAGTTAGTAATCAGTGTAAAAGGCCCATAGGAGAGATCTATAATGAGAAATAATTTTACATATTGAATATTTAAGCTTATTGCCCAGGACGCTGTTGGCACTTGACTTAAATCTGGTTGAATTTAGCATAATCCTATATATTCAAAGCTCTGTGCTCTTGGAAGTACTTAGTAGAAACTCTCTATATACATGGAATCAATGTCCTTGCCCCTTTTAGTCACTTTGTGGTTCTGGAAGTTCAAGGAATGAATGTGAATGCTGGTTTATTTTTCACAATTGCTGCACTGTTACATGGTAATATTCAGACTCCTTTAAAGACTAATAATGTTTATAAAATGCTTTCAAAGTGGATCAAGATGAGACCCAGCACTGTGCCAAACATGGAGAGCACGGAGATTTCATCAAAGCCCAGGAGGCAATTTCTCACTTCACAGACTGAGGTTAGTTGGGTGGAAGAACATGAGGTTGCATCAAAGCCAAGGCAATTTCTCATCCCACAGACTAATGTTAGTTGGGTGGAAGAACAAAAGTTGCTGCATATACCTTCATTGTTCTTTAATGATAAAGAGGAGACGTTCAAACAGAAGCAGACGTGGAGTCGCCTAGGGCTGGCAATTCCAGAATTTAAGCAAGGAAGTAATAAGGAAATATGGGCTTAAATCTCCTGGGTCTTCTAGTTTGCCCAGGATTAGTTGTGGGAACATGGATAAATTACTTAAATAACTAAGCATGTTCGCTAACCTATACAAGAAAAGGAGAGTAAGTGAGATATTGCATGCAAAGTATTTAACACAGAGCCTAGCACAAAGTAAGTACTCAATAATATTGCTATATATAATTCTGAGGTGTTGCTATTTTTATTAATTTGGATAAATGTAGATGTGGCAACCCCATTAAAAGGAAAACAGAAATTCTGATGTGTGAGATCACAGTCTCACGTGTAAATACATCATTTACATAAATAAGGAGTTCTGTTTAAGAAAAGAAAATACAGGGTATGCATGCATTGCCATTTGCTGGAATGAAAATGAGTATGTCTGGGCAATATACAGCTTATGCTTGAATCACAGAAGATATCCTATAGCCAAAATACCCATAAGGGTTTTCATAATGGAACATATCTGAACACTTCCTTTGGAGATGCATTCCAAGACCCACTTAAGTAATTACCTAAAATAATATTGTAAATTTGACATGACAGCAGGGTTAGAAAAAGTATTTGCAGTGAAAGCAGAAGCCACTGATTAACTTTTCTCCATGAGTTAGTTGCATTAAATACTTTTATCCTGGTAAGGGAAAGATAAACTAAAATTCAGGTCATAGAGCATCCTGTCTTGGTGGGGTTTTTTTTTTTTTTTGTTTTGCTTTCTTCTTCCCCTGATGGAGCAGAAAATCATGGCCTTAAAGGGAAGGACACTTTTTAAATTTTTTTAAAAATTTATTTTATTCCTACTTGGAAGAAGGAAAGATTGAGAAGGATATTAGAGATACCACAAGTTGGTGATTATCCAGAGCCTTCTAAGACCTATCTGAAGACTGTTCCAGAGCAGGATGTTTGCTGAGGTTCACAGTTAATTAACCACTGGAAGCCTAGAGGTAGCAGGCTGGAATATTACAATCCTCTAATGATGGAAATTTCTGTATTCAAAACAGCCAAAAATTGTTAGCTACTTCAAGGATCATTAGGACACCAGAGTCCTAAAGAATATAAAATCCAGGGTCATTTCATCAGGATTTCACAACACTCCAATGGATAGAGGAAAAATGATTTTAATAAGGCTAGAAACAGGGAAGCAGGTTTTGCTTAAGCAGTTGGGCACCTGCCTACCACATGGGAGGTCCCAGGTTTGGTTTCTGGTGCCTCTTAAAGAAGACAAACAAGCCAGCAAACTGACATGAGGGCTAGAACAGCAAGCTGACCCAACAAGATGACGAAGCAAGATGACTCAACAAGGAGACACAACAAGTAAACACAATGAGAGGCACAACAAGCAGGAAGCAGAGGTGGCTCAAGCGATTGGGACCCCTCATTCCCACATGGGAGGTCCCGGGTTCATTTCCCAGTATTTCATAAAAAAAGATGAGCAGACACAGACACAGAAAGCACACAAGGAATAGACACAGAGAGCAGACAGCAAGCACAAACAAGGGGGCGGGGGAGAAATTTTTTAAAAAAAGACTAGAAACAGAAAAGTTACACATAGTCAAATGTACAAATTATGTTATCTCCAGGCCAGCATATGCTCTCCTTGACTTGGCTGCAGATATCTGCAGTTCTCTAGCCCTCTTTCTCTTGCAGTGGAGGTGAGTGTGTGATCATGTGGTGACACAATGAGGTAGCAGGCACAGGACAACATTTGTCAAGTTGGGGATAATTTTGGAGGTCTCTGAATGGCAAGGATTGTGGGAAACACCCACAGAAACATGACCATACTCCTGAAGCTTTAGTTTACTTGACATGTTTTCTTTTTTCTAAAGCCCAATTAAAATAGAAATACATAATAAAAGTATATTAAAATATCTCTTATGAAGTAGAATTTAAAAATCTGAATCAAACAGACTTTTGCCAAGTCCTGGCTCTGTTTTTTTGTTTTTTTTTCTTTTCTTTTTTGTTTTGTTTCCATTTTTGTGTGGCTTAAACCAGTAATTTATTAGCATGTAGTTTAGGAGGCTGGATTGCATGCTTCCTCCATGAGAAAGGTGCATTCTGGCTGTCCACGGTCCTTGGGGTCCTTGACTTTCCCATCCCGTAGTGATGTCCTCTCCTTTCTCTTCCAGGTTCTCGCTGGCCTCAGGCTTCTGGACGGCCCCTATGACCTTCCCTCTCTAAGGCCTCTGGCAAGAGGGTTAGAGCCATCCTGACCCGGCTGGCCATACCTTCACTAAAATAACACCTTCAGCAGGTCCTTTCTACGGTGGGTTAACACTCACACAATCAGAATTAAGGTTATTTCTGGGGTACATCCCTCAATCTATCATAATCATGGCACGATGAAATAAGTTGTTTTTAATATTGATTTTTTTAACGGAAATTGCAATAGTATTAGCAATACTTGGACATTACACCTTCCACAGAGTAGATTTCCAGAAGTTTTTCTTAGATACCATAAATGTGATGAAGAAAACTCAAGATAGTATCAAAATTAAACAAGTTTCTATTTGAAAGGATCTGATGTTAGTGATCTAAAACAGTCCCCATTGAACTATTTGAGAATTATTGCTATGCTAACGGAGACAAGCAAAGAAGACTGTTACTTGATGTTTATAAATGGCATCAGATGAGCAAAATTAATTTAGAAGCATCTTTAAATAAAAACTCATTCTTCAGAGTGATACATAAATACATCTTCAGAAGTTACATATGATAAATACTGGTGGGTCCTATGTTCTTAAAATTAATAAGGAGGGATAAAAGTCATAGATAGAGAAAAATGCTCATAAGTAGAAAAGAACCCAGAAGCTGTCAGAGAAGGCCCTGGGAGCCTGGCTCTGTTTTTACTAATTTTGTCACGCTGGACAATTTACTTAACATTTTGGAGCCTCGTTTCCTCATCCAAAGAACTGGGGATAATAACAGCTGTCAGGAAATATTTTAACAGTAGAGACTGACTACCTCTCCACATAGCCCACAGTCCTTCTGTCCTCACCATCACCTCTGCACACTTGGTTCCCTGGACTTCCCTTCTCTTCTGGTTTGCCCGAGGAGAAAAACATCCACTCACACATCAGTTCCCCAGGCAGAGATGCCTAGACCCTCCCCAGGTGCTAAGGGCAAATCTCATCCAGCCTTTAGTTCATGCCCTCTCCACCCGATTTTGCAAACACTTTCTCTCTGATTTTGTCCCTACTTGATTGGGAGGGCTGTGTCCATATTACACACATCTTCCAACTCGCCTAGGCACTCTGTCCACCACATGCTCAATGATTGTTTGTTGAATATTTTAAGAGCACAGCAAAAAAACTCTTGAAATGGTAAGAAACAAGAATAAGCAAAACAGTAGGAAGACATTCCGGAGGCACTGCATTCATTGCCCAAAAAAGGAGATATATCACTTGGGAGAGAGCTGAGGAGCTCTTTTGGTCAGCTTGCAAATGTGATGATTATGATCAGGGGAAAATATCACATGTAAAATTGATTTACAGCCCTGGCTCTCTGAAAATGCTAACAATAAGTCTAATTCTAAATATTATTTGGCCAAGAAGTGAGCCTTTAAATCTTAAGTAATCTAATTTACATCTTTAAGAATTAGACTAAACTGTTTTTAATTGGGATCTCTTAGACTTGGGAAACAATTAGAATCCTAAGGATTTTGTTTAAAAAAAAAAACAGTTTACATAAACATTAATGTTAGTTGTTTTTGTTTTTGTTGTTATTGTTTTTTTTTTTTTCAATAGGATTAGGTCCCTAAAAGAATACTTTATTTGGAACAGGGAAGACTTTCATATGAATCAATCCACTATGTGACCCTAATCAAGCTAGTAAACTTAATCTCAACTTCCCCATGAAAGGGTTGATAAGAATACTCTGAGAGCTGCTGCTGGAAAGCATAACCAACCAGAGAGCACTGTTTCTGGCCCTCAGAAAGATACTCACTCTTAGTTGCTCTCTCTACCCACCCCACCACTGCTCCCCAATACAAGCATTTTTCTCTAAAATTGATGTCTTCTGCAATAAACATTTTTTAAGTTAAACGTTTTCAGACATTAAATACTTCTTGGAAAGGTAGCATTTTCTCAACACTTTTTTAAAAATGGCTTTCAGAGAGAGATCATTTGTGAAATTACTAATTATGTCATCTTACCCCCACTTTTGATGCTAACAGTACTTATAACTACATTGTCATAAGCACATAAGAGGCCTATGTACCAACTTAACATTATTTTAGTTATAAATTCAATATTGTTGAAACTTTAGCTAAAGGAGTAAAATCTTCATGAAAAACAATATAAGTTTTCAATAAGATGAAGATTCAATTTCACTCTCTTTAGTCACAAAAGGACACACACATACATATATGTCAAATATATTTTGAATATAGGAGATCATTTATATCACCATAGAATTTCACACCAGTAATTAATTCCACAGATTTACTGAGTGCCTGCTATGTGCCTGGTACTTTGCTAGGAACTGGTATGTACTTTCTACACATGCCTCTTCTGTCACTTTTACCAGACCTGTGGTTGGCATTGGGGTTGGTGTACACTCAGGAGACCTGAATCTCTGGACTGTTCATGTGACAGTCAGGCCCTGAGCCTCAGCAAACTTGCAACTCCTACCCTCTGGTTTATTGGACTTACCCTGGCCAGCTAACAGGGAGGTGAAGAAGATCAACCACCACACCAGGGAGCCAATAGTGCCTACAGCTGCGAGCAGGAGAACTGTATCCATCATCCATGTGGAATCTAAGCCCCCTCTTGATGTAGAGGGGGACTGGAGTTAACCATCCCAGGGTCCACAAGATGGAGGAAGAGAGTATAGATTAGAGTGGACTTACTGGTGTTCTGCTGGGGAACTATTGTGCTTAGTAAGGGAAGAAATTATAATATTGATGTGGAGAAAGTGGCCACGGTAGCTGCTGATGGTCGGGAGAGGGAAGAAGAGATATGATGTGGGTACATTTTCAGTATTTGAAGTTGTCCTGGGTGGTGCTGCAGGGACAGATGCTGGACTGTTGTGGGAAACTGGCTTACCTGTTTGTTATTGTAAATGTTACACCTGTTAAGTGTAGCAGTTGTTAGATGTTGCAATTGTCCCCTGTTATTGTAAATGATGTTGCAGTTTAGATAGCAAACAGCTGCTTGGTAGTTTCCCAATAAATGTGATGGGAAAACTAGGGTTGAGGCTCTCAGTTCCAGAAGCTGTGAGTCCCCTGGTCCCAGGTTTGTCTCCCCTCTTGTGTCTCTACCTTTATTTCTGCGTTGCCTTCCCTTCGAGCCAACCTATTGTGAGCTGAATGCAGCACTGGACATTGTGTGTCCTGCCATGGCCTACTGGGTGAACCGGAGGAGAGTGTAGACTACAATGTAGACACCACTGTCCATGTGGTGTAGCAGTGCTCCAAAATGTATTCACCAGGTGTAGTGAATATGCCACAATGATGGAAGAGGTTGCTGATGTGGGAGGAGTGGTGTGGGGTGGTGGGAGGTACATGAGGACCTTATATTTTTGAATGTAACATTTAAAAGAAAATAAAGAAGAAAAAATCAACACTATAAAAGTAAAAATAAAATAAAATGTGAAAAAAAAAGAACTGGTATGTATACAAGGATGGAATAAGACATACTTTTAATCTTCATGAAACACACAGTTCAATGGAAAAGACAAATCATAAGGTAAGTAAGTAAAGTATAATAAAATGCCATGACAGCCCGAGATTATAACTAACATAATATTAAATGCATACTCATACTTTCTAACTGTGCTTCCCTAAAACTATCTTTACTAATTTCACCTACATTAATCCCACAATTGTCTCCTGGTATTTTTACTTAGGAAGACTTACTTAGGAGCATCTAAGGCAGCAGAAAATTTACTACCTTCAGGTAAAATATACCAACAGTGTTAGAAAAGTTAAACCTACTTCCCAATTCTCAGCTCCTGTCACCTTAAATGGAAATAGGCAGTTGGTTCAGCATATGTTGATTTCTTAATATCGGAAACAGACTCTTCTAGCAATATGTCTCAGGGGAAAAAAAAATGCGTGGGCTTGTTTATTCATTTATATTAGAAGGAAGTTTCCAGCTAATGTTTGATTACACTTCTATAGGAAAAAAAAAAAAGACTGTAATGAGAACATTACAAAGCTTTTTCCTCAGGAGCACAGGTTATTTGGGATTCCTGGCTCTACTAAACTCTGAGAACTTGATTCAAATAAGTAGTTACAACATGATCAAACAAACAAAAGTTAAAAAGTGTAAGGAGGGAAAGAAGTCAGTATAGGATCCTTTGAATAGCTACTAGCTCTGAGTGGGCAGAGCATAGGTTTTAGCATTTGTCTTAGTTTGCCAGGGCTGCTATGACAAATATCACACAATGTCTTGCCTTACAATAGGAATTTATTGTCTCATAGTTTTGGAGACTAAAGCTTCAACATCAAAGTACTGGCAGGGCTTGCTTTCTTCCAGAGTTATCATCGTTCGGCAATCCTCTATTACATGGCATTCTCTCTCTCTACCTCCTTCTCTGATTTCTGCTATCTTCTGGCTTCAGCTGACTTCTGTGTCTGAATTTCCTTCTTTTATTTAGGACTTCAGCTGTTGAGATCAAGGACCACCCTGATTCAAACTGTCCTCAGCTAAACAGGATCTTTGAATTTCGTATTCCCAAAATGAGTCCAGACCTTAACTAAAAATAACATCTTCAAGGGTCCTATTTACAAATGCATTTTCATCCATAGGATGCAGATTAAAACTTGAACATATATTTTGTGCTGTATATGATTCAATTCCAAAAGTCCAACAGCCTGTTTAACATGCTGGCTTTGATGACAACTAGTTATGTGATCTTGGGGAAGCTTCTTAATGGTTCTGAGGCTCAGAGGCCTTAGCCATTACCTGCATTATCTCCTTTTGACAGATGAGGAAATTGAGGCAATTGATTGCCTACAATGACATAGACTGGAAGAGAGAGAATCAGAACTTGGATCAGATCGACCTTGTTTTCAGTGTGAGCAATGAAAGATAAAATAAACAGTACGTCCTCAAAATTAAAAACTTTTGCACTTCAAAATAATTTGTTAAGGAAGTGAAAAGGCAGCCTACTCAATGGGAGAAAATATTTGGTAACCATTTCTCTGATAAGGGCCTACTATCCAGCATATATAAAGAAATCTTACATCTAGGAAATTTTTAAAAACAATTTTAAAAAATTTTAAAAATAGGCAAGAGATTTGAATAGACATTTCTCCAAAGAATAAATACCAATGGTTAAAAAGCACATGAAAAGATGTTCAACATCACTAGTTATTAGGGAAATACAAATCAAAACTACAATGAGTTATCATCTTACACCTATTAGACTGGCAGCTATCACAAAAAACCAGAGAACTACAAGTGTTGGAGAGAATGTGGAGGAAAGAAAACCCTCCTCCACTGCTGCTGGGAATGTAGAATAGAGTAGCCATTGTGGAGAACACTTGGCAGTTCCTCAGGAAGCTAACCGTGGAAGTACCATATAATCTAACAATCCCACTTCTGGAAAGATACCCAGTAGAAATGAAAGCAAGGACACGAACAGATATTTGTGCACCAATGTTCATAGCAGTACTATTCACTATTGCCAAACGTTGGAAGCAACCCAAGTGTCCATCAACAGAAGGATAAGCAAATTGTTTTTAATGAATAAACTCTTAACTTCCTATTCTGCTTGCCTAATGTAACCAGAAAGATCTTTAATTGAAAAGTTAAACCTCTCTAGGGTGTTTCTCCAGGCAGACCCAAATGAGTAAACTTTCCACCATGTTATTTCTCCTCCCTTTCTTCCATTTCAAGATATCCAAATACACTATACTAAGAAGCTTTCAACTGAACTTAGTGAGGAATAAATGGACTGGTCTTTCTCCATGTGACAGCTCAGACTGTTACCTTGCTCTCAGTGTCACTGTGAGTTGTGGCTCATTGCTGGTCCACTAAGTATTATAGACAGTTTCAGATCTACATAGACAATTATGAATGGTGTTAGAGTACTAAAATTTCTATGTAGGGAACACAGATTGCCTGTGATGAATGCAGTACAATGCATACAGCTCGGTTTGAATATTTGCCCTCTACATGTCCTCTATTTTTATTATAATGCAGCTAATCATTTGCATTGTATTTGTTCCCCCATTCCAATTTTAGTGGAATAAGAGTAAAACAGATGGCTGTAGTTTTATTTGCTTGTAGAATCTCAATTTTTGCACATTTATATTATTTTTACATGTCTATATAAGCTACCCACACCTTATAATATCAGTGGTTTCCTGTTCATACTGGTGTGCGTGTATTCAGGGAAATTGTATCTGGAAATTGTATCCTATCTCCGCATAACCCAAGATATTTATAAGAATTTCACAAATGCCATATTTTATAATCTTATATTTAGGAAGAAACTGTTGGTACCCTGTCTTTAAATGAAACAAAGTAATAAAATGAATGAGGGATCATTTAGAACAGCTTAATCCAGAAGGCACTTTGTCCTGATACATAGCTACTGTTTCCTAGATTGGGTGATTTTTATCAATAGATCTTTCCAATTCAGGTTCTTTACTGAATACATTCAGCTTTCCAAAAAATTAAAGCTTGCAGAGTCTGAAGTTTTAATATAGTATCTATTCCCATGGATCCTAAACTCCAAAGATTCTCCTTGAAAACATTTTCATTTGTCCATAAGGTTAAGAAAGAAACAGGGACAATTTTACATAGCTTTGATTAAGCTACATTTATCCAATTTAAAGAACTGTTCTTTATTCTGAGATGATCTTTACCACTTTGTAAAGTTTAAATATCCAAGATATTATGCAATGCTAGAAGTAGAGAGTAGGATTTTTTTGAAATCACCTCACTTGGTAAGTAAGAAGTAGGCAGTCTAACATATCACATTTTAAAAATCAGCATTTAAAAATGCAAGGTCCATGGAAAGTGGCTGTGGCTCAATCAGTTGGGCTCCCGTCTACCATATGGAAGGCCCTGGGTTCGCATCCTGGGGCCTCCCTGTGAAGGCAGGCTCGCCTGCATGCTGTGGAGAGCCGCCGGCCCACAAGTGCCACCCCACCCGCAAAGTGCCTCAGAGTGCTGCCCAGCCCAGAAGCTCCTTGGAGAGCTGACTCAGCAAGGTGATGCAACAAAAAGGGAGACAAGTAAAAACACAGAAGAGTGTGCAGTGAATGGACACAGAGAGCAGACAACAAGCAAGCTGCAAAGGGGGGCGGGAAATAAATAAATAAATACAGACACACAGAAGAACGCACAGTGAATGGACACAGAGCAGACAGCAAGCAAGCCGCAAAGGAGGGGGAGGGGATTACAAAAAAAATGCAAGGTCCAGAATCACTGGTCTATACCAACTAAGTTTACTAAAGGAATCACTAATATAGTGACTCATGTATTTTTCTTTGTTCAGTATATTTTAATTAGCTTCAAACAGGAAAATGCGTATGAAGATGGATCTAGAAAACCTAATAAACTCATCTATATTTATCTTCAATTCTTTAGAGGGATATGTATATGTCCATTTTTTTGTCTCCCTCTATAATCCTAGCTATATTTAGATCTAGCTATATAATCAAAGGGAACTGAGAAGTATTTGGACACTGATGCAATTTTAATAGACAAGGCACAAAAGGAGTCATTCATTAGAATAAGGGAATTGCAATGCCATTAATATTTTACTATCTTGCAAAGTTCATAGAAAAATCATAAATCTGAAGAAAATAGAAAAGCATAATGAAAGATCTGGGAAGGAGATATGGCATTAAATGTTAATTAATGCATTTTCAGATCATTCTCATAATGCTGATGGAATTGAAGAAAGGTAAAAACATAATAACACAAGCCAGATCATTTGAGAGGTTGTTGCAGTATAGTTCAAAATGAATACAGTAAAATCACTGACACAAAATTATTATTTTTATTTCAAACCTAGAGGTGTAACAGAGTACTTAGAAAGCTGAAAGCACATAATGATCATTAATTAGTTGTTCTCATCACATCTAGTCTGGAGAATGCCTACAATGCCCTTGGGAGAAGCTTCTCATTGAGAAAAAAGGTTACATGTCTGAAAGGCAGAAATAAGGCTTGAATTCCATTTTAATGTAAATTTTCCCTCTCTTGTAAATTAAAAACGAATCCCCCATGTATTGATACAGGCACTTTGAAAAACTGGCATTATCAACTAAAGCTGAATTTATCAATACCCTATAAACCAGCAATTTTATTCCTAGTTATACACTCAACAGAAATGTAACCAAAATGCTTGTAGCAGCAGTATATATAATAACCCCAAATCTATAAACCACCCTAATGTCCATCAACATTGTGGTCTAGTCCCAGAATGGAATATGAATGAACTGTGCAAACTAATATTGAACAAAAGAAGGCAGTTAAATACATATTGTATGCTTCCATTTACATAAAGTACAAAAAGGGTAAATGCTTGATTCTGTTAGAAGTAAAGATGGTGATGAGCCTTGAAGGGAAGGATCACTAACTGGAAGTGAGCAGCAGGGAGTGTGGGTGGGGAGACGGATGCTGGTGATGTTCTGTTTCTTGATCTGGGATCTGGTTATATGAACATGAAAGTTTATGGAGGTGCATGCCGAGGACATGTACACTGTTCTGCCTGTATGCTATGCTACAAGAGAAAGCTATGAGAGAAAATGAGCCCCTGGAAAAAACAGATGAGTTGCCAGGAGGTAAATATATCCAGAATTTCTAATACAGTTACTATATGACACTTTATCTAAAACTAGAGAGCAGTGAAGGAGGCATTTGGGAAAGAAAATAATAAGAGAATGGGATTTAGAATGGATCTTATCTTACACCCCATACCTAAAAATTAAAAAGCACTTTTCAGATCGAGAGCATGCCCAGAGAGGACAGAACTCCATGTAACATTCATTTTTAGGGAAAAAAATTAATCCTGGAAAGATACTTGTATGTTACATCACACAAATATTTTTACATCAGAATATCTCATGTAATACTATTTATTATAATAATATCTAATAGAACATCCAAATGTTACATCATAATAATCTATCTTATTCAAGTAGCATCTGGTTTGGGACTAAAACTTCAGTCTTGGGGAAAGCAGTTTTATAAGTAACATCATTTAGTAAATGTTGAAATTCTGGGGTACTTGGTATGCTTCTGAAGCAATATTTATGTTTAATGGTTATATGGACTTACTGGAAGATCCAGCTCCAATATAATCATTTCTATTCTGGTTTTAGCTATTTATTGCTCATTAAACTCAGTTTCTTCCTGGACTCATGTCTAGATTTCATTTACCAGCTTCCCTTGAAGTTAGTGAGGTCACAGATCAAGTTGGGCCAGATTCCTCTGTGTTCTTTTCCTCCTCTGGCTATCAGGTATGGAGATGCCCCCAAGGACAACTTTAAAAAACCACAGTTTCCTAGGGTTGCCAAACCAAGTACACCAAGCCAGGTGTATTAAAACAACACAAATGTAGTGTTTCACTCTTCTAGGGGTTACATGTCCAAAATCAAGGTCCCTGCTCCATCTGAAACCTGTAGAGGAGAATCCCTCCATGCCTTTTCCTAGTTTCTGGTGGTTTACTCTCAATCCTTAGATTCTTTGGCTTGCAGCTGAAGCATTTCAGTCTCTGCCTCTGTTCTCACATGGAGTTCTCCCCAGTGTCTGATTCTGTGTCCCAAAATCCTTCTTCTTAAAGGACATTACTCATATTGTATTAGGGGTCACCCCCATTCAGTTAGGCCTCATCTTAACTAATCACATCTTCAAAGACCCTATTTCCAAATAAGACCACATTAACAGGGGCAAGGATTAGGACTTGAACATACCATTTGGGGGTTCACAATTCAATTGATAAGACCATGTATTAAAAACAGCAAAGCCTCCACCAGCCTGAACCTCTGAATGATTAAGTAGAGGACAGAGACACCTGACCTTCTTTTGTGTATGAGCCATTATATATTGTTTTTGCAAGCACTAAACTACCCTAAAGCATATATATTGATAATACATACTGATGTCCCACAATACAATTGGTAAATTGCTGTTTTTAGGGGTAGAAAAGAAAAGAAGAATTTTGTATGAAATGAATAACTACCTAGTAGAATAACAATGAGATGCTTTGCAAAGGTTTTTCTGGATTCCAGCCTGTTCACTGCCTGCCATGAGTAAAACTGGCTTCTCTCTGTAATGGCTGGTAACTACATACCCTTTCTGACATGGTGGGGAATAATGGCCAGATTCTCAATGAAGGAAAAAAGGAATAGCTACCTTGTGGGCATAAATAAAAGCAGAGTCAATGACAAGAAATTTACTTCTTCAGATGAGAGATGGAAAACATCCACTTTTACATTCTATTCACAGTAACTTAAAATGTCACTCTCAACCTCTTTGACCTTGGAAGTCACACCTTGAAACCAATTCATTATGCCCCACGTGGCCAAGCAAAGGATAGACCTCTTCATAATACAGTCATTTGCACCCAATTTCAGCTAAAGCCCCCCATAGAAGCTTGACTTTGAGCCCTCAGATGGCTAGTCCAGGAATCAATCATTCACCTGCATAATCCTGGCCCATAAGAAGGCCTCCACAGAATATGGGATGAGCTTCTAAGACAGCCAACAGTGACAGTGACCTTGCTCTAGTACAGCACTTCCCAATCAAAATGATATAGCTGATTCAGTAATGCGATTCGTTCTCAGTCAGAAAGCTCTAGGAATGAGCAAGCTGGAGTGAGGAGGAGAGAAGCCAAAACCTCTGTCACTAAGAGAAACAGAGGACAACGTAGGCAAGAAGCTCTAAAATGGCAATGGTTGGTAGACACTGAAATAAGGAAAATCCTATTTCAGTGAGTTCACACTATGTCCTGCACAGTATATTTCTGCTTCCAAACCAAGGGAATTTTAAAAAGTAGGATACAGAGAAGCAGATGTGGCTCAGGTGACTGTGCTCCAGCCTACCATATGGGAGGTCTGTGGTTCGGTTCCCGGTATCTCCTAAAGACAGCGAGCTGGTGTGAAGGGCAGGCATGGCAAGCCGACACAACAAGATGATGCAACAAGAGACACAAAAGGAAAAGTATAATAAGAGATACAACAAAGCAGGGAGCAGAGGTTGCCAGTGCCTCCTAAAGAAGACGAAGAAGACAACAAGCTGACATGACAGGCAGGCACAGCAAGCTGACACAATAGGATGACACAACAAGAGACTCAAGAAGAAAAACATAATCAAAGACATGACAAAGCAAGGAACAGAGGTTGCTCAAGTCATTAGGCACCTCCCCCCACATCAGAATTCCCAGGTTCAGTTCCTGGTACCTCCTAAAGGAACAAAGAAGATGAACAGAAACAGCAAGTGTAAACAACGAGGGAGTGGAGAGAAATAAATAAAATAAATCTTTAAAAAAAAAGTTAGAAGACAGGTACATCTTTTTAATAATATTAGATATTGTTCAAGATAGACACATTAATTTCAAGCTTTAAAATGCAGCTACTTTGATTAAAAACTTCTATTTTCATACTCTACTTACATATACATGGAATACCAGAGAGTTGAAACATTTATCATTTAAATTAGCTCCAACCTTGGGATTCATTTATCAAGAGAGCTACCAAATGGTGATTGGGGACCATCATCAGTCAGAGAGTTGTCTCACTCTCCCCTTTCATTTTGGATCAGCTATAAATAGCACCAAATCTGTTCATCTGGTATTTTCTGCTGTTTTCAGAGTCAGATATCCACACTGCCTGGTAAAGTGGGATCACTTTGAATTAAATATCAGAGAGGCTGCAGTTCAACTATTTTAGTCATGCATCCCAAGGCTTTGTGTGAATAATGCAAGACCACATGTCTATAAAACAAAGGCAGTCTTGGTGGTACAGAAAATAAATAACTTGCAATTAATCTGAATTTAGCTGCTTGGTAGTAGAGTTCTGACATACTTGTGTGCAGGTAAGATAATCAGATCTCTTGTTTGAATACTCTCATTTTTCTCCTCACCATTCTTAGGTACTTTATAAGAAAGTCTACTTTTCATAATAAGTTAAGACATTTGGTTATATGACTTTGATAACCTCATCAAATTAGGCTCTGTTCATTAAAGAAAAAAACTATAGCAGACACTGCTGATTGTCCATCAAATATGCATTACACCCTTCTTCCTCATTTATACAACCTATTGTTCATGCAGATAATAGCCCAGTTAATAATACAAGCTTCCCTTGCAGCTAAGGACAACTATATGACATTCTTTTTGACAGATTTCTAGGAAAGCCTTGATTCCCTGATAAAGATGCCACCCCTCTGTTGTTCCATTCCATTTCCATTTTTCACCCTGCCTGGAAGGACATGATACTGGAGAAGCAACAGTGATCCAACATGTGGACATGTGGCAATAAGCCCAGGACAGGCCAATATGCTAACATGTCAGAAAACAAAGAATAAGAGGAAATTATGTCTTTGAAGATTAATCATGGGATCACTCTACCAGCTCTAGACTGCTACTTCCAGACATCCTTCTGCATAAGAGAAATAAATCCCTAAATGTTTAAACTACAGTTTGTTTTCTGTTACTTATAGATGAATGCACTCTTAACTGATGTGGCAGTTTGATATTATTTATGAATTCCCAAAAGAAATACTGATTATGTATGTTCCTCTGTGCATGATACCCTTTCATTGCATTAAATTCAGAGGTTTCACTTTTATTTGATTAAATTAGATTAGGGCTTTAATTTGGCCATGTCAGTAGGATGTTGAGTACCCACCACCTTGGTGGGCAGACACTTACATAGAAAAACGACATGGCAGAGGAAAAAGCTGAGTTTTGATGGTGGAGCCCTGGGAAGAGAGCCCAGCCATTCACCTGATAGTTTGCAACTGAAGAGACCAAAGCTCTGAATGGCTGGAAAGAGAGGAGCCCAGGAATAACTATTCCTAGGAGCCTTAAGCCAGCGTATAGCTAAGATCGAAAAAGCTGGGACCTTGGAGCCTTAAGAGGAAGAGGAAGGGCTGAACCTTCGCAGAGACAGCAGCCATCTTGCTCCAACACATGGTTACAGACTTTAGTGAGGGAAGTAACTTATTCTTTAGGGCCGTGCAACCGTAAGCTTCTATCCCAAATAAATAACCTTTATAAAAGCCAGCATATATCTATTACTTTGCATCAGCACCCCTTTGGCTGACTAATACAAATGATAAAAAAGACTCTTTGATGATTGTGCATCAAAGACTTTGTAACATACCCACCATACGTTAAAACATAAGCATTCCAAACAAGTTAGCACCAAACTATAACAATACAAGTAGCTACCTTCTTCCAAATATTCATCACATCAGGGCACATTAATTCAGCTTTTATTAGAGTAATGTTTCTTTTAGTTATTTATTTTCTTAAAAAGCATGCATTTAGAAATAGAGAAAAAGTAGAAATAGTTGTAAGTCATCAGATTCAGTTCCTGCTTATTTTTCCAAACTATTAATTCATTTGGTGTAAAATGCTTTATAATTGAATGTGGTTCCTATTGTATTTCATGCATGCTATTTATCATGTGATTGTGCACAAAAGGTTTTATCCTGCATGAATGTATCAAGTAAATCCCAATGCTTGTCACAGCAGTTGCTGACAGACTAATAAAACAGCTGACAATTTCCAAAATCTGACAAGATAGATCACTTGTGCAAATGTCATTGCAGGAACTGGTGCATAAACCAACACATTCATATTTGGCACCTGTCTTGATAATCTCAAAACTAATGATGTATATTGAGTTATATCCATTCATTCCCTATGATTTTCCGATAACTCACAATAGAGAATGAATTTCAATAAAATTCACTATCCACTACTTATCTTTGGTTTTATCTAGAGGTTAAAAATAAAATTAAAGCTATTTAGCTTCTATTAAATAACCCATCTTTCTCTGAAAACGTGTACCTTAATCTAGGCTAATATCCTTAGTGAAGGCCATATTGTATGATTTTATGATTGTCACATTTCACTGTGTATTTCAAATGTCAGGAGATTAACAGACAGAAAAAAAAAATAGGAAACAAATAGACAGCATTTCCTCCCCTCTCCCCCCCCACCTCCCCCCCCCACCAAAAGGGCTTTGTTTTCATCAGGAAGTTTTCTGAATGCATTGAACAATTTAATTCACAAATTAACAAAACTCTACTATGAGGATCCGATTGAAGGAGGAATGGAAAACTTCTGACCTTTTGGATTTTTGTCCCCTTATTAGTTTTTTCCATACTCCCCCATAAATGCTAGAAATGATCAGTATCAGCTTTCAAATTCAGGCAAAGCAGCTCAAAGCAAACACTTGCCTTGTGACCAAGCTGGTAAAGAGAATTTTGGTGATAATTAAATAATAAAATTGGTTTAAAGAGGCTTCACTTCTAATCCTTGTCTGATGAACATAAACCAAGAACTTATGTCAACTAAGGGCTTCATCAGGCAGAATCATTCATTATGCAAATATGACCTTTAAAGTCATATCACAGCTATAATGCAAATAATACACCCATGAATAATTGAGAATTGACAGCATTTAATATTTATTAAGTGCTTGTTAGAGATCCAACTTAAGTAAATCAATTTCACAGACCCAGTGATTGTGTCCACTTAATGATTTATTCAGCTTCTAAATATGATAAGTAATGGGATTAAGAGAGTGAGTTAGAAATTGCAGAATGGAGATTTCAAGATGGATGGGACACTGTTCTTGTTTTCAACATTTTCATGTGGTAAGTTCCTTAGGGAGGAAATAATAGTTGTTTACAAGGTGGAAAGGTCAGCCCACATTAGGTGATCAGTAAAGAGTTTGAAGTAATATTTGGGTAAGTCTTTAGGGATAGATTTTGGTAGAGGGTGATACTGAAAGGAAGGCATTGCAAGCACATGGAAGGGCAGAATCAAAGGGCTAAAAAAGTTCATAAAAGTGGCCCTTTTCCAGTCTCGAAGCCAAACTCAGCATGTAAATGTGTTGCCTTCCCTTCAGCGTAGGACATGACTCCTGGGGATGAGCCTCCCAGGCACCAAGGGATTACTACCAAGTACCAGCTGATGATGTAACTAGAAAATGACCTTGAATAAAAGGGTCAACTTGGACCAGCAGAATATCTCAGTCTACATATAATACCAGGAGTTAAAAATGCTTTTTGACCTGGATCAAGGGGGAAATGGAAAGGACAAATGAGTTTATATGGCTATGAGTCTCCAAAAAGAGCCGGGAAGTTATCAGAGGGTTTGCCCTTATGCATACCTCAGCAGAGTCCCAGAGACAAAGTAGATACAACCCCAGGTATTGGTTCTTCTGAGGGCTACCGAGACCCACGGGTTCTATGGACATGGCAGATGGAGTCAGTGCCATCTCAGTTAGGCCTTCTTTGTAGTTTGTGTTTCTGTGTGATGGAGCTGGACTCAGATGTGATCTTTTTTCACAAGCCTCTCCTGTTACTTTGATCAGAACTGTAGTTGGTGCTGGGGTTTAATATATACCCAGGGGACCTGAATCTCTGGACTGACCATATGATAGCCAGGCCCTGAGCCTCAACAGACTTCAGCTCCTACACTCTGGTTTAGTGGACTTACCCCACTCAGCTAACATGGAGCTGAAGAAGGTCAACCACCACACCATGGAACGAAGAGTGCCTACAACTGCAAGCAGGAGGATTGCATCCAGCATCCATGTGGAATCTAAGCCCCCTCTTGATATAGATGTGGAGTAGACACAACCATTCCAAGGTCCACAGGATGGAGGAATAGAATATGGATTAGAGTGGACTTACTGATATTCTATTCATGAACTATTGTGATTAGTAATCAAAGAAAATGTGGCATTGGTGTGGAGAAAGTGGCCATGGCAGCTGCTGGGGGTGGAGAATGGGAGGAAGAGATGATATGTGGAGGCATTTTCAGGATTTAGAGTTGTCCTGGGTGATGCTGCAGGGACAGTTACCTGACATTGTATGTCCTCCCATGGCCCACTGGGTGGAACGTGGGAGAGTGTGGGCTATGATGTGGACCATTGACCATGATGTGCAGCGGTGCTCAGGGATGTATTCACCAAATGCAATGAATGTCTCATGATGATGGAGGAGATTGTTGCTTTGGGGGGAGGAGTGGGGTGAGGGGGGTGGGGGTTTATGGGGGCCTCATATTTTTTTAATGTAATATTAAAAAAATAAAGACAAAAAAATAAATAAAAAATAAATAAATAAAACCAAAAAAAAAAAAAAAGTGGCCCTTTTGGAAAAGAATAAATGAAAACAGTAAGAGAAGACCCTTGGCAGGGTAGGATGGAACTAGGACTTTGAATGGCTAATTGGAGAGTTTAGGTTCTTTGAGAAAGCAGCAGTGAGTGAGTCTTATCAGGTGACTGAGAAGAACCTATTATTGAGATGTAATAAAATCAGTTTCAATGCACCTCCATCCCAATATATATTTACACATTCATATATCCATTATAAAAATTTTTTTTTTCTGTGAAAAGAGAAGAAAGCCTTGGAAATTTTAGGATTAGATTTCTTTCTGTATCTTCCACTTATGATTACTTGGGTTAGGATGTTGTCTCAGCTGAAATCTTACTTTAATTCAGGTAATCTGCTAAGTATATGATCAAAAAGATTATTTTACCAAAAGTGAAAAATTGAAGTGTCAATTCCTGGTCTGTAACCTTCAATTTTGTCTTTGTGAATGGAAATAGCACCCATATCACCATCTTTTCTTTTCTTTTCACAGCCTTTAATTTTTTATCATTTCAGTTTTGTGGGTGATTATTAAGCACATAAATTAGAATGTCCCAACTTTATTAATTTTTAAATGCTGAAATAATTATTTTTATTAAGCCTTTTCTTTGGCCACTTCTTCTTAATTATGGAAAGAGTGAACCTGAGTTTTGAGGTAAAGGGCTAAGGACTAAATCTGCATTAATACAAAAAGATCATTTTTATATATTTTCATAACAAGAGTCTAGGAAATTGTAAACTTTGACCTAGTGAAACAGATCATCTCAACCTCTGCTACATTTCATGGCTGGATGGAAAAAATTCTTCCAGAAGCATAACTATAATTATCAAATCATATTTTTTTTCTTGCGTACTGGTTATATTTAAGACATTATTTTTTTTTTCTTAAGCTCAAGCCATGTTTCATAGTTGAAGTAATGAACAAGTAACGTAAGATTTAGTATATTCTATTCAGAGCAACAGATTCCACAGAATAGATTCTATACCATACCTGACGTTAGGCCCTTCAAATACACACAGAAAATTACACATAAGTTGTAAATTATACAACTGTTCTACCTCCTAATATCAATTTTTTATAATAATTTACAATGCAATTAAGTTCCCACTAGTAAGAGGTAGGCATTTTAAGTCCTAACATTACAGAGACAGGCTCAAAAAGGAGAGGACAGTGGTTTGACTACATCTGCTGTGATCTCCTTGTAGCTCTGGAACACATTCAAAGTGATCGAATGTCTCATAAACAAAGTCAAGTCCATTTACCTGATCAGACATTTTCTAGGTAGATATGAGAGAACTGTCCAGAAGAACTTAAAAATATTGAGATAACCCCACATAGTAATCCATTGCCTTTCCATAGAGTATGCCATGGACACCTGGACTCCCCTCCTTCCTTCCCTCCCTCCCTCCTTCTTCGTTCTCCCTCTCCCTCCTCTCTTCCTCTCTCTGGAAAGTTGCAGCTAAAAACACAGATTTTAAAAAAAGAGTTTGGAAAGATGTGAGAAGATGATGAAGGAAACTCTGTGCAATTGACCCAAAGATTAACCTGAGCAAGTTTAATCATGTACACAAGCTTTTGAATTCTACACTGTAATGCCTACAGTGAATCTCAGGCTGGTTTTACAGACTTCCTGGGAGAGCATGCCCCTTGATTGCCCCACAAGTCAGGTTTATGGATGAGTTCCTTAATAGGAATTTCATAACTTCATAAGCACTCTGCTCATAAAATCCCTTAAATGCCATATATCCCATATTGAGGTTTCTAAGCTCCTTTAGTCCATAAAGCCTCAGGTTTATCCACTGCCCACAGGATATTTGTTTTAAAGTGATACCTTTCAATAGGCCCTGCCTCCTGCAAAATTGTGTGGGAAAGTTATTCACTTGAATGCCAATGGAGAAATTGAGTGTATAATCTCATCTGCACACACATGGAATGATGCTACAATTATGAAACACAAATCTTAAGACTGAACTATTGCACATAAATAGACTAGGAGATTAGATTTCAATGCAAAGGAATGATAACTAACCTCAAGGAAGGTAATTGGAAGAAAACACTTTCTTTTCTGTTAACTGTATTCAGGCAATCTGTTCCCCAGAGTTGGCGTACTAAATCATTCAGCTAGCTGACTGCCTTGAAACACCATCAGCCAAATTCTAAGATGTAGCACTTGATGGGGATCCTTGCATCTTTATTTTTCTAAGTCAATGGCAACAGGTTCTTTCAAAATATTAAACCCAGAAATTCACCAGATTTTATAAAATAAGAAAATGAAGATGGTATATTTTAAAAATGATATGGGGATAATGTATGGAATTTACCAAAGTAAATTTCAGATGGGATACAACTAAATCTTCTTTAAATTAAATTACATAAAGCAAGCATATTTTAAGGTAGAATATCTGTCATAGAAACAGAATTTTTTACAGTAAAATTTGAAAACCTGAAATTAAAGAACAGACCTGGAAACAGTCATTTCAAATAAAATTAAGTATAAAAACTACATGACAAAAAGAAATAGTCCACATTTGAAAGAAAAAGCAAATAAGCAAACATTAAAACCCTTTAGGTAGAGATTAAAAGGATCTAAGGAGGGAGTTCAAGCAAATGTTTCAATTTGTGAGTTCAAATCACAAAGGGTAAATTAAAAAATGGAAAAATATTCACCCTTACCAAAGATAATCTTGCAGTAGCATTTAATACAATCTATATAAGCAAATACTTCAAGAAAATCTCAATATTCAATATGGTGAAAACAGTACCATATTATTGGTAGTGCTTGTAAATTGATATAAATTCCTTAGAAAGCAATGTGATAAAAGGTAGCAAAAATCTTGAAGATCTATACAGGATAAAATATATATGCAAAAAAGATATTCACAGTAGCATTATCTATACTAGAAAATATTTGGAAACATTCCAAATGTTTAACATTTGAGGAATGATTATTTCAAGAAGGGAGTATAGTTTTATTTGTATTTTCTTCTTTGTACATTTTTTTTCACTCCAAACTTTTAAAATACCAAGTATTACTTTGTAATAAGAAAAGGACTTGTTAAACTTCTAAAACAGAATATATACATAAGGTAATATAATATATAAAAGGAATATGTTTGGCTGTAAATTTTTTTCACAGTAATTAGAATTTATTAAAATAATTTAACACTGATATACTCTTTGAAAATCTTTTTTTACCAACTCTACATTCATGCAATAATACTTAATTATTTGTAGTACTATGAATCCAAAACAATAACTTTGAATATATAACATTTTAAAGCAGCCTTCTTAGAGGAGAGAGCATTTGGAACAATCTGCTTTAAAAGTGTTAAAATGTTACTTTTAGGGAAGTGGATTTTGGCCCAATGGCTAGGGCATGCACCTACCAAATGGGAGGTCCAACATTCAAACCCAGGGCCTCCTGACCCTTGTGACGAGCTGGCCCACACTCAGGGCTGATGCACGCAAGGAGTGCCCTGCCACGCAGGGGTCGCCCCTGCATAGGGGAGCCCCACGCACAAGGAGTGTGCCCCAAAAGGAGAGCTGCCCAGCGCGAAGAAAGTGCAGACTGCCCAGGAATGGCACCGCCCACATGGAGAGCTGATGCAGCAAGATGACGCAACAAAAAAAGACACAGATTCCGGGTGCCACTGACAAGAATACAAGAGGACACAGAAGAACACACAGCAAATGGACAGAGAGAGCAGACAACTGGGTGGCGGGGGGGCGGGGAAGGGGAAAGAAGTAAATAAAAAAATAAATCTTCAAAAAAAAATCTAAAAAGTAGATTGCATTCCCTACGAATAGAGAGGGAAAGTGGGTCTACTATTATTTGCCTATTTTAATTAAATACATTACAAAACATATTGCTAAAATAGATATTAAAATATAATCACGGAAAATAAACAGTTTAATTATTAGTTTTCTGAGGTGGAAAAATGGAAATAAATGAAATTTCTTTGAAATAATAGTTTCACTAAGCCTCATCATTTGGAAGGAACTCATCAAATATTATTATTAGTATTATTATTATACAGACTTAAAGGGAGTTGGGATTTTCAAACACTTGAATTGCATCTACCATATGATGATCAAAAAGTTAAAATCCTTATAGCCTATGATTAATAGTAAACAGAGGGTAAATATCATTAGAAATAAGAAAGAATACATTTACCCATATCAGTAATCCCCAATCCAATAATCCCTAGCAGTACAATCTGATCATCAGTTAATCCTCTTGGGTAAGAAAAAATTGGAAATATTCTATAATATTGTTAATACTGACAATCTCAAGGAAGAAAACTGATAAACACAAGGAAGAAAAATCATTAAGATTTACTTTAATGATACATGCCAAAACTCTGTAATAATAAAAGTATTCTGTAAGTAAATAAATAAAACAGAGCTAATAAGTTGCTATTTTTATTAGTTTTTCATTTTAATATGGAAGAAATATATTTCCTCTTGTTCAGATTTATTTTTTCCTAATCAATAAGGCCCTTAAAACTGGCCTTGAAATCTAAATGCAAAAGAAAGAATAACCTCTTGTCAGCATCTGCCCTCACAAAAAGCAGACACATTTTTAATAAATTTTGTAACATTGCACCATGCTCTGATTTATAAAAAAACAAAATAAATTGCTGTAACTTTCGAAATCACCTTTTAGCTTTTTTTCTCCATTTATACTTTATGGATTGTCTTTATCTTATAGTGACTGCATTTGCCGTTTTAGGCCAACTGAGTAAAGATGGAAGTAATTTTAGTTGTGTGGGTTTTCTAAATCACTGTGTGTTGACTAAACTAAAAAATAAATTAATTAAATCTGAATCTATCAGATATCAAGACTAGAGCAATTGAAATTCTAGCAACTGGGGGGAGAGCAGATGTTACTCAAACAGTTGGGTGCCTGCCTACCACATGGGAGGTTCCAGGTTCAGTTCCTGGTGCCTCCAAAAGAAGACAAGAAAAACAGTGAGCTTGTGTGGTTGGCTCGTGCAGTAAGGAGACACAATGAGGAGACACAACAAACAGGAAGCAGATGTGGATCAAGCAATTGGGTGCCTCCCTCCCACAAGGGAGGTCCTAGGTTGGGTTCCTGGTACCTCATAAATGAAAACAAGCACACGACAAAATGAAACCATGAGGAGAGAGGGAGAAATAAATAAAATAAATCTTTTTTAAAAAATTATTTTAATAGCAACTGAGAGTTGGTGTGGCTCAGTGGCTAAGCACCAGCTTCCCACCTATAAGGTCCCAGGTTTGATCCCCGCTCCCAGTGAAAACTATAGCAACTAAATTAGTGAGGCATTGTTACACGTACAGAATAATATACCAATGGATCTTAAACAGATAATAGAGAGAAAAATGCTGAATATTAGAGATAGTGGGGAAAAGATGAACTATTCAGTAAATGTTACTTGGATTACAGGTAATCCACCTGGGGGTAAAAATTAGAACTTTTTCTCAGACCAGGCACAAAAATCAATTATAGTTAAAAAAGTTAAACATGAAAAGAAAACTTTACATATTTTTGAGAGAACATAGAAGAACATCTTTATGAACATGAAATAGAGGAAGGTTTCTGTAAAAACACACACAAAAAACAAAAACCGTAAAAAAAAATTGATAGATATGATCATGTTGAAATTATAAACTTCTGCATTCTATGGACACCAAGATTATAGAGAAAAACAAGCCAAATATGTGGAGAAGACATTTGCAATGGCACTACAAGGAAACACAAAGTGCTACCTATTATATGAACAGTAATTTTGCGGAAGAGGAAACCAAATAGAAAATGAATTAAAGAAAAAATATTCAATTTCACTCATATTCAAAGTAATGAAAATTAAAATAAGATGCCATTTAACACATAAAATTGGCAAAATATAAGAAGTCTCATGATATCAAATGTTAGCTTGTCTATGGAAGAACAGTACTGGTGTAATCAGAATATATTTGGAGAGCAACGTGCCAATATCAATTTCAAAAATGCACCTTCACTCCTATCCAGCAATTTCATAACTTCGTATTTACCCTAAAGAAACTGATCCACATGAGCTAAAGAAGACAGGTATAAGAATATTCAATGATGTATTTTTGTAAGAACAAACAAAAAAAGAGCAAAAACAACCTAAATGCCCATCAAAAGAAAATGGATAAATACATTGTGGTGTATTCAAAAATACAATATTCTAAGCAATAAAAATGAATAAAAGTGGGCTACATTTGACAGTGTTAAGTGAAGAAAACTGAGCACATAATATGCATAGTTCTATACCATGTACATAAAGTTATAAAATTTGCAAAAATAATATGAACTGTTCCTTTCAAATACTTATCTATGTAGCAAAAACCTGTTTGGGAAAAGCAAATGCCTAATAGTAATTACCTCTGGGCAGGAAGAGAAGGTAATGTAATTGGAAGAAGTCCAATGGGGTTCCTATTATATTTTTCATGTTTTATTACTTGAGCTAGTTAATATATGAAAGGCTATTTTCTGTAATATCTATGCTTTCTATATGCCTAAAAATAATTTTTAAATAAAAATATATACTTTTATACATGATATTTAAAATTTATCTCTAATACGCTATAATCTGTAAAATATACATATAATCTGATCATTTATTTTACTTTAGTACCCCGTGCACAATTCTTACTCATTTACCTTTTATCCTTTTCAATCTTTATCAAAATGCTAAAACTTTACATGAATTTTAAATTAAATATCCTCTTTCAATTATTTTCAGAATGATTAAAAACAAAGACTGTTTCAAATACTAAAAGAAACTAAAGGTGAAATTGAATCTAACTTGGGATTGGTTTTATAGATTGGATTATGTACCCCAGCATAAAGACAGTTTCTCAATCTTAATCCACATTCTATGGGTGTGAAACCATTTGTAAACAGGACCCTGTGAAGATGCACTGTCAATCAAGGTGTGAACAGGATTCTCTAAAATCCTATGTAGGTGTGGCCCAACTGAATCAGGATGGACCTTATGCAGAAGAAATTTGGACTCAGAGTCAGAGAAACACAGAGGAGGAGACCAAGGACTCTATTGTCTAACAGAAGACTACTTCATGAGATTCCTACTGACCCCAGGAGAAAGCATGATCTTGTCAACACCTTGATATGGGACTGTTGCCTTCTAAAACCTTGAGCCAATAAATTCCTGTTGCTTTCACCAACCCATTGTATGGTATTTGTCATAACAGCCTGGCGAACTAAGAAAATTAGGTAAGTTTTTCTATGAATAAAAGCACTAAATAAAAATTTCAACAACAACAAAAAGGTTTTACTATAGTTTTAAAAAACCCTCATCACATCAAAAATCAACAAAAAAATTAAATGGCAAATAGAAACAGAAAACTTTTTTGTAAATAGGAGAGACAAATGAAGGGTTAATTTGTTCTGGTAGACAAATGTGACATTAACATGAAATTCACAAAAGAACAGAAAATTCCTTTACACATATGGAAAAAAAAAGTGCAGCCTCAATGTTAATTAATTGAAACACATTAGACATTATTTTTCAACCTTGTGAATTTGGCAAATATTTATTAACTGCATAAAACTCAATACTCAGGATGATGCAAGTAGATGGCAGTCTAATGCACACTGTTAAGTTTTTGAAATGGTCCTTTTTTCAAATGTTCTTTACCTCTATGCACCACATTTCTGAAAATCCACCCTACAGCAACAGTCCAGGATTGACTTTCAAGGATGTTTGTTGTAGGATCCTTTACAATAGTGAAAGACTGGGAAGAGCTAAATATCCAATATTAAGAGAATGGCTGAATAAAGTTCAGGAATATACAATCACATCATAGAATTTTATTGAACAATATATGATAATATGGAAGAATGAAAAACATGTTTTTAAATTCAATATGAATCTTGCTTTACTATTGTTATATCTTAATTTACTCAAACACAGAAAGTCCCAGTGGAGGCCACAGCTTTGAATCCTAATCATTCTGACATTACAGAACTCCATTATAAAGATTTCTTCTTTATATATTCTTGGGAATAAGAATTATGGTGAAACAAGAGAAAATGAATTATTTATACAAGTAGGAAATATTACTATTGGTGTTCTGAAGCTGAATAATGAATTAATCCATAAATTATTTAGTACTTAAACAACAGTTTCTAAGATTCTTAATGTCTGTTAGCCCATTTTTTGCATGTAATTAAGCACAGAAAGTTATCATCATTCTGGACCTTCCAAATACATACTCTTTTATCATATTTTTAATAATGACCAAATAATTTACCTCCATATATTTACTGGAAGAATAATCTATTTTTTTCCTGCTGGTATTTTTATTCTACAATGGAAAATACTGAGAAAAGGGATGGGTTATTTTACAAGCATTGGCTTCATTAGACTTTGCAACAAAAGGCAATTCTTATAAACCTTGTAAATTCCTGACCCGTTCATAACTTGTGTAGGAACAGTAAATAGTGGAAAAGTGGTGTGTAATTTAGGCCTGAAGTTCCCCTTCCTTTTTTCATTCAATTCTTTGAATGAAATGTTTCACAAGCAGCTATGAAATTCTGAAGACAGTGATGCCCAGATGAAAATGGAGACAAATAAAATACATGTAGATACGTAGAGATTAAATTTGGGATTCACTTTTCTCTCAAGTTTGAGGGGAATAAGCAATCAGTAGTCAAGAACCAAACAGCTAATGCCACCTCAGTGCTTCATGGAATTATTCATTTAAAGATGGACAAGCACAGCATTTTACATTGGAAAGGATTTTTATATTTGAGAAAACCAAGTTTATAAGAACTCAAGAAATTTGCCTGATCACTCAGCTAGCTAGCGGCAGAAGAGTAACAGTAAGGGTCTCTAAGTTCACAGTGAAATGCTGTTATTCATGTCTCCATAGCTGTTTTTTGCATTCAAGGCACTAGTAAGTCAAAGGTGGGTATGCAAAGATGAAATTGGGCATGGTCTCTTTGTCCTCTAAATCCAGGACCAAAACACAAGAAAAATTGAACCAGATTGATGGAAAGAGTGGCTGTTGAACGAATGACGGCTGTTCCCATCTCCTTCCATCATCCACAAAAACCCTGGGTCAGACTAAAGAGAACACAGGACTACATCATAAAACGGGAAGCGGACTTGGCCCAATGGATAGAGCGTCTGCCTACCATATGGGAAGTTCGTGGTTCAAACCCTGGGCCTCCTTAACCCATGTGGAGCTGGCCCATGTGCAGTGCTGATATGCGCAGGGAGTTCCCTGCTATGCAGGAGTGCCCCCCCCCCCCCGCGTAGGGGAGCCGCACACACAAGGAGTGCAGCCCATAAGGAGAGCTGCCCAGCATGAAAGAAAGTGCAGCCTGCCCAAGGATGGCGCCACACATGCACAGAACTGACACAACAAGACGACACAACAAAAAGAAACACAGATTCCCGGTGCCGCTGATAAGGATAGAAGTGGTCACAGAGGAACACACAGCAAATGGACACAGAGAGCAGAAAACTGGGGGGGGGGGATCAAAATAAATAAATAAATAAATCTTAAAAAAAAAATCTGTGTCTGTGTTCTAGGTCTCATGTTGCCCTAAATGTGTGGTAATTCTCTGTATCACTCTGGACCTTGGTATTCTCATCTAGTCAAACCTCAAGATGATCTCTCAAAGGTCCTTTTTTCTCTAATTATGCTTTTAACAGTTTACATATCCTTTAAAAAAAATAAACATTTATATTTTGGATTAATTTTTAACATAGGAAAATCATAAAAATAAAATACAGACAATAAATAGAACTCCAATGCACCTCCATGCAGATACCTAAATGCCAACTACTAGCATTTTGCTGTATTTGGTATGCTATTTAATCTAATTATATCTATCATTGATATTTATCTATCTATATCTATCTGGTCTGTCATCTATCTTCTTAGCATTTGAGAGTAGTTTGCAGACATCATTCCCCTCTAATACTTAACACATATACTTAAAAAATATATATATATCTTTTAACCCTTTAGTCAAGCAATAAGCTTACCTACAGAACCTGGAGTTGCTAATTAAAAGCACAAAAATGGATTTGTCTAATAATAGGATTTCTTAATATTTCCACAATTGTACTGTTAACATTTTGGTGTTTCAGAGTAATGTAGTTCACTGGAAGCAAACAATTAGTTCTGGCTTTGAAGCTTTCCTGAGGTATCTTTAGTGGATATTAGTTCTAAATGTCATATAGCTTCTTTCATAGAACCTAATTTCCTCCCTTTCAAGACACAGGAAAGGAGAAACATTTAATTTAAAGATGGAAGCATTGCATAAAAGACACTAACTACATCCTCAAAAGAAACAACTGGGAAAGCAGATTAGCAGTTATTGGGGGAGAAGGTGAAGGCAGAGAGGCAAAGGACAGGATGTAAAAAATTTTTAAATGTTAGGGACCTTGTTGGATGGGCGGATAACAAACTGGAGTGCACACAGAAGAGGAAAGCCAGGATGGGGGACGGCATCTTTACACATCCAGGTTCTTTTCTTTCATGCTACCTGAAATTATATTCTTCAAGCAATTAATAAACCTCCACTGTAAATTAGTGAAATAAAGAGACTAGGAGAACAAAAGCCTGGCCAGGGAAGTTTTTTCCAACATTATGCTATCTAAATTTATTAATTAATTTCTAGTAGCCTCTGGTTTTTAATGCTTCAAATGATTTCATAATCATAATGGGTTTTTATACAACACAGGGATTAGGAGTCCAGCCCTGCTATTCTAGGAGTGCTTGTTATGTTGGGACGGGGAATTCACTTGAAAGAGTGTTATGTTGCAGGATCTTCTTTCACTTTGTCATCATTACTGTTCCTGATAACGATTATCATCATCACCTCTTCAGAATGCAGTATTTTATAAAGTATATATCCAACACATCAAATTGTTTAGTTGCTTAAAGAATCTTTTTTTAACTCTTTCATATAGGCTATACATCCCATTTAGTAGATGAGCAAGCTAATGCTCAGAAAGATTAAAATCTCTTTACAACCAATTTATAGTAAGGCTGGGTCTTGATCAAGATACCTCAACTCTAGAACTCCTGTTTCTTTATCTGTACCTCAAGATGCTAAGCATCATTTAATGTAGGGCATAAGGGTTTTACATCTCTGAAACAGGTGGGGCTCTTAGAGTTCCTAAATTTAGCCCTAGACACACACTCAGACAAGGTCCTGAAATAGACCTCTCTATTTCTTCTGTTAAACTCTGTCATCATTTCACATTTAAAAAGAGAATAATTCTATAATAGAGAAGTCATTCATTGAAACTGTTCTCCAACAAAAGATGGTCTTGGATTATCCAGGGCCTTACATCCAATGACAATGTCCTTTCAAGAGGCACACAGAGCAGATGGAAAGAGAAGGAGACATGTAGAGACAGGCAGAGCCTAGAGTGGTGGCCAGAGCTCAAGGAAGTTGACAATCACCAGAAGCTAGCAGAGGCAGGGAACAAATTCTCCCCTTGAGCCTCTGTAGGAAGGGAAGGCCTGCCCACACCTTGATTTTGGACTTCTGGCCTCCAGAACCGTGAGAGAATAAATTTCTGTTGTTTTAAACCACCAAGTTTGTGGTAATTTGTTACCACAGAGACAGGGAACTAATATAGAACAAATGTTTCAATTGTACACTGACCCTCTCTTGTACATCACTTCCTCTCATCCATTTTTGTCATATTCTTAACAGTCACCATGTCACATGGCACCTTAAATAGCATCAAAAAGTCACCACCTTGGGCGAGTGCTTAGGAGGAGTGATCTCTTCAGTAGCACTGTCAGGAACGTCAATGTGGTCATGTGAACCTGCCCCATTAATCCGTAATTCTACAGCTGGTGTTCCATGTACTGAGCTAGCAAAGGTTTCCCAGGCTTCAAAAACCCCTGTTAAAATGCAAAAGCCCCTGAAAGAATATGTCTTTGTGTGATGAAAATTGTAATATCTTTCAGGGTACCCGCTGAGCTACTGGATCTGAGAAGGGTTGAGGAAGGAAAGGACAGGGTCCAGAAAAGGCTCAAATAATGTGCCTCTGAGTACCCAACACTTTCCAAGAACTGTTGATCCAGTTCTCTATGACATCATACAGAAAGAAAAACAAAACACCAACTATATCTTGGGCTAAAAGCTACATGTATCAGAAAATGACTTTCAAAGCAAAAGTCATGATGTTTCACCAGACACCTTCATCGAAGAATGCGATTAAGGAAATGGAATAACCTACCTTTTCTCCATTCTTACACTGATTAAAGTTTTGAAATGTGTATTTAGTGATACTATGATTTCTAAAGGAAAATGTTCAGTGTATGACAATGGAGAGGAATTTGGGCTGAGAAGACTGGCAGATTTTCTCCCAGGAGGCCTTGAGGTTGTTAATACCTTGGAGAAATTATAATGACAAGGATTGGATTCTGGCACTGAATTTTGTAGACTCGAAAACTGGAATCTCTCTGCACATGGAGCAAACTCTTCTCTAAGGAGTAGTCTTATATTCTACAAGTTTACAGTACTGCTACATGTAATGCAAATGCCAATTTATTTCTTTTCATTAAGGACTAAAATCATCACTCAGATCATAAAGCCTCAATCAGCCTAATTCAGTACTTTCCTTTGCAGTACGGAGTCCTATATAACAATGAACTACACAATCAGATGATTGCTTTATGAGCATGGAACCAGGAAAACAGATAGATAGATAGGTAGGTAGGTAGGTAGGTAGATATAAATGGATTAAAAGGCAACATTTTCCTAGTTACAGGTAGTAACATAATTAACATAATTTGAATGTTTAAGATCAGTCTCTGACCAAGAGTTTCCCTCTCATGGACAGTGTTCGAACAGGCACAGTGAAACGCTTGTTTTGCGATTCTGTCTCTGGTCAAATTCTGACCAATGCTACCTTCTGACTGGCCAACAAACTCATCTCTTTAAAGTGTTGCTTCTTGGCTCAGAAGTATTAAATATTGATTTTGTAGGTTAATTCACAGGGGAAGAAGTTTATATTTCTTATTCCTGTAACTTTTTCCCTCTCTGTATTATATACAAAAGTACATAATCCCTTGGTGTTAATTGTGGCCATAGAATTAATTCTGGACAAAACACAGCAGAAGAAACATCAGAGAAGAACATTTTTAAATACTTCAAATTGTAGCCCATACCTTTTGATCACTTTACAAGGTCAATCTTCATTCTTGCTAGGCATGGCAATAACCCAGTGGCTGCAAGAAGCTGATGACCTTAACTTTCTAGGTGGCCCATGGGTATAAAGCCTGCCTTTGATGTAGTTAAACAAGCATAAATATAGAACTCATGACCAGGTCTATTAGGATGGTAAAATCTTCTGAAAGGAAGCTGTCTAGAGCTGCCTAGCTTGAGAGTTAAAACAAGAAAGATCAAAGTATGTATCATTGAAAATCATACTGGTTGTCATGAGAGAAGGGGTAAAATTGCAAACCCATTCAGTTGCATCCATTACTGTAACGACATGGAATAGACTAGCATGATGGAAATGAAGAGTGAGTAGTAAAGGGTCATCATAAGAATAATCACAGGTTATGTGCCACTGATACTGAATTTTTCTTTTGTTGAGAAAAGACAGTTTTGTATTTTTTTTCTGGATAGCTATGGTAACAGGTTTCATTTCTGAGTGCCTGGTTTCCTGTCTACAGACCCACGCATCTGAGTAATATGCCTATCCCAAACATTCATTAGGATATTGAGGGTGAGTCAAAAAAACAAGAGGACATATGCCAAAAGGTTACATGCTAAGAGTAAAATCTATTAAGCCATTGAATTGCCAAACTGAATTCTGGGGACGGAAAGGGCAATGCTATCACATCACAGTGTATCTCATCAATTCTCACATCTCATACCTTCTTTAATGAAGAGAGTGTTAGGAGTATGTGGGTAGAGAAAGAGGAGGCTAGAAATGCCTGCATATCTAGCATGCTGAGAAAAAGAAAGCCATACTTTAGAAGTTAGAGTTTAGAACAATTTCTAGGGGAAAATCTTTTCTTGGGTGATCCTAATTCTTTGCTCCCATGGAGCATTCAATTGACAGTATATTTCTTATAGAACTTCACATAAAATGCACTGCTTTTTAGGTTGGTGCTATGTCTCTTTTAAATGGGCCACCCTGTATATTCTGAACGAGCTTTTTCCAGTAAAGAACTGTGTTGATGTAAATCTACGTTGGCAAGAGCGTCATCAGAGTCAGCTGGGAGTGACAGGCGTGTTCCAGCCAATTCTGACCGTTGTGTTGAAATATGCTTCCCTGGCTACAAGAACAAATGCACAAAGGCATGCCCACGTCTTCACGGGCATGACGTGCTGATCAGCAAAGTCGTGGCTCTGTCAGAACATAAAACACATACCAGGAGCATTTCTTGAGAAGCCAACCAATCAATCACGGCAAAGCCACAGAATCCTTACAGGTTAAAAGGTGCCATGGCACGCCTTTTCCCTTAGGGCAGAAGAAAAATTGTGCACGTGTCGTGTTGCAGGATACTCCTAAGACACAGAAGATCGCATATCCTAATAACAGCCAGCCAGTGCAAAAATAAATATGCAAGCAGCAATACAAACCATTACTTCAAACTCCAAAGAGAAAGCTATGTTCTATCCATTTTAAATTAGTTTTCTTTTCAATTATTATTATGAAAACGTTCCTGTATAAATGTTAAGATGTGGCAGTCTTGCCATCTTTTAAATATTTTATGGATATAAACTACCTATTTAATTTTAAAAATCAATATTATCATAAAGACTGTTTCTATAAACTATTGTGGTAAGTCCAACAATATTTTTTTCAAAAATATATTTTGGGGGGGCAGGGGGTCTTCAATATCCAGTCTTAATGTCACAGTCAAGCACATGGGTTTGTTTCCAATGCAGGAAAAAATGGCAATTTGATGTTAGAAAATCTGCCCCAGAGCCATACATCTGGAAACCAGCAATTTCTCAGTCACCTTGGAGCATAAATACATGACAAAGAGGTCAGAAGAACATAGTTTTACCAGAAAGAAATGTTGGAATGAAGACTGTTGGGCAGACTTGGCCATTTTGGTTCACATTTACTCTCTCCTCCATTTCTATAAACGCACTGCAGATGAATTGCAGTGACTGAAATAAATGAAAACAAACAGACCCAAAAGGTTGGCCATTTCAAAAGAAGAGTCGTGCTGGCCTGACTACAAGGCATCAAAACTAGGTGCTCGTCTGACTACAAGGCATCAAAACTAAATCTTTGTCACTGACACATAATTGTTATTACAACAAGCCCAGGACTGCCGGGACATCACTCACCGCCAACCATGCATCCCCACCTGGCTCTTTATTTTTTTAATTTTTTATTGTAATTTTTTGAAGATACATAGATCACAAAAAATGTTACATTAAAAAATATAAGAGGTTCCCATATACTCCATACACCACACCACCCACTCATCCCACCTCAACAACCTCTTTCATCATTGTGGCACATTCATTGCATTTGGTGAATACATTTTGGAGCACTGCTGCACCACATGGACAATAGTTTACATTATAGTTTACACTCTGCCCCAGTCCATTCAGTGGGTTATGGCAGGATATATAATGTCCAGCATCTGTCCCTGCAATATCATTCAGGACAACTTCAAGTCCCGAAAATGCCCCACATCACATCTCTTCTTCCCTCTCCCTGCCCTCAGCAACTACCGTGGCCCTTTCTCCACATCAATGATACAATTTCTTCCATTACTAGTCACAGGAGTTCCATAGTAAGTCCACATGGCTCTTTAAATCTCCTTACCTGATGTAAGACCCCAGCCCTCACCCCAAACCCCCAAATTCTCCATTGTGACTTTCAGCCTCATAGTCTGCCAGCAGCAAAGTCTCCTGCATTTCAATCATTTCCTGAGCCTTCTTGCTCAAAGACCTGGAGATGCCTGGCTCTTTTCCCTTCCACACTTTTGTACCACTGCCCTTCAAGGAGCTGGAGGTGTCTTCCTTGCTCTTCTCTCCTGCTGCCAGACCACAGCTTCTCCCTCTTCCCTGAAAACACACAGCATTCTGGAAACTCATGCTATTACTCTGTCCACTACCCCTCCACATTCCAGTCTTCTACAAACTTCCAGGTCACTACTCCTCATCTCTTAAAGATTTTAGCACTGACATAATTAATAATGATTTCGGTTTCCTTTATGGTCCCTCAGTTTCTTGACCTCACTTCAGATCATCTGGTCCATAATTGTACCTCAGTCACCTCCTTCTCATTGTCATAAGCCATTACCAATAACTATTCCTTATATACTCAACTTAAGCATCTTGCCATGACTTCTCTCTTTCCCTCTAGTATTCTGACTCCAATAATTTTCCAAACCCATCAAATTATCCAATCCACTGACTTTACAAGTTTTTTTACTGACCCTCACCAACCTGGTAGCCTCCTTTCCTTAGCAGGTTTGGAATAAATAGGGCATCATAATCACTTCTTTGCATATCCTTCAACTCAGACTTACCTGGAATATCTCACTTCATTTAAACCTAATTTTTTTTTTTGCCAGCTCTCAGTTTGTGCCTATGCAGTAAATTGTGGTTGAAGAAAATCAAACAATTATGACAACTTTAAATTTATAGCTACTAGCCTCCTTGTGCTATCTGGCAGTTCTACCACATTTTTCAAGAAAAATCCCTTGGATAATTACTTTTTCCTCTTTCTTCAAACCTCCAACATCCCCTTCTCTCTTTTTATCCTTAGATTTATGTACTTGCTTATTATTCTACTGCAAAACAGAAACAATCATAAGAGAAATTTTATACACTCCTAGTACCAATTCTATCAAACTCCTGCCATTCTTATTCCCAGACTTTTCTCTCCCACTTGTTCCAGTGGCTGAACAATCAGTGCTCCATTAAGTGCAAGCCCTTTGTTTGTGCACTAATACTCTTATTCACCAGATCTCCTCAAGAATATCACTCGTGCATTTTTCCCCATCTCACATGATCAGATTTCCCTCTCTTCTTATCCTTTCTCAAAACAAACACAGTGTAATATCTAAAATTAATCACATACTCTCTTGACCTATACCATCCTATTTCTTTTTAAATCCTTTCCACACTCCACTTTAGAGCAAAATCCAAGAATTTTGTTATAGGTGTTACATTCTCTTGCGGTTTGGTGAAAGGTTAGGCATGGCCCTCACTTAGTGCCTCTCTTCTATGAATCAGAACACAAGAGCAACTGTGTAACCTGATATTTAGGAAGGATTATTTTACAAAGAGTATAAGGCTATTAGCTAGCTGAAAGATGGTGTGGATTTGTCCAATTGGACTAAATCTCACTTTCCAATTATTGAGAGTGCTCAATGTACATGCTGCTGCTTAGCAAGCTTAGTTTAGCATGGGGGTAATACCTCAAGCTGTTACTTCCCTTTATTTGGAATTAAAGTGTCAAGAAAGATAAAATTGGTCATGTTTCATTTACACATATATATCTCTAGTGAATACATGTGTATCTGTTTATGTATGTATGAAAGGTGGATGCTTTTCAAAACCCGATTCCAGCCCACCCTTATCACCCACCTTCCCTACACAAACTCTGTGCTGTGCTCAAACTCACCCAAGCCCCCTGTATACCTGATATTTATCCATGGTATTCCCTCAGTGAGAAATCACCTCTTGCCCTTCCTCCCCTACCATACCAACTACAGGTCTATCCCTGATTAAATCCTCTATGAATTATGTAAATGTCAACTTCCCTGTGGGCCTCCTTCTTCTCTTTGTAAAATAGTCATAAAAAACCTAAACCTCATAAGGTTGAGGTAAATATTAAATGAAATAATTGAAGAAAATGCTTAGTACCGTGTCTGGAACTTCTCTGTGACAACTCCATCTCATGCACAAAGTCTTAAATGATTCGTACCACCAGATATGATCTCTGCCCCCTGTAAACGCCTTCCACTCTTTCTGTTATGCTCAGTTGTGATTACTTTAGTAATCGTGTTCTATCTCCTATTGGATCATAATTCTAGAAAGCAAGATGCCAACAGCATCCAGTACAGTCACTTACAGAGGGCAGACCCAGTATGTGAGGTGTATTAAGCTTCTAGGTTTTCAAATGGTTCATGTCAACCTTAGTGTTCAACTGATACACTATTTTTTAGATTATATTTGATAGTACTCTATTCTTTCTAAAAGGGTTTTTAATTATTTTACTTGACCTTTTAAATAATTCTACATGAATGCATGTATTAGAGATGAACTTAATTATGGCCCATAGAGGTTAAATGATACTCCTGGGATGCCACAGTAAGTGAGTAGCAGAGTTGGACCAAGCAGTATGTTTCTGGATGTCTTTATCACAAGACTATGCTAGGGACACACTAGTGAAAGAGGTGAAACTGGTTACTCCCCTCACAAATCATGGCCATCACTGGGGACGATTCTGTCCCCCAAGGGACATTTGGCAACGTCTTGATATATTTGGATTGTCATATCTAGGGAGGAGGTGTGTGCTACTGGCATCTAGTGCATAGAGAGCAAGGATTTTCATACCATCCTACAATGGCCAGGAAAATCCACATAACAAAGCATCTTTTGGGTCCAAATGCTAATAATGATGAGGTTGAGAAGCCCTGCTCTAGATTCAGCTCCAGAGTAAATGACCAATGTATCCACAGAACACAATGCCAGATAAAGTTGTAAAGATAGGTTTGGACTTGATGACAGAGTGCCTTCAATGTCAAATTGAGGAGTAGGAATTTCCTACAGAACAAGGATTGGCAAACAATGGCCTGAGGACCAAATCCAGTCCCTACCGGTTTATACAAAATTATAGTGGAACACACTCACATCCATTTCTGTGTTTTTGGCTGCTTTTGCACTACAAAAGCAGAATCAAGTAGCTATCACAGAGACCATATAGTCCCAAAGCCTAAAATATTTACTATCTGGCATTTTACAGAAAAAGTTTGCCCACCTCTGCTATAGACAATCAGTGGTCAAAGCAGAACTTGAGGATGTTGAATGAGAAAGTACATATAGAACATCCTCAAGAGGGAGGACAAGTTAGGAAGTTATTGAAATAGCCTAAATATAAGGCTAAGTACTAAAATTAGGCATAGAGTTGGGAAAGAACACAAAAGCAAACTACATTAGATGAAATGGTCCACAGGTCCAGGTAGAGGGAAAGCAAAGTAGAAGTCAAAGTCTCATTCACTGGTAAACTTGTGGTACCATAAACAGAAATAGAAAACCAGAAAGGGAGAAATGGTGAGCTTGGTTTTATCCCTGTTAAATTTAAGGTCAGTGTGTTCCTCTCAAGTAGAAATGTCCAGAGGAAGCATATGGAAATTAAGCCAGGAGCCGAGGATCTAGGGTCAGATTCTGTTAAAGGGAGGTGACAGCTGGAGCTGGGTCAGAGGTCAGGTTCATGGCATAGGGAGAGTACTAAATTGAGATCAAAGCGCTGGTTATAGAAGTAGGGGCCCCTTCAAGTAAAGATGCTGGAGATGAAGTCAATGAAGGGGGAAGAGAGTGAACTCACAGAAACAAGGAGTTAAACCAGTGAATGAGACCATTTCAAGAAGAAAGAGTGCGCATCTGCATCAAATGCTAACAATCTGTTGCCACAGCTGAAAGTGAGCATACAAATAAGGATTTTAAATGCAAGGGTGATGGTGCTTTAATGTTTATGTATGCACTTGTTCATTTGCCAAGAAAACCCTGGAGATGAATGTGAGAGAATGCTTTTACTTAATAGACAGCTGTTATACTTCGACTTCCCTTGAAACTTTCATTTTTACTTTAACATATAGCCTTTTTTTTAAAGATTTATTTCATTTATTTCTCTCCCCCTCCCCCGGTTGTCTCCTGTGTCCATTCGCTGTGTTTTCTTCTGTGTCAGCTTGCATTCCTGTCATGTGGCAAGAATGTGTCCCTTTTTTTGTTGTTGTGTCATCTTGCTGTGTCAACTCTCCATGTGTGCGGCACCTCTCCTGGGCAGCCTGTGCTTTTTTGTGTGTGGGGGGTGGCTCTCCTTGCAGGGCACACTCCTTGCACATGGGGCTCCCCTACGCGGGAGGACACCCCTGCGTGGCACGGCACTCCTTGCACATGGCAGTACTGCGCATGGTCCAGGTCACACATCGATCAGGAGGCCTTGGATATCAAACCCTGAGCCACAACCACTTCCCTAACATAGCCTTTCTGAAGCCTCTATTAACAGTGTAAGAAGAGCAGGGGGAGATGAAGCAAGATGTTCCTCTAAGATAGACTTTCTTCAAGTATGGCTTCAGCCTTGCCTGCGGAGCTGGTTAGGAATGGGGCTCCTTGGGTCCCACCTCTGTCCTACTGTGAGTACAGGGCCAGCTTCATAGGTGTGACCTGTGTCATTACACAGGGCTCCACACTCGGAGGGCGCCACTGCCATCAGGAGATTCTTCATATTTTTTTGAATGAAGGCCCTGCATTTTCATTTCACACTAGGTCCTGCAAATTATGTAGCTGTTCCTGTGTGGGTATTCTAATCTGCAAATAAATAAATTTTCAATAAGATTACAGAGGTGCAGAGAAAGGTGATTCTTTGTTTAATGTCAGCTCTTGCTTATTTTCATGAAGATCCTACACTTTCCTAAAATATTCATGTTTGTGCCTTTGGTAGCAGAAATTGGAAGCTGTCATTAACAGGTATGGTATATTTTTCCATAGAATATCGTTATCCTTTTCATCAGTGTAGCTACCAGACAGGAAGTATAGAGAGATAAAACAGTACCAACACTTTCTGCCCAGGAAGTGGAATCACCGAATGCAAGCTCAGTGTCTTTACCTTTAATCAAGGGATTCAGGCTGCAAGAAGCCCTGAGAAAAACCAATGTTTCTCTTGCCAGAGCATAAGTTTCAGTGGTTCAGTTGCCTCTTGCTTGGTACACTATGTGGTTTAAGGTTGCAATAAGATATTGGGGCATAGATGATACGGTTTCTTGCACTGCATAATACGTAATTCCATAACAAGAAGGTTATTTCCTCTCCAAACCTCTTTATTACCTGAAGAAGAAAGACTTAGTTGGTCTTTTGCATCTCTATGTGATTCGCTAAATGCCGTTTTAAAAAAAGAGAATAGATGTCAGTTCTCAGAACTTTCAGCAGGTGATACCATCTAGCTTAACTTGAATCATTTTTGCTTTTTTATTGTACTTTTTTGCAGTCACCTTCTAGCTGTGAAAAATGACAATGGTTTTCAACTTACAGGATAAAAAGCTTCATTTATAAACATACGGACTTTTAAATAAAAATGTGATTCCACTGAAAGAAACATGAAACACAAAGTTGTACGAACAGTACACAGATGTGCCTCACACTGTGAAGGTGATAGTGGAATGATCATAGTATAAATGGCACCACTATTGTTGTTGGTAAGAGGCTTTATTTAAGTAGCCTGGTTCTATTTAGAGGAGAGCCGTGCTTCCCCGCCTTGTGCGTCATCAGCCTCCAATTCATATATGTTTTAGTTATTACTAACCATAAATCATAAGCCTTTCTGTTTGGCACTCACTCAATAGAAGGTCATAAAAAAAAATCACGCTGTACAGAATGAAGCAAAGTAGAACAAATACTATAAGCCTAAAGAAGGTAAACAAGCAGAAATGATAACCCAAATAACCTTATTAGTCAGAAAGTCTCTTACTTCAAAAGGTCAACAATACACCTTCATTATTTATAAAAATAAATATGAAAGCAGTAATGCAAGAAAAGGCAAAAAACATCATCATGATATAATAATAATATACAGAGGAAGTCACTTTATTTTAATAATAGCTAATTTGATCAGAGGGCTATCTTATCAGGGGTAATGGACAGGAAATTGGATGCTTTAAAATCACCACAACGTCAAAATGCTATATATTAAACTATGGGCAAAATATTTACAACAAAGTAACATTTTTAAAATCAATTTCTTCAAGGAGGTTTCCTATTATTTAATTTGCATTATTCAGAGTATCTATTTTAGAGGAAATGGCGCTTAGTTTCTGCCTGTTAAATTTTCTCCAAACTGCCATATAAAAAAGGAAATAAGGAGGGTGTTTCTTTTCAAATTTCTCCTGAAAATCTTGGCATTTCTTTTATAAGTTTGGGTCCTTTGTATATAACTTAGCTGGAAGGAATTCTAAGACATAAGGATTAGTCAAAAGAGTTTAATAATCTAGTTATTCAGTAATTTCCAAAGTATCATATACATATTTATATAGTGTACTAAATATTATTAAAATGCATATATATGAAAAATTATTGTGACACTATCATTCGCTGATTCACTTGTATATATATGCATATACAAAAATCAAATTATACTAGTCTAGGTGTGTATACACCCTGAATACCCCTCATGTGCAAACACACATATGCACAAATCATGGTGACAAAGTCCATACAAATAATTAATTATTGAGTTTGAAATTTCTTTCCACTAAGGCAATCAAACACAATATCACCAGGATGTCTAAGCTGGAAGAGTGTGGAACTCAGAACGTCAGAGGCTCAGCAATGGAAGGTGTACATTCCTCAAACAACAAATATTTACTAAATTCATATTACAGAGATGGTACTCTGACCCTCCCAGTGGAAACAAAGACTGATGCTAGTGGAGATTCTTGCTCTTTAGGAACTTATAGTCCAGCTAAAGAGTGAAAACACACACATGAAAGATAGAAAGTGCCCCCAAAATGGCAAAAACATAAAATATTCTCAGAGTACCATGGAAGGCCTCACCAAATGAAGTCAGGAAGTCTTGGCCCCGTAAGTATTGCTCATGAAAACCTGAAGTTCAACCAGCATAATCCCAAAGTCTTCCCTTTCTCTCCTCTCCTTAAATCTTATGTTTGATTTATGATCTATAGAGCCAAAGGAAAAAAAATCTCAGAAATGCTACTTTTGAGGAGACAGAAAGCAATCTCAGAAATTTCATTTTAAAGGAGAAAGGCTGATAGCATTTGCTTCTGGTCCCAGAGATATCTATGTTCTAAAAGCAGGTATCTTGTGAATTCAAAGAGATTATTTCACAACAGTGGAATCTGTCACAGTCGTGGCAGAAGAGTGGCAGGAGATTTTTTTTAGGTAGGATGGGCTGGGGTCCCCTGTCTGTCCACCTGAATACGCACAGCCATCCTGCGAGTCAAGCCAGCCCTGGTTACCAAGTAGTTTGCTGATGTGTTGCTTAGTGACTTGAGCCTGTGGACCGTCATTTCCAGCTGGCTCTTCTGGAACCAAACCTTAATACACATCTGACTTGACCTTTCTCCTTAGAGCACAAACCTTTCATGCCTTTTTCTCTGAATCACTGAAAAAATATTTGTCCTTGGATTGACATTGTTTTTATAACATGTTATTTAAAAATGGCTTTGAATTGATATGTACTGTCGACCCTGAGAGTCTCCTTCACCAAAGGCAGGTATTCCTTCTAAACATACACATGTATTGTTTTATACGAAAGAAGTATGTACCTCCATACAACCCACATGTGTAAACAAACTGAGATTCCACAACCAAATAAAGGATTGTGTCCCTATCGTTCTGGTAACTAACTACCATTTTGGAAAAAATCTTTGAGCTTTCATTGTTGTAGTTTCCTTACGTGCAGAGTGTGGCAATAAATGCGAATGTGACTCCTTAACGCAAAGACTAGTGATGCTGAAGAAACACAGGATGGAGAGTTAGGTGGGGCTGGGCTAGAGGTTTAACCATTTCTTGACAAGGGGACACAGCTACAGGGCTGCATGACCCTGGTTTTGTAACTCAGTTTTTCTGGGCCTCATCATGTACATATATAATGTAAAGTTAATAATACATAAGGTCAACGTTGGTTGTTTTGAACTGTTTATGAATGCAAAGCATCTGACCCAGAGCAAGAGCTAAATCATTGGTGGCTTCATTATAATAAAGTTAAGGTTATGAGACTATGATATTTAAAATCTGAGGTTTTTACTCCAAAATGAAAGCTGATCATGGCTTTTCATATCAACTTCTCTAGATATCATTTTGAGATTAAGGATTCATCTGAAATAGCTGGGGAGCATTTGTGTTCTTCAAATTGCATGTGGAATGATTCTCTCTTTTGTACATGCACATACAGTAGAAAAGATTGGCATCATGGTGTAAAATTGAAGATCTAATAAAAGAGAATTTTAAATTAGAATTATTTATACTGATCTGTAGATTTCCACATTTTCTACCTACAACTATGGGCTCCACATGATGTCCTAGAATGAATGCCATCAATACTTTCATTCTGAAGGCCTCTTATATATGGCCTTTTTATGAGTCACAGAATTATTGAAAAATTCTGTCCCCTGTTTTTACCCACGTGGCATCCACCTTACTCAAAGCAGCAAGTTGGAACCTGTTTTTAGTTACTTAAGTGTACTGAATTTCTTATCACTTTGTAAATTTAATTAGTCAATCTTTTTACTTATAAATATCAAATGCTTTTATAGCCATATGACTTATGAATAGAAAGCCTACAATGCAAAAAGGTTGAATAACTAAGGACTAAGGTCAAATATCAAGTAGCTAGCATATGACTAGAAATAAACTAAATCAGTGCTTTGATTTAAAAAAAAACATTTTTTTCAAAAGTGAAACTATTAAAAAAACAATGACATAATTTTACCACTGTTGGTGGTGATAGAGCATTTTCCTGAAACTGTTACTGGAGTAACAATTTCAGGAGCTTCCTGTCTGAGGAAAAAAAAGTGCTGAAGCTCATTTAGTTATCTAAACTCATGGAACTTCTATTTACAAGGAAATTTATACTAAGAATAACTTTAAAAATTAAAAATTAAAGCCATAACTTAAAAGTTATTTTTAATAAACTTCAAGATTCTTTTCTCTTTTCTTATTTAAAAATTTTATCAGTAGCAATGGCTTCAGCTGGTTCAGAGACATCGTATCTTTTCTCTGTTTTTAAGATAAATGTCAAAGGTCACATGAAGTACACACAAGTAACAAGCTGCCGGGATATTTCAATGTTTGTTTTGTTTTGTTTTTCTATTTTTCCTCAGTTACTATTTATCACTCTTATCTTAGTGATTTCTTAAATATTACAAGTAATTTGACATGTTCTTTAACAGGAGTGCCTTCCTGGGGTCTTTCGATTTTAGCACAGGCTAATAATGACTTTAAAATGTATAGCTACAGACTTCCACAAGGTGCAGACTCCAGGTCCTATGAGTCCCACTGAAGGCACACAGCCAATTAAACTGGCAAGAAGGCTTGAGACAGGTTGGCACCGCCCAGATGTGCTGGCTTCACTTCCTAGTGTGCTCCTCAGAAAATTGCCCTGGGAAACTTCCCCGCTACCTCCTGGAATCACACTTTACCCACGGCCCTCCTCTGGATTCCCAGGTTCCAGGAGAGTAGGAGCAAAGCCCTTATCTGGGGATCCTTACCATAAGGGACAGAGAAAAGATAACCTTAAAGCTAGGTAGGGCAAAGGACGGGAGTAGAACAAGGGAGAAAAAGTTCTCAGCTCTAATTCCTAAATGAAGGTTTTGAAAACCTTGTTTGGTTGTTTTTCACCTACAAACTCTCTAAGTGACTGGATTTATTGTTATAGGTACAAATGCTTTCTTACCCCATTTGTGACTTAAAGAAAATTTTTAGTATATATCTCTCTTAAACAACAATAAATGCCACAAAAGTAATGATGATTTAAGAAATCATCTGAAAGTACTACCTCTACCTTCAGATATGCTGTAATTAAAAATACACATACAGGGGGAGCAGATGTGGCTCAAGCAGTTGAGTGCCCACCTCCCACATGGGAGGCCCCAGCTTTGGTTCCCAGTGCCTCTTGGAAAAAACAAAAACAAGCAACAAGTAAAACAAGCAAAGGGGCCAACTCAGGGTAACTGCTGTGACTCAGTGGCTGACTACCAGCTTCCAACACATAAGGTCCCAAGTTCAATCTCTGGCCCCCTGTAACAAAAAACAAACAAATGAAAACAAATAAACAAAAACATACATATAGAGGAATTATGAAAATAAGGCATTTGCTTAATATCTGGACTCAAAGAAAACCTACTGCCTAATTTCACTTATATATACTCTACAACACTTCACTCCATTAAGTTTATAAAGTACAATGTAAGATGAAAATGCTTGGTATCTCTGGAAGTTTTCTCTTCTAGTCCTTAATCAAAAATGTAATCTTCGCTATGATATTATTTCTATTGGAAAATCACATTTGGATTTTATCACATTTGAATTTAAAGAATGTATTTATAAAAATGCTTACATAAATGACCACACCTGAGGAATCTTATTGCTTACTACTAACATTAATATTAGTTTTTAATGGTTAATATACCCAAAGTAGCAATATATGGCCTAAATTTACTCTAAGATTCAGGAAATTGCATCTTCATCTTCATTATGGTTAAATGACTCAATGTTTTTCACTGTTACTACACATTCACAAATTTTGAAGTCTGATAGAGAAAAATATAGTATCGATATTATAAGACTTGGTAAACATCTGGCTTTCTAGAGCCAAAAATATATATACTGTACAATAGTTTACATGGTTGAGTCAGTTTTATATATATCAATGCAGCTAAACCACCATAATGTGAAGTGCAAAAGAGCATGTTGCAAAAGGGTATACACACACATACATACACACAAACACAGTTAGGAAATGGTAAATGCACAAAACAGGGCACAAACAGAGTAAAAGGATAAAGACATAGAAGGTAAAACACATCGACTTCAGGATTGCGGTTAGATCTGGGAAGGATAATTGGATGGGTGATGGCCTTAGCAGTCCCTATAGCATTTCATTCTTTTAAAAAATAAACTGATGCAAATAACGACAAAATATTGGCACTTAAATATCCAGGTGTTGGATATACAGATTTATATTAAAAAATATAAAGGACCTATATAATTTTTTTAAATGATAAAAATATTTCTTTTAAAAAGGATACGCAGTAAAATATCTGAGCTTTTGTGACTTAAGGATGACCAAACAATAACTATGTTCCCAAAGACTGAAAATTAGCAATTCTACCTTCTAATTTTATTTAGGCCTGGCCCAAAGGAAATGTGTGTGACATTCACATTTCAGAGAAAATCTGAAAAATATAATGAATTTCCTGTTTGATTTTCCTGATATAAACTAACATTGAAAGTTGAGCTTTCTTCACCAAAGATTTCCCCGATGATCTGGAAGTTCCTGCAGACTTCAGAGGAAATCAGAGTCCACATTGAAATGAAAACACTGTAGACACCAATGTCATATCACCATCTCCAAAGGCCAAGGGCTTCAGGTTAACATTTACAATTACAAATGGAATTCCCCTGTATTGTTCAGATCTACATAATTTATGCAAAAGAATAGGCCTGTAAATTGTTGGCATCTACTCAAGTTTTATCATCACGCAAAAGAAACTCCCTATCCAGGAGGTTGGCATTAAAGAAAAAGTGGGCCATCAACAGCACAGTCCTGAGCTGGCCGAAGACCATTTGTCATGTGTAGGAAATCAGAGCAATGAGCTCAGGCCCAGAGCTTTACAAACCAACTATTGTACTGATGCCCGAGTTGTGACTTAGAAAGGTCACGGAAAGGGAAAAGAAATAGCACAATTAGCTGTTCTTTTTACAAAAGGCAAACGTGTTCTAATGTACATATGAATTAAGTGTTTTATATCTGTAAACACATGCATTTGTGTCTCTCTACACATCCATGTTATCATCATCTGAAACACTCATTCATGATGTGGGACCTTCCTGTTCGTACCACTTTATGTACCACAGAAATCCTTTGTGATCTCCAACCAGTAGTATTAGGGTAGCTTTCTGCTATGATCCAATTAAACAGTAGCAGGACAAAGCAGAATTTTAGAACTAGGATGGGTAGCACAACTGTCAATAACATTATAATGTTATCAAGGACACAGGCTCTTACTGAGTCTCAGCTCTGCCATCCATACTGTAGGCTACAGTCTATGACTCATGGCAGGATGGCCTAGTCCTCCCTGACATGCAGTCTATATACATTATTGGGGAGAGGAAGAATGAGGACTCTTTCAATGTTTCCTGAGAATAAGGAGAGCCTTTCTCAGAAGTCCCACTGTAGCCTCTCTTTTCACCTCTTATTGGCTAGAATTGCTCAAATGCCCATTGCCAATCCAATCACTCCAAGAAAAATAAGACCAATATGATTAGACTGGACTGGACTGGATTGGGCTATATATCTGTAGTGGGATGGATTTTGGAGAATGACCCTCAATGATCATTTCAAAAATGGATGAAGTTGAGGTTGTAACGCATATGATATTATTTTCCTTAGTGGACCTCTCTTCTTAGGTTAGGTTTATAATATTTTAAAATTCAACACACATCTACTGGAAATAAATTAGACAAGTCATCACATTTTCATTTGGGGAAATATTCAGATACATTAGTTGTAGTCCCTAGCCTCAAGGTACTTATAATTTATTGAAGGAGAAAACTCCCATTAGTCCTATAATCACTTAAATCTGAGGAGTTATATGTTATGTAAATGTGGTAAAACAGAGTGGTGAAGAGCATGGGCATGAGAGGGTTCTAATCCTGGCACACACTGCCAGACACAATGAAAGTGTTTATGAAATACTAGCCAGGATAATAATTATTACTAATAAGCAGTGAAAGACTTGCAGTTAAGAAGTGCTACAGAAACATGAAGCAGCATCCTATTACTTTGAATTCAGGCAAGAGGAGGGAGCTCTCAGGAAGAGCAGGGAGCCTGAAAGCTGTATGGAATTGGGGTAGGCAGAGCAGAGTCACCAAGTCCTAAGCGTATGCCTCGGCAATATCGTTATTTTCTGCCTTTCTTTTCCTATAATCATGAAACCGGCATACACTCAACATTCCTTTGAACTCATGCAATAAACTGGTCTCTTCACATATATTATCATTTCAGTCTATCCACAAACAACTGACAGTGGGAACAACTAAAAGTTTAAACATGATCCTTAACGTTTGTGCAGACCAAGGCTGGATTAATGTGCACATACTGCATAATAAGGGAAATATTAGTTAATAATAACACTCACTAAGTGCCAACTACTATACAATACACATTAATTTATATATAATCTTACTCAACAAGCCACACCAAATACTCCCAGGAAAATTGGGCAAAAGAGGAAAACAAGGCACATGATAGTTAAGTAACGAGTCCAAAATCACACAACTAGTAGATAAAAAGTCAGAATTTGAATTTAGCAATCTGCCATCTGCCTTCTGACCGCTCAGATGCTCTCAGAACGAGTCAGATAGCTCCTGAAGTACTGTGTCAACTTAGTACGCTACTCTTTAAATGGACCGTGACAACCCAAATGAAGTCTAGATAAGAACAACCAGGATGAACCTGGCAACTACAACAAATAAAGGTAAAATAATGGTGGGTGTTTAGTTAAGAAAAGAGAAGGCTTTTTAGAAAGCATGATAACAGGCTGAGAATATTGGTTAATGGATTCATTTAGCAAATATTAAGCATCCTCCATGTGCCAGCCAGCATGCTAAGCAAAGGCATACCAAGATTAACCAAGATGGGTAGGTTACTTGGAGCCTTCTGCATGAAGGGTTGTAATATGGAAGAGAGCACAGACCCACAAAGCAGATCCTGATCTACAGGTGACAGTTACAAGAAAGGAGACATCAGCAGTATACGAACAAGGACTTTGTAATCACTAGACATGTCAAAAATAGAGATGTTTCTGTGTGATCCTTACCCAAAGGCTACAGAGAGATGAAAGTATTGGTCCTCATAGATGTTATTCTACCAATTCAACTCTAGCATAGAGAGTGGATCAGGCACTCATTAACGTGCTGTGACAAGACAGGCTAGCTGTTCACTAGAACTGTTTCCCCTTATTCTTGGGAATGGAGCTGACACATTTCCCTGTCATCTTTGCAGTTAGATAAGGCCAGAGGATTGAGTTCTAGCCAAGGGGACAGAGTATAACTGATGTGAATACATCTACGTGCCAACCTCTCTGCTCTTTTTGCCTGATTCAGCTAAAACCGGCAATCTTGGAAATCATTTGTTACAAATATTGGACACAAAACTTTAGGATCCCGGGTCCCCAAAGTACCCTAGGGTAGACTCCCTGCGCACAAGGGCAGAAACAAGAAATAAACATTCACTGTGTTAACCCACTGAGATATGGGGAATACTTTGTACAGCATTTCCTTAATTAAAACAGATAACTTCCAATATTATTTTTTTCTACTAGGGTCTAAATTATTTGAAATTAAGGAATGCCTCTTATTCAACGTTGTAATCAGTAGGTACAAACTAAACACTTTGGACTCAGTAGGTATTAACTGTATACGCATTAAATAGAAAGGGACTTCCAGGTGCAGGCAGGAGCACGAACCAACATTCTGAGGCAGGAACAAACAAGACATGAGTTGAAATGACCGATAATTTAAGAGCAGAGGGATTGAGCATGGTGGTCATAGCAACATTTTAGATGGCAAAAAAATATATCTAATCCATCAGAACCACTTGAAATAATTTGTAAAATTTCTGTATTCGTGCTTAGTACAAATTGTGAAAGCACAACCAGAATGACATTTGCCAAAAGATTCCTGTGTATATTATAGATATCATGAAAGTCTTGGGGCACACTGAACCAATTTGGAAAAGGTGAGATATTCTTTCTGACTCCCATACCGGATGGTTTTAGTTCACGAGGGAAGCTACTTCTTCTGAGTTACTGAGAATCAATACCATGATTTTTCTTTTATATTTATATTGCTCTCTTTACGCCTCTCCAATGTGATTGAGACCCAACAAACCAAAACGAAATATCATTAGAAACACTGCTCTTGGAGGTTCTCCAAAAGCACCAGAAAAGGAAGTACCAGAAATTTTAGAAGAAAGCCTGTACGATTTCCTGCCTTCCTCACATCTCGAAATGTCCAAATAGTTCAGATAACCTTCAGTTGAACTCTAGGTTGCTTCACTCAGACAGAAAGCAAGAAGTTAAGACTCACCTATTCAGTGGTAGGTACAATTAAGGAGCTATACTAATAAAGCAGGTTAACCAAAAGGGACATTGGGAACCAAAATTCTGGTTTGTAAATATTCAAGCCTGCTGTCCTGTTTCGGCACCTGATGCTCTGTCTTATGCCATCCCTCTTCCTGAGAACATCTCTCAATGATTTTCTCTGCCTTTCTTTCATTCAGTGCTTGTATCTGACAAATTTTTCAGCACCTTCTTCAGAGAGAAGTCATCAATAATTTTTTCCATAATTTCTTTAATACTAAAAAATTTAAGTTGTCACACTCCTCTAGGAATAGTATTTCTAACTAAACTCAGAAATGCCACCTAGTTGTTGAAATCTTGGGGACAATAAGAACACTTCCCTATCAGAAATCCAGCTATTTAAAATTCTGATAGAAGGCATTTCCTTGCGTGTGACATGCCTTCAAATTCCCTCTTGATCTACTTTCAAATACAGCATTAATCCTTCCTTGATATGGCTGGCGTCACTAGTTTAGAATTTGATCCTCTCTGCTTCCTACTTCCTTCCTAAAAATATTGTTTCTGTTTTTTCCATTCCTAGCATACTCTGGTCTACTATGGAAAAAATTGTATAAAAATCATTCAGTCTGTTTCTCAACCAGCAAGCTTACTCTTGTTCTCTTTGTTACACTTGAAATTTGCCAAGTTCACTTTATCAGAATGTATTCTTTTACCAAAATGTGGAGGTAATGCACAGAACCCACTACTACGTAAAATTAAGCAAGTGCTCATGACAGATCTCTCTCTCCCTGATCACAGCCCAGCATGCCTGTTCTCAGGCAGAAACTCCATAATAAGCTCATGACACTGGTTATAACAAACCCAGAAAATACCAAGAAATCCTGTAGTAAAATACATGGAAACATATAAATAAAACAAGTTTGCCCCTTATCAGGCAGATAAAAAATTCATTAAAGAGAGAAATATTGGCAAAACATTCAAACTCTCCAAAATCAAAGAAAACAACAGTATGATTAAGTACCAGCCTGCAACTTCGTGCAGTTTCCCCAATCCCTTTCTTCTTTCTTTTGGAAAGGTGTTTTGGAGCTTATAAATATATTAAATTCTTGGTAGGGACGAGGGGCTTTCCGCAGGCTCACCATTACACACAGTACACACATATCCACATCTCATTCAACTGGGAATCATGCAGAAAAGAGAGCAAACTGATCCTCCTCCCTTCCTTCCCGGGGTTTGGAGGACCTGGATGAGAAATTAGCCTAAGAAATCAAAGACACACTGCCACACAGTATGGGAGCAAAACTACATTCTAATTTGACATCTGGAATCCAATTTTCTTGTAGGAACTTGCCTTAGGAATTGAACTTTGAGAACCACCCCCTCAACCACTCCTATTACAGATCTCAGGGATTCCTGCCCTGACTTGGACATAGGTAGGATTTATTGTTAAGGGAGATCCCTTTCCATAAATCACACGTGAGGCATGACGATGATTCTCCCCCTACCCCTCAAAGTTGAAGGCGGGGCGGGGGGCAGAAACCACTGCCACCATTTTCGTGTTCCCTGCAACCTTACCATGTGTGTGCCACCGTGAAACGCCGCTGTTTGGGGATGTTGCTACTGAGAAGCATCCGGCGCAGGAGCCTGGGGGAATTTCTCGGAGAAATCACTGGAGAGAGCTTAGGAGAAACCGATTTCCTTGCTGTCTTGGACTTCTCATGCTGCAACAGGTTTTCCCGCAAGGATTTTACAAGATCTTCGTTCAGCCACGGGTTTGGACAATGCGGATTATCCACTTCAGGTACTGTTAAGGTGTCCGGGCTTGTCGTCTGCTGAGCCATTTTCCCCGTCAACTTTGTACAGTTGGCAACAATCCAGGGCAGCGTGGTTCCTTGGCCTCTTTCCAGTGATTCCCTCGCTCAGCGTCCGGGGAAATGTCCAGGGACGCAAGTCGAATCCAGCTGCGATTAGTCCATGCGTTCGCCTCCCTCAGTCCCTCCGTGGAGATGGAGCTGGTTGTCCACGAGGCACGCACACTCCTCCGCGGAAGCCTATTAAACGTCACCCGTCCTCTCTGGATCCCCTTGCCAAAGATCACTGACGAGCTCGCATGGCAGAGGAACATGGAGGGAATGCTCTAGCACGGCTTTTGTCAGCGCTACAAAGCAGGCTGTTAAACTATTGGAACTAATGCGCTGCAGCTGCTCCACTGACTTGTGCTTATGTACATAAAAAGTCCTGGGGGGAGGGCTTAACCATCAGATGCCTGCAGCGCTGCCGTTTGGCTAGTCTATTTGCTTATTTCTGAATCCAAAGGAAAGAAAAACTTTGAACTTGACCTTCCTCTCCCACAAGGGCTATTTATCTGCCTACAGTCTACGTTCATAAAAGAAAATTGGTAGCGCTTTGCTTCTTTGTTTATAAGGGACGAATAAACACGCATTGTTAGACAAGGAGAAATATTTCCCTGCTTGCTAAATTCAATGTGATGAACCTTAGAAGACAAATCCCAAAAGAATAAAATGTACAGCCCCCCCACCCCCCACCCACCCTGAGCTAGAAACCAAAGAAAGGCTTCAAAATGCTACAAATTAAGAACATTATAGTTTACCTTTGTGTCCTACCACTTGGCTAATTATGACCATTTGGAAGCACAGAACAACACTATTGAAACTGACAAATAGTATTGTTTACTCTTTGCATTTAAACTAGTATACAATGACCTTCCATGGGAGCTGATTATTTTCATAAAAGTATGTAACAATCAATGATTTTAAAGTTTCAGTTATTGCTTATATAGTTTTATATGAATGAACTATAAAAAGAGATAATGTCCAGCTTTCCATTTCCTTTGCCGTTTTTAATGAAAAATAATTTCGTTTAAAATTTTCCAAAATTTATGACCACTCTTTCCACACCAGGACAACTCCCCCCCTTTTTTTTCATTTATGATTAATGTGCTTTTCTAGCTTCAAGAAGCTTATTCAGACACTGTTTAAATAAAAGAGGAAAAATTATTCCTTGCCTATTTATTTTACTAATGGCAAAAAAAAAAAAAATCCAATAAAGTGATAAGACCCATTGAAGTCTCTGAATAGGGATGTTGGAGCAGCCTAATGATGCTACAGACAGTTCAGGATTGAAATCAAATCACATTTCTCAGGATCTAAGATTTTTAAATATATTTTAAATAAACTCAATAACTTAACATGGGCTTAGGAAATGAATCAAGATAAAATGGAAACTGCAATAGTGTGGTTCTATTATTATTATTTTGGTTTTTATGATTACTATTAGGTCAATTTAAAAAATTTCTCCTATCTCCCTCTCTGGTTGCTCCATCATATGTTTCAATTCCTTGCTTTTAAAAAGGTTACAGAAAAGAATACTCTGAGGTTCTATTTACAGAAGCACATGGTCAACCACTCAGTCCATCTCTCCAGTCAGTGTTCCTATGACAACTCCCTGGGACAGGAGGACCACAACTTAATCTGAAAATCTGTTTGCAATATTCAAACTGTTAAAAATCAGGGTGTGTTTCTTATTCCTGAAGGATTATTGTACAATAGTGCCAAAGTCCCTTGGTGAATTAAAATGCATACAAATAATGTCACTGGTAAGCAGCAACAAAATTTTTGTAGAGTAAGGGGCTGACAACTGTATTAGGAGTTGTGTAAAACAGCTATGCAATGCCAGCCCTCGAGGAGCTTGTAATTTAATGACAAAGCTTGAACAATGCTAAGGAAAAGACTCTAAAACACTTAGAAAACACCTAGAAAGTGATATAACTAGGTGCAGAAATACAATGAAAATGGTGTGCATAGCGCTGTGGGAACTCTAACTGCAGTGAAGCAGGAGGGGGGTGGGGTGTAAAAAATTAATGGAAAGGAAGGTAAAAAAGAAATGCACTTTAGGTTGAGGGACTAGCACCTGCAAATGTAATAAAGATGAAATGAACAAGTTTTGTGACCAAAGAAACCCAGTAATCAGCAGATATAAAATCTGTTCAGATTCTTAGCAATAAAAAACAAAACAAAAAACAATCAGTTAATAGGATAAAATGAGAACTAGGATATAATAAACCAATTGCTCCTGGCATGGCAAAAAAAGTAATTTAGAAAATTTTCCCACTTTCAGAATATTCAGTTCTATTCAACAAATATTTGGGCGGCCTTGTTTTGTATCAGGTACTATAATGAGTGTTCTAGAGTATTTAAAGATTAACTTGATGCTCTTCCTGCCCCTAGGGAGCTTATAGTCTAGAAGAGCAGATAGATGACAAGTGCAAAAACAATTGACACAAAGAAACTTAGCGAAAGATTTGATTAACTTCCGTTTCTAATGAAACTAGTGTCTTAAGACATTTTCACCTGAGGCAACAGGACTATACATCATTGTCTTTTAGCATACTGTACCTTAAGGAAACATACTTACTGTATGAATATTAAATGAGATAACCATATTGAATGCATAAATTTGTTTTCACAAAATATAATTAATAAAGATGAAGCAAAAAAAATTTTTTTAATGTAGCCGAAGTACCCCTATTGGAGCAAGGAAGCTGGAGATATTTAAAAGGATGGCTCTAAGTAGAGAAAGGTGACTTTCTGTGACTGAGTAAAGGAATTGAATTACTAAGAATGGCATGGGCTATGTATTGGGAATTCATGGACTTCAAGAAATTCTAGGTTCCACTTCTTGCTTTCAGTGACTTTGGATGAGGCACTTAGGAAGAGTAAAATATTTACAAGCTGGTCTCATAAATGGTTTGTCCATGGAAACTCAGAGAACCTGGGTGCTTTGTTGATCACAAGTAAGCTAAAATATAAGAAACAACAATGTGCTATTAAAAATGCATTGAGGGTGTGGCTAAACACAGACTAAAACTGAACAAAGACATTCTGCAAATCTCCCATTGGTTTGGTGGATGCTAAAGGATCCCGTTGTAGAAGTGGTCCTTGAAAGCCTCTTTGCTTGGGCTCATATCCTATCTTTACTGGTGTAATTTCTTAACATCTACAATTACCCTCCTGAACCCTGCAAATGATATATGACAAATGTGCTGATTTGTAAAAATAAAAATTAATTTTGTTTTGAGAATTCTTTGCCACTCCTTTGAAATAACCAGAAAACCCCTGCAGTGTTTCAAAATCATGCTTGCAAATCACTGCCTTAAGAAATGCAGATTGTAAAGATCTGAAGATCACCCAAAATGAGCAAGGTTTGGAAAGACTGGCAATTTTCTTCCTAATGAATGCGAAGGGTCAGGGGGGTCTCTTCTAACAGGAGCACTAGAGAGCTTTCTTTTTTCATAGAATCTCTTTAAAATTAGCTGCTGGGAACTTGTCTGAAACACTGTACTGTAAGTGACAGCCAAATAAGGCCTCAAGTTTTAACAAGTGGAAATTGGAAAGTAGGCGAAATGTTTTCACAAAGTCACCCACGCCTAAAACAGCAGATGATATCTCTTAACCTCATAAAAGTTTTCCTAGATACCTTTTGGTGGATTTTCAAACCTTGTTTTTCTTAGATTATGCAGAATCTCTGAAAACATTTTGCTTAATTAATTATTCATAGGTGGTAAAACCAGAAAGACATAAACTTGGCCCAGGTTCTGGGACAAAGATTGAAAAGTGTACCCTTGTCCAAATAAGTACAAGCAAGGCTGGATTTTCCACAATTGAAGGGGAGCAAAGGTGTGGCTAAGTCAAAAGAAGGGATAAACTAAAATGATTTATACTTGACAATGGAATGCATTGTATGTTTTAGTTAGATTAATAGTGTTGAACTTAGATTGATTTTCAAATTGCCCATAGGATGTAGTCCATGGAAATCATCTGATAGTGTGAGAGGTTATGTTGTTCAGAGCCAAAAAACTTGTCTTGAACCCTTGTCTGTGGATCAGTGTCTTATCTGTTAAAGAGATGATGATGATGATGATGATAGTGATAACCACCACAACAAAAACAATAGTTACTGCATAAGAATGCTGCAAGGATTAAATGTGTTAATACCCATTATATAGCATCATATAGCATTTAGAACAGAGTAAACACCTACTACTTACTTATACAAGGTACTTACCGGAATTTACATTTAGTGGACTTCTACTATGTGTCAGACATTGTACATTACTTACTATTTAATGCTATGGGAGAATGTTTCATTATCACTATTTCACAGATGGAAGTATAAGGAGGTTAACAACTTGTCTAAGGTCATATAGTTCAGCAATGGCAGAACTGGCATTTGAATCAGGCCTATAAGGTACCAGGAGCTCTTATTTCAACTCTATTGCATACCATCCCCAAAAGAGAAAGGTATCCAATATTTAAAACCTGTTAAGGATATTACATGGCAAATAGTATTTCTATTTGATCTAACAAAATACTGTCCTTGGTTTCACTCTGAACACACCGGGACAACCCGTGAAGTCTGCCAAGTCATGACGTTCTTGCAAAGGCATGGTAGTTAAGTAAGGGCACCTAAGGTGGAATTTCTGGAAGTTTTTTCCTCTACCCCCTGAATTTGTCTGATATGTGAGAGTTTAAATTAAGCTCCATGGTAGTTTTCTTTTTTAACAAATTATATCTTGTTAAGTTATTTAAATTTTAAATTTGTATCATGATTATTTTTCATTTAGACTTTATATCATGCCATATCTAAAAGCACACCCAAAGATTATATAGCAGAGCTTCTCAAATCATGGTCATCACCACTATACCTTTGTTAAGCGCTGGGCTAGTGGCAGAAATGAACAAAAACAAAATATCTAGTTGAAAAGAGAAGGCATATATAACACCCCCTAACAAAAGACAAGAAAAGAAATGCTGAATATCAAATTAAAAACAAAGATAATCAGTGCCTCAAGAGTTTAGAGGAGTGACCAATATGGTCTAGATGGATGAAAGACAGCTCAAAAGAAAAAGCAGGGCTTGAATTGAGCCTAGAGAGAAGGTATATGCAAAACTATAAGAAAAAGATAGCTGTGGGAAGATAGGTAGCCAGGTAGGAAAAGATGTTCAATTTTGAGACCTTTTCATATGAAAAAATCATAAAGTTTACTTGGGAAGTGGATAAAGATTATGTAGAGACTCTTAAATAAGATTAATCTTTTGGCAATGCATAGTATAATTTGAAGAAGGTTCTGAAGGGTCTTTATTTTAGCAGCTCCAATTCAATATAAATCTGTGAAGAAAGGGGCTTAATAAAATAAGAATTGGAAGGATTTGTTACTGGCTTTATGTGAGTATGCAAGTCAATGGAGAAGTCAAAAAGAGATCAGATTTTTCTTAGCAAAATCAATTAAATACACCATCAATGAAGTATGATCCAGGCTACTTAACAATCACAAGGCTGTTAATGTAGAAAAGTACTGTATCTATAGTTTATTGGAAAAAAGCAATATATCTGACTTAATTTATATTAGAGTTACATTTTGAGATATTGCATTTTTCTGAACTCAATTCATATTATGAAAGTTCAACCCAAGATAAATGCTTTTTTTGTTGTTTGGTTGGTTTTTTGGGTTTTTTTTTTGGTTTGTTTCTGGACTAAAACTAAATTCTAGTGAGATTTCTACTGAAATAGAAGTCAACATTTCATCTGAAAGAGAACTTAACATTTTATATAGCACAAATTATACCAGCAACATTAACACAGCATGTTCATTTTACTACTTAGAAAAAAATGCAATGCAATTCACATAAGAGTCTTTCCTTTCCTTTGGATACAGTCATTTAAAAAACCCTTCAATAATAGGATAGAAATACCTCCTGATTACTTTGCTAAACTGAAACCCCTGTATGCCCTTTCCTAACATTAGCCATTTTCAATAAGGAAAATAGGTTTTTATGGCCACTAAAATGTTTACATATTATAGTATCCTATTTCTGGGTCTTCTCTCAAGAGAGCAGAATAGCCAAGCATTTTGCCTTCAACTTGCCAACAACAAAAATCCATGATATCCTACTAAATCTACAGTGGCTCATCTCCCAGCCAACTAAAGGACGTATGTGTAAGACACAAATGCACTATACCTAAGTAACTTGCATTTACTACTTCATTTAATCACCACAACAATCATTCTAATGCAGTAACTATTACCATCATTTTAAAGTTGAGATAACTGAGGCACTAAAGAAGTTAATTTCCTCGAGGTCATAAACAGTCAGTGATAGCTTTAGGATTTTAAAAGGTATACTGCAAGCTAGAGCTCATGCTTGTAACGACTGCACACACTGCTTTGTAATTAAAAAAAAGTAAGCACATTAATAAAGATACTCTTAGCAAAATGAATTTGCATAGCTTGATATGTGTAGATACAATCTCACTACAAAACATCAGTTACACTTAGTGAAGTAAAAATAATTTCAAACCCCAACCAATGCCCATTAATAATGGTGTTTTTGAGACTGACAAATATTTTCTTCATAGCAAAAGGTCTCTAAATGCCCCCAGGGTGTTCATTTTATTACAGAAATAGACAGTGATCATGCAAAAGAACTTGGGTAAATTATGACAAAATACATAATGGCCTGTATCCATCATTGCAATGTCATTCAGTACAATTCCAATGTCCTGAAAATGCCCCCATATTATATGCATTTTTCCCTCTCCTTCCCCTCAGAACTTCTGGTGGCCACTGCCTCCACATCAGTGATAAAAGTTCTTCCATTGCTAGAATAACAGTAAGTCTATACTAGAATAACAGTAAGTCTACTCTAGTCCATTGTTCATTCCCCAATCCTGAAGGTTCTGGGATGAATGCCCACTCCACCTCTAACTGAGATAGGGCTTAGGTCCCATGGGACAGATGGATGGAACTATCTTGCTTGCAGTTGCAGACTCTCTCTGTACCTTGGCATGGGAGTTGCCCATCATCATCTCCTTGTTAGTTGTCCTGAGTGAGTCCAATGAGCTGGAGAGTAGGTGTCACAACTGTGTTGAGATTCGGGGCCCAGCTGGCACATGGACAGCCCAAAGATTTAGGTCTCTTGGACATACACCTAACAACTCTAGTCATAACTATAGGTTCAGATAGAAGGAGCAGAAGAGCCATGTGTAAGGAAACCACAGCTGAGTCCAACTCTGTCATACTGGGGAGCGTAAATTCCAAAGTAGGGCCCACTGGCAGGGTATCAAACTCCTGCTACAGTGTCTGGACGTCTCCAGAGCCTTCAGGAGCTTCACCATTTGAGGCAATATTTACTCTGACAAATAACTTACAAAATTGTGTGGGACAGAGCATAAATTATAAGGTAAACTATAATCCACGCTTAGTGGCAATGCTCCAATATGTTACAATTGTAACAAATTACCACACCAATGAAGGAAGTTCTTAATGTGGGAAAGTGTGGGAGGGGTAGGAATTGGGCATTTCGGAATCCCCTATATTTTTAAATAGCATTTATGTACTCTAAAGTATTAAAAAAATAAAATAAAAAGATCTTGGGTAGACCTACAGAAATTTTTTTTATAATAAAAATTGATGAGGACAAATATATGTTTATTATTGTCTTTGTCTACATAATAGACTCGATAAGGAATCTAGTATATATCCCAAGGTCAGAGGAAAATAACACAATAAGCAATCTATTCAAAACCCAACCCCAAGAACACATTCCTCATCTCTCACTGTTTCTGTGCCCACTCCCCCCCCCCCACCCTGAGAGAGGATTTTCAGAATCATTCACAAACTAGCATAATACAACTGAACAGCCTTGTACTGACCCTCACCAATAGCATCTGCTTCAGTCATTCTCATTTTTGGATATGGTGTTTATGAGGCAAATGCTAAAACTTAGTTTCACTGAGAATGTCCATCATTCAGAGGTTTAAATTGTAGCTGTACATTTAATTTCTAAAGTTTAATATACTTAAATAATGATTCCACATAAGTAAAAATCCTATTTTAAGCATAGCATTTTTTCATACCTAAATGCAAGGACACCATGGAGCCCTAGTAATTTATGTGAGATACTTTACAGACGGCATTATGAAAACCAGAGTTTTATTCCCACGTCTGAGATTAACTAGCTAAGTCATCTTGAACAATTTCATTTAGCTTCTCGGGAACTCAGTTTTCCAGTCTAAACTCCTACAATTTTGCCAGTTCTTAATCTCTGATTGCAAGTTCCAGTTGTGATTTAAGAAAAAGCATTATCAAAAGTGCATCCTGAGGCAACGTGATCTCTTCCACTGGTGTGCAGTGACAGCATATATCACAGATGAGGCTTTAGAAAGACAAACAGAAAAGACATATTCAATGTTTAAGTAATTGAAGATGGCAAAGAAGAGGATGCTGCACAAAGCAGGTACCCCCCTGATGTTTTTATGGCCCTGGAACTTCTAAAATTCCTTCCCTAACTAGGTAAAAAAAATTGTTCTGACATCTGAGTCACAGCTTGGGAGATAGAGTGGGAGAGAAATGCCTAAGTTAATTTAATATTTGGAATCAAGGCATTGTTTTACTTGTAAAGTAGTGAAATTGCAGTGATAGGTATATTCACTCTTACATAATAAGTCAGATTTTCTAAAATTTCAGCACTTAATTTACCTCCAAAGAGTAGCTTTAGGCTCTGAGAGGAACCTCTACACTCACATTTCACTGTGTCCCACCAAAAACTTGTTTTGTCTAATTTTAATGAATGCTGCATGGAAAAAAAAAAAAAGCATTTTGTAATTAAAAAATATTGGGCTGGGGGGAGGAGATGTAGCTCAGTGACTGAGTGCCCACTTTCCATGTATGAAGTTATGAGGTCCTGGGTTCAATCCCCAGTACCTCCCCCCCCAAAAAATTGGCCTGGGGTAAACTCAATTAAACAGGTTTCCTTACAAAATCTCTCAGTGTTTTAATATGCTAATGTGACTTATGAAGTCACACTGGTTTGGCTCAGAACCCATCTACATCCTCCATTGTTTCTAGAGATAGTTGTTTCCAGGAAAACTTACCTTGACTTATGACAAATATAGCCCATAGATAATATGCATTTTCCCCAGGCTTCTGACCTGTTTGTTTAGTTTCTCCCAAACGGCAGTCAAACAGAATGCTTCCAGCAGAAAGAGAGGCCAGGTGTAGCCTCCATTAGACTCACGGTTATTGTTATGCTTCTGCTCTAAAAGTTAATCCATCCTCTTCTGGGACTGGTGTATCTCTAGACACAAAAAATCATAACCTTAGCAGAAGCTATGAGGGAGCTGGGGCTGTGAGTCTAAATGCTACAGCTGTAGACAGCATGTTGGTTGGAAGGTTGCAGACAGGCTAAGGTGCCAGAGAAACAGTGGAGTAGATGTCACTGTTGATGAGAAGCTGTGTAATGGCAACTGAAATCTAGACAAGGACTTTCCAAACTTTAATGTGCCTAATAATCACCTGGAAATCTTGCTAATACGCAGATTCTGATTCAGTAGGTCCAGGGCAGGTCTTGAGATTCTGCTTTTCACAACTCCCAGGTAATGCTAATGATGATCCATGGATCTCCCCAGGGGTATTCAGGCACTAAAGCAGGGGCTCTTAACCTTTTTTTCCCACAGACCCCTTTGCCAGTCAGGTGAAAACCATGGACCTCTTACTAAGTCCACATTATACTGTGTATTATTTAATAAATACATCACACCCGTGCCAAAACGTCCCCACAAGAATAACGTTTTTGGGAATTTCAATTCAAGCTCATGGACCCCTTGTTAAGAATCCCTGCACTAAAATATGTAGGAATTGATGGCTACTGAAGTCAAGTAAATGAAGGTAGTTCACTTGTACCCCATGTGGTACTGTATCTTTATACTTGCCCATTTGTGCAATGTTTAAATTTGTTGCCTTAATAAATAATACCTTTAAATAATCTTTATTACATAACAGTATTATAAATAATAAAATCATAAATTGCTTTTTCAAAAGGACACATATTCTAAAAATTCAATTCTAGAGGCAAACTTTGCTATAATTAGATCAACACTTTTAAGATGAGGCAAAAGATTTAGCAGTTGAAACACAAAACTCTTGTAACTAGGGTGAAGTTCTTTGCTGCTACACTGTTAATTGAAATTATAAGGCAAACTTTATTGACTCAGAAACTGTTTTCTGGATATAATTTAATTATTTTACAGGTATTTCATTGGACAGATACTATATGCCAAGTTCTGGGAACACTGGCGATGCTGATCGTGGTATAGCTAGAGACACAAGATCAGTTCTTTGCTTTCAGTCCAGTTTACTGGACTGCATGGAGCACTGCCAAGAACAGTTACCATTAAGATGTACCACTGCACCACTGACCTTTCTAACTATTTTCTAAAGAATTAATCAATAATGTGTTTGTTGTACATCAATAAACTCTATACACCTTAGTCCTATTCTTAGTCTCTGGATAACCATAAAAGCAGTTGCTTTTCTTTTTGGTACTTTCAATTTTGACCTGGAGGTGCCTGAATGATTGCTAAAATTGAAAACCAATCTGAGTTGTTGTTGTTTTTTTTCCTGAAATTATTTTAGCCCTAAGAAAATACATATGAATAACTACTATTCTAATATTATAAAAATATATGTACTAGTGAATCTAATAACCGTCATTGGTAGTCTGTAATTATGTAAACATCACATGAGGCCAACAGTAATTATTTAATCAGTTACAAAGGAAAATAAGCATATGAAAAAGAAATCCTCTTGTTGCATACATGGAGAAAATGCTTCTATCTAGGCAGTGATTGCCTCATGATCCTTGTACTTTAAATGCCTGGAAGATAGTGAGTGCTCAGTAGATATTTGCTGAAGGAAGGAAGGGAGGAAATTATAGTTTGCTCTAGTAATTTTCTTTGTGCATTTAGGCAGTTAACAGACTAAAAAGATACTGAATCCAAATCAATTGACACTGATCCAGGAAGATAATCTGAAATGTTTTAGAAATCCCATTGTTATGCATGCTTTCAGTTTTTTAAAAAAATTATTACCTTTAAATTATCTAAATAATAGATAATATATTCTCATAACATTTTCCAAAGGTACCTAGATATCTAACGTCTTTCTAGACCACCATCCCCAAATTCAGGCCTCCCTACAGGTAACCGTGTTAGTAGCTGTGTTTATCCTTTAATACCAAGGCTGTCCAAACAGGTAACACTAGCTGCACGTGGCTACTGAGCACTTGAAATGTGGCTAGTGCAACCAAGGAATGAAATATCAAGTTTTATTTAATTTGGCTAATTTACGCTTAAGTAGCCATTTTGGCTATCAGTGTCCATATCAAACATTTAAATTGTAGATCTCAAAGTAATTGTGCATAATTGTGTGCTTAGAGAAACATATACTACAGTTTTGTGAGAATTTAAAAAATTTACAGCATCATATTCAATCATTTGGCAACTTGCTTTTTTTCACTCAACAAAGATCTCCCTTATTCTTCTCAGCTGCTGCATGGTATTCCATAGCATGGCTGTTTCATAGTTCATTTAGCCATTCCACCAATAGATGAACATTCAGGTTTCCAGTTTCCCACTATTACACACAAAGAACAGCCGTGCAAACTCTTGCTTGTGCACAGATTCCAAGTTTTTTTTTCTTTTTTCAGAAGTAGCACTGTTATATATATTTGCATTTTAATAGAAACTGTCAAACTGTTCTCCAAAGCAACTGATTCAATTTATACTCCCTCCAACAGTGTCTGAATTCCCACATTTTTTCCTCAAACAACCTTATGTTGCCATCAATTTCCCTGCACTCATTTTCAAAGCTATTTTTCCCCCAAGAGCTATCTTCTGGTTTTAGGGTAGAAGAAATTAAGCAGAGCATGAACAGCTATCATTAAAAGTCACCGAAGTGGAAGACAGGTTTCACTCTGCTTCTAAGTCAATGTTCAATTTCAGCACTTTAATAATTTTAGTTGACCAAGAATTTCACAGGAGTAGCTCTAAGATGACAATATCTACAAGTTATTCAAGGCATTTTAGAAAGAAAAAGCATTCACTTCCTTTTCTTTTCAGTAATGTTCTGGCACTACTTAGCAAAATATGTTTTAAATTGTTTTTCTTATAATAAAGATTGATTGTGTTGAGCATTTTATCCTTCTTGCCCTACTGCCTCTTTTACATATTAGCATACAATTTTGTTAAATGCCTGGCCAGGATTATATTACTATTTTGCAGAATTTTTGCCTTGAGCAAAATCAGTGGTCTAGATGAGAACGAAACTAGTAACCTCACTGGATCTGGGCTAGCGGTAGTGTTGCTGCAGCATCCTTAGCTAAACAGCTCTGTGTGAGGGAAAGAACGCTGGCCTCATCCTGACTCTGCCATTACTTGTTCCAAGGCCTCAGGCAAACTTGTCACTCTCTGCGTCTCCGTTTCCTTATCTGAAAATGGTGGTAAAAGAATGGATGACCAGAGAGAGCCCCTTCATTTGTAAAATTTGCTGTTTCTAAGAAAAACTCACCTAATAATTTTTAAGTTTTAGCTGTAAAGGCAGTGGTTGTGTCTGGATGAAGAGAAAGAAGACATCAGAAATGAAGCATGTATCTTAAAAATCTGTTTTAAAATGTGTACAACCCTGGGTATGTCAGCAATGACTGCTCTTCATATTCAGAGTTATACATATTTGAAGACACAGATTTTTAAGATATATACTTCAGGTTTATAATATTTGACCCTTACCCAAAGCTGGAAGGAGGGCTGAAGTGGTTAAGTCAGTAGTTTACTAAGTCAGTTTCATCATTACAATCAATATTCTATGGGTGATTGTAAAAGCTGAGGTCAGAGCCCAACTCATAATTACTGCATCAGAATCAGACAGAATGGAGTTTTAGGGAAATTTACCAGTGATTCTGATGAAAATTCAGGTTTGGGGAAACGGACTTGGCCCAATGGATAGGGTGTCCGCCTACCACATGGGAGGTCCACAGTTCAAACCCCGGTCCTCCTTGACCTGTGTGGTGCTGACCCATGAGCAGTACGGATGCACACAAGGAGTGCCCTGCCACATAGGGGTGTCCCTGCGTAGGGGAGCCCCATGCACAAGGAGTGCACCCTGTAAGGAAAGCTGCCCAGTGTGAAAGAAAGTTCAGCCTGCCTAGGAATAGTGCTGCATGCACAGAGAGCTGACACACAAGATGACACAACAAAAAAACCCACAGATTCCTGGTGCCACTGATGAGGATAGAAGGTCACAGAAGAACACACAGCAAATGGACACAGAGAGCAGGCAACTGGGGGGGGGGAGGGGAGAGAAATAAATTAAAAATAAATAAATATATAAACCTTAAAAAAAAAAGAATGAGAGGCTATATTTAAAAAAAGAAAAAACAGGTTTGTAAACCACCTTTCCAGATGACAAAAAAAGTCCCTTGAATAAATATTTTGACCTATATCACTGCAAATTTGTTTTGCCTGTTCTTGAACGCCATATAAATGGAAACACACATATATACCCTTCTGCATCTTGATTCTTTCAGCCAGCATAATGACTGTGAAATTATTCTTACTACTGTGTGTAATAGAAGTTTGCTCTTTCTCACTGATCTGTGGTATTCCATTGTTTTATTGTATTGCAATTTATGCATTCTACCGCTGGTGGACAGTTGAGCTGTTTCCAGTTCGGGGGTATTATGAAGAAAGCTGCTGTGAACATTCTTTGCTCATAAACTTTATTGGACATGACCATTCATTACCTTTGGATATACATCCAGGAGTTAAACAGATGCATCATAGTTATATACATGTTTAGCTTTGGTGTGTGTTCAGTTTTCCAAAGTCAGCTTTCTAACTTAAATTCCTACTAGTAATGTCTGAGAAGAGATTCTCTATTTCTTTGTCCATGCTCAGTATTTTCAGTCCTTTTAATTTTAGTCATTTTAGTGAAGGTGTTGTAATGTCTTACTATGGTTTTAATTGCATTCTGCTAGAGAACAGTAATAATGACAAGCTTTTCTTTTTTTTTTTTAAAGATTTATTTTTATTTCTTTCCCCTTCCTCCCCACCCCAGTTGTCTATTCTCTGCTGCATGTTCTTCTTTTTGTCCACTTCTGCTGTTGTCAGTGGCACAGGAATCTGTGTCTCTTTTTGTTGCATCATCTTGTTGTGTCAGCTCTCCGTGTGCGCGGCACCATTCCTGGGCAGGCTGCACTTTCTTTTGCGCTGGGCGACTCTCCTTACAGGGCGCACTCCTCACGCGTGGGGCTCCCCTACGCAGGGGACACCCCTGTGTGACAGGGTACTCCTTGTGTGCATCAGCACTGCGCATGGGCCAGCTCCACACAGGTCAAGGAGGCCTGGGGTTTGAACCACAGACCACCCACGTGGTAGATGGACTTCCTATCCCCTGGTCCAAGTCCGCTTCCTGACTAGCTTTTCATATAATAATTGGTAATGGTGTGGTTGTAAATATTAAAAAAACAGCTTTCTGAAAAAAATGTATATGTGTGTAAGCATAAAAAGTATTTATTATAAATTTTGCTATATAAAGAATGTGTAACACATACTTTACAAATAAAAAGTTTCAGTACTCTTTATTTTAAATCCCATAAAGCCAATTAATTCTAACAAAATGCATTCATTGATTTTTGTTGCATTCCGGTATATGTAGCCAAACTAAGGTTACACTGACAAAGGAGTGTAGTTCCAAACTTGATGGCTAATAGTTTGGTTTACATTAACAGGTAAGACAATAATAAAACAATGAGGTATGTGCTAGAATTTCACTCATTTGTCAAAGACTAGGGAAATTTCTTTGCTGAATTGTATGACTGTTTTCAAATTCTCAAAGAATGTTTCCTCAAATTTTGTGTATTCACAATGTAATGGCTATAGACACAGTATGTTTAAGTTTAATCTGTATTACTAACATTTTCTCCATCACTTTCTTAAGTCTAGACAATTAACAAAACAAAAGATCAAGCTCTGATTTGTAGCATTTATGACTTTATTTGGTGTAATCTTCCTACCCTGGCCAATTTCAAGCATCCAACAGGATATCACTGAACAGAGAGTTTGGGAAGAGAAGGACAGTAGCACCTCATTACATAGGGCTCCCATTAGCCAAATATGATAGCTTACAAATAACCTCAAAAGCTAGATAATAATAAAATGTGGCAAAATAATTAGGAATTGATGAGTGAATAAACTATTAACTTTTCTTAATATAACATTTCATTGTAAACTTATATAATTTTAAATAACTGATGGATTTAACATTCAACTTACCAAATTCATGGACGACTGAAAACTGGTGATTGTGAGTCAGTATAAACCAGCTCCAGAAAACTACTGTTCATTGACCATTTAGATATGCTTAATGTGAAACGCCTGTTCTTTGACTCATTTCCTAAAGTTGGGTTTTCTTTACTGATTTGTAGAAGTTCTTTATATTTTCTATATAATTAGCTTTAATATTAATATTTCAACACATATTTTTGTTGTTATTAAACAAAGGAAGTGGGAAGTATTTTTGTGAATCTGTTGATCTTTATGTCATTGAAAAAATTTTAAACATAAAAATTGTATTTTTCTAACAGCAAATTGTCTTAAATTAAGCCTACTTTAAAACAGAAAATTTTAATCACTACAAAGACAGTCTGGTCTCAAACACTGGCATGATATATACATTTTAAAGTACCACGTACATGTATATTAATTTATAACTTAACCCATGTTCTTGTATTTCATAAGCACAATAGGAAGAATATAAGAGTGTCTGTGATGCAGGAATGGAAATACTAGAAAGAATTTCCAAATTTGGGTAGATCTAGCTTTCAATTATGACTACAAGCAAATTTCTCCTGGTAAAATTCTCACTAGAAGAGAAATCCAAAATACTAACACTTCATTCATGTATACTATCACTCATTCAGCAAATATTTATTGTACATCTTCTGTGTTCCAAGATTGTATCATACACAAATGGTACAAATAGAACTCGATTGCCGACCTCTCCTAGTACCAGGGAGGGAATCCTTGGCAACCAAGGATGGTGAGCTCCTGGGTATTACGTCAGAGGGTGAGACTAAGGAGGGGCTGCTGCTGTTCACATTCTGCAGACAAACAGGTGGTCTTAGGAACCATCTTTAGACAACACAGTTTGAAATAGCTATTATGGGAAAGCTGTCAACACAATTAACATCTACATATGTTCTCTTTTGAGGAATTTTATATGGACTATCCTATGAATTTTTTGTAAATGATACCATGGACCAAATAAAGAGCAGTGCCATTTTTTTTTTTGTAGGCTGTAGTGTAACATTCTGCTCTGTGGAGTAAAGTATGTGGTTTATTTAGTGAGTGATGCAATGCCTGCATTTGTTGCCAATGACAACGGTTGCTTCCTTGATTTGGTTTCATGGGGTTGGTCAGTTTACGTTGTGAGAATTGTATTAAGGAGAATTGTGCTTGTTGAGTGCCAGCTCTGTGTAATAAGAATGGTGGTGGGTGGGCGGTGGGGAGTAAGCATTGTTTCTTTTGGCTGGAGCTCAGAAATGCTGACTCCTGCACACTCAATGTGAGCCTCTCCAAACCAACTGCTTTCCTCTCCCTCCAACCCCTGGCATTTGTTTTCTAGCCTCTGGAAAAGTACCCACATGTGTCTGAGTAGTGCCATAGATTGGCTTCTTTCTGTATCTGTCCACACATTTCAGTGACTTTGAGAAACCTTGGACTGCAATCTCCCTCTCCTTTTAAGAGGTGTCACTGAGAACAACTTCAGTCAACTCTAATTTTCAACAGCTCTGAGCAAGGATTTGGAAAGATAAAGTGGTGATTGAATTATAAAAAATTAAGGCTGCGGTCCAATTGCTTCCAGCTATGCTCCTCCCTCTGCGGGTTAACAAGTATTTCCAAAGCCATAGGGCATTAAGAATCCTGAGACAGCTAATTAACAGTGCTGATCTACATCATATAGAGCCTGTGGGCTCTAGGCAGCTGTAAAACCAATCTCAGCTTCCTGACGCTTTTAGAATGATGATTGGGCTCGTGGAATCGGATTTTGACATTCTGCTCCTTTCTGTGGTACAAAATAACCTTCTTAATAGGCACTTTAGTCCAGGATAGTACTTTGGGCATTAAAAAGTCACATTGCCATGACTATGAAAAAAGTAAATGAACATTTCCTCATGTTCAGACTGTGACTCACAGTTGGCCTATTAATGGACAAAGGAGGCCTGAGGCATTCTCTTGACACATTGTCCAACCAAATGAAATACAGGCTTGGTAGTATGTTGAGCATGGTAGGGCTGGATCAGCCATCATCCAAAAGGCAGATAAGATCCAGGTAAAAGAGGTTCTTGATGCCCTTTCTCAGTCTTTTCTTTTTTCTATCTGTTTAAAAGAGTTTACCAAAAGAAACAGAGAGCCTGTCTACCACATTTCGCAGATAAATAAACAAAAGAAATAACAAAAGCTTACTGTTTTCCCAAGAACCTTGGACAAGCTGAGATGAACCTGTCTCATCTCACACAGATCTGAGTATAATAAGGTGATTTATTAATAAAGTAGTCTGTCACATTGTAAAAGGAAAGCCTTATCTCTTGCTTCCAAGTTACAATCCATCCTCCATAATGTTATCAAAAGTGTCTCAAACTTGCCATTCCCCTACTTGAATAACCTTGATATATATATATTTTTCCATTTCATGGTAGATACTGGGCACATTCCTTATGCTCTCTATATCATGTTTTTCACTATCAGACTTTTAACTTTGCAACTTCATCGAAGAGTACTAAGAAGAATTTTGTTCAAGCTAATGCTACAGTAACATAAATTTAGCTCCTTTCAAGACTGTTACCCCAACTACCCCCAATCAGATGTCTCTTTCTGCAAAATTCCTTGTTCTTTAAGTTGTGGCTTAAATGTCAATTGCTGTGGGAATCCTTCCCTCTCTTCCCTAATAGAAGGAATCACACCATCTATCACTTCTATTCACTCCTTTATCATTCATATCACAAGGACAGGGGCTGTGCCTTACCCTTTTATCTCCAATGTTTGTGTTGTCCATAGTATACAGAAGGAAGCTGATTATAATGGTTGAAGGGAAGGATGGATGGATGGATGGATGGATGGTTGAAATTAGATCACTGAAGTAGATCATATCTCAAGGTTCTTCTAGTTCTATAATTCATGTTTGTATGACTTATTTTTATGAGGAAGGTGTGATGTGATTACTATGAAACATGCTAATTAACATCTGACATTACTATTCAGTGATGTTTGAAATTACAAGTGAGATTTTAATTCATACATCAGAAATATGTTTCTTTCTATTATAGAGGAATATCACTACAAGGTCGATGGAAGCACCATAGACCGCAATATAAAAAGTGAGACAATAAGCAAACACTTGATGCTTAAAAAGTTAGAAATTCATATTTAAAATGCATATCAAAAGCTGGAAATGATGCTAGTAGATTGGATGATATAATTTGGATATGAAATTATTTCCATATGCTAAATATTGGGCTTAAATAATAATATAATAGGAATATGTAAAGTTCAGCATATGTTTAAAAATAATTAGCTATACTGAGCAACATTTCAGTATTAGAAAAATGGGCAAATGGATTATATTTTGGTTTATCCATGGATGGATTGTTATGGAGGAATTAAAAATAATGGCTTTGAAGAATCTTTAATGATTTGGAAAAAATGTTCATGATATAATGTTCATTTCAAGAAAAAAGAGACAGGGTTTGAGTGTGTATAGCAAAGTGGTAAAAGATTATTTACAGGGGGTTGAATGGCCCCTTTGGACTAAGCTCCTTGTACAGAGGAAAGCACTGGACACAATGACTTTAGCCCAAGGACAAAGCCTTGGCCATGGTAAGGGAAAAGTCATTCTGAGTGGAACCTGGTGGCTGTTATTCAAATGTATCCCCAGGGAGGAATCTCTGGACAAAGCAGAAAGCTGTAAGCACACAGATGTTGCATGTTATTCTGTATATTATCAGGAACAAAGGGGAGAAATTATAAGGTCAACTGGATCACTGACAAAGTAAAAGCATGGCTTTGTGGAAGCTGCCTTACTCCTTGGGAGCAATGGGACCTGTTCTGCCTTGGGGACCCCAGGAAGCTGCTGGGCCTGGTGGAAAAGAGGTTCTATCAAGGATGGACTTGTTCTTGTGAGACATCATCGGACTCAGAAATAGCTAGATTGATTACGTAGGGATACTACTTCAAATGTGGGCAAAAGCTAACGAAATATAATTTTTTATACTTATATAACCTCATTTTTTTGCCATAGACTAGTGCAATCTAGCAAAATTTAAGGGTAAAGAGTCTTTCAAAACTTCATTATAGGGAAGCGGATGTGGTTCAACAGATAAAGCTTCGCCTATCATATAGGAGGTCCAGGTTTGATACCAGAGTGTGGTGAGCTGGCCCATGCAGAGTGCTGCCACACACAAGGAGTGCCACCCTGCACAAGGGTGCCCCTCGTGCAAGAAGTGCCAACCTGCCCAGGAGTGCAGCCTGCCCAGGAGTGGTGCCGCCCACACGGAGAACTGATGCAGCAAGATGACACAACAAAAAGAGACTCAGAGAAGAGACAAAACAAGACACAATGAACTAGGGAACTGAGGTGGCACAAGAGAATGATTGTCTCTCTCCCACTCCAGAAGGTCCCAAGATGGGTTCCCACAGCCACTTAATGGGAATAAAACAGACACAGAAGAACACACAGCAAATTGACACAGAGAACAGACAACAGAGGGGCGGGGGAATGGGGGGAGAAAAAAAATTTTTTTAAACAAAACAGACTTCATTATAGAGACGCAGATGTGGCTCAGGTGACTGAGCTCCCGCCTACCACATGAGAGGTCTGTGGTTCAATTCCTAGTGCCTCCTAAAGAAGACAGCAAGCTGGTGCAACAGGCAGGCATGGGAAGCTGACACAAAAAGATGATGTAACAAGAGACACAAGAAGAAAAAATATAACGAGACACACAACAAAGCAGGGAATAGAGGTGGCTTGAGTGATTATGTACCTTCCTCCCACATCAGAGGTAATGGTTCAGTTCCCAGTACCTCCTTAAGACAGCACACAGCATGTGCAAACCATGAAGTGGTGGGGAGAAATAAATAAATAAATAATGTATTAAAAAAAAAAACCACTCCAAAACTTCATTATAAAGGTATAGGAAAGAAAGACTTAGTGTTCATTTACCATAAGCTTGTTACTAGTGGTAATACGGATTTTAGAAAAAGGAAAGAAAGTATAAAACAAGCAACAATACAAAACTCAATGTTAGACTCCCTTAACCTCATCAGTAAAAATACTGTCCCAAAGAAGACCATCAGCTCCCTGTTCTCTAAGCTTAACATCCACAGTTTTAATAGGAACAGGGATGTTGATAAGTCTAGAAAGATTTCATGAAAAGAAAGTTTTCAAAACTGGGAAGCCTAACTTAAAGACAAATATAGTTAGGGTGGACCTGACCCTTGCTTCAAATGGTGAAGGCCACTTCGAGGAAGAAAAATTAGCAGAAATCTCTTACTCAGAACTACGAACAAGAGGGAGACAAACAGCTCATTATAAAGACTGAGTTCCAACAATCAGAGCTGTCTCATGATAGATCAAGCTGCCTTGCAAGCAGATGTAATAGGTCATGTTGTGTTCCCAGAAGAAACCATCCAGACATGTGGTCAGCGCAGTTTCTGTGCTGGATAAGTGATGGGGCTAAATGACATCTACATTCCTTTCGGACGCAGAGTCAAGATTCTCTGATTTTAGCCGGTGGAGAACAGTGTTATTTGGAATTATTGTAATTTTCTTCCCCTCCCTGAAATCACACAGAATTTTAGCCACCATATTTTAATCTTTATATAAGCACAAATCTATTATTGATGAGAAATAGTCCCTCGGTGAATATCAGCAGCATTTTAGCCTAGGTTAAATTGAAATCCTTGGTTTAGTTCTGTGAGTGATCCCTGAAGGTCTTGGTAATTAAGTGCCTATACCTTTGCCAGGTCATTCAGGAATCTGCAGAACAGGAGTTTGGGGTCAGCATCCTTCTAAGAGCAGAGCAAATTTTGTCCAAAACCACAGTTATAGTGCTCTGTCTTCAGAGTACATAGAGCTGCAGCTCTGAAAATACTTCTGTTCCTTATTGGCTATTGAGAGTATTTCATCTGGTGTGATCAATAGAAAATAAAAGGCAGGAAGAATTCTTTATGTACTTTTTTCCCTTGGTGGGTGTACCATGGGGGGCAGGGGAGGGCCTGGCAAGTTTGTTCACTTTGTGTCAGACCTGTGACAGGGGCATCCAGAGCCTCAGGACATCTTCATGAGAAGTGGAGAGGCACCGATTATCACTTATTTTTGCAGAAGAGTAAATTAGGGTTTACATAGGAAACCTAGGTTAAAACACAGCTCTGGCTATAGCCAAAGCTCGTCCATCTTCAAATCACAATAAAATAATGATATGAATATTTTATTTTATTTTTTAAAGATTTATTTATTTTATTTAATTTCCCCCCCCCTCCCCTGGTTGTCTGTTCTTGGTGTCTATTTGTTGCGTCTTGTTTCTTTGTCTGCTTTTGTTTCTTTGTCCGCTTCTGTTGTCGTCAGCGGCACAGGAAGTGTGGGCGGCGCCATTCCTGGGCAGGCTGCACTTTCTTTTCACGCTGGGCGGCTTTCCTCACGGGCGCACTCCTTGCGCGTGGGGCTCCCCCACGCGGGGGACACCCTTGCGTGGCACGGCACTCCTTGCGCGCATCAGCACCGCGCATGGCCAGCTCCACACGGGTCAAGGAGGCCCAGGGTTTGAACCGCGGACCTCCCGTATGGTAGACGGACGCCCTAACCACTGGGCCAAAGTCCGTTTCCCTGAATATTTTAAACTGTTCTATTTCAACTGATGGAGAAAGAAGCCACTCTGGTACACTTTGGAATTATTAAATTAGTCAAATGTTAAGATTATAATGGAAATAGTATTAATATAATGGAAGACTAGATGCATTATTTTGCCCATTTCAAAACTTGTAGGGTCTTCTCAGGAAAATAAAGCTTGAGGAAAAACAGACCTCAGAGACTGAAAATAAAGCAAATAAGTAATTTCCTAGTAAAGAAAGATTGCCACAAAATTACTGGAGAGTGCATGGAAATTTCAAAGGGTAGTGAAAAATGAATTCTGATGGCCACAGAGAATAACAGGATGTGTGACTAAAGCTGTTGACCTATGACCAGCTAACTCACCTCAGAATCTACGAAACTGCTGACGTTACCTTTCTTTTTCTTTCTCTTTCCTCTTCCTCTCTTTGTCCCGATTTTTCATTCCACCCTCTGCCTCAGTTCTGCTTCCTCCTCTTCCATATTCTCTGTATGCTCTCCTCTTAGCCACCCTCCTTTATTTTTCCTTTAAATGGCCCTATTATGAAACTCAAGTAAGTGAAGATTTATAATTTATCACGAATAACTTCTATTAACATTCTTCATGATAAACCCATGAATTCATGTGAAACTTTCTAATAATGATTTCATTTTCACTGTACTCTACATCCATTCTTTCCAGCTATCCCCACCCTAACCCTGGAATGTGTGCCAGTGGTGGGGACAACAGGAAGGCAGGAAGGCAGTGTCAATACTCTTTGTGAGAAAGAAAACTTTCCTTACCCCAGTCTTAAGAATACCTTCCTGTGTGCAGTTTCAAGAGTCATCAAAGTGTGTGCAGCATCACAGAATGATCTACTGTAGCATGTCATAGGAACAATGTCAATAGAAGAATAGCATCCAAGAAAATTAAAATAAATTTCTCACTTAACAAGGAGCTTAATACATTGCAATGCACATACAGTCTAAATATGTTGTCCTTGGATGGCGAACACATAGGGTAGTTTAAAAGCAACAAGAACAAACACTCTACTTGATCTCAGCCAAGGCTAAAAAGCTATGAATACAATGGTGGGAGTTCACAGTACTCAGAGCAACACAAAGCCACTTTAGAAAACCTGCAATTGAATTCTGGTTCTCAGCTGATGGCACAGAATGCTTCCTTTAACCTCATGATTCCATGTTTTAGAATGAGGACATTGTGCTGCTAACCCTCCCAGAAACAGGCTCAACGGCAGCGAGGCCCCCCTCCCCCACAGAGAATACAAAATGAGCCCTGGAACACCCAGGATTATTTTCCATTATTAATTTCGACTGTAGCATCCATTTTGTTTACTCCTTCAAAAATATTTATAAAGTACCATCTCAGTTCTAGTCAGTCACTTGGACTGAGCTGGTTACAAAATAAAATACTGAAAGAGAAGTAATAAAAAAATAGGTTCTCGACCCGAAAGTTACAGCTTTAGGAGGGCAGAGCCAGCCCCTGGGTTTAGGATCACATGGCTTGGATTAGAGTCTGGATTCTGCCACTTGTTCTCTGAATGGCCTGAGGCAACTCCCTTAAACCTTCTGACTCTCACTTTTCCTTTCTCCAGAACAGATTACGCCTTCTGTGGTACCGGGAGACTAAAAGAGAAAATGTGGGTGAAAGTGCCCTGGGTACTATGAATGTACAAAAATAAAGCATTATTACTAAAGCATTTACACACTCTTCTATAAGATACAGGGATGGTCCCAGGAGGTATAAGAGGTACCTCAAAGACACAAATGATAATTTCCAAAGAAGTGACGATAGTAATCAATGTTATGGGATCAGAGGAGAGAGAACGGCGTGACTGTTGAGGTCAGGAAAGCCTGCAGTGGGGAGAAGTGGTGATAGAGAAAGTGGACTAAAATTAATTGGGGAAGGGTAGTATGGTGGCAGGCGTGACTGCCCTTGCCCTGATGGGGAAGTGAGCCTTGGAAGTGTTACCTAACAAGGCCGAGGCCCCACTACAGCCAGTGAGTTTAGAACCAGTTTATGTTTTAATTAGAGTCTAGGCACTTGAAGCTCTACCTAGAAGAGATTAAAAGAGGCTGTGAGAGGGACAGGGGGAGAGAGAGGGAAAGAGAGGGAGGGCAGAAAGGAGGAAGGGGAGGGAGAGGGAGAGGTCTGGGGGAATGTGAGTGGAACAAAGGAGGAAAGCCCGCGCGCACACACACCCACACCCACACACACACTTGCTCAGGTCCCTGCTATCTCTAAGGTAATTCAACAAGCCCTGCAGCTGGCCTCATCTTCATTTTCAAAACAGGCTTTTGTTGTCATTTTTTTTTTTCTTTGAAGAGTCATCTATCTGAGGAAGAAAGAGAATGAGTCACACTGAAGCAAAAGTTTGCAGGGAGGAAAGGAACATGAAAGCATTTCTCCAAGGTGTTCATAAAGAAGGGGAGGAAAGAACAACCCTTTCACCGAGGTGCCGTCTGTGCTGCTGGCCCAGGGGGGTACAATGTCCCCTGAGTGTTCCAGGGGGCCTGCGAGAAGCTGTCTCCCTCCCTCCCTGAGCCCCAGCACCCCATTTTCTGAGTCTCTCCCTCAGAACCTATGTTCCACTGCCCCAAAATGCTCACTGTAATTATACTGAGTTTCGGCTCCCATATTTCTTACCATTCTTGTTCTTCTCTTTTAAAAATTTTGTCTTAAAACATCATGCTCTACAGTAAAAACCTTAAATTACGCATTAGAATAGGTTTTAATGAAATATAGACACTACTTAGTAATAATAGTTTTTAAAACTACTGAATGACTAATTTACGTGCAAAAAAATGGTAAAATATCATCTCTAATCCTTATGTCACTTTTCTAAGCTAGAGAAGTCCAAGAATGGGTAGAGACAAAGGTCAGACCGTGACTAGTCTGCAGAGTGATCTGAGCAGCTGTTTCACAGCCTGGAGCAGAATTGGTTGGTGAGTAAAGGAAGTTTCTGGAAAGAGCCTTCCAGAGTGCTAACTTGCCCTTCTCCTACTGCTCCTTATGAGCCTTTAGAGGAGCTACTTGGGGTCTCTGAGCCTCAGGGTCCTCATCTGCAACACCAGGGCTCATCCTAGGAGCACTGAGATTACAGGAGATAATATAAGGCCTCACCGTTAAGTATTCTCCAAGTGTGCAGCAACTGTCGTCAACCATCAGTGAAGTGTCAGGGGCTAGAGTCAAAGGCCAGCCTTCTTTATCAATGAATATTTATTAAGCACTCACAATTTAATAGGCAGCCAACTTCAAAATCTAACGGAATTTTTGGTGTCTCTAGACACCTATCATCTGAAAGGTTCTACATGTGAAGAGACACTTGTGTGGTGGTTGGAATGTATCTGTGGCAGTGGAGAAACAGGAAAAACAAAGAGGACTCAGGGACAAGGAAGTGGAAAGAGTTGGGTACATCCTCTCATTTGGGACCACCAGGCCAGCCCCAGTGAGAGAGGATCTGGTGGACTGTGCCTCCTTCACGGAACACTCATCTCCAAGGCAAATGTGTAGAAAAGATAGGTTGAAGCCACCTATCCAGACACTTCTATGAAATCACTTCAATGACGCAATCTATGCAACGTTTTACAACCATTCTGAGACAAAATTTGTCTGTGACTTATAAAGTAGTAATCAGCCAGTCCAGTCCCCACTCAAGAGAAGGAAACCTCCACCGCTTGCATGGGTGAGCAGGTTTCCTGTCAGTACCAGGACTCTGGCTCTAGGCACCATTCTGGTTCCAAAGCTGGCAGCTGGAATTTTAGTCAAATAACAGACCAGGAAGTATTTAATTTCTTAGAAGGAATTTTCAGATTATAGGAGTCACTTAATAACATAAGGTGAAAAAAATACATTTTGAATCTCACGAATAGTACAAAAGTCCATAAAAATCCAATTACACACAGTTTCAGCCCCAAAGAAATCAAATGACTATTTTTGGAAATTTAACCAAAGTTTTTTATGACTGGAAAAATAAACAGGTCTACAGTAATTGTGGAGCACAGTGGTTCAGAATTCTGCCACAGGTTTCAGGCTATACATGTTTGCGTCTCAGCTCTGCCATTTGCCAGGTTTGTGACACTCAGCAAGTGCCTTCTACTTGCTCATCCACAATTTCCTCCAAGAGGACTAGAGTGTAGACTTGAAGTGGTGACACACTGAGGTGTTCAGGACAGGGCTTCATACCCAGCCAAGTTTCAAATCTACCAACTAAATTTTAGCTATTAGTATGACTCCTACAGACAGATAATTGCTTTAGTGTTTTAAAGATGTAAGGGCAAACACCCAAAAGTTAATAACACAAGCCTTGTGTACTTTTCATCTTTTTAGATGAAACTTGTTTTATATTTTATTTTTACATAATTCTTTTTTTTTTTTTTTTTGAGCTACCAGGGCTGGGGACTGAGCCCAGGACCTCACATGTAGGAAGCCTCTGAGCCATAGGCTCTTAACCACTGAGCCATATCGGCTCTCCTGCGCTGGCCCTTTCGTTTATTTGCTTGTTGCCTGTTCCTTTTTTTCTAGGAGGCACTGAGGGACCAGCCCGGACCTCCCATGTGGGAAGCAGGCCCTCAATTGCCTAAGCCACACCTACTCCCCCAAATTCCTTCTTAGACTGGAGCATTTCATTCCTCTGAAAGCAGTGGAATACCTAGATACCAAATACATCTGTGGACATCAGATGTGTGAATATGGATATCCCACTGAGCTATGTAGTTATGCACTGCAGTCACCCCTCGGGCTGAAGTGTGGTTTGCTGGCCTGGCGGGGGAGCAGCCGCGGCAGGCCAAGCCGCTGCCCCCATAATAGGGTGGCTGGTCGGACTCACCGCCACCCCTGAAGGGAGCTCGGCATGGGCACAGAGTGCCCTCGGGTCTCCCCTTCTTGGCAGCCATGCTTCCGCGGCCGCCCCTCCTCCCGGATGGCGCCACACGATGCCTGTGGGGCGGCACCCTTCTTCTTCTTTCTCCCTGCGCAGGCGCAGGGCGGAAAAATCCAGTCTGCCCTTTTCCCTCCCCCCACAGCAGCAACAGCCAGGCGTGGGCGGGAAACTCAAGTCTGCCCTCCACCCCAGCAACAGCAGCCACCAATCCCTAAACTCTGCCCCTTCCCCCAGCAACAGCGACAGCCAATCCCTAACCACCACCCCTCCCCCGTCCAGTACTGCCCACTGACCTTTCTCCAGCAACCAATCAGAACAGGGCGTGGCTTCGACCAATCAGCCTTCCCCAGCCCCTATAAAACTGTTGCCTCTCCCTCAATAAAGTGGACTTGTGTGTTTACCTTGTCTCCGCGGTAGTTCTTCTGCCGTGCGCCCTCCAGTCCTGAGAGCCCCCAACAAGGGCCTGGCCTCCCTTGTCCCCAGTTCATCGCCTGCTTCTCCGGGCGACCCCTTCGTCGCCGGCTTCGTCGGACGACCCCTTCAGCCTAACCGCGCAACCCCTGTGAGACCGACCCCTCGTCTGCTGCTGGACCGACCGCTCGTCCCAAGTGGGACCGACCCCTCGTCCCAAGTGGGACCGACCCCTCGTCCAAAGCTGGACCGACCCCTCGTCTGCAGCCAGACCCCACCTCTACCGACCGAGCAAGCCGCCGCAATGCACAAATCCAGAAAAGTACAAAAGCTTTCATGTACCAAGTCACTCTTTCCATGAACTTGGGAATTTTTAAAAATAAGGCTGCTGAACTCTAATTTGGACATGCTACCACAATATCAAACTGCTCTTGAATAAAATTAGCTTATCTTTTCAACTTGTATTGTTCAGAATTGGTTTCAAGGATATAAATTCAATTTCCTTGTCACACATATCTGAGTTGTTGTCTCCACTGGTTGGCCCAAATGAAAATGCAGTGCATATTGGGGTACAGGAGATGACAATGTGTGAAAAAAATCAACCAAGTCAGGAGCTGTGAAGCTGCTAAAAAAAGCCAAAATAGATAAATACTCTAACCATGGAAATGAGAGACTCTGCTGCTTGGAAATAGAATATTTGTTATGAGAAAAACTGGAAATTAAATCAGCTCGTAATATGGTCATGATCGTGTCAAAAGGTGAGTGAAGGAAATCAACTGACTATTGGCTGTGCACTAAGAAATTCTCAGGAACCAGTTCATTACCTTGCTACCCACTAGGAGGCCCTCTAGATTCTTCCAGCAAACAAAAACATTCTGGTGGGCTATTTTGTTGTGCTGGAGCTATTAAGTCCTCCTCATACCATTAAATATTGAATTGTTTTTAAAAGTGTGCCTTTTAGCAATTTAAACATATTTAACCTCCCAGTTCTTGAGAATCCCATTTTAACCTTAGAGAAGATGTCTTATAATACACTCAGAAGCCGCCATACCATATCTAGAGATGAAGAGGTTGCTAATAACACAGATTCACTTATGGAAGCACAAAAGGTGAGAGTAAAAGGAGATACCTGCTGTTCCTACATTCCAATAGGTAACAGCTCAAATCCACCCTTCCCACCCCAATCACAAGGCTTCCAGAATGTCTGACTCTGTCCTAAGGGATTCATATGTATTAGTTTATTTAATCCTCACAATATCCTTAGGGGGCAGATAATATAATTACCCTGATTTCACACATGAGGAAACTGAGGCCTGGAGAAAGTAAGTAACTTATACAAGGTCACATGGCTAGGAGCAGAAGCGCAGTCAAAAGGCACACAGTTCAGCCCCAGTACCCACAGCCTTACTTTGCTATGAGCGATGTTTTGTAATAGAATAATATACATTGGAACTTTTAAAAATTAATATTTTGAGTGGGCAATACATCTATATGGTTCTATGGTTCTGACATGAAAATTATGTACACACACAGAATACATGTGTGGACAAATAGCTGCGTGCATGTATGTGTACATACATGTATGTGTGCATACATGTATGATCACACACACATGAATCTCTATATAGCCAATTCCTGTCTTGCATCCAACTTTCCCCTCTTCCCTATAGATAAACACTTATCATTGAATATCCTTCCAAAATATACTTAGGCAAATAAAAATAGAAATATACATCACCATACATTTCACATTTTACACAAAAATGTATCATCCTACACACATCATTTTTTTTCACTTAATATTTGCAGGAACTTTTCCATTTACATTCGTAGAGAGCATATTATTCAATTTTATGGATGTATCATAATTTATTTAACCAGTTATACTGATGGATGTTCATGTTGTTTTCAGCTTTTGCCATTACAAACTGTTCTACAATGAATAACCTTGTATATAAATCATTTCAAAAGTAACCTGTAGAATAAATTCGCACAGGTGGAGCTGCTAAACAAATGGGTACGTGTGTTTTCAATTTGAATAGTTCTTGTCAAGTGCCCAACTTACCTGCTCATCAGAAAAGTAATTCCTAAGTTGTAGAAATGAGTAGGCAGCTTACTTGTTAAGAATATGAATGCCTAACATTTCATTTCCCAGTATTTGTGAATATTAATTGCTTCCATCTCCTTAAACTGTTCATAAACTCTGGTACATACATAAATACTCTTTGAGTTTCCTTCTGGGGGGGGTGTGGGCAGACGGGTGTTTGGGAAACTTAAGGGAGGGGTGCAGATCCACATTTGGCCTTTGGAGCATGGAAAAGGAGAGGGCATGATGGACACTGAGAGAAAAGTCCTAACTAAAATAATTCTGCTGCAGCAGAGACTTGAATCCTGATGTGACTGGGAAGACACGCATTAAGTCCCCTAGAAATTCTTAAAAGCTTTGGAGAGTATATGGAGCTTTTCACAATCTGTAGAGGACCTAAGAAACAGGGTGAACCCAATTAACTCCTATGAAGGAAAATTTCCATATCCCACACACAATAAAAACCTCAACTAAAGTTTAACGAGGTAGCAGCCAGAAACCAGGCTTCCTGTTGTCCTTGAGCAGGTGAACTGTTCAATTGATAACGTTGGGGTGTAAGGGCGTGCTATATAAATGCATCTGTTCACTGATGAAAGAACTTTGAGGAAGAATGAACATGTGGTAAGATTGTAAAGGAAGAATTCCTGAAGAACATGAGAAGTAGGAGGACTTGAATGACCAAATAAAAGAATGAGAACCTGAAACAGAGGTTTAATTATTAAAGTGAATCAGTAAAGAAAATTTATAGTATTGGAAGAACCAACAGTCACTGGGGTGAAAATAGAATAGGAAGCGGTTATAGGTGACTTTCACATGCTATGCTTGGGCGACTAATGCCAAATATACTGCCCCTTGGGTCATATCACTCAAATACCCTATGTAAACAAGGTATTTTGTTTTGTTTTTGCTGGGCAGTCCAACCTATCTAAGAATACCAAATAGCCTAGACAAGGCCAAGAGAAGACCTCTAATGGATTGTCCCAGAGTAACTTTGTGAAAGTTGAACAACGTGACATCAGTTCCAAGTACCTATAACTACTATCTTGGATGATTTAGGTAAAACTAAAAGATGGTGCTGGGTTACTCAAATTGTTCCCCAAGCTGGCAGGACAAGTTTCTAAGCCTATTGTGGTTGAGCTTCCTCGGAATAGACAGCCTGGAGAGATTCCACTTTTCCTTTGTACTTACAGAAGTTTAGACCGAACCTCTTCCCAGGGTGGAACTCCTAATACTGCATCGCTTTAAAAAGGCCAAGACAGGGTAAAAATGTAATCTCTTAATAAATAGTATCTGGAAGGACATCTGTATAGACAGAAGGTTGTTTTGGTGATTAAAAAATAAAATAGAAGTCTCAAATCTCATATAATCTTTAATCTGTTGCCTCACTTAGTGAAAACAGCATCAGTGTCCGCAAAATGAAAAGTTCCAATCAGATCAAAGTTCTGATCCAGAAGCATGTGCGACAATACTAACTAAAGGCTCCCCTCTAGTGGCCAACTGGAAGAAGAATAAAAACTGCCAAAGTGCAAGAAAAATACCAGAAAGGAAACGGTAATAACCAATGAAAAGAATGTCTATTTAATTTTCCCTTCATTTCAGGGAAAATAATAAATCACAGGAAATGCAGCTACATGTAGAAGAGTGTCTTGTTCTTAATTGCTCTTCCTATCTGGATGAGCTCGCAAGAAGTCCCAAAGTCAAGTCCATAGTTTTGGTGTTGACAATGTATAATAAATATCATACCAGCAGAGTGACTTTTCTACCAGTGACAAATTGGCTGTAAAATCGAAAAAGTCTTTACAAAAAGTGGTCGAAATACAATTAGTATGAGGATTTTGTTTGTCTTTCCTGTTCCTCAAACCTTTCTCAATTAGCTACTCCATAGGTAGCTAACAGTAATATAGTCATGTGTATGTATATGTGTGTATACATATATAATATAGCTACTCCTCAGGTAGCTATAGTGCAAAGAATGACTTCAGAGTCAGGAATTATGGAATGTACCCAAATTCCACGAACGTATGCCTGTTTGACCTTGAGTTATTTAATCTTTCTGAGTCTCACTTTTTTAAAATATGAAGGATGCAAATTTTGTTCTTCCAATCTCCCTTCGTTTTGGGGAAAAGATGATGAAATGTGTATAAAAATACTTTGTAAACTCAAAGGTCTACACAAATATTAATCAGTATTAGTTTTGCAATCTCTGGGTGAAGATGGTGGATTTAATGAGTCTTAGAATCGAAAGCGGTATTTAAATTTATTTAAAACATTTGTTAAAGTCTTTGTCTTAAAATTATTAGTTTACTGAAGTTGAGGTACATTGAGTGATTGCCTAAATTCTGAAGTTTATCTGGCATTAGATGTAGCAAAGGAAAGCTAATTATTTGTCTAAATTTTTGCACTGAATTAATAACACAGAACTATCAGATCTTATGTCCTGAAGTTTATCACTCTAGAAATCCAATTATGTTATTAATACTTTTCCCAGCAGTTTCAATAAGAAACACAGACTGATAAATTTAAATGATTAAAATGGTTGTGGATAAATCAGATAACAAAATTTCACTCCATGTTTAATTATCTGAGGTACAAAGTCATAGGTTTAAGAAGGCATTAAATAGGTTAGACCTACTGACACCATCATTACTTGAGAAGAGTTTTTTTTTTAAGTTTATCCTGGAAACCCACTATCTTTTATCTGGTTTCATCTACCTGTTTGCTAATTTTAAGGGCAGGATGGAAATCAGTTGACTCTTTTTACCTCAGGTATGTTGGAAAAAAACTAGATATTAATTAATTAAACTTCAGCTATTTTCAGGGAGCTTTATTTGACTGAAATCAATCTGCTTTAACTTCCAAACCAGTGGGATGATACAGGATCATTATATTTAGAATGACATGGCATTGTAATAAATCTCAGTATAAAAGTGACACCTTTGTTTCTATGTATAATTGTTTTATAATGAGAAAATGCTGCTGGAAATTAGAGGACTCAAAAACAAATTATTTACTCCAAACAACCCTGTTCTAGTCATTAATTACAAGAAGAACAAACTCTTTCTGCCAAGTCCTTATGGCGTAGCTAAATTGAGAGAGGAAATATAGATCTCGGCAAAGAGTTTATTATTTTTCATTTCTAGCTTAAAGCAAGTCTCTCCAAGACACAGAATGAATTTAATAGCTTGGTACAACAAGTAAATAGCAGTTCATTATATTTTCTTATTTAGGAAAACAAAATTCAAAAGGAAAGCATTCACAGGAGGCACAGAAATAAAGCAAAGTTAGTTCTTTCTGAAAACAACCCTCAGGGGAAAACAGTGTGGCTCTCTTGAAATTCAGGTAAAGAGAGCAAAGTACTCAGAAGTTTTCAAACTTTTCTATGTATTAGAATCACTTGGGAGGTTTAACCCCTCTCCCCCAACCCCTTATGCACAGACTACAACCCACATGGGGACATCAGTACTTTTTCTAGTTCTCTAGTTGATTCCAATGAGAAGCCAAGTTTGAGTCACATGACTTTAAAGCATGAAAGTAATAATTTAAATAAATGGTCATAATATGACCATGGATTGTTCTTATAACTTCCCTATGAATGACAAGAAGCAAAACTTCATCCTGCAGGTATGTAAACTGATGAACAATTACATACAAGCAAGAAGCAGGGGTCATGCAGATGAAATCACTGGACCAGCGGAGAATATAGTGGGTTAGTGCAGGACTGCATGCAGAGCTCCCTGCTAGGGACTTTAGGGATATAGAAAATTACATGGCGATGCTTTAAATGAGCTTACAAATAGTTGGGGCAACCAATGTGCAAACAAATCCAGACTAAATGCAATAAGTGTTCCAAGTGAGTTACAAGCCAAGTGATAATATATGGCAGAGCAAGATAATGTTAATGATTTAGAAAGGTAAGTAACAATATCAAAATCTCTACCTGGCTGATTGCAGGTACTTTGAAAAAAACAAATGCATGACAGAAGGGAACCTCAGCAGTGGGATATAATAAAGGAATATAAACATAACTTTGTGTGCAAGCTCTAAGGCAGTGATCCTCCAAATGTGGCCCCCAGACTTTCAGCATCAGCATCGCCTGGGAGCTTGTTAGAGTGGCACCTATTTGGGTCCCTTCCAGACTTACTAAGTCAGCTCTGGGGGTGGGGAAAGCAATGAATTTCTAACAAGTAGTTCAGGTGATTCCAGTTTGAGAACCTCCACAGTAAGGCTTTTTTTTTTTTTTTTTAAAGATTTATTTATTTATTTCTCTCCATCCCCCGCCCTGGTTGTCTGTTCTCTGTGTCTATCTGCTATGTCGTCTTCTTTGTCCGCTTCTGTTGTCAGCGGCACGGGAATCTGTGTATTCTTTTTTTGTTGTTGCGTCATCTTGTTGTGTCAGCTCTCCGTGTAGGTGGCGCCATTCTTGGGCAGGCTGCACTTTCTTTCACGCTGGGCAGCTTTCCTTATGGGGCGTACTCCTTGCGCATGGGACTCCCCTAGGCGGGGGACACCCTTGCGTGTCACGGCACTCCTTGTGCGCATCAGCACTGCACATATGCCAGCTCCACACGGGTCAAGGAGGCCCGGGGTTTGAACCGCGGACCTCCCATGTGGTAGACAGACGCCCTAACCACTGGGCCAAGTCCGCTTCCCAGGTTTTTCTTGAGAACAAAAATCTCTGTATGCTCTGGAACATCTTTGGAACGACATGAAAATAGCCATTTAAATCATCCCCATGTATTGAAGTAGAGACACCATATCTGTACAGGGTAATATATTCACTGATAAGCCAATGCTGGCAATATTATTTTTGGGGGGAACCATTTAGGAGATCAGCAATCTTAGTTAAAGTCATAAAATATAAAATAGCAGATTAGTTATTGAAAAAAATACCAGGACTGAGTAAACAGTGATGTTAACGCAAATTTTTTGCATTACTGCAGGTACTCGTGTTTATATCTAAGACACGTGATCTCCCTGTTTCTCTTTAATCCCTAAGTCTTCATTTCCCCTTGTTTATAGGAAGGGAGATATCATACCAACCACAAGAATGTACAAACTATAATTACATGCAACAACATGGAAAAATCTCATAAACGTAATGTTGACCTAAAGAAGCCTGACCCAAGAATGCATAGAGTATAATTTCATTTACATAAAGTTTAGAAGTGGAAAAAGTTAAATTTTAGAATTAGATGTCAGGTAATAACCTAGGAGGCTAGTGTCTAGAAAGAGGCACGGGGGGGCGGGGGGAGGTTCTGGGGTCCTGCTAATATCCTGCTTCTTGATATCTTCATGCTGGTTACCTCAATGTGTTCACTTTGTGAAAATTCATTGATAACTATTAACACACTTACAATCTGTGCACTTTTATTTATATATGCTTCGAAATGAAATTTTTTTAAAAAGTTAGAATAGATGTGTTAGGGTTTTTTAAGAAGTCAGGACATCCTTCCTTCAGCATTTAAAGATGTGTTGGGTGTTGGGGTGTAACTGTCGGGGAATGCTGGGGGTGTCAATGTCATCCCCTGAAGTGAGCAAAGCCTACCGGACAATGATATTTCATCCTTGGGATTCCAAAACTCCAAAAGGATGGTCAGTTTTGATGGTGCTGGACACTCATTCACACCCTCAATGTGGCCTAAGTTAGGACAGGAACAAAACTTCAAAGAAGATGAGGTTTTGACCCGTTCCCTAAGTGACTGTTTGGTGGTCTGTACTATAGGCACATTTGTTTCCTCAATCTGTCAGGGTTGCATCCTCCTGACTCTCTTCTGCCATTTGCAGCTATGCCCAAAATCTTGATTTAATGTTTCTTGTTTTCTCCGCTTGTTCCTCCTTCCTCGCCTCTCCTTCCTTCTCATCAAAACCTTGAAACCGCCACCTACTAACCCACTTTTCAGAGTAGCCTCTCACTTGCTGGTATATAGAAGTTTCTAGAAATTTCTACTTACCTTTCATTCAAATGCCCATCTCCTCACATTTGTTTATGTGAGGCTTCCTGCCTTGCGAGATAAGTCACAATTTCTTCTCTCCCTTGCAGTATCTGCTAAACCTTGGCTCTGAAAAGTTCTAGCCAGTGAGCATGCTAGACCTTCATTTTAAGACCAAGCATAGCTTGCAACTGAGCATGCTCCACTTAATCCCACCTTTCCCAAACTGGAATGGTTCATATCACTTCATCCCATCATTAACCATACCCCTTAGCCTGCTTTCCCCAAACTGGATTGGCCCACATGATCTCGCCCCATCCTTAACTACTCCCTTAAGCTTGCATTCCCCAGAGGGTATAAAACTCCAGTGCCCATTTTGTTCCAGGCTTGCTTCCAGTCTTCTTGCTGATCAACCATGCAATAAACTCTTTTCTTCATATCCTTGTGACTCAGTATTGGCACATCAAGCAAACAAACCCACCTGAGCAGTAATAAAACCTACTTGTTCTCTGTTTCATTCTCTCAGAATCTATTATTAGCCTGTTCATTAAACCAGTTGTCATTAACCCTGTGTGCACACTAGAAACCCTTGGAAGTTTTATAAAAATACTTGGCCCACTGCAGACTCTTTAAATACGAATCTCTGGATATGGAGCTCCAGCAGTCAGTGTTTTTATAACACTGGGAGATACCAATGGGCAGGTCAGAGTTGAGAAGCTCTCTACAAACTTATAAAGTTAAAGGAACATCATTTGTTTATGAGCCATCCCTGCCTAAAACCATTTCGGGATATTACTGGAGCCTATAAAAGGAGTGATCAATTATTCCACATATCGTCTTCTGACCCTATACGGCAGAGATTGTCCTGGGCTGGGACAGAGGCCAGACAATGCTGACGACTCCACCTACCCATGGTCATAGATATCCTAGAGCAACTACGACCAGCTTGGACATCCCCACTTAACATAAGGAGGTCCTGCAAAAATCAGCTTCCTTTGAAACACATAAGGTTTTAGAGTGTATTCTGAAGAGCTAATGTCATGGCTTCAGTTTTAATAGATTTTAATGATGTGTAAAGTTCTCGGCTAATAGTCAAGAAAGTGTAAAGTTTTATAGAAGTAATGCATCAATGTGGAATTGCGTCCTCTCTTATTCAAGTTTATTATTGCTTGTTTCTAAAACTCAAGAAAAATGTGAGAATATGTCTATTAAAATTCCTACTTTCCTTTTTATTTTAATTTATTTACTTTTATATATTTTTTATCTCATTCTATTTGTTTCTTCCTTGCCTTTGGAATAGGGGGGAAAAGCATTTTCCTTGATTTTATTTGGTGGGAGAAGTTACAGGGGAGGGACAGGATGTGACAAAGTCAGGAGTTTACTAAACACATTTTCCTTGGCTGCACAAAGTGCCTGCAGAATGAAAATGACCTAATGGCAACCAATGAGCTCCTTCCTTGCCAGCACCATGAGGTCAGTTCTTCACAGCACTGGGGTCTAACACCAGGGCTTCAGCATCGAAGTCAATACCTGCCTTAGAACAGGCAAAAGGTATGCCTACCCTGGACCTGAGATTTGGAGGGCTGCTCTGACCCTTCTTTGGCCTCTTCTTCAGCCCCATGTGAAGCCATCTGCAGGGCCCCAGGGACATACCCACACGGAGACCATGTCCTCCTTTTTGGACCACGGTCTGGGAACCAGGATATTGGTTTGCTGCCCGAATGGTCCCAGGCCTACTAACAAATGACTGTAGGCCCCTTTCCCCATTTGTCCTTTAGGGGGCAGATTGTGCCACTGGCATGCACACCCCAGGCCTGAGGGTAGTTGCAAGGGGGGTAAGGGTGGAGGTACTTGGACAGAATTTAGGCGTGTGGGCTGCATGCCTCCATGTCATGCATATCCTGGTTCACAGTGGAGCCAGAGGGAAAGCTAAGAGTAAGTGGACCCCTCAATACCAAGGGATTTGAAAATACTAAATTTGAACCTGGCCTTCCAGGCTAATATGAAGGTATATTTGTCAAGGTAGGAGGACAGACCTTTGACACTGAGGTGGAGATGGAACCTAAACATTGAGGCCCTACATTTGAACTTGACCTTTGGGATCATTGTAAAGGCTTATTTGTCCTGGAAGGAGGCCAAGGCTTTCTTAATTTAAATTCGTTAGTGTAATTTATAACTTATAAACGTAACAAGAGGCTCTTCACCTGTATAGTGCTCACAAATTTTAGAAGCTGCCCTGCACATACCTCACCCTAGACCAGCTGAACCAAAATGTTTCAGGTTAGGCTGGTAAATCTGAATTTTAACAAGCTCCTTGGGTAATTCTCACCCACAATTCATTTACCTGCCACTACCCTAAATCCTTATCTCCTTTCTCATTTTTTATCTGAAGTCCTTTTGTCAATGTAGTACTGTTGAGTAATTCATCTGAACATAGTGATAAAAGATAAAAGAAGAAAGATTTTATTGGAACATAAGGCACATACCAAATCCCAATGCATTTTGTTTGGGAAATAGGTTTATTGAACCCTGTGAGTGTGTGGCTTCCATGCTGATTTTTCTCAGTCCAAAGATGTCCTGGGGGACAGCTGTGATCCCTTCTCAACATTCAGATCATTTTTCCCTCAGCAATAGAATTATCTTCCTTTTAGATTGGTCTTTTCTCTCAACTGGTTCCTGAGTTTTTTTTTTTAAAGATTTACTTATTTATTTCTCTCCCCCTTCCCCCCCACCCTGGTTGTCTGTTTTCTGTGTCCATTTGCTGTGTCTTCTTTGTCCACTTCTGTTGCTGTCAGTGGCACGGGAATCTGTGTTTCTTTTTGTTGTTGTTGTGTCATCTTGTTGTGTCAGCTCTCCGTGTGTGTGGCGCCATTCCTGGGCAGGATGCACTTTCGCACTGGGCGGCTCTCCTTACAGGGCGCACTCCTTGCGCGTGGGGCTCCCCTACGCGGGAGACACTCCTGCGTGGCAGGGCACTCCTTGTGCGCATCAGCACTGCATGTGGGCCAGCTCCACAAGGGTCAAGGAGGCCCAGGGTTTGAACCGCAGACCTCCCATGTAGCAGACGGACGCCCTAACCACTGGGCCAAGTCTGCCGCCCTGAGTCTTATTCTTTGACCTAGTACCTATTTTATTTTCCCCTCTCCATCTCTAAGCTTCAATGCCTAGAATTTTTGCTTTAAAATATGATCGTCAGGAACTGCTATGGCTCAGTGGCTGAGGGCTAGCTTCCCACATATGAGGTCCTGGTTTCAATCCTTGACCCAGTAACTTAAAACAAAAACAAAGACATATGTATACACACACACACACACACACAAAATTGTCTAGTCCAGAGCCCTTTGCTCTCTCCTGGTGCGTGGGAAATGTTCTTATTTGCCCAGACTCTGTTAGTACTTTGGCAGCACATTACAATCACCTGGGGAGATTTAGAACTTCCCAAGCACAGTTCTGATTGTAACCAATTAAATCCTGATCTGATTACGATGTTCAAGATGTTTGTCTGTGTGTGTGTGACAAAAGTATGGGGAACAGATAAGTTTCCATTATTCTGGCCACACATCAAAAATTTCTAAGGACTCTTTCCTTCCCAGATACCCAGAGACTTTTGGCCATCCCTTCGTTATTTTTACAGTGTGAAACAAGCTCTACTCATGAGTATAATTTCATCTTACCTAACTCTGCTCATTCCATCAATGCCTGCAAAAGCTTGCCACAAGAGTGTCATCTCCAAACAAATGAACTCCAAAATCTTCTGTAAAGAAGTCTCATGACCAAGGACAGTGAGTACTATAACTGTCTTCCAGAGCTTTGAACTAAGGCTAAATTTAATTAAATCTCCCGGGGTCTTCTTGGATTGGAGAGTGTTCTTGCTGGGGGAAAAGTGTTATAAAACATACTGGTAACATATCCACTTGCTGGGGAAGTCTTGGACATGCCTTTCCCAGCTCTCATTTACAACCCCACCCCTCCTTTCTATCATGCGTAGATGTTTCCATTCTGCAGCCTAGGGGAGATTTTAGGTATAATCAAAGAGCCTGACCGTACCTTAAACCCTAAACCTGGAACAAACAGTCCCAGCTGCTTATCAGGATGGGAACTCTCAGTGGCAGGGCACCTCTCCTGCGGTTGGTTGTATAAATACCCCACCTTTGGGCAGCACTGACTTATTTCTCCCCTTCAACACAAAGTAAGGTGTGCAGAGCTGCCATCCACAGACCCTGAACCAAGCAGTTGGCCTTCTTGGGAGACCGGCCACCATGAGACCTCTTCCCGGCTCTTAAGGATCCCTTGTGCTGTGTAAGTAATAAAGCGGTCATTTGCTGAAAGTCTTTGTTGTGCTTGAGCCTGTGTTCCCATGATGCACCATAGAGCAACTTGGTCCACAGATCCTGATATAGTAAGCTGGAGGCACAGCGAAGCATGGAGTTTGTTGAGCCTTTGGTAGTTCCTATCATCACATTCCTTTTATAGAGGAGTGTCTTGGGCAACACAGGGCTCATGGCTTTGTGGGCTGAAGTGAAGTATCAACCCATGGGTGAGGGACCTAGATTGTGCTTTCTCTGTCTTTGGGGAAGGACAACAATAAATGGGACTTTGAGAACCCCCCATGCATGCCAGGGAGGTGGCTAGCTGGCTCCATGCTGAGATCAATGAGGTTGGAACTTCCATCAACCGACATACCCTCCCCTGGCTCATGGCCTTTTATATCCTTTTATATCTGTTCTCATTCTTGCCACCCAGACTGATCTTGAGGTTATAGGGAGGCCAGTCATTATTCTGGAGAGCATTAGAACAGAAGATGGGGACCTGGAGGTGAATACAAAAGTGTGAGCTTTTATGGAGAAGAATATAAGGTATATAAAAGTCAGGTCTGGACAGAAACCTGGAGAGGATCTCCTCGTGTGGCTGTCCTGACTTTAGGATAAGGTTATTACCACTACCACCCTGGTCAACCAGGCTGGATGGAGGAGTCTTGGCTGCATCGTGCCCAGCCCCATTTTCCAATAAACACTTAGTCAGTTAGAGTTAAGGGAGAAAGAGGAGTGGGGTGGGGTGGGAGAATGGACGGCCACAGCCCCTGTTTGACTGGCCCCTTGAGGAAGTCAGACAAGTTTGTCCCAAACTGGGTGACCTCCATAGAATTCCAACTAAGACTTGGAGTCATGAGAGGGAAACTGGTCACACTGCGACAACTGGGTATGGTCCCTGGGTAGTCCATCTGTGTCAGAAGAATTTAGTCCCTCACCAGATTCCCATTTCATGGTGGGACATTGTTGGTATTATTAGAAAGGTGCCTCCTGAGTGGGATGATAAGCTGGTTCTCTGCCTTACCCCCAGGTTTCCCCTGGGAGACAGGACTGAGCAGGTTTATCATACCCCTTTGTGTGGGGTAATGGGATTATTTGCTGCAATCAGCTCGCAGTAGGTTGGCTCAAACCGAAGGCAACACAGAACTTTATGAAATAAAAGGATAGAGAGAACCACACAAGAGAGGAGATAAAGATGGGATCAGGGGACTCACAGCTTCTGGAGCTGAGAGCCTCAATCCTAGTTTCCACATTGCATTTATTGGGAAACTACTGAGCAGCTGTTTGCTATCTGAACTGTAACATCATCTACAATAATAGGGAACAACTGCAACATCTACAATAGAAAAGGTGTAACATTTACAATAAGGAACAGGTAAGCCAGTTTCCCACAATTATTGTCATACCACCTGCTTGGAGTAGGAGGGTAGCCTCTGTAGTAACTGAGAGAAGCCAGAGTGGCATGCAGTAGGCACCCACTTGTTAATCCAGCAAGTCCTGAGATCCACAAGATGGGTTTGTAGCTGCCCCTACCTCTCAAGGCCCCTACTCCCAAGTTATGTTCTTGTGGCTACTAGAGCAAGGAGAACTTTGGGAAAAATATAAACTAGATGGAGGGCCATGAGCTTGACAGGGACAATCTGCCCCTACCTGACCCCATTCCTACAATCCCTAGGTACAGGCAGTAAAAGGAGGAAGATCCTGAACATCTACCTCTCCTTTTAGACCTGACTGAGGACTGTGGTCCCCAGGAAGGACCTCTTTGCCCAGGTTTGACTACATTGGAAATGCCTAGGGATGGGGCCAAGGGTTCTGACAGAAGGCCATACACCCAAGTATGTGTACAATTTGGGGTAGTGAACAAATCTTTATGGCACTTTTTACACAGGTACCTAGTTCAATATCATTCTGAGAGACTCAGAGAAAAACTGGTGACAAAAAGCTTTTGGAGGTTTCAGGCATTTCACATGGGTATAAGGACATGTGGTAACTGCTACTCTATGGGTTGGTACCTTTAGCTCTTTGGCCACTCCTGTGGTCATGTTTCCTGCTGGTGAATGCATTATATAGATTGATATCCTAGTGACAACAGCGAGAATATGCTCCCCTATCCCAACAAATTCTGGCCACCAAAGTTGGGGCAAGTGACAGCATATATACCCCCAGTGCTTATATCTCCTTACTTCATTGTCTAACAGTGGCAACGCCACATCTATGGTGGAGAAAAGGACATACTGAACTCTTAAAGGACTTTTTTATGTACAGGTGTCCTCTACTCCATGATCTCTGCCTATAATAGCCTGGTATGGCCAATGAAAAAGGCATGTGGACTATGGTGGCTATTGACTACAAGTGTGTGAATGCAGAAGTGTCACCACTGGTGTCCACAGTCCCAGACATTGTGATGCTCACAGAAGTCATCATGGTTTTGCAGTTGTTGACCTGGAAGTGCCTTTTCCTCCATCCTTCTCCTGGAGGAGGTACCTGCCTCCAAAAAGAAGGCCTGGAAATTGATTGGGCTATTTGAATACTGGTGCCAGCATATTCCCCATCTCTGTATCTTCCTAGTGCCTCTATATTAGGTGACGTGGAAGGTGACGTGGAAAGCAGGTACTTTCCACTGGGGAACAGAAGAGGAGCAGTAGGTCCTGAAGGAGGTAAAAGCAGCTGTTTCAGCCATCCTGCTTCTAGAACCTTTAGAACCTGGATCTCCATTTGAGTTACAAGTCTTTGCCACCTGGTCCCACACTGACTGGTCCCTCCTGCAGAAGTAGGGAGCAACAGGAATTTGCAGACCTCTGGGTTTGAGGACCAAGAAGTCTCCAGAGGTAGCCAGTGCCCCCATCCCCCCTCCCCTTTGAGAGGCAAATTCTGGTGTGCTATTGGGCCTTGGTGAAAAAGGAAAGGATCACCCAGGTTTTCCTGAGGCCAGTAATCTTCATTATGCCCTGAGTCCTGGGTAATCCACTCACCCAGGCAGTGTCCAACAACAGAGTATCATCACGTGGAAGTGGTACATTCAGGACTGTGCTCGCCCAGGCCCCAGGGAGTGACACACATGCATGAATTGGTGGTGGAGGTACCCCTCAACAATGATCCTTGGCAACACCAGATGAGGTTTCTTCCCTCCCTGAGTTGGCACCTTGGGGATCCCAACTCAAGGATGCTCCACCAGATGCTCAGTGTTGGTTCAATGATGGATCAACCAGGCCGAAGTCATTTGGCATCCATTGGGCAACAGCCACTATTTCCCTTGCCTCACTCAGACTACATACCACTTCTGGCATGGAAAGTGTCCAATGAACAGACGACATCTCCTCTGACCAAGGACCCCACTTTACTTCACAATCCACTCTGTGATGGGCCCAGACTAATGGAATTAGATGGACTTTCCACATCACCCACCACCCACAGGCAGCCAGCACTGTGGAGAACTTTAATGGCTGCCTAGAAAGAAGCCTAACACCCTAACAACTCTTTTACTGGGTGGATTTTCCACTTTTCTTGGGCCCTCTGGAAGCTGAAATCAGCAGTCCGTTGGAAGAAAAACATGGACTTATTCACCTTCCTAACACAGGGAAGGGAGGAGGGTGGGGGAGGAACCCAGGCTTTGCTATATGTCCACCTTCACAACCATCATGATAAGGACTGGTCCCAAAAGGGGTCCAAGCATACACCACTTGGCACTCTCCTTGTCAGCCACTATCATTATACCATCCCAATTTTACCCCATTACACCCTCCACATGATTCCCAGGATGGTGGGAGGTTAGGTCTGGCAGGTGGAGGGGTGCGATGGCACAAGTGGGCCTAGAAGTGCTTAACACACTGAGATGACAAGCCAGTGGGCTGGACCCATGGGCTCTGACACACGCATACTGGAGGTCAGTGGTGATGCCTACCCCTGGTTGGGCCACCAGTACCCTTGGGAACCAACATAGGATACCTTCAGGGAATCTCAACAACTCCCATCTATCAGGAAGGGGTGAAAATGGACTGAAAGATGTGGGTAAGGTGCTCACATCAGTGGGAAAGGGGTGAGGTTAGAGCTCAGGGCAAGAGGCAGACAGACTGGATAGTCTTACAGGGAAAAGCTAAGTTACTGTAAATAGGCTGGGAAAACTGTCTCCCACAGGAGGTGGGTGCATTACCACCCTGCCAGGAATAGTTAACATCACCCCCCTCCCCCCAATCCTCACCCCTGTTTTCTACAGATTTGGCTCAGCAGCAACGTGGAAAGGAATCACCTTCATCCTACTGAAATGGGCCATGACGGTGGCAAGGATCCTGCTTTCACACTCCTAGACAACCTGTCAGGAGGCAACAGCTCCCAATATAATGAAACTGACAAAAGGCTCATTGATCTTTCATGGCCCTTTAGGCTCAGCAAAAAATCATTAGACTCTCTACCCAAAGTAGTGTTGATAATTGCATTGTCTTGGACTTCCTCCTAGCCAAATAAGGAGGTATATGCGCTATTGCTAATGCCTCTTGATACACAGGGATTAATACCTCAGGGAGGTAAAACAGGAGGTGACTAAAATCTAACAGCAAAGAAGAACAAAGTTGGAGGACTCTTGACTTTAAAGCATATTACAGAGCTACATTGGTCAAAACAGTATGGTATTGGCATACAGATAGAAATCATGATCAATGGATTTGAATTGAACATTCAGAAATGGACCCACACATCTACGGTCGGTTGATTTTTGACAAGGCTGCCAAATCCACTCAATTGGGACAGAACAGTCTCTTCAACAAATGGTGCTGGGAAAACTGGACATCCATATACATAAGAATGAAAGAGGACCTCATTTTACTCCTTAAACAAAAATTAACTGAAAATAAATCAATGACCTAAATATAAGAGCCAGGACCATAAAACACCTAGAAGAAAATGTAGGGAAGCATCTTAAAGATCTTGTGGTAGTTGATGGATTCTTAGAATTTATACCCAAAGCACAAGCAACAAAAGAAAAAAGAGACCTCAAAATTACTTTCATGCTTCAAAGAACTGTCAAGAAAGTGAAAAGGCAGTCTACTCAATAGGAGAAAGTATTTGGGAATCACATATTCTATATGGGTTTATCCAGACTATATAAATTTAAGCCTACAACTCAACAATAAAAAGACAAACAACCCAATTAAAAAGTGGGCAAAAGACTTGAATAAGCACTTTTTCAGAGGAAATACAAATGGTTAAAACACATGTGAAAAGATACTCAACCACAGTAGCTAGTAGAAATGCAAATCAAAATCACAATAAGATATCATTTTATACCTACTAGAATGGCCACTATTTTAAAAAACGGAAAACTACAAGTGTTGAAGAGGATGTGAAGAAATAAAAACACCTATTCACTGCTGGTGGGAATATAAATTGTGCAGCCACTGTGGGAGACAGTTTGGAAACTTCTCAGAAAGCTAAGAATAGAATTGCCACATGATCTGACAATCCTGTTACTAGGTATACTCAGAAGAACTGAAAGCAGAGACGTGAACAGACATCCGCACACCAATGTTCATTGTGGCATTATCCACAATTGCCAAAAGATGGAAATAACCCACGTGTCCACTACCTGATGAGTGGATAAGTACAATGTAGTCTAGTGTGTGTGTGTGTGTGTGTATATATATATACACACACACACACACAATGGAATGTTATTCAGCTCTAAGAAGGAATGAAGTCCTAATGCCTGCAACAACATGGATGAAACCTGAAGACATTATGTTGAGTGAAATAAGTCAGACACAAATATTGTATGATCTCACTAATAAGAACTAGTTATTATGAGCACACTCATGGAGTTAAAATCCAGAATACAGGTTACCTGTAGATAGAATGATAGTAGAGAATGGGGAGCTAATGCTTAATATGTGCAGTTTTTAATAATATTCATTGTAAACCTTTGGAAATGGATAGAGGTGATGGTAGCGCATCATAGTGAGAGTAGTTAACAGTGTTGAATTGTGTGTGTGATTGTGGTTGAAAGGGGAAGTTTACGGTCACATATGTCACTAGAAGGAAAGCTAAAGGTCAAAACATGGGATTGTATAACATAGTGAAACCCGTTGTGGATGATGAATGTGGCTAATAGTGCAAATATAAGAATGTTCTTCCATGAACTAGAACAAATGTATGTCACTATCACAAGGTATTAATAATATGTTGGTGTATGGGAAAAGTTACAGCTGATGCAAATTATGGACTATAGTTAACAGTAATATTGTAATATTCTTTTATCAATTATAAGAAGTATACCACACAAATGGGAAGTGTCAATAATGGGTAGGTAGAAGGGACATGGGGCTTTTCTTTTTGGAACAGTGAAAATGTCCTAAACTTGATTGTGGTGATGAATGTATAACTCTGTGATTATCCTGAGAGACACTGATTTTACACTTTGGATGGATTGTGTGGTGTATGAAATAATTTTTAAAAATGCACATGTTTACAGGGCAGAATTCCCAAGGAAAGTAGGTTGTAAGAAAGGAACCAAAAAATGAATTTAATCGTCAGGTCAATTTGGGAAATGCTGCATTTTCTATCTACGTTATGGAAAAACACAAAGCCTAGAGAGAAGTTTAGCAGCAAATTAATCTGCTGCTTAAATTTTTCTAATAATTTATTATATTAAAGACACTTTCATAACCAGCCAGGTTCTAGGTAGGGCAGATAAACAAGTAGAAATGTCAAATGACTTGTCTAAATTCATATCACCAGGTGCAAGGTGGGAGCAATGCCTGCCCCAGAAATCCAGGGATCTGGAAGTTACATCAACTTAGACATAGGGAATCTCGGAAGAAATTATAAAGAGCTTCTAAGCCCCTTGTGAAAAGTAGTTGATAGAATAAACAGTTTTAAAGGAATGCTAAATTAAGAGTCTGGAGATTCGGATCCCATTACTGGTTCTAAAACTGATGAGCTGGGTGGGTCCGCGGGAAAATGGCATAGCCACCTCTAGGCTTTGGCTTCACTGAACTAGAACTTAGTTTATAAAATCTTATTCTTACTCTGACATAGTAAATCATGTAATGCCTTTGTCTATTTGAAGAGGGGTCTGTATCCAGGTCTTTTTAGGTCTAAGTTCTTTGAATATAGACCATCCAGCAAGCCTCTTGCTTCTTCTGATGAAAGAGTCCCTTTCTCCTAGAAGAAATCATGTTGCCTTATGGTTTCAATAAAAGTGGCTCTGCTTCTCCTTGTTCCCTCCCCTCTCACCACAGGAGCAGGCACTGACAGAGGACACCATCCTGCCTGCCCCTGTACCAGTTGCAGATATTGGTACGGGCATAGCCATATGACCCAAACTGGGCTGGAGTGGAAACAGTATGACCCACACTGGGCTGGAATGGAAATGGTAATTTCTTTCTTCTGGAATTGTTGAGCTGATTAAATTGTGAGTGTGGAACTGGGGGAAATCTTTTTTTTTTCTCTCTCTCTCTTTATCTCGCGGAGTGGACTTTTATGAAAGAAAGCGAAAGTGAAAGAGTCTGGGTGGCATTTCAGCTCCACATAGGACTGAAACAGTTATATCCTTGTACTTACAAATCACACCAGCCAATAAAATCTCTTCCCCCCCCTAAATTAGACTGAATTTGGTTTATGTTGATTGCAACCAGATGAGTCTTAATCAATATATCCTAGCTTGAACATTTGGTGGATTTAGTAGAGATCTGTGTTTCTTTTAAAAAGGATATATCATTTTCCCAGAAAGCAAATCTGTGGAATGGGATGAATTTCAAACTCGACCCTTTTCTTAATTATTCAATTACTGAAAATTCACCATGGGGAAAATAAGCACTTTTTCCTGGGTTGAAATTGTGGATAAAATCAGTGCCCTCAAGAAATTCATTTAAAATCTGTTCTTCAGATCTTCCATTTTCATGCTATGTGGTTTGTTTCTCATCTTGATCTTGGATATACAATTTACAAAAAGCCTCAGGTATGATGACTGAAGACTTGGGAATAAAAGTCAAAATTAAACTGTTGGGGTAGTTGAGACCCTCACAACTGTGCTATAATGGATAATAAATAATATATATTTATTGATGATAAAGGTGAAAGAAAAAAATCCAGCGGCAAGTCCACTGGCTGCAAAGAGGTTCAATGTGAAACTCTGCAGTTGGATGTGGTCGTTACTCCAATCAGGCCTGATCACTTGCTTGGAGTCTTGGTCCGAATAGGTGAAGCCCTCCTCAGGTGCTGCACCTACTGGTGTTCCCAAACCTTTACGATCAGCCTAGTTGAGAGCCACAGGCCAGTGGGCCCCTCCCATCCCTGCCTTTGAGTCTGAGGTGGGGGGTGGGCACATGCTGTGCAAGATAATAAAGGAGGAGTAGGCTATGGCTGGTTGAAAGGCGGAGCGGTAGAAGGCTGGGGAAGTCTTAGGCAAGCCCAGCCCAGCCCTGGCCTATGCCTCTCCCTCTCTGTTTTTCTTAGGTGCAGGTATTTCTGTATGTTTCCATTCTGCAGCATGGGGGAGACTTAAGGTGTAAAGAAAGCCCCAGCTGCTTACCAGGGTGGGAACTCTCAGTGGCAGGGCCCTACTCCTTGGGGGTGGTATAAATACTCTGCCCTTGGCAGCCCAGATTTGTCTCTCCTCTCAGATAGGAAAATGAGGCATGTGGAGCTGCCATCCACCAACCTTGACCGGTGCAGCCATGGTGGGATCTCTTCCCCTGCTCCTTCAGATCCTTCTATGCTCTGTAAGTAATAAAGCAGTGATTTGCTGCAAGTCTTTGTTGTGCCTGCATATGTGTTCCCACGATGTACCATACAGCACACATTCCACACCAGTCCACACTCCGTAATTTAGAAATTTAAGATGCACATGTACTTCATGGAAAGAGGAAAATTCAGGTACATGTACTCACTAGGTGCCTTCAGGCCTAGAAAAGTGGCCATTGCTAATGACAGTATTCATTCCATTAAAGAAGGGACTTTGAGATGTTTGCATCAGACACAGTCAAGCTATTCTAGCTACTTAGCATACAGCACCACAATTTTCAAAACTATGAGAAACACATCGAACGTAAGCCCAAGCAACTGATGTGGACCCGTGTAAGTTTGGACTCAGAAGCCTTTACTGTTGTTTCTAGGTAATAAAAAAGCAAAATCATTTTGTTAGTTGTGTAAAAGCTTTTCAATCTGATTCTAATTTCTTAATTATTGAAACCATTTTCAAGCACTAATTTTGCAGTAAAGAAGAAAAGAAATTCAGGAATATGAAGACAATATCACACTAATTCAAGAAATCTGTCAAATTCACCATGAATTAATACTATATTTTCAATTTCACCAAAGAGGAATACTTTGGGGATACTGTATACTTGCTCTTTGCTCAATTTCACAAAAGAGAGGCACTTTAGGAAATAAAATGGCCCATCTGGATTATGACAGTGTGCTGAAAAGTTGAACACATATGTGTCTTTTATGTGTCTCCAGACTCTACAGTTGGAGCCTAGGCTGGATTTTGTATCAAGGCCCGATTTTAGTCATTAATCTTTTACAAAGAGCTGTATAATTTCTCCCCCACTGAGGAAGGCCAAAATTCAATTCCAGCGAGGTTCTTTTCACAGCTCTGACCCACGCCAGTCTGAGATGCAGGGTCAGAGAAGCACAATGAGTCTTCCCTACAAACTCTTCACCTGCTAGGTTGTGTTAGGAGATTACTTTATTATTTTAAGATTAGCTCACACTAGGTACAGGGGTACAGCTTGCATAAAAATTGTGTACTCTTTGGGAGGAGAGAAAGGGATTTCCCTGAAGTCATTTGAACCCTTAGGTGAATATTATACTTTCGAACCTGAAAGATAATTTAAAAATCCCACGGCTTGGCTAAGAATCATCAAGAAAACACATGCTACTCGGCAGGGCTGTTCAGCAATCCTTACAGTAGCCAGGAGGTGGCGCTCAATTCTTAGAAATATCAAACCAGGACTCCATTTAACCCAGAATGGAATGGTCTAACATAAAAATGCCTCTCAATTAGAAAAAGATCAGACTCTCTTCACAGCTTTACAATTAACCATTAAGCAGTGGTGTTCAAACTTTATCCAGTTACTGGCAATCCAAAAGTAGGATAGGCAACAGAAGGGTCCCTACTCCTTTTAAAAATTTATTTATTTCTCCCCACCCCCTTGTTGTTTGCATTTGCTGTGTCTGTTTGTTGTGTGCTGGTTGTTTTTAGGAGGTACCAGGACCTCCCATGTGGAAGGAGGAACTCAGTCCCTTGAACCACATCTGCTTCTTGCCCTACTCGTTTTTATTTACCTTGTATTTATTTTCCTTGGACACTCTAAGTAAAATTAACATACATCGGTTTCCTCCAAGTGTTAAGTACTGCACAGAATTTAAAATGATGATTCCTTTCTCCTGGAAACTTGGATGAAAAGGTGCTTCAATAGGGATTGAAAACCTCTAGGGGCACGGCCTGCACAGCTCTATAGAACCCTGAACCAGGCACCTTTTGCTCTGGCCAGTAGGGATTCCACTGTCATCCACTGCTGCAGCGTTCCGTGTCTGCACGCCTCAGATGGTGGTGGTAGACACCATCTAGTCTGCAAACGCACGGTCTTTTTTGCCATATCCTTCCCTTCTCATGGCCATCGGCTTTTCCCTTTTTTTTTTTAAGAATAAAAACTGAGACATTCATGGTTATTTGTATTGTTTTAATTGGCACATTTTTCATTTTATACAATTATGTTGGTTTGGACAACAGTGGAAAACTCAAGAATGATTTCTAAGTTTACTGACCTTGCACAATGCTGGAAGATATATCTGTCTCAAAATGTAAATGGACTAACTTGCACGTGGGCCTCTTTTCCTGAACACGCAATGGGACAGGGGTTGACATAATAAAGTGGTATAAGTGAAGTCGATTTTAGATGAAGGTATAAAGGGATTAAAATGGAGACCAGAGAAGGTGGAGGAAGGCGAAGGATTAGAGCAGGCATCCCAAGGAGAAGGAAGAGAGAAAGAAAGTGACACAGCAGAAGCAAAGGAAGATAAAAGCCAGGAAAATGTGAATTTGTTCCAGAATGTCTTGAAAATTTTGTACTGTGCCAAAAAACATACGATGTAGATTATTTATGGAAAAACATGAACTAACTTGGAGAATTTTAGTTTGATCAGAGAGCCTCCTAACCTCTCATTTTCTTTATTTTTTTTACTCGACTCTCTTAGCCACCATCCTACTTTCCCCATTTTTGTTCAACTGATTTCTGTAGGGGATGCGCCCCAAAAAGTTCCAAGCTCACTGATATTATCTTGTCCTCTGTTCCACTTAGCTGTGTTCTCAGCAATCATTTCAATCATCCCTAAAGAACTCTCTTTTACAGTATTCCACAGTGGACGTTTCAAGCCTCTTTTACTTTTTTCAAGTTCCCTGACTGGGTGTACTTAGATTCCCAGGACATGATTCCGTGGCATCAGCCACACTCTGCCTGAGCTCAGACAGGCAGTGAGCAGTCACGCACACACCCTCACCCAGGCTTTCTCCTCCTATTTCAGGCTAACCTCCATCTAGCTGTAAGAGGCAAGGGAGCAGAATGAAAGCTGTGCGAGCTGTCCCCGGGGAAGGTCTAGGTTTGAGCCCTTGTACAGCCGCTACCTAATGATGTGTCCCTGGACAAGAGTCACAGTATTTCCAGGATTACATTTTCTCACCTGCAAATCTGTGGCAATTATCCTACCTCACTGACTTGTTAGGGATGTCGACAATGTGTTATTCGTGAAAGTGCTTTGCAGTATAAGAAATTCCCTCTAATTCCTATTTGTTAGCTTTTAAAACTGAAGAATTTGAAGCCCAAGAAGCCCAAGTCTCGAGAATCAGGACTAGGGCGAGTCAAGTGACTTGGCCCTGGGACTTCAAATCTGTGACCTTGCTCAGCCCTACATCACCCCGCCTCTTTCTGACAGTACTATTTTGGTCTCATTTTTAGATTATCCTATTTTCTCCTAAGCCTTAACTGTAAACGTTCTAGAGGGCTCTATCCTCTTTTCTCTCTCCATGTCCATGATCCCATCCACTCATAATTTCAGCCTTGGAGATGAACCTGAAATCCACATCTCAATCCCTGAAATCACATCTCCCTTCATCTACTAGACACCTTCAACTAAGTGCCCTTCAGGTACCAAAAGTTCCTGAGTGATACACAGCACCTCAGAAGGCTGGTCACAATCCTATTTATGAATTCACACACTTGGTTTCAATGCTTTGGGAGACCCTCAAAATCAAGTGGAAGGAATTTTTTAAACAATATGGTTTATAAATAAAAGGCATTCTTACAGACAGTGGAAAATCACGTTATCTCTTGTCTTTAGCCTGGAGCACAAACTGATATTATCTGTCCTCCTCACTTGAGATTATGTATGCAATAGAAGGGATGCCTGAGGGCAACCTTTGAATCCAGCTGGGTTAAAGGAAACCCATGTCCCAATCTTGTGCCTGGTCAGGCAGCAATGTTCCCTTTAAACTGGGACACAAAGTAATATTCCTAAATTCTGGTTTGTCTCCTTTCCACCTGTGAAGTTTGCTGCTAAGATTTTCTGATCTGTGTCTCAGCACTTAATGTCCCTATGCAAGTGACTCTGGGTGTTCACTTAGTGTTGGTCCAAAGGCTCTCAAGCAGAAACCCATCATGGCTGTCTTCCTCAGAACTATCAGAGAGCATCGCAAGGATTGCTAAGCAGGTGGATTTTGCATTGGTTCCGGCCTTTGCTTCATCAATACCATCAATCCTCCCATAAGACTGTGGTTAGAATGTCTCTATGTGTGCACAGACTGCACATGGTGGTGATTACTTACTGTTATCAACTTTAGTGTCTTCCTCCCCAACTAATTCCCTTCACTGTCCACTTGCATGTGCACATCTGTGTACACACACATGGTCACACACAAACACACACAGGTATGTATCTGCCATTGGTTACTCTACCCAGGGAATGAAAATCCATTTTAATGCCATTTTCATTCAACAAGGTGGATTCATTCGCTGATAACAGACAAAGAGGAAAAGAATGCCTAAACCAGACAGAAATTATTTTCAAGTCTTCTCAGTTTTTGCTTTTTTCACATGATGGCAAGAACATTAGACTAAGAGTCTAGGAGAGAAAAAAAAAATGCTACACTCAGAAAAGCAATGTGGAAAACCTGCAGGCCTGTACAGGAAAATACATCAATAAAATCCAATTGCAGATTTTTCAAGGTTGCCAATGCTTGGCCCATTCCTGCCAGGATAGGGTGCTCTGTTCTTCCCAGTCTCAACTCAATCCTAGACATTTACCATCTTGTTGGAAAGCACTCTCTATTCTGCCTGCAACCATCATCGTGGCCTCTGGGGAGCACTGTGGGTCTCTTAATGTATCTCATATGTGGCCGAACTATTTTAAAAATTATATCTAATCATCTGAAATACAAAGAAAGGAAAAAATAACACAGAAAATAACAAACCTAGATATTTTGGCACAAGATTAATATGAGAGATTAAAATCCCTACAAACAGGATATTATTTAGTTCCTGTATTACTGGACTCACAAAATCAGTCAGTAAGTAGAGTTGGAGAAGTGGTTAGTGATTCTTTTCACCTGCTCTGTGTCTATTTCTTTTACCCTCCTCTTCCTTCCTAACACTGGAGGTTGGCAAACTATGAACTCATTGGTTAAATTCCACTTGCTGCCTCTTTTGTAAAATTTATTGGAACACAGATATACCCATTCATTTACTTATTGTCTAGGACTGCTTTTATGCTAAAATAGTAGAGTTGAGAAGTTGTGACAGAGACCCTGTATTAATCAGCCAAAGGGTGCTGATACAAAATACCAGAAATTGGTTGATTTTTATAAAGGGTGTTTATGTGGGGTAGAAGCTTACAGTTACCAGACCATAAAGCATAAGTTACTCCCCTCACCAAAGTCTTTTGCCAAGTGTTGGAGCAAGATCGCTGCCAATATCTGCAATGGTTCAGGCTTCTGGTTCCTCTCTTCCCAAGGCTTGCTTCTCTCCAGGCTCAGGAGTCCTCTCTTCCCAGGGCTTTCTTCTCTTTCCTCAAAACCAAGCTCTTCTGTGTGCTTACTTCCTGGGGCTCCAGCTCAAGACTCCAGCATCAAAAAACTCCAACTAAAAAACTCTAACTCTGTTCTTTGTCATGTCTTTCATTTGTGAGTCCCCACCCACCAAGAGGTGGGGACTCAACACCCTACTGACATGGCCCAATCAAAGCCCTGATTATAACTTAATTATGCTCAGGTACAGGCCAGTTTACAAACATAATCCAATATCTATTTTTGGAATTCATGAACCATATCAAACTGCTAAAACCCTAATCCCACAAACTCTTTACAGGAAAGTTTGGTGACTCCTGTACTAGATCTATAGTATTCTTCCACAAGGCATATAGAGAGGACAGTGCCAACTCTATGGAATTTTGATGTGTCTCTGACCAGCCAAGAGGCATGCCAGCTTCCTAAAACACATGTCTCAAATATGACAAAATTGCCACCTGCTAGCCATTTCTAGTAAGTCACAGATGAGCAAATGGTGCCAATAAAAGAAACTTAGGAAGCATATCCAGAGATTATAATGGACTACACAGGAAACATGGGGGGGGGGGGCATAAAGTGTGTTTTCATCTCTTTGATGAAAGAAAACTGGATCTTCTGCCACAGAAGGGAATTTCACTTCATGCAGGGTGCTTTGGGCTCTCTACTGGGGACAGGCTGCACTTTACAAAGCTGGAAAGCCTGCGTTTGTTTGGAGATGTAATAACCAATCTAATCACAGGAGTTCAAGGCTGAAAATGTGGTAAGGAGGAAAAAATGTTCAGATTAATAGGTAAAATGGAGGATTTTGTAGCAGAGAGAAAAACAACAGCAATGCATGTGGAAGAGATATGCCCTAGTAATTTATTAGGAAGGTGGCTAAAACCAGTGTATATTGTCTTAGATATCTACCTATATTTGCAGAGTCTGGTTAACATTGCAAACAGGAGATTTTCATACTATAACATTGTGTATCAAGGAAATACACATCCTTGGGGAAATTCCTCAATGTAAGAAAGAAGTATGGTAGTGATCTAGGGATAAAGAATAACAAAAAAACAGAAATAATGGAGCAAGTCACCTGGACCTCATGAGTGACACATTCTTAGGGGACTGAGAAGCTGAGAAGATGGTATACACCACAGGAATTGGAGAACAGGCAAGAGTGGACAAAGGACCTCACTCAGGAATAATCTTACACAGTGCGAAAGAGGGAAAGATGAATCCCTGAAATTATATCATGAGTGATTTTGACACTGGCCCCTGAAAACATTTCAGAACTAATTAGCAGATGTCTTTTGAACATGGAGAGGATAAAGTGATGCTGTGAGGGAGTTGGGCTGATCCATGGTGAAAACGGAATGCACCCTACAGTGTTGTGGGTAAGGGCACAGGCTCAGGGCTACACTGTTGGCATCTCCATTAGCTCTACTACTTCCTAGCTGTGTGACCTTGGCCAAGTTACTTTACTTTCCTCAGTTGTGAAAAGGGCATAATAATAGTACCTACCACCTAAGGTCATAAGGATTAAATGTGTTAATAGATGGAAAGGACTTGTCAGCTATTATTACGGATACAATTATCAGACCAGTGGCCAGAAGAATGCTACAGACCTGGATGGAGGGAATTTCAGCAAGGCATTTCATACATTCTCACAGGATATGCCCAAAGACCAACTAGAAGGAAATCTGGATGACAGCACAGGTAAGTATAGCCATGCCTGATTGTACAACTATGGCTTCACTTCAGTTTGATAAGAGCTCTCTAATAGTGTCATGTGATTGCCCTCAGCCTTGTCCTTTCAACATTTTTCATGAATAAGAAGCCCTGAAATAGGTTTTTAATGCAAAAATTTTGAAATACTGTGAAACTTTCCAAACATACAAAAATAGCTTTCAACATTTAGAACTGAGAAAACATGGAAATGTCATCCCTAAAACACTATTGCTTTCCTTCATACTGAACATATTCAAATACAGACTGAAAGACCTCTCATGAATGAAGGCATTGCAGAGTATCATGTGAGGTATACGTTGAGGAAAATCTTGAGAATTCCATTCATTCATTCACTCATTCATTCAATTCATCCAGATCTCTCTTAAGTAATTCCCATGTTTGGCACTGTCCTAGGTACTTGGAATATATTGGGACAAAATAAATACCCAGAAGTTTATATTTAGGTGTCCTCAATTACAGAAAGGTTTTATGAATCATGACACCTTGATTTCATTTTAATATTTGCCTCTACCTTTGCATTAACTTGTCAAATCCACTAATTTTTCTCATCTGTAAAATGGTGATAAAATGCGATCCCTCTTCATTGAGTGATTTAGGACCATTCCTTCAACTGACTATTATTTATTACTTTGGGCTAGGTTCTGGGGAAAGAGGGCTTGAATGAGATAAACGTTCTACCCTCATTATATGAGCATTATATGAGCTCTCCCCTCTTATAGGAGGCTGAGCCAAGAGGCACCATGGGTAGAAGTGACCCTCCATGTCACCAAAATAAACATATTTCTAGATCTTCAACATGCTTGTAAGCAAGAAGCAGACAGAGGCATGGTCTCTGAATGTGAAGCCAATATTAATTGGTAAAGGGCAACTTCTTGTCGGCACAGAGGTAAATGGTCAGAGGACAAACGATCCGTCGAGTGCACACCTCTTGTCCCTCCAGCTTTTCCATGCCCACCCTGCTCACAGCACCTTCATCTCTCAGGTGTTCCCCACAGTTGGCAGGACTGGTGTGCAACTCCTCCTACTCCTGTGCTCTCCCTGGAGAAGCTCCAGAGGTGGTTAGCAGGACATCTAGAGTGCCTAGGTGAAAGGGCCACGCATTTACTCAAAAGCAAAGGGTAGCTCAATATGTTTGGAAGATTACATGGACACAGGTTCTTCTCTCTCATTTTAGGTCACACATATTTTCCAGTACATAGGTGTGTAAAGGGGACCATTATCTCTTGATTCTCCAGCAAATACTTACTGAGCACCTATCGCATGGGGCACTGTCTTAGGTATTTGGAATACAATAATAGTAAGAGGTCCCTACTGCTATTGAGCATATGAGCAATAAACACGTTAATGCGTTAGTAAATATTTATGAGATCAAATGTGATAAATGCTCAGAGGAAAAACAAGCAGGATAAAGGGATGGAGAAAGATAGAGAAGGGTGGTCTCAGGTGAGCAGAGAGCTGAATGAAGCTAAGATTTGTTCAAAGGAACCCCTGGTTTCAGGTTTAGGGATGGAACAAATCCAGATGCAATAGGTCTTGTCTTCAGAAGCAGGTGAGACTGTGCCCTAAGTACTTTTGGGAAATAACATTCTCTTACAGGGATGAATATGCAACTGATGACTGCCAAACTATGGGAGCTTGGGCAAGTCACTCAGACCCCATGCCTCTTTGCTCAGCTGTGAAATGATAGCAATAATCACCTACAGTTCACTGTAGTGCTGGAAGGTTTAAATGAGTTCACACATGTAAAGCACATGCTCCAATGCCTGACACATAGCCAATACTACTGCAACTACACTATTACTATTATTATTGAAAGTCATAAACAGAATATAAGAAAAGACATTTCAACAATTCTACCTTTCAATAAAATCTTATCTGGGCATCCTGGCCCTGATGGTCTCTAGGGAATTGACTTTGCTTGTCTCCCTCCCCCAGCTAAATGGTGGGAAGAGCACAACCAGGGACCAAGCCCAAATGCTGTAAATTGGGAAGTCCTTTGCATGATTTTAAAGCCATCAGTGGCAAAGGCTCTCTCACCGCAGAACTGAACCTTTCTGCTCATTAATACAAGAACACAAATAGAAACCAGTTCTGGTTCTTACACTCTCCATAGAGATTTGGTGGGGTTTGATACTGCTATCCCCAAAACTTAGCAGGATTAAGATATTTCCTTGGTGCCCCTGGGGAAAAGGGAGCAAAGGAGAATGGAAAGGAAAGTTAACAAGAGAGAGAGAAGCAGGAGTGGAGGAGGATGGAAACTGAAAAGAAAGGATGACTATGGGGGAGATTATAAGGACCATTAGTAATTCATGCTGACTTTATTCTCAACACAAGCAAGCAAAAGGTAATGGAAGAAAGGGATTATTTGGGAAAACTTGGATTTATACTTGCCTCAGATTAGTAGGTATTGCAAGAAGTTACTTTGTACAAAGTCGGAGTGCATTAAAATGAATAAGTAATATTGACAGATGTTTTCAGCTAAGCTTTGCTATTACGAAGGCATTTCTCAATTACAAGAAGTGAAGTGAAATTGTTTTGCACCCACCAGACTGTAAGTTTCCTAAGGGTAGAATTCATGCATTTATTTTTCTTTGGAGTATTCTCTCCTCCATAATGCCTGGTGAGGTTTGGGTGCAAGTGAGGTCAATGGCAGTATCTAGCAGATCTCTTGTCAGTTTCTGCATGTTTTCAAAAGGACTCTAAGTCCACTAGTTTTCACACACTTTTGCTGTTTTACCATTCTTTTTGAAAATTATTTTATTTTTAACCTGTTGTCATCAGAATTATACATACTGCAAAACTGTCAAGCAGACCTATTACTCATAGATAATGACTTAAATCTTATTTTTTCAAAGTTTTTCTCCTGGATTTGTATACTATTCTGTAAAATCAGGTGATTTACATGTCTTTCTTTGTTTTTTTCTTTTTTGGGGAGAGGGAGAAAATTGATGTTTGATGCCAGTATGACAGTACAAAATCTTTCTCACTAATATGATTATACTGCAAGTTAAATGAAAACCTGAGGCGGAAAAAAAAATTTTTTTTTAGGGAGTTCCTTTAGCAAGAGTACATGGACAGTAGTAGATTTCCCTTTAATCGCTATGAAATTAAGAATGAGAATGGAGGTGGTAACAAAGAACCAGGAATTAGAAAGTTTTAAGGTAGTGCATGCAAATTAGAGCTGCAGCAGAATGAGTTGTTTTCAGGTTGAGACAATTTCCCTAGAGGCAATAGTGGAGTTTTGGAAAAAACCTGTTGGATTTACAATCAGAAGATTTGTGCTCATCTTCTGCTACTGCTGCAGACTAGTGATGTGACCCTCTATAGTCATTTGACCTTGATAGTCTTTTGGCCTGTCAGAATAGCAGTGTCCTTGAGTGTAAAATGAGGATTCGATTTCTGCATTCTATCGGGGATGGTGAGGTTGCCATGAATGGGTGCAAATAATATACTAATATTTAAGTATCTTTGGGCAGTGTTTATATTCGTATCTCATTTTCCTGCCTTTTTCCACTTTCTAAAATCTCCAATACAACATCATTGTTGCTTGGCGTGTGCACTCTCCTTTCTGACCTGCTGCCAGTCTCCCCACCCCACTCACAATCTAATTGTCCATTTATTCAAAAGGCCCCTAAAGGGCTGCTCTGCTAGGTGCCTGAATAAAATATTCCCCTTAAGGTTTCCCCAAATCATGACAAACCAAGTCAGAGGATGGCAACTTTTTCTGAGTTTTAGACCCCTCTTCCTACATTTTCTTTTCATTTATTGAAGTTTGGAAACCGCCCACCCCACGTACAGATGGGTCTCCTGTGTAGCCTGGAGAGTAATCTCATATCACCAGCTACCAATCAAGGGAGTCAGTGGAAAGTTTTTTCTTCCTCTGACAGGTACAGTCAGAAAAAGTCTTAATGGGACATTGTAGTTGTTTTGTTTTTAAAAATAAAAACCATTCTCCATTCTATGTGCTTCTCCTGACTGGCTCAGAAGTACTTGCCTCCCCAAATGTCTTACACAGTGGTATTAAATTAACACTGAATTATTAAATTTAAGTTTGTGTTTAAGATCTCAGTAAAAGATACCTACTCTATCATTTGGGTAGAGCTTATAATAAAGCATAAAATATACCAAGAATATCTAAACTGCCATTCTCCAATGCTACATCTAAATTTTAGCAAAGGAAGCAAATGAAAAATGGTACTTGCTGAAAATACAAAATTTAAGAGGAAATGACATGATTACACTCATATTATATTAAGGCAGTTAGTGAGGCTTAAAAAGATAACTCCATTTTGAACCAATCATGGCTTGCTTATTTATTTCAAATTTCTCACTTTATATATTTAGACAGCTGTATATCTATCTGTATTATATATAATAAATATATTTCATTTATCAAGTTTATGGATTACCTTATTTAGATCCTTTAAATTGTTGCTTAATATTTTTTGGATTTGTATAATTCTTAAAAAGAGAACTAAAATATGGCAGCCAGTTGCAGTACCTTCCTCATTTTATCTTGTATCATTATATAAGTTCCCTTTTATCCTATTGGTATTTAAACTTTGCATTCCACCTTATCTAACATTAACATTTTTATGTCTACCTTGCTTTGGTTTACATCTGTTTTATATCTCCTTGCCTATTCCTTTATTTTCCATCTATATAATAAGTTTTAAGTATGTTTCTCATAAATTGCATACAGTGATTTGTGTGTACATGCATGTGTGGTTTTGAGAGACAGGTATATGTGCTGGCTTATTTGCTTTTAAAAAAAACAATATGATATTGAGTAGGAGAAAACTGGTCCCTACATATGTAATATAATAAAGAAATCACTTTATTTTATTTATGTGTTATTGAAAAGGGCATATATTGCTAAACTTTTTACTGAAAAAATTGGAGATATAGAGGCATTTTATGAACATCCAAGGAAATATGGAAACTGCCCTTTATTGAATGAAACATTTTTATGATCTTAGATGAGTAGAATTATTGCATTTTATTTTCTAATTTTGTTTTCTATATTCATTACAGACTAGACAGGCAGATAGGTAGGTAGGTAGATAGGTAGATAGATGGATAGATGGGTTTCGGACCATGAATTTCAAATCATTGTCCCGAGGCTCAAACACATCTTTATTACTCAAAATAGGAACCATTACAATCAATACATTTTTGTCAACAAGAAATGTTTGCTTATTCATGTACTGTAAAAATCTGTGCTTTGAGAGTTGATGAACTCTTGGAAAGCATTTTCTGCATCCTGCTGGTTGGGAAGCGTTTTTTCATGCAAAAAGTTGTCCCAATGCTTGAAGAAGTGATAGTCGGTTAGTGATGAGAGGTCAGGAGAATTTGGTGGATGAGACAAAACATGGCAACTCAGTTCATTCAACTTTTGAAGTGTTGGTTGTGCAATGTGTGGTAGGTCGTTGTCGTGGAGCAGAATTGGGCCCTTTCTGTTGACCAATACCGGCTGCAGGCATTGCAGTTTTTGGTGCATTGTCAATTTGTTGAGCATACTTTTCAGACATAATGGTTTCATTTCAATACAGAAAGCTGTGGTGGGTGGATCAGTCCGGCAGCAGACCACCAAACAGTGACCATGACCTTTTTCGGTGCAAGTTTTGCTTTGGAAAGTGCTTTAGAGCTTCTTCTCAGTCTAACCACTGAGCTGGTCAACACTGGTTGTCATATAAAAGCCACTCTTTGTCACATGTCACAATCCGATCAAGAAATGGTTCATTGTTGTGTAGAATAAGAGAAGACGACACTTCAAAACGATTTTTTAAAAATTTTCAGTCAGCTCATGGGGCACTCACTTATTGAGCTTTTTCACCTTTCCAATTTGCTTCAAATGCCAAATGACTGTAGAATGGTCAAGGTTGAGTTCTTTAGCAACTTCTCCTGTAGTTTAAGAGGATCAGCTTTGATGATTGCTCTCAATTGGTTGTTGTCAACTTTCAATGGCCGGCCACAACGGTCCTCATCTACAAGGCTCTCATCTCCTCTGCAAAACTTCTTGAACCACCACTGCATTGTATCTTCATTAGCAGGTCCAGGGTCAAATGTGTTGTTGATGTTGCAAGTTATCTCTGCTGCTTTACGACCCATTATGAGCTCAAATAAGAAAATCGCTCAAATTTGCTTTTTGTCTAACATCATTTCCATAGTCTAAAATAAATATAAAATAAACAGCAAGTAATAAGTCATTATCAAAAAAAAACAAAGTGAGAAATGCCCATAAAAATGATGTATAACATAACCACATTTATTTAAGAATGTATGCCAATATCAAACAACAAATCTCAACAACAAAACACTGCAATTACTTTTGCACTAACTGAAATAAATTGATTGATTTGTTCTCATCCCTATAAGGAGACTCTTGGCCCAAATAAATAATTTTGCAGGGACTATGAAAACCATAGCTGCCCTAGCTATGTGTGAAAGCCCATCTGTGCCTATGGGTCCTTGGCAGTTTATCGTGCAGGGCCTAACACTATGCACACCGTCAATAAACTTTGTCAATTGACAGCTCAGCATCTGCAAGTATCCCACTCGAGGAATAGGTACTGTCTCTGACGGAGGCTCCCTCACAGTGGCATCCATGGTCCCAAAGTGGTTGTTGAGCAAGGGGGATGGAAATTGCCCTCCTTAGCTGAAGACCGACTGCTAAAATCCTCATTCAACTTACGAGCATTTTTCCAGTTGGCCTGTATTACCTAAAAGAGTTGTGCCTAGGGCTTACAGAATGGACAATTGTCCTTACAGAGGAGGGTTCTTCACAAAGCCTGCCTGCTCTTCTTTAACTACACAGCTGCTGTCTTCTGCTCTTTTCCTGGACCAGCTGAAGCTTCATCAGGTTTGTACTGCTCTTTGCTACATCCCTTCTCACCCCCGAGGGTCTCAAAAAAGCCCTCAAAAGGAGTTCAATAAAATAAAACTTGCATCTCTCATGCCCCTGTTTAATGCCTTCCTGTATAATTCTCCAATTTGTAGACTTGAGTCAAGGGCCAATAAAGCAATTTCCCCACCCGTTTTATGATTTCCTGCTTATTAGGCTCTCTTATTTTTCCCATTCTTGGAAAAAAGAACAATTACACTGCTGCTTTCAGTCTATCTCCAACTGCCTGCAAAAAGCAAGAGAGAAGGGAAGGACAGAAAGCTTGTCCAGCTGAGCTTGAGCCTGAACAGGAGGCAGCCAGTTTGATGGCTTCTCATTTTCCTCAGAGGCTCAGTTTGAAAACCTTAAGCAGCCTCTTAAACCCCTGTCCACTATTCAACACTAGGATTTTCTGTAAGCTCTTTTCTGATCCTACCTCATGGCTGATTTATTTTCTCTCTAGGAAAGATTAACATTGGCAACTTTGCGTAAAACTTTATGGACTCCACTGGACTTGAATGGAAGGGTGTTTCAACAAGAGGCTGGTAATACAAAACCATATCAGCACCCGAGAAGTTAGATGCAATCAGATGAAACATAAATTAGGTGAGAGCTTAAAGTAACTAATGTAGTCTCACAAATTTATAGCTCTGGTTCTGATTTTCCCCACCAAACTCCACTTTTACGTATGTAACTCCTAACTTACATTTCTACTTAACTTTCTAATAGGAATAACACTCTTGGGCGAAACAGAATACCTATCCCCTACCACAATAATGCTCTTCTCTTAATTTCCCCATATAAGTAAATGGCACCACCATCTAAAATTCAAGCCAAAATCCTAGGAGAAATCCTTTATCCATCTCTATCCATCTCCTGCCATATCCAAACCATCAGCAAGATTCTGAAAGCTGGACGGTGAAAATAAGTTTTGAATATCTGTTCACTTTTTAGATTCATCCCTGCTATACCCAGTCTAAGCAAGCAACATTTTGCCAGTAATAATGAAATGGCCTCTAGTCTCCCTGCTTCTCTGCTTGCTCATTTGCCATCCATTATTCATGGAGAAGATAGAGAGATCTTTTAAAAAATGTGAATCAGTTCATGTCATTCTGCTAGGAACCCTTAGGTGGTTTCCCACTGCACTTAGAACAAATCACATTTCATTCCCAGGACCTGCAAATAGTTTTTATAAACTGGCCCCTGTCTACCTTTCTGACCTCTTCTCATACCATTCTCTCTCTACCTCATTACTATTTAGCCCTACTGGCATTTGTTTTTTGTTTTTTGTTTTTTTGAAGATGACAAGTGATTCCTTGGGGCATTTGCTATTTACCTGGAATGCTGTTCCCACAGAAATCCACCAGGCTGCCTCCTGCATATCTTCTATATGTCAGCAAAAATTGCTTTTTAGAAAAGCCTTCTTTGGCTTTATTTAACGTGGTGTCTGCCACTCTCCCTTGCATCACCCAGTTTTTTATTTCTATGGGAAATCATCTTGTCATTTATTTGTGAGCTAATTTACTGTCTGACTCTTCCCTTGAGTATAGCACTATCCAAAAGGAATGTGAGCCACATATGTAATTGTAAGTTTTCTATTAGCCACAAAAAATAACAAAAGAATCAAATAAACATAATTAAAATAATATATCCTAGCTCAATATATATAACCAAAATATTACCATTTCAATGTGCAATCTATATTAAAAATTATTCATGCGATATTTTATGCTCTTATTTTTTATCTGAAGTCTCCATTGGGATTGGCCACATTTCAAGTGCACAATAGCCTCATGTGGCTGGTGATTATTGTACTGGACAGCGCAGCTCTAGAAAATAAGTGAGAACAGCGACTTGTCTTATTCAGTGCTGTGGTCCTTGTGCTCATAAAAAGAACAGTGACTGGAGCATAGTAGGCACAAAAAAAAATATCTGTTGAATGAAAGTATAGCTCAAAGAATCATGAAATATCTGGAAAACCTTTCAGTAAAGACTGAATACCTATCTTTATATACAATTTTAAGGACTTTAAAAAATCTAAATAGGGGAACATATGTGGCTCAAGCGAGCAGCATGGGAGGTCCTGGGTTCAGTTCCCAGTGCCTCCTAAAAACAAAACAAAAAAAACACAAAAATCTAAGTATGTGAATTCATTTCCTTGGGTGAGGAAAAGCACTGATTTAATTACATAAATATAGATTTAGGGGAGAAGGCCCACAGTTTTTTTTGTATTCTCCATGATCTCTGTGATACTGCCTAGCTCCCTCTTGGTAGGTACCCCACCAGGTCTGGAATGATCTTTCTCTGCTCATCTCACTAGAAAATTCTATTCATCCTTCACATCTCAGCTCACTTTACTAGGCAACAGGTCTCCTCCAGACAAACTTGGGTACAACTTCCTTTGGGATCCTACTGCACTATTGATGGTCCTCTATGACAGCATCAAACCTACACTATCGAATTAGAGGTGCCCTGTATTTTTGTCTAAATTTCTATGAGGGCGCCTTCTGTCCCATGCCTAAATTGGTAACGGGGTTAGAGTAACACTTAAGAATTCCTCATGGGAAGAAAACTAATAGATCTGATTGGCAAGATGGAAAATATCTGACGTACATTGATCCACGTGTGTCAATTGGGCACCGTTAATGTGTCTCAGTTGTTCCAAACTCAGAAGCCCCACATCATCAGAAAATGTAAAATATACAAAAAGCATCAGATAAGGGTTAAAATACCATCTTTATTGTTGATAAATCTGGTCTGAACATTATGAGTAAAGTGTTAACATCAGGCTTAAGAAAATGATCTTAGCTTCTGCCGCTCACACCACTTAGAAACAAATGTGGTCTGCCTTGTCCTCTGGGGTCCCTGCACCTAGGTGAGAGAGCTAGGGGTGGGCAAATGAGCCTCGTCTTCTGTACATCGAATGGTTCTGAAAAGCTGGATGGAAACCAAGGACTCAGCTTCTTGGTGTCAAGGTGACCCCCACATATCTTGGCTCTTGTGGCAGCCACACCCTCTCCCTATGGGCAAGGGAGAAAAGAAGCTGTGTACCCGACTATGTTCTTGGGCCTCCTGTTGACACCAAGAAGCTTTACCAGTTGTAACCCTTGTCCTGTATATGTCTATAAAGTTAAACAAGCAGAGTATTAAGTTAAAGCCTATTGCATCTTGTGAGTTTGAACCTGTAACAACTGTATCAGGGCTGAGACCCACAGCCAGAATCAGGCTTTTGAGTACTCTCCCTCAAGTCCTGGCCCTGGGACAGCAGCAAGGTTAAGGACACTTATCTCATCTCTTGTACAATAAATTGAGGCCTCCTTCTTGCCTAGCTGAGAGTCATAAGAGGGGGACCAAGAAAACAACACCACCTGTGCTCAGGTCTTGACCCATTGGGAAGATTGGCCATAAGAATGAGAAATGAGGGCAGAAGACCCCAAGTGCTCATGACTTTTAATGTATAATTTTATCTAACTGGGAGATTTGAACCAATGAATGTCACATTCATTCCATCTTTTCCCCATGGATAAGAGTGACTCAACGGGTGGAAATGATGTGTGTTTCTCTGGTATAAATTTAGAAGAGACATGAGAGCAGAGGCAGGGGGCCTACTGACATTTTGTAAACAAGTCTTTCCAGTAGACTGCTAATTCCTTGAAGTGGAGTCCTCTGATCATCTCTGTACCCCTGGCCATCTGCTGAGTGCTCAAGCAGTCACAAGCAAATCATTTCAATGCATCAACAAATTAAAAAGGGAATCAACTCTCAACCTTCAATTTCTGCACTCTGCACATCTTCTTGTTAAAAAGTTTTAGATGTTACAAAAATTTACAATACAGCACCATGCAAAATTATCTTATCAAACTAGATTTATATTGCTTCTTTCCTCTGAAGACCTCAAGGTAGTATACATGAGAAACATTCATGCAAAATGAATCTCACTCCTGTTCTTACAGAATTCTGAAGTGAGAAATGCAGTCAGTATTGGAAAATTGAGAACATTTTGAAAATAGAGAACATTTTGAAAATATACCAAGAACCAAAGAGGCCATTTACGTTCTTGTAATTTCACACAAAAGCTAAATGTTTTGGAAATCATAAATACCAGTTTCCTTAAGTCTGTAGAGCACTTAACACAGAAGTCTATTCCAAGCAAGGGAATAGAGACTGGGAAAATGGTAAATGGATAAAATACCTTGCTTTTTCATAGAAAAGGGGGAACATAATACTCACAAAAGGAAAAACTAGTGTTAAAATATTGCCAAATAGGAATAGATAGTAGAGAAATTCTTTGAATAATCTCACGGATATGACATCTAAGAGCTCTGCCTAAAACACACTTGGAACAACTACCAGTTCATAGAATGGGCTATAAGAATGTCACAAATAACAATTGAGAGGATTAATGGAGATAAGTCAAAACAAAAAATAAATAAACAAACAAAAACATCTAGAATGTAATCCAGTCCCAAATTTGGGGAGATATGATTAATTCTCCATCCAGGTTTAAGGTAAATTGCCTGATTCGAACTTTGAATGTATGGTTAGCTAAAAGGTATTGATAGCTTCTATGACTAAATTGATTTTTAGCATTTTAAAGGGGTTAGTTTCTACCAAGACAGGTCCAAGGCACACCAGGTAAAAAGACAAGGCAAGGTGACCAATAGTAGTTAAGACTGTGTTGAAAATTAGCCTGATTTAATTAAAGCTAGGTACTCACCCTGTGAAAAGAATATGGGTATGAGTCAACAAAGGTCGTTACAAATTAGATTCTCCTAATGCAGTCACCTAATCAGTGTTTGGTAAACAAGAATGATTTCAGGACTCTGAAGAAGTGCTCTACTGCAGCAGCTTAAAAGTGTTGAAACACTAGCATTCTTAGCATGTGCCTTTAGTGTCTTGTGATAAGATAAAGTTTATCTTATCACAAGATACTAAAATGAATTTTTTAAAATATATTTTTTATTTATTTTTAGAAGATACATAGGTCACATAAAATGCTACATTAAAAAATATAGGAGGTTCCCATATGCCCCACTCCCCACACCTTCTACTTTTCCCACATCAACAACTTCTTTCACTAGTGTGGTATAAATAATGAATCTTTAGTCATCTTCAGGATTATCTTCTATAAATTTTATTTTCAGGTTCAATTGCACAGCATATTACTGATTAATTAAGCCATCGGATACCTCTTTAGGTATTTCACAGCTTTGTCTGACCCTCACTCTATTTAACTGCCTAGCAGGAGAATGTTAATTTAGAAACAGAAATACTTATTAGGAAAATATAATTTAGGGAAAGAAGACTAGGGGCAGAAATGGGTAACAGCTGAGTTCAGAGCAAGGCTTTCTCTCATTCTGAGAGATGATGCAGGGGGAATTTGATCTTCACAAATGACTTCACTGTTTTGTTTGAAATAGTGTGGCTGAAAAGTAATATCATAAAAGCTCACATTAAAATGCACATAGGAAAAACACAATGAAACAAAAATTGGAAAGTCTCTTGGAATTATCTCTGCCATTTTTACTTGCATTGGAATGGTTAACTGAAGTCTTGGTACATTTGTTAAGCTATTCCTTTAACATAATATTTATAGAGACTAGGAGAAACTTTATAGTTATTAGAAAATACAAATGCTTGTTTGATAATAGAAGGTTTGGGGAGAGGAAAGTAACAAGACAAATGGGAAGGGAAAAATGACAAAGCAAAAAAAATAATCTAAAATATTATTTGAGGCCAAATAAAAAAAAGAAAATGTGATGAATGGCTTTATAAACAACTAAAACAACTTCAAATTCTAAGGGAAAAGAGAAAAAGAAGAATCTAGAAATAGGGAAAAATGGAACTAAAAAATCCTGGCACGAAAACATGACATTACATATCTAAAATTAAAACTTCTAGATAGATGTTACAGAATTTTTTTCTCCTTTTTACAAAGAGCTAAGAAATGACACAGAAAGATATTATACTGCATATCAGGAAACTTTAGAGTATATATAATTTTTTGGTCTTTTTATTTAAAAATCATGTTCTTTATTGAATAATCAAAAACCAGTAGATTAGATTTTCTTCTATGTTAAAAATAACTTAGAGAAGATATCCATTTTTATATATACTCAATTATATAAATTACTGAACATTTATATAATTATGTGGATTACTTCCTCACTCTCTTCACAATTAAATATCTTTGAAGCCAGCTGTGTATGTGTTGGGGGAGGGGGTGGCAGCCTCTAGTTACATCACATCTGTTCTTCCCAAATTCCATCAGCACCATCTTCCAATCTGACAGGCATTCCACAAGGAAAGAAAAATACATCTCTTTGTATGCAATTGCAAGGTTCTGGTGAATCACAAAAACAAATGGCCTTTTTTTGGATGCACATATCATTGAAAAAGAATCCAAAATCATCAGTTACACATACATTTTGTCAGAGCTGACAGTAACATACTTTAATGCCCTTTGCAAAATCACTATTATAATCTAATTACATAATTCCTTAATTCCTCAATTTTTCACTAGTCTGCAAAGTAGTTTTTTAAAAAAAATTGTTATTTCCACTTCTCTTATGAATTTAACAGTTATAGGGTAGGAAGAGACCACTTTTAACCCTGGAGTCACATGCTTCTAATGGACACATATGCAATTGAAATTAGTCTCTTTTTAAAATACCCTGGAAAGATGGTTTTAGTTTTTAATTTAAAAATCTTTAGTTTTTGTTTCTTTTAAAAATCCTGAAGTAAAAAGACATATCTCTGAAATGCTCAATGTCACACTGTTATTTCTTGTTCTTCCTTATTCAGTTTCCTGACAAGTACACTGTTTACAGGTACAGCAAGCTTCACTAGAAGCATCAATGTAAGACTCAGTATGGGACTCTCTTCTATTGACAAGAAGAGAATGAGAAGGAACTGACAGATATTTTCTATATTTGAATTTAAATGGCAGGCTGAAAGATAGTGTTCTTTCATCTGTAAGTGAATTAAAAAAAGACCAGAGGATAGAGGTTTCTCCTTGGTATTCCAGCACCTCATTTGTTAGCTAGTCCATTCCTTACTTGAAACAGTATCATTAAGGACGTGAAAGGATTAATTTTTTTTTTAGCTTTCCTTAACCACTATGCCATTTGTAAACCTAAAACAAGTAAAACTCAGAAAATAAAAGGTGAACAAACAAGTTGAGATTTTCAAGATTAACAAGTGCTAAAACATATATGAATCGGGCATAGAAAAAGAAATCCATTCATTATAAGCTGATCTTTAATAAAGCAATGTCCGCAATGTTTTTGTTAAACTTACATCTGGGATGAGATATTTTAGGGACTATTAAGGGGCAGAAATGTCAATGTCATCATTATCATCAGAAAATATATATCAAAACGTTCTGAAAATTTCATTAACAGCCAGCCCCTGCCCTCAAGATATTAACAAATTAGAATAGTCCACACTGACAAAGAAATGAACTTACAGAAAAATGAAAACCATCAAACATATGATCAAAAAGGCAAAGAACACATTCTTTTCTTATGTGTAAATAAAGTATTACAAAAGGGAATCATGAGAATTCCTTGTTTATATGGATTCAGATCTCAGGTAAACAGTTTTTCTTTTCCAACAATAGAAATGAAAAGTCTCTTCAAAATCCTTCAAAATCAAAGTATGTCCATAAATCATTTTAATGGTTCAGAAAATATTCCTATAGAACCATACAGTAAGGGCACACACAGCAAGAAGCTGTCAAACAGCTAAAACGGAATTTCTTTTGGGATAGTAATGGTTTGACTACAAGCCTTAGCATATTAAAAAATAGGTTTTATAAAAAGGGAAAGGAATTAGTTCTGAAATGGAATGAAATAAGTTCAGGAACAAAAAGTAATCTATTTTTTAAGAGAATGGTTTAGAAGTGACATTTTATTTAGAAACTATTGTTTTCTGCTGAGAAAACAGAGAAAAACCCATACTTTTTAGGTTGTTGGGAGAAAAATCATGGGGTCAGGAAAATTAAAAATTTCATATGTGCAGATGGGATGGTGAAGATGAGACTAGGCCAGTTGCCACAGTGTTCATAAAAACTAGGAAAACGAGATGAGACATGTCACTGCTAATACCTCCACGGCTTCCTGACCAAGGGCAAGATTCCTTGAGACAATTGGATACTTTCAATAAAGATAACAACAACAATAATAGCTTGTATTGAATGTTTCATATGAACCAGGCACTGACTCAAGGGTTTCATAAGAGTTATCTCATGTAATCACTGCACCAACCTGAAGTAGTAAAACAATTATCAACATAATTCCCATTAAGGTATGGAAACACTGAGGCTTGGAGAGATTATGTAGCTTGACCTCGGTCACACAATAAGTCCCAGAGCGGGAACTTGAACTCACCTTTGACTCTACAGCTCTTTGATCTGTTTTACATACTGCCTTGGTCTGTTTTTCCTACTACCTTCACAAGTTGCCACATCCTCTGAGCTACATTATGCCTTAAAATGAAAGCAAAAACTTAAGAAGCATGTGCAAAATGCAGTGCAAGATGAAAGTACAGGTTGCCTAGTAGTTAGTCTCAAAGGAAAAATCATCCCACAAGAGTTGATGCAGTGCAGCAAACTGCTAAGTGTATCAGATAAAAAGAAGAGCCTTGATTATGAAGGCTTTTTGACTTTGCAACTTAAATCAGCACAGGAAAGAGTGCAAGTAAGACAAGCCAGAGATGGATGAAAAACAGAAACATGGGTGCAGCAGAATGGCACAAACAGTAGCCATTCATATAGAAGACAGAGATACCTGAATTTCAACTTAAATAAATACTGGGGCAACCCAAAGAGGGATGGTAGCTTGCATATTCTAGAGATTTTTACTGCTAGCAAAGATTGGTCTGACAGGGTAAAAGTGTGGGATCCAAAGATCAGATGGCATCAAAAAGTTGCAGGACAAAGCCTAAGGCTAGATCTGGTCATTTGTGGCTATTGTTCAAATAGAAACTCCTAGACCTGTGTAGATGCAAAGGAATGTGTGTTTTAGTGCCTTGTGAGGATTACTTTTGCTTGATTCTGCCAGACCTCTAATTTACGACATCACTCTCCTAGATTTCACATGGAAATCCAGGTACAAATGTGTATCTTAGGGAGATATTAGGATCATGGAAAAAGGAATTGGAAAGTGAGTAATGATTAAAATGCTTGTTTAAAATGGAATGTTGTGGCTCAAGCAGTTGGGTGCCCGCCTTCCACACAAGAGGCCCTAGGTTCAGTTCCTGATGGCTCCTAAAGAAGATGAGCAGACACAATGAGCTGAACCAATAAGCTGACCTGATAATCAGACAAAATGAGCAGACACAACGAACATGGAATAGGTGTGGCTCAAGTGGTTGGGCACCCACCGTGCACATGGGATGTCCAAGGTGTGGCTTCCAGTCCCTCCTAAAGAAGATGAGCAGACACAAGAGCAGATACAGAAAGCAGACACAGTGAGCAGACGAGTGGAAACAAGCAGACAGATGAGGGCACCATCTAAGGGGCAGGGGAAGCTATATTATGATACAGGGATGTGAGAATCAAAAACATTTCAACAGTTTCTCCTCCCTGCCTCTAGGTTTATACTGCCTAAACCAGCAATCT